>NC_092329.1:49130448-49768698 GCF_036785885.1 Coffea arabica
AAAAAAATCTAAGTGGTTAAGATCATCTCAACCATATAACTGAGTACAATTTTGAGAGAAGTTGCTCCATATCCTATTCATAGTATTCCATTATTTGCAAATACTAAATTATTTGCTTTTTTTTTTTAAGAAATTTTTGAGTAGGTGAAGGATGCGACTTAAGAAATAGGGAACAAGAAGGATGAAATTGAATTTAGAATCTTTAATTTTTGGGATTTCAATCTTATTATATTATTTATTTTTATCTTGGATTGAAAAGTAGTAATACAAGACCATTTCTGCGTTCACTATGGATTGTTCAAAACTTTTGAGCTTCAATTTTCAGCAGTCTTAGTAACTAACTACTTGGCGAATCCTAGTTCATTAAAGGGTGACTAATCTAATTTTTGACTAGTTTTAGATAATATTAAAAGGGTGACCGAAAAGTATAGACTTTGACAAATTGAGTTATTAAAAGTGAAAGTTTTTAATAATTGATTAACCAAAGACATATGTACCATTTTATTAGCTAAATGATTATTTTGGATAAATACTAAGTTTAGTGACCAAAATAGGAAATTCCAAATAATTTAATGACCTTTTTAGCCATTTTCTCTTTTTTATTCTAAGTTTTGTATGTCTTAATAACCAACAACCACTAACTGGTCTGTCAAATTGAAAGACTTTTGGTTCAATCACTTGTCTAGCTTAAAAACATTGGCACCTTTGAGAAGGTGAAGGAGGAGAAGTTGCTCGGAGAAGTACTCCACAATTAGTGCACGCTTGACATGCATCACTCTTCGCTGCGGCGTGCGTGCGTTTAATGGAATAACCGACTTTGACCACTATCAGTTCATCCTTTCAGAAATCAAACTTCTTTCTCAGCCTAAAATTGACCACCAACGATGCCAATTTTGATGGCTTAATTTTCTATTGGCAGTCATGTTGATCGCTTGCTTTACTGCAGCATGTCTTTTAAATCCACAAAGACATTCACTGACTGCATGGTTTTGAGAATAAGAGAATAGAATATGGCGATCAACCATGGGCTTTTAGCTTCCATTCTTGTCTTCCTCTCTTCAATCACAATATGCTTCATTGATGCAGCAAATCCACCATGTCCCATTGATTTTTCTTATGTACAAAGTTTCCCATGGGACACTTCACTTTGCCATGATCCTATTGATAAAAATTGCTGCCAAACACTTCTTAGTCTTTTTGCCATGGGATTAGCCAAACACCTCAGAGAAACATCCATGTTCTATCTCCCAAATGCAGATTCTTCCTCTTCTTGCATCTCCAACTTCCAAAGCAAGCTTATGAACATGTCCATTCCTCAAATTTCAGTCCCAATGTGCTTGAACGACACAAATGAACTTGTTCTCAAGCCATCAAGTTGTGCAGGAATTGCAACATTAAGAGACTGGGTACAAAAGGTTGGTCCATCAAGTCTGCTTGATTCATCTTGCAAAGGTGATTTTCATGGAGTTACTCAGTGTGGTTCATGCCTTGACGCTGGAATGATGGTAACTGCTAAGTTGGTAGCTTTAGATCCCAACTCCACAAAATGCTTCTACTTTAGTGTTTTTTATGCTGCCGGTGTTGTCAATGATTTGGACAATAATAATACTTTGGCAGCAGCTTGCATACTAGGCCTACCATTGGCTATTTCAAAAATTGGCAAGACATCAAACGGCTTGAGCAGCAAAAAAATCCTTAAGTTGGCTTTCGGATTATCAGGTTCTCTTTTAGGAATCGCGGTCGTGACAGCATCTCTCGTGCTTTGCAGGAAGTGGGATAAGAGAAGAAAACAAAATGCAGTGCATGAAAAATATGTTAGCGGCATGATATCCCAAATTCTACCAGGCATTGGTGCTAAATGGTTTCAGGTATCTGAGCTAGAAAATGCCACTGATGGGTTCTCACAAAGGAATATGATAGGTCAAGGCGCATCTGCAATTGTCCATAAAGGAGTTATTTCTGACGGAACTATTGTTGCTGTCAAGCAAATTCTTGATTTAGACACAGAAGGGGATGAGGACTTCAGTAATGAGGCAGAAATTATAAGCAAAATTAGACACAGGAATCTTCTAGCTCTCAGAGGCTTTTGTGTTACAAGTGATATGCTCAATGGCAAAAGAAGATACCTTATTTATGACTTCATGCCAAATGGTAGCCTTGATGATCATCTATTCAATCCTCAGAGGAAGCCTTTGACTTGGCCTCAGCGTAAGAGCATAATACTTGATGTGGCAAAAGGGCTTGCTTATTTGCACTACGGAATCAAACCAGCGATTTATCACAGGGATATAAAGGCCACCAACATACTTTTGGACTCAGATATGAAAGCAAGAGTGGCTGATTTTGGACTGGCCAAGCAAAGCAGAGAAGGGGAATCTCATCTCACAACAAGGGTTGCAGGAACCTTTGGATACCTTGCACCAGAGTATGCCCTTTATGGGCAATTGACAGAGAAGAGTGATGTTTATAGCTTTGGAATTGTGATTCTTGAAACCATGAGTGGAAGAAAGGTGCTTGATGCATCAAATTCATCCGCACTTTTGATCACAGATTGGGCCTGGGGGCTTATCAAATCAGGAAATGTGCAAGATACTTTTCATGAATCAATTAAAGAGGAAGGACCAAAGGGAGTTATGGAGAGGTTTGTATTCGTAGGTATTCTTTGTGCTCATGTAATGGTAGCTCTTAGACCCACCATTGCAGATGCTCTAAAGATGCTTGAAGGCGACATTGACATCCCAAGATTACCAGACAGACCTGCACCTCTAAGCCATCCACCATTTCCTTCATCCTCGATTAGTTCAACCACAAGTGAGGCAATCAGACACAGTAGTATCAGCATAAACAGTTTATAGTATTGCATCTATATAGAAACTTTTCTTTTGTTACCTTTAGGTTTTTCATTTCCTTTTAGATTAATCTTCCATACACTGACAGTATATACATTTTCACCATTAGATGCATAACACATAATTCGAATTTGAACGTGAAACTCAAATTTTACATACGTGTCATATATCTAACCGTGATAATATATACACTATCAGTGTATATAAAATTTACTCTTTTCTTTTAAAAAATTTTATAGTCAAGCTTAGAGAGAGAGAGAGATGAATTCCCTTCAAACCCATGTATATACACTTTACATGCGTTGGCTGGATTTGTAGAGAAACTTCAATGCTCTAAAGTCGTCTAACAAATAAGTATCAAACGAGACAAGTCCATAGACCTGTGCAAGTCAAAATTACGCAGCTTCCAGTAAATCTTTAGAATAGTCGATCTTCAGAGGTGGCTAAGCCTAAGCTTTATTTTACTTGCCTCTGTTTAAAATGTTAAGGTGATCATGCTTTCTTCTTGTCCCCTCTAAACATTGCCAGAAGAAAAGGCAAATAGCATATTAATTCCTGAGTGATCAAGTTTCTCTCTTCCAATTTTATCCACAAGACACCACTCCATTCGCTGACTGTTCTTTCTTCGGCACTCTCTAGCAATCATTCTGAAATTCAAATTATCGTTTTTGGATCCATACATTATTTCGTACTATATGCAGTTGCAAGCAGATATACCATTAAACAGTCACAGTGATATATCTTGTGTGCCAGCAGAGCTTTGTCCATAGACCAGGTTCGACCCTCGCGAACCCTATACCATAATGTTCTTTTTACCCTGAGATACACATAAATAGAGTCATCACCAACACTTTTAACCCAATGGTTTTGGTCAAATGCAAAATGCGCACATGCAAGAGACACGGACAATTGAAATATTAAGTTGAATGCCACTCTTCTTGGGAGAATATCAACACGACAACGAAAGAAAAAGTAATAAATGGTAGGCTGTTGAAATCAAAACCCCACCTCTGCGCATGGAAAACTACCAAACTAATCAAAGTGATCCCTCCAGCACAAGTTACGTTGCTCAGCTGAATTGCTCACGTATGAAAGTAACAACACAGATTTGGATGAGAAAACTTTATATCATACCCTTATACAAATACCACAGTAGATTAACCAGTGTAAAATAGTCTACTAAGTTTCATCAGCTGGTTAAGTGAATAGCTCATATATGAAAACTGTTTCTGCCGAATAGCTAAATGCATTTCCAAAGTACTTTCAAGATACAAAAGAAAATTAGTACTTTTTCGCGGTAGATCCTGTTTAATCAGAAACTACATGTCAAAACCTCTTGGATTTAGATTCACTCTTGGACAGCATCATTACGGAGAGCTTGTTGACTTCATATAGCAGTCCCGCGGAGAACAAGAAGCTGCAACAGTATCAAAAGCACGTCATTGGTTTCTTTCCCCCTTATCTATCGGTGCTTCTCTTTGGCTTTAAAAGTAATAGTGGTCATGTTATTGCTTTCATCCATAATTCCTAAAAGGTTTCCTGTGTTAACAGTCCTGAGAAAAATCTTTTTCCATGCAATCCAGAAAGCAAATAAATCACATTTCACATATTTAGCTAACTTGAACCATCTGCAATATTAGATAATGACCATAATGGTTTCCAGAAATCATTTTGCAGACAAGAAAAAAAACCCATTGCGTGTCATGTTATTACAAAAATCTAACCTGAAGCTGATTACTATATCAAAATTCAAGCAAAAATACTATATCACTAAGAAGCTTAACAAATTTAAAGGAAAATTGTAATTTCCATTTCTAAGCAGTGCTGCACAGAATGAATCTCAACCTGACACAGCTAGTCCTTTAACAATAAATCAGTTTTATCTGTAATCAGAAAATGATATCTGTGCATGAGTGCTTGCAAAGACCCTGGGGTGCTCATTTTCCAAAGCACAGAAGATATTCAGTATTGAAGTCTCAACATTACCAAGTTGTGATACAAACTCGATGAACTGTGCTAGCAGCGATAAGTGCAACTGCCTCAGCAAATATAACTGCAAAACAAAAGCAAGCAAACTAATGTATTGACTGCTCTATCTGATACTCCACTTCCTGCAATCTATCAATACATGCAGGTGGGAGAAAAGACCAATTTGGGAAAAATAAAAGAACAATTTTTTCCTGTCCATCAAAGTTAACCTTGTAAATTTAACTTTTCAATACTGACTGCAAAGAAAAGGATGTTTCAGAAAGGAAAAACTGCACTCACCTGCACCCCAACCGCTCTTGACACCACTAGTTTCTTGATAATTTCCAATGAACTGCATAAAATTCAACCAAGTATAAACTCCCAAAATCGTCGCAAACATTTTATCACCAAATAAGTCATGAATCTGGATGCATATTCCTCATTTGTCTCTGTACACGCTTCTTTAAACGAATTAAACCAAGAAGCCAGAGAAAGGTTGGAGTAATAAAGTCTAATGCAATACAATAATGTATGACAGATTGTTTGTAGAATGCAAAATGTCTCGCAACCGAAAATTATTTGTGTAGAAGGACTTACTAAGCAGACCAAAGAGAAAACTCAAATAAACATGTATGCAAGAAGACATCTAAACATTTTTCAAAGTAAAAGAACAGGGGTAAAAACAAAACTTAAATGGGCTCCTTAGTTTCTTATGCAATTATCCACATTAGTACAAAAATTATAGGGTATATGTGTGTATGCAACAGGTGTTATTTCTTGTGTCCTTATTTAGATGTCAATGTTGGAGGACAAGTCCAAACAGCTTATTTCGAAAAGAATAAATCCCTAGAACAAATAATAGCATAGTTCACTTCCCATTTATACAAAACCAAGATACCCTTTCCAAAATACTTGAAGAGAGAACATTTTACTCATCAACATTATCGATGTCCAATCTAATCCATTCTCTATGCATAAACCAAAAATCGAAACTTGTACAAGAAATACCAACAGGCCATGAAGTTCGTTCTTACACCGTCATAAAGGCAAACTCAAGTAAAAATACATCTGTAAGCATTACTTCCAATTAGCATAAAACTGAATTATACTATTCCGGGAAAAAATCAACAAGGATAAAGGAGTAAAATAAGAAAGGAAAACAACAGAGAACTCTCCATGCATGATGATAGATACCAGAAAAGGGTACCATGTCTGGAACATAGATCAAAGACGTATAGTATCTAGCTCAAAGCAAGTGAAATGAAAACTACCAATTCAAATGGACAAGTGTTGACAAACATAATTACTTTTCAAACATTTATGTATGAACTTGAAACATCAGACTGAAACTTTCATCACTAGTGCCAAAGTTTCAGAAAAACTATTAATAAGACAGCTCAACAAGGACCAAAACACTTACTTCTCCAGGAAATTTTTACAAAATATCCAGCAAGGAATTCTGGGTGGAAGAATATTTTCAAGCGCTATTTATGATATACAATTAAAAGGTCGATACACATTTAATGCTTTTCTCAAGGAAAAAAGGGTCAACTCTCATAGGAACATCCAGAAAAGAGTATAAGGCTACATCTTGCACACAATTTGGCCTATAAGTAGTAGAAACAACTACAAAAAGTAAATTCTGGTCTGGACTCCCGGGTCTTTCAATATAGATCTTTACCCATATACTTAGACTAACAACAAAAAGGGACATCATACGTATGACAACATACACATCCTCAAAGGAGTAACCTCCAACAGAATGGCAGCCAGTCAAGACTACGATGACATACCGTAAGCAGTAAAAGAAATATCAGGGAACTTGAAAACCCTCCTAGTATAGTGAACAACTCAGAAGATGCTAATTTTCCTCTGTACATTTCTTGCAGGGAAAGCACAGCTACAAAGAGAAGAAAGGAATAAAGCATTGAACTCCCAGGCGCAGCCATGGACTTCAATCTGTATGTGCACAAGTAAAAAAGGAAAACCTCATAAGGTTAAATAATAAATGAAATGAGCATGAGTAAAAGAACTCTACATTCCAAAAGTGTACAATCTTTTGGGGCATCCCTAAGTAGAAACAAAGAACACATTCCATGCCAGTCACTAAATGAAGATCTATTATTGTCTTTGTTATCTTTTGGTACAGAGTAGCCACAAAGCAAGTGTACAGAAACAAAGAGGAACCTGTTGATAGTTTCGAGTAGTTTTATCTACTTGAATCAAGCTAACCTGGCCCATGCTAAGGATCTCACTCACTCACTAGGAGGTGCAGTTTTAAAAGAAAACAGAAAAGAACATCCAGTAAAAGAAACTAACATATGCTCGTGAAAGGAAAGGATAAATTGGTAAAAGAGCTTAAGTTTAATATCTTGGATACTTAAATTTTTGTTAATCGATAAAGCAAACCAGATGACACTCCACAGTTTATCTTGTAAAGGGGTTAGAATATCGTGGTCCTCTAGTCCTCTTATTTGGTAGCACTAACATGTATGCAATACTTTTTTCCTCAATTCTTTTTTTTTTTCATGCATTTTATATCGGGTGACTGAACACTATACATAGGCTGACAAATTAGCCCCCTTCGTCCACCATAAACAAGTCAAAAAGATGGTTACATGCAATTGTAATTAGCAAGAGAAATTTGGATGCTCTAGCATTACAATTTTCATATAACCATTCTTCCTAAAGGCCCTTTCAGATCCTACAGCCCACTTGAAGAGAAACTCCCTTAACAACTCGTAACTTAGACAACTAGAACAAACTTCGAGTTACGATTAACAACAGTGTCCAAAAGTAATTCAAGATAAGGGCATTAATATGAAGACTTCAGACATCAGCCTCTCTAACTTGAAGAGGGCAAGAAATTTGTCATCGGGCATGCAAAGTTGTGCAATTTTTGCCCCCATGAACATATATTTCTTCTTAGGTATGTAAATCTTGCAGCACTTACTTTACATTACTTGGATATTTAAAGGAACAAGAAATGGCCATCAATTTTAAAGCCAAATAAATCGTGTTAGAAAAAGCTTGGATCTTCAGAAAGCCAGAAGGCCATCAGAATATCAACTCAATGAAAAAACCACCTTCAAGAATGGTCTCTGAACAGATCATAACAGTGGAGAATGCATCTAAGAAACTTATATAGTTTAAGACATTGGATAAACGAACAACATTGTGGGCTATTATTTCAAGCAATTGAAAAATCAGATGTACACCACATAACGAAGTGCATGCTCATTTTACTGAGAAAAGTCATCTGATTCCTACTCCCCCACAAACAGCTGCAGTTTCCAATCAACCAACGAGAAAAGGATATGGTTTCCACAGTCGATAAATAAAGCGCCAGTGCACTACTGATGGTGCCTTCCTTAATCTAGTTCTACAAAGAATTACTTCTTGCAACCACTAAGTTAAATTCTAACAGCTGAGGGTCAATCCCAACCCCCCAAAACCAACCGCGCCTCCTTAAAGATGACCTCAAAGAAGCTCCGTCAAACACATCACAAAATTTAAAGCTATTACATTTTGACTGATTAATACTACTACTACTACTACCTATTATTCAAACGTCGGTTCTTTTTAGCCTTTTTACAGAAAAACCGGCCAGATAAGCAATAATTCTTCCCTTGCATCCACGGACACCGAAGTAAATTTGACTTTCAGGACTGTAAGAACTTAGAACAAGGAGTAAATTTTGGGGAAATTATTTTTCACTAGATCTAAAGGTTCAAATTTACTCAGAATTTACGATCTTCTCAAAAATCTCCAACAAAATAGGAAGAGAAAACCTAAACCCAATCAACCGAGAAAAAATAGTGAATGCAACTAAATACTATAATTGCTTAGAACAATAGTAACAAAACTTCAAGGTTAAAGAAAGCAATTGAACAAATTTACGTAACATTTACCGCGGAGGAGGAGGAGGTGGAGGCGGTGATGGCGAAGGAGGTGGTGGAGGCTCACGATCGGAGAGACAGTGGAGGTTGGAAAGGACTGAACTTCAACAGTAAATTAGCATTGCAGACTTAAATCTTAAAATGAAAATACGATTAACAGATTATAAAATGACCAAAATGGTCCTCCACGTTTCAAACAATTATTTTTTAGTCCTTCACATATAAAACGGTACAAAATAGTCACTCACATGCAACAAATGTAGCATTAAACCTTTGCATCTATAGCTATATTTAAAGGGTGCCCTTTCGATTTAGGCGCCATTTGGATTGAAGTAAAGGAAGGGAAAGGAAAGGATACCAATGGAAAAGAAAGAAAATGAGAGTAAAGGAAAGTAGTTTCCATCCATTTTGTTTCAATTAAGTATGAAAGGAGAAGAAAGGAAATGCAGAATTTCTATTTGGGTTGAGGAAGGAAAAGAAAGAAAAGAAAAAGATAAGTGTTAATTTATTGAAAATGATAGAAACAAATTGATCTTTTTAAAAATTTAAATTATTTCAATAAATTTAGTTTTATTTCCCTCCGCTTTTACCCACTTTTGGATGAAAATCATAACTCAACAAAACAACTAGACGTTCTCTATCTCTTTCCCCCCTATCCTTTCCTTTCCCTCTTCAAAAATCAATCCAAATAACAAAAATCAAATCTCTCTAATTCCTTTCTTTTTCTTTCCCTCTCATTCCCTCAATTCAAACGATGCCTTAAAGATGAGATTTTTTTTTCCCTCTTAGTACCTTGAATTAATTGAGTTATCCCTGTTAAAGGCTAGTTTAGGAGTCATATATATGTTGAAAATTAAGCCCAAAAAAAAAAAAGTCCCATGTTCACATTTTCATGGAAAAAATTAGAACAATAATATATTTTCCTCGAAAAAATAAGTCCCATTTCTAGGATCTGACTTCTTGTTTTTTCCTTACAATTCACGTTGTATTCTCCAAAAAGAAACTAAAAACATTAACAAAATTTCACATATAAGTTTCCAAATCCCAACACTCCTCTCCCTCCCTCTGCCAAATCCTCTCAACCTCCCTCCGTTCTCCCATAATCACCCTGCAGCCCTTCTTCCTAGTCTTCTCCATTTTCCCCGACCAACCAGCCACCTTTTACATACATGCAAGCGCAAGTCACGTGCTCACATGAAGGAGGAGTTTTGACTACAAGGACTTGAACCTTTGTATCTTTAGCTATATTTAAAGAATGTGTAATATTGTACTCCGTTGGTCCATAGATGATTTTTTTTTTCTCTCGAACACCTTGCTAGTTGAACCGTCCTTTAGTATAGGCTAGTTGAGGAGTAGTACAAATGTTGAAAATTGACCCAAACAAAAAAGTCATGTGCTCACACTTTCATGGGCAAAATTAGAACAAGATTAAAATATCCTTAAAAAATAAGTCCCATGTCCTGCACGTGACATTCTCTCCAATTCATATCATTTTCTCCAAAAAGAAAGCAAGAATATTAACAAAATTTCACATATAAATTTTCAAATCTTGATAGCCCCCTCCCTCCCTCTACTAAATATCGTGGCCACACTTCCTTCTTTCTCCCACAACTATCCTGCGGCCCTTCTCTCCTTTCTTCTCCATTTTTCCCCTCAGAACCGGCCATCCTTCTCTCCCTTCTCTACCACTACTCGTAGCCCCTCTCTATTCCCTCTCTCTTTCTCCCCATTCCCTTCACCTACTTGACTCTTTCCCCCTTCTTTAAAAGCCCTGCCTTTGATCTAGTTTTGCACGACTAGATTGAGGAGAGAGGAAGGGAGAAGATCACAAGTTGGTGAGGGAGAAAGAGGGGAGATACAATACTTTGAAAATTAGGATTAGGCGGGGGGATTTTTGGGTGGTAAGGGATGGTTTGGTGCTAGGAAGGGGGTGAAGAAGGAAAGATTTATTCTTCAAGCACCAGATTGGGATAGAGGGAAGAGGAGGAAGGATGATAGGCAGTAGTAGGGAGAGTAGCTAGTTGGTGAAGAGAAGGGGAGAGAGTGGCGAGAAGGTGATGGATAGAATCATAGAATTGTCAATAGAGTTGAATTAATTTGAGTTCAGCTTGTTCAAATTTAAAAAGGGTTGGGTCTTTTTTACAATTATGTTGGGCTGAATTTGGATCTCAAATAGAGGCCCAAATTTTGACGAGGCTAGTAACACCAACCTCAACTCGATATAAGTACAGCCAACATCTTAAATTTAAGTTTTAAAATATTAATATATAAACATTTTTAAACAGGCTAGTAATACTAACCTCAACCTAATATAAGTCCAACCAATTTTTTAAATTAAATTTTAAAAAAATTCATATATAAATGTTTTAAGTGTATAAATATTTATAACCTATACAAATCATTATTTAAAAAATTAATACTATTTATGAATTTTGTAGTACTAATTAAGATTAGTTTGGTAGTAATTGTTAAAAAGGTTAATTTATTTAATTAACTACTTACATTTTTTTGTAATATATACTTCCTTCATTCCATTGAAAGTGTTAAACTTTAAGAAAGTCAAAACACTTTTAGTTTCTCTGTCCAATACAACTCTTTCTTTTAACTATATGTATGTTACCACTCAAATTCAAAATTTGAATTTGTAAGGGTAAGATTGGAAAAAGAAGTATAAACATCACAACCAAATCACTATTTTTAAAAAGTTAAATTCCCAAAATATGACAAAATAATTGGGACGGAGGTAGTAACATTAAAAAAAAACAAATTTTTTTCATTTGGATCAAATTCTTGATCTCGGATCCCAATAAATTGGATGCTTGAGCTTAGGCCATAATATTTCAAACTTGAATGTACCAAAAAAAATGCTGATCCGAATTCTTGGGTTTTAAACTAGCCCTAAGTTTGGGCATTTCAAACGCAGCCCAATTAATAGCCCTAGTGGTGGGAGGGCTTTTCTGGGAGGATATTTCTTGTTCTTATTATTATTATTATTTATCTAAGAGTATGAGCACGTAACTTGGGCACGTGTTTCAGCTAGAGATTTCAGACCAAGATCATTTGGTATGAACGAGACATTATTATTTTTTTATATGTGCGGGACCAAAAAAAATTTTTCAAAATGGGATGGGCCATTTCTATGGCTTTGTCATTTCCCTCACAAGGCATGAAAATTTACAAAATTACACTCTTGGACTAAAACTTTCCTATAATTACAATTTACAACCACTTTTTTTTCCCTCTGATTTCCGGTGTTTGAATGTTGAAGGAAAGGATAATGATATAAAATAGAAAAATAAAAGTGAGAAAATTTAAAGTTGAACTTTTGCAAGAATCACAATAAACCTTTTTTTTTTATTATTATTGTTCTTCAAAAGGGTATTTTTGTGGTAAAGGATTGATTCTAGTTGGTGGCCACAAATTTTTGTCAATTGATGACTTTGTACTACAAACTTTTAATCCATGATATTGCATTCCAAAGTCTTAGCTGTCAATAGATATGAATCAAGCCTCACATTTTGATTGCTACTAGTTTGTACATTGTATTTTTTTTTTTTTTTTGTAATTGTGACATGCTTGGATTCCCATTTCACCTACCATGCTAATGACTAGGTAAAATTAGTACAATGGATGATACATCCTATGTGAATATATGATATAGGGTGGGATTCCTATGAGAGGAAATTGATTTTGGCATATTATTATTTTGCGTCGTTTTATATGTGCGGGACCAAAAAAAAATTTTCAAAATGGGACGGGCCATTTCTATGGCTTTGTCATTTCCCTCACAAGGCATGAAAATTTACAAAATTACACTCTTGGACTAAAACTTTCCTATAATTACAATTTACAACCGTTTTTTTTCCCCTCTGATTTCCGGTGTTTGAATGTTGAAGGAAAGGATAATGATATAAAATAGAAAAATAAAAGTGAGAAAATTTAAAGTTGAACTTTTGCTAGAATCACAATAAACCTTTTTTTTTTATTATTGTTATTGTTTCTCAAAAGGGTATTTTTGTGGTAAAGGATTGATTCTAGTTGGTGACCACAAATTTTTGTCAATTGATGACTTTGTACTACAAACTTTTAATCCATGATATTGCATTTCCAAAGTCTTAGCTGTCAATAGATATGAATCAAGCCTCACATTTTGATTGCTACTAGTTTGTACGTTGTATTTTTTTTTTTTTTGGTAATTGTGACATGCTTGGATTCCCATTTCACCTACCATGCTAATGACTAGGTTAAATTAGTACAATGGATGATACATCCTATGTGAATATATGATATAGGGTGGGATTCCTATGAGAGGAAATTGATTTTGGCATATTATTATTTTGCGTCATTTTATATGTGCGGGACCAAAAAAAAAAATTTCAAAATGGGATAGGCCATTTCTATGGCTTTGTCATTTCCCTCACAAGGCATGAAAATTTACAAAATTACACTCTTGGACTAAAACTTTCCTATAATTACAATTTACAACCGTTTTTTTTCCCATCTGATTTCCGGTGTTTGAATGTTGAAGGAAAGGATAATGATATAAAATAGAAAAATAAAAGTGAGAAAATTTAAAGTTGAACTTTTGCTAGAATCACAATAAACCTTTTTTTTTTATTATTGTTATTGTTTCTCAAAAGGGTATTTTTGTGGTAAAGGATTGATTCTAGTTGGTGACCACAAATTTTTGTCAATTGATGACTTTGTACTACAAACTTTTAATCCATGATATTGCATTTCCAAAGTCTTAGCTGTCAATAGATATGAATCAAGCCTCACATTTTGATTGCTACTAGTTTGTACGTTGTATTTTTTTTTTTTTGGTAATTGTGACATGCTTGGATTCCCATTTCACCTACCATGCTAATGACTAGGTTAAATTAGTACAATGGATGATACATCCTATGTGAATATATGATATAGGGTGGGATTCCTATGAGAGGAAATTGATTTTGGCATATTATTATTTTGCGTCATTTTATATGTGCGGGACCAAAAAAAAAATTTCAAAATGGGATGGGCCATTTCTATGGCTTTGTCATTTCCCTCACAAGGCATGAAAATTTACAAAATTACACTCTTGGACTAAAACTTTCCTATAATTACAATTTACAACCGTTTTTTTTCCCATCTGATTTCCGGTGTTTGAATGTTGAAGGAAAGGATAATGATATAAAATAGAAAAATAAAAGTGAGAAAATTTAAAGTTGAACTTTTGCTAGAATCACAATAAACCTTTTTTTTTATTATTATTGTTATTGTTTCTCAAAAGGGTATTTTTGTGGTAAAGGATTGATTCTAGTTGGTGACCACAAATTTTTGTCAATTGATGACTTTGTACTACAAACTTTTAATCCATGATATTGCATTTCCAAAGTCTTAGCTGTCAATAGATATGAATCAAGCCTCACATTTTGATTGCTACTAGTTTGTACGTTGTATTTTTTTTTTTTTGTAATTGTGACATGCTTGGATTCCCATTTCACCTACCATGCTAATGACTAGGTTAAATTAGTACAATGGATGATACATCCTATGTGAATATATGATATAGGGTGGGATTCCTATGAGAGGAAATTGATTTTGGCATATTATTATTTTGCGTCGTTTTATATGTGCGGGACCAAAAAAAAATTTTCAAAATGGGACGGGCCATTTCTATGGCTTTGTCATTTCCCTCACAAGGCATGAAAATTTACAAAATTACACTCTTCGACTAAAACTTTCCTATAATTACAATTTACAACCGCTTTTTTTCCCCTCTGATTTCCGGTGTTTGAATGTTGAAGGAAAGGATAATGATATAAAATAGAAAAATAAAAGTGAGAAAATTTAAAGTTGAACTTTTGCTAGAATCACAATAAACCTTTTTTTTTTATTATTATTGTTATTGTTTCTCAAAAGGGTATTTTTGTGGTAAAGGATTGATTCTAGTTGGTGACCACAAATTTTTGTCAATTGATGACTTTGTACTACAAACTTTTAATCCATGATATTGCATTTCCAAAGTCTTAGCTGTCAATAGATATGAATCAAGCCTCACATTTTGATTGCTACTAGTTTGTACGTTGTATTTTTTTTTTTTTGTAATTGTGACATGCTTGGATTCCCATTTCACCTACCATGCTAATGACTAGGTTAAATTAGAACAATGGATGATACATCCTATATGAATATACGATATAGGGTGGGATTACCATAGCAATTTTGTTTTCTTCTCCAAGCCAGACACAATTTAGACGAAAAAGTCAAGACCAAAATTTCCACTCTTGTGATCTTGTCTAGTCTTTGTTGTCAGTGAATGCTAATCTGGACCGCATGCTTTAACGGGCTTGTTACCGATAGTGAGCTTCCATTTGGCCCACACATGAATGTCCAATTTATTATGAGATGGTCCATTGTTGCTCGGGTTCATACCAATTTTTTCATTTGTATTTTGTATCGTCAATTTCTTCCCATTTCATTGAATACTTACAGCTCCCTTAGGCTTAGTTTGGGAGTTTAGGATAGAAAAGAAAAGAAGAGAAAGCTCAAGTCATGAGAGAAGAGAAGAGATTGTTATGTTGTTTGGGAGTTTTGAGAATTAGTGGAATGATTTTGGACATGGAAGTCATTAAATATTTATTCAAGGCATTTTTAAGGACAAAATAGGCATTTTAGAAAAATTAACAAGCTTTCTCCAAACTTTCTCTCCATTCCTTTCCAATTTGGGAGGAAACATTTTTGTCACTATTCATCCTCTCATTTCCTTTCTTTTCTTTCCTACTTAAAACTATCAAACAAAGGAAAATCACTCTTTCTCTTCTTTTCTATCCAAATCATTCACTCCCAAATGAACCCTTAGATTTGAGGTGTCAAGGAGGGGGAACAGGACAGGAACGGTTGTGTTAGGTCTTGTCAAGTGCGATTGATGTATTACATGTATAATATGGGTGTATACTTACAAAAACGGTATATTTTATGTATTGATATAATGTACATGAATAAAAATTACGAGCAGAACAAGATTACACAAACATATATTGTATAATGAAAGATGTTCATACTCAATGGTACTAAAATATCAACAGAAAGATGTTCAAAGATTTAACGAGGGTTTGGAAAACTGTTCTCACATGCATTCCTGTCTAAAATAGCTATTTCTTGCTGGAAAGTCTTCGAAATTTGCTGTCAATACGAGGAATTAGTCATAGTTTTATGTGGCCGGCAGCCGAAGAGCCCCCATATGGGAATCTGTTTTGAAGGTTCAAACAAAAGAGACGAGTTTCTCCATAGTTTGTTTGTAGCTGGTGCATGTAAAGTTTTTAGTTTGCAACAGAAAATGACCTTATAATAGAAATAACCAATCTGCATACAAACACTTGATTTCCTCGACTTGGACAAAAGGAAAAGCAGTTGGACTATTAGAAAGATGACAAGAACATTTCCAGTACTTCCAAAGCCAAATAATGGGGTGTTACATATATGGAGAGATACACAATCAAGATTCTGTCTCTCTCACATGTTTTGTTTTTGGTTTTTTATATAAGTGTAAAGAAAAAATCAAAGAGGCTTTGATTTAATAACTAAAATTGAGATTTAAAGATTTAAGGGTTAAAAACAAAAAAGCTTCCTGTGGTATACCTAAATTAATACACAGAAAAACCCCCTGTGATTTCAAAACATACAAAATGACATCTCATGTTTTGAACTAAATTGTAAACTAACAGAATTCATTAAACTTAACGAAATTTTTCAAAGAGGCTTTGATTTAATAACTAAAATTGAGATTTAAAGATTTAAGGGTTAAAAACAAAAAAGCTCCATGTGGTATACCTAATACACAGAAAAATCCCCCGTGGTTTCAAAACATACAAAACGACACCCCATGTTTTGAACTAAATTGTAAACTAACAGAATTCATTAAACTTAACGGAATCCGGTAAATTTAACGGAAAACGTAACAGAATTCGATAAATTTAACGGTAAACTTAACGGAATCCGGTAAATTTAACGGCTGAGACAATCATTTTCGTTAAGTTTAACGAATTCTATTAATTTACAATTTAGTTCTAAATATGAAATATCGTTTTGTATGTTTGGAAACTATGGGAAACTTTTTTGTGTATTAGGTATATCATAGGCGGTTTTTTTTGTTTTTAACCCAAGATTTAAAGATCTTGAGTTCAAATTCCTATTACCCCTCTTTGCTTGTTAACGGAAATAATCTTATGATCATAAGATAAAATAATGCCACAATAATCCAAGGCAGAAGCGGAGCCAGGACCCAGGAGGGATAACAATCCATCGGGCAATGTAAGGGTTGGATTGAGAATCAATTATATTGGTGATATGTCAAAATCAGGGCCAAGTGCTGGGGTGTGACATTTTTGGAGACATACACAATCAAGATTCTCTTTCTCTCAATTTTTTATACAAGTTTTTAAAAAAAAAATCAAGAAGACCCTGATTTACGATTCAGAGGCGCTGAATTCAAATCTTTACTCCCCTCACCCGCTTCTGAATGGAAATAATTTTATGATCATAGGATAAAATAATGCCACTATAATCCGAGAGGATGGTGACGAAGTTGATGGTACAATAAAGATGACTTTTTTTAGGTAGCTTTGAATACTCAGTGTTGATAACTATCAAATTATAAATCAATCCTATACCTACCAAATATTTATTGATTTTTGTATTGGATATAAGTATATGATAGCAGTAAAATCCAATACCAACCAGTTTAGATGAGATGAGAAATCTTGGGATAAATAATCTTGGAATCACAATAATCTTGGAAAATTTTTGTCCAAAAAAAGGGTTTAACAGAAAATACATTGCTTTTATTTTTTATTTTGTGCAATTCTAGGTTTAGCTAATTAATTAAATTGCAAGGTTTAAAGCAAAAATTCATTATTTGCAGCTAAGGAGGGATAAAAGATTTTTTCAAAGAAGATTGTTCACTCTTCAAAGAGTGTATATTCAGAAAGGGGAGATAATTAGTCTAATATTCATGTGGGTATATATATATATATATATATAACTATCACAACATAAAAACTTTCACAATGCCAACGTATGTAGCACTCTCTTTTGTTGTATGTGTGGCCATATCATGGTCAAAAACTAATCCTTAGGAGAATTACACAAGTTGGACACGTCTCAAGTTATGTCATCCCTACAATGATTTGTGATTGTCATTTTCTAACTCTTCTTACGTTGGACTTAATCATGTACTAAGATTCTAATTTATGAGCCCCTAGTGATGGCTACAGGGCAGGTTTCGGGCGGGGACCCCTCCCCCGGCCCTGCCCCACTGCCCACTATTTCCCCCTGCCCCGCCCCGCTTCCTCGGCGGAGTTAATAAAAACTCGTTGTAATTAAATTTTAACAAATAATTAAGGATTAAAATATCAACACATCACCAAGTTATCATCCATTGTAATTTCATAATTAAAACTTATAAAAATAATCAAACAAAAATTATTTGAATACAATCCAAAATGATGAAACAAATGCAAATAACGTAGTCAAGTTTTCACTTTTGAAATAATTACAATTACTAAATTAATATTCTATTTTTTTGAGAAAAAAGTGTTATTGCGTTAAGTGTAATTAAGGATTTAGTATAAATATATTAGTAAATTTAGTATAACTAATTAATAATTTTTATTAGTAGACATATATAATTATTAGTATAATTAATAATATTAATTATGTTACATATACTAATATACATTATATAATACTTATAGCTAATAATATCATTATTATAAGTTTGTAACTAATTAAATTAAATATTATATATATACACACATATAAATATATATATATATATTAATGGGTGGCGTGGCAGGAGATGGCCCCCGCCCCCTGCCCCATTAGCCCCCGGATACCCGCCACGATTGTCATCCTACGAGCCTCCAATCACAAGGGAGATGAAAAAGGCATAATCCTGCGGATATATAAGAACGTCATTGAAGAATTCAGTAGTGAAAGGAAGAAGGGTAGAGATTTAGTAGCTGGGATCATGAGCTCTTCTATGAAAAATTCTAGTCTGGAAAAGAGTGATACTGTGGCCAAGAATGAGGAAATTGAGTATAAAGGAGTCAGAGCCCTACCTTACATTATCGGTAGCAAATTAATGCCATGACAGAAGTTTCTTCGTGCTGTCAGAATTACTGCTTTTTCCTAACAAATTTTATCGCAAAAACTGAAATCTTGCAGGAAATGAAGCCTTTGAGAAGCTGGGAACAATTGGAACTTTATGGAACCTCTTGGTGTATCTGACCACTGTCTTTAACATGAACACTATCGCTGCAACTAATATGGTTAACATCTTTAGTGGTACAAGCAATTTTGGAACCTTGGTGGGAGCTTTCTTATGTGATACTTATTTTGGTCGTTACAATATGCTAGCCTTCTCTTCGGTAGCATCTGTCTTGGTAAAACTTCTACCATCCTCGCCTCCCATGTTGTTTTCTCCTTGAATATAAAACTGAAGTGAACTTCATATTGATGATTTTTTTTAGGGAGGTATAGCCATAGCAAATTTGGGTCTAAATATTAAGAATTCACATCTGTTTTAATGTTCTTTCAATCTGAACTCAGGGGATGATTTGTTTAAGTCTATCTGCGGCGATTCCTCAGTTGCATCCACCTTCCTGTGAAGCAAAAAGCAGCACGTGTAAAGGGCCAACAGCAGGGCAATACACTTTCTTGGTAACTGGTTTTGGATTTCTTGTCCTTGGAGCTGCTGGCATAAGACCATGTAACTTGGCCTTTGGTGCAGATCAATTTAATCCCAATACTGAATCTGGGAGGAGGGGGATTAATAATTTCTTTAATTGGTATTATTTCACCTTTACATTTGCGGTGATGGTATCCCTGACAGTAATTGTGTACGTACAATCTAACATCAATTGGGCTATAGGATTAGGAATTCCTGCATTTTTGATGTTTTTGTCCTGTGTTTTCTTCTTCGTGGGAAAAAGAATGTATGTGGTGATAATGCCACAGGGTAGTCCCTTGACAAGTATAGCGCAGGTCATGCTGGCTGCAAGCAAAAAGAGGCAATTGCATTTACCAGATCAGCCATCGGAGTCTCTCTTTGATTACATATCCCCGAACTCGCCTAACTCAAAGCTTCCATACACCGATCAATTCAAGTAATGTCTTAAAAGACTCCCAGCTTCTTCAATGTTCTCGAAAAAATGAAACTTTATCCAGTTTTTAACACTCCTAAAGTAAATGCTCCTTTCATTCTACCTTTAACAAGCTGTATAAAACCCCTCAGGTTTCTCAACAGAGCAGCAATCATAACATCTGAAGATCGTATCAACAGCGATGGCTCAGCATCCAATCCTTGGAAACTTTGCAGTATTCAGCAGGTGGAAGAAATGAAGTGTGTGGTTAGAGTGCTTCCGATATGGATTGCCGGCATCATATATTACGTTGTCCTGAACCAGCTGCAGACTTTTGTAGTTTTCCAAGCGACACAAGCCGATAGACGTGTAGGACATGCCAACTTCAAAATTCCAGCAGCATCTTACCAAATCTTTCAGATGTTGAGCCTTACGATATGGATACCCATATATGACAGGATCATGATTCCATGTTTACGAAAAATTACCAAGGAAGAAAATGGTATCACTGTCCTTCAAAGAATGGGCTTTGGCATTATAGTTGGAATAGCCACCATGATCCTATCTGGTGCAGTGGAAGAGTGGAGGAGAAGAGTAGCTCTTACTGAGCCAACAATAGGCGTTGCACCGAGAAAAGGCAAAATTTCTTCCTTGAGTGCCTCTTGGTTCATACCTCAGTTGGCCCTATTAGGGATTTCAGAAGGGTTTACTCTCATTGCTCAAATTGAATTCTTCTACAAACAGTTCCCTGAAAACATGAGAAGTTTTGCTGGATCTTGCTTGTTTTGTGGTTTCGCATTGTCTAATTATTTGTGCAGCTTAATAATAACAGTTGTCCACAAGGTGACCAAAGATGCATCAGGCGGAAATTGGCTAGATCAAGACCTCAACAAGGCAAGATTGGATTACTTTTACTACCTGATCGCTGCTTTGGAGGTCATAAACTTCGGATACTTCATGATTTGTGCTACCTGGTACAAGTACAAAGGATCACAGGCCAAGAGCAGCCATGAGATTGCCATGGAAAAAACAAACACGAAAAGCAGCCCTACATGTACGCATGCTTCAAGTCAAGTTTGATGTCACTGGAGGCAGGAAAAATAGCAGCTACTTGTCCTAATGATACAAGTTGGTAAGCCTAGAGGGATGGGAGGGGAAAACAAGTACGCAGAACAAGAAGAGTCAAACAATTTGGCTCTAAATTTCAAGAAGATTTCTCTCAGTTTCTATCATATATCTATCAGCTGAGGTCATCACTTTTGGTCTTAGCTTAAAGCTTGATTTGAACATAATGACCGAAAGTTCAGCTTTTATTAGTTAAATGACAAATTTGACTGAAGAAAAGTTTTTTTGTGTAGACCAAATTGGCTGAAGAAAAGTTTAAGTAACCAAAACAGGAATATCAAATAGTACAGTTATCTTCCACGCCATTTACTTCACAAAAAAAAGTAAAAAAATTGATTATGAGTTTTGTACTAAAGATGTGAGTCAAAATAATCAAATAAGACATGCTCAAATTGAGTCTATTGTAATAAAGTATAAGTTTTGCTAAGTGGTCAAGTTTGAAAGAACAATTTCAAAATATGGTGAACATACTGAATTCTAACTCTGAAAACATCAAACCATGCTAATCTATCATAATTGTAACCCCAACTGAGATTTCCTTGGATTAACTCAAAAATTCTCCATGGTACAAGCCACCGGATTCTGAAATTACATCTTATATCTCAAGTAATTCAAAATTTAACTGCAGAAGTGATTTGTCAAGAAACTATTACACAGTAAAATCACCTGTCAAATTCCCATTAGACAATCACCATTAAACAAGAGTCCTCATCTTTCTTACATGCAATAAAGGAAGCAGTTCTCCTCCCCCAAGGGAGATTAAGGGGAGTAACATACCGACCTCAGTTAAAGTGAGATCTTGCATGGAATTATAAGTCCCAAGAGTCCACTTTCATGCACAACAAACAGATCTCTGTTTTAGTTTTCTGCACCAAATTGTGGCAAATTCACTAAACTAGTGCAAAAGAGACTCAGGGAGCTTGTACAAGTTATTCAAGTTTTAATAATTATGGGGCAAGTCCCTCTCCAATTTCTTTTTATTTCAATCAAATCCTAGTTAACTATTGGGTTCATATGACTTATCCTTTGCGTGGGTGTAAACACATGGGCAGTGAGCTTCGTACCACAACGGCCCAAATACATCACTATTTATTTTTCTCTGTCAAAAACCTTTTTGATCTTCCTTATTATTTTTTGTTATAGTTTGCTAAACTAAATTCCAGTTGTTAAAGTCATCAACAAAAAAATCAAAAGCCAATTTCTTTGCCTTAGAAGAGAACTTCTTTGCCCTGGTATATTCTTTTGAAATTGATAAAAGTTAAAGTGATGATTGATAATTAATCTATTTTATATTACTTTATATGGATGTCAAATTCAAAACTTTTATCATTTCTATCCAATTTATCACTTTATAATTATAATATTGTAAGGCAAGAGTATAAAAAGTTCGTGTAAATAGTAATCTATACTCTATAGTTGCAATGAAAATTTTTAAAACTTGAGGGTGTCAATGACCCCACTTGGTTTATATGGCTCTAGTAGTGCTTCCACAGATGAATCATCATGGATACACGCAAAAGGGATTCACGGAACCGGCAGCAGGTACGGAATCATCAAGCGATGTAATTAGAGAGTTAGAGAGGGATATACAATTAAATTGCAAGTTTTTCTACTATCTCAGCACCCAAGTTCAGTTGCACTCGTAGCCACAAAATTCATACATGCAAAGACAATAAAGATAATTTAGAAAATTTTGATGAATTCTTTTTGTAGTCATGGTGGAGAAAAAACTTGTGATATGGATGAAGAAACAGAATTTTTTTTGACTAGTCAAAGAAAGAAGAAATTATAGAATTTGCGCGTACACTTGAAGATAAAGAATTTGTGACTCAAGAAGAAATCTCACATGTGATTGAGAAAAAAAGTAAAGACATTGATGAAATTAAAGATGTGATTGAAGATCATGACGATGTAGAATTTTTTTATTTTGTCAAGGTTGATAAATTTTTTGAAGAGGAAAATCAAATGATAGAGTTGGTTGAGATCAATTGTAGAGTGGACAAATTAATTGAAGATTGTGGTACTGCTAAAGTTGATACAGTTGTTAGTGTGGAAAAATTAAAGCAAAATCATGGTGATGTTGAAAATCTTAGTGGTGAAAATTATTACTTTTTGCTGTTGGGAGATTTTCTTAGTGACGTGAAGAATTAAATTATAAAGTATGCAAGTAGCTATGGGTGAACATGTTTGACTTTTTTCATAGAAGTGATCAAACAAAGAAATTGTTCGAGAAGTATAAGTTTCGTCCACTATTGCACGTGAAGATGAAATTAAAGATCTATTGTAAGTTGGTGTTTTACGTCATTTCTGTTGTGACCGAGTTGTTCATGGAAATTCAACCTCGTAATGGCATTGGAGATGACAACATCAAGAGTTTAGTTTAAGAGGGGTAATGAAGGAAATTAAACCAAATTATCTTAGTATTTAGTTTCCTAATTGTTTAAGTTTCTTGTTTTGGCGTCCTATTTATTTAGTTTCCATATTAGTTTAGAAAATCTCAAGTTAGATCCAAATAAGTTTCGACTTATAATTGTGTTTGTTTAGGAACTTTAGCAATATATAAATACTATTAGAGTAGTGGATTATTATTTGAATAGTTGAGTTGAGTCCTAAAAGTGAATTTGAGGGAAAGGTTCATCTTTGAGATTTTGAGTTGTCATGAGCGAAATGCTACAAATTGGTATTGTTATTATTGAGATTTGAGTTAATAAAATCATTGATTATTTGTTTCTGTGTTTATTCTCCTTTTCTTTCCACATATTTTTATATATGTTAAAATTGCTTTCGCCATATGCGTGTTTTTTTTGTGCCAACATCCCCTCCTCTGCAGCCTTCTCCATCACAACTAGAGGTGTCAAAATGGGTGACTTGGGCGGGTTTGGGTTGGGTAAAATGGGTAATGGGTATAAGTGAGTCAACTCATTTATACCCATTTAATTAGATGGGTATAAATGGATAAGTCAAAAAATGAATTGGGTAACCCAATTACCCATTTATAACTCATTTATTTTAACTTTTTGCAAACTCATTTAAATTCATTTTTGCAAACTAAGTTATCAATTTATACCACTCTTTGTACCCATCATTAGTTTTAAATATTTACTTATAATGTTCAATAAACTTATTTACCAATTTTTTTCATTTATACTCTATGTCACAAAATTACCTATTATTTAATAATTGAATAATACGAATATAAAAATTTGAATTAAGTACTATAAAAATTAATCCAAAAATTTTGAACCCCTAACATTTTTTTCATATATAAATTTAAAATTTCATTTTATAAAGATAAGAAAATAGGCTAAAATTTATCATAAATTGGTAATGCTAAAAAATGAGCAAGTTAACAAACTAAGAAAAAATAAAATAATAAGATAAAACCAACAAATAATAATAATAATAATAATAATAATAATGTTAACATCATGACAAAATGAAAATTTTGAAAAAAAAAGGGTAGGGGAAAAGAAGAGACTTGGGGGGAAGAGAATTTTAAATGGGTTAATTGGGTTTGATGGGTTACCCAATAATACCCATTTATTAAATGGGTATTATTGGGTAACCCATTTATACCCATATACAAAAATTTAAGATACCCATACCCATCTATTCATGGGCGGGTATGGGTAAATCTAGTTAAATGGGTTGATTTGCCACCTCTAATCACAACCACTCCTACAACCACCACCACTGCTATCACCACTGCTACCACCACAACCACCCTCTCTGCCTCCTATACCACTATTACGACTAGCTCCGACTGCGTCTTCTACAGTTGTTGCACTCAAAATAGCGATTTCCTTATCTCTCGTGGTCGTGGCACTAGTCCTAGCAGTTTGACTCTTCTCAACATCATAAATCGAAGGTGGTCGAGGAGCACTCTTCCTAACCTGTGATGCTGCCGGAAGCTGCTTCTTTTTACATCCAATATTGCATAAACAACACAAAATTAGAACTCCACGAGCTATAGAGCCTAAAACAATGAGAACTATGTGTTAAAGTGACTTTGTCCCATACCGCATTTTGTATAAGGAAGCCTTTCCCTTAGTTGCCTATAAATATAGTGGACGTGTGATGGAATTAAGTGCATCAAACCAAGGGAGCATTAGTGAGCTATTTAGGTCTTTGGATTATTAAACCTTTTGTTTAGTAAAATATTTTTGGGCTCTCTTGTATTTTAAGTATTAGGTGTTTTGGATTTAGGAACACTTTTTTAAGACATTTTTGTACTCTTTTCTTCATAGTAAAATATTGCTCCTCCTCCGCCTGTGGACGTAGGTCAATTTGACTGAATCACGTAAATTTCTGTGATCCTGTTTTATTTATTTCTACTTTGTTATTTGTCTTTTGGGAGTTGCCAAAATCCTTTGGTCAATTTCTTGGGTCTAGACCTAACAAACTAGTATCAGAGTTTCTTTGGAGGTTTTGAATTTTCTGGCAACAATGACAATAACAAAAACTGTTATCGAGAAATTCAACAAGAATGTCAATTTCGGGATGTAGCAGCTCAAGATGGAGGCCATTTTGGTTCAAGACGAAGTTGATTTAGCGATACACGGAATTGAGAAAAAATCAGAGGGTGTAATAGATGCAAATTTTGCTGAGATGGATAAGAAGGCAAAGTCTAATATTATCTTAAATTTCTCTGATGAGATTTTGCGGGAGGTAGTACTGAGATTTCGGCAAGGATCATGTGGGACAAACTTAAGGTCTTGTACATGAAGAAAACAGTTGAGAATAGACTTTATTTAAAGTAAAGTTTGTATATGCTTCGCATGACTGAAGGTACATTTATATTCTCACATCTTGATAAATTTGATTCCATTATATAGATTTAGAGAATATAGATTCGAAAATTGATGATGAAAATCAAACACTGTTACTTTTGTGTTCCCTTTCCCAATCTTTTAAACATTTTTGCGATACTATGATTTATGGAAAAGAAACAATTTTATATCGAAAAATTAAATCAACATTAAAATCTAAGAAACAGATAGACAGGGATATTACTGGAAAATTTAGTGGAGTTCAGGCACAAGATTTGATTGTTAGGGGCAGAACTGAGAGAAGAGAATTTGACAGTAATAAATCTAAATTTAGATCTAAATCTAAACATAAATGTGGAGTGCAATTATTGTCATAAAATAGGGCACATTAAGGCAAATTATTTCAAATTAAAAAATAGATTGAAACAAAAAGGAAAACCTGATGAGAAAAATATTGAGACTGCCGAAACTGGTATTGCAGTTGATGAGAATAAAGGTAATATTTTCTTTGTGATTGATGATAGGACAAGGTCTAAAAATGAATGGATTTTAGATTCAAGGTACTCTTATCACATGTGTCCCAATAGGGATTTATTTTTCACTTATGAATCGTATAATCATGGAATTGTTTTGATGGGCAATAATGCCGTTTGTAATATTATTGGTAAGGGTACAATCCAAATTAAAATATATGATGGTACTGTGAGAGTACTCATTAATGTTAGACATGTTCCTAATTTGAAAAAGAATCTCATCTTTTTGGGCACCCTAGAGGCTCTTGAGTGCAAATACACAGTTGAAAATGATGTTATGAAAGTTTTTAAAGATGCTTTCATTACACTGAAAGCATGCAGAGTTGAGAGTTTATATGTTTTGCAGGGATCTACTGTTACAGACTCGGTTGCAGTTTCGTCATCATCATCTTTGTCTGATTCTGACATCACCAAATTGTAACATATGCGTTTGGGACATATGAGCAAGAAAGATTTGGGCATACTAAGTAAAAAGGGACTTCTTTGCGATCAAAATACTGGGTCACTAAAATTTTGTGAACATTGTGTCTTTGGGAAGCAAAAAAGAATTAGCTTTAGTTCTCCAACAATCCATAAGATGAAAGGTACTGTTGATTATATTCATTCAGATTTTTGTAGTCCATCTCGTGTTCTGTCTAAGGGTGTTGCCAGGTATATGTTGACTTTCATTGATGATTATTTAAGAAAAATTTGAATTTATTTTCTTAAACATAAGAATGATGTTTACTTCACTTTCAAGCAATGAAAAATTTTGATTGAGAAATAGACAGGTAAACAGATCAAGCAGTTTAGAACAGATAATGACATGAAATTTTGTGAAAAAGAATTTGATAAATTTTGCAAGAATGAAGGAATTATTCGGCATCACACTGTCAAGATGATACTTCAATAAAATAGTGTGACTGAATGTATGAACAAAACACTTTTGCAGAGAGCGAGGTGCATGATCTTTAACGCATGGTTGGCAAAGATTTTTGGATTGAGACAATTTCTATGGCCTGTTATATTGTCAATCGTGCTCCTTCTGTTGCTCTTAATTTCAAAATTCCTGAGAAAATTTGGTCAGGTACTCCTGCTGATTATTCTGATTTTAAAATTTTTAAGTGTCCAATATACATGCATGTAAATGATGAAAAATTAGAATCTGGAACTAAAAAATAAATTTTCCTTGGATATGCTTTTGGGGTGAAATGATACAAATTATGGTGTTCTGATCTCATATCTTCAAAATTTGTAATCGTTAGAGATGTCACTTTTGATGAATTCTCTATGTTATCTTTCAAGAAGGAGTCGTCTAGTTCTTGTTAAGCAAATGATAGTATGTAGAAGTAAGTGAAGATTGAATTGGTAGTTCTGGTAATTCTATTCAACAAGTGCCAGTAGATGCATCTGAATCTACTGATGAAAATAATTCAGAAAGGAAAGAATATTCCATTGCTAGAGATAGACCAAGGAGGGACATTCGACCACCACAAAGATATGCAAATTTGGTTGTATATGCTTTGTCTGTCGCAAAAGAAACTGATATTGTTGATGAGTCAACTACCTATTCAGATGCAATTTTTTGTGATGATTCTGTTAAGTAGTTGGTTGTGATGAATGAAGAAATTGAATCTCTCCACAGAAATGAAACTTGGGTTCTTGTGGAGCCACCTCCAGATAAGAAAATTATTGAATGCAAATGGGTCTTCAAAAAGAAAGAAAGTATTTCAGGGGTCGAAGATGCAAGGTATTAAGCACGTTTGATTGCAAAGGGCTATAGTCAGATACAATGTGTTGATTTTAATGAAATATTTTTATTTGTTGTTAAGAATAGTTCTATTCGTATTTTGCTTGCTTTAGTTATCATGTATGATTTGGAGTTAGAATAAGTTGATGTTAAGACAGCTTTCTTGCATAGTGAATTTGAAGAAAAAATTTATATGAAGTAACTCCAGGAATTTGAAATTAAAAGAAAGGAAGACCATGTTTGTTTGCTAAAGAAATTCCTATATGGATTGAAACAGTTTTCAAAATAGTGGTATAAGAGGTTTGACACCTTTATATTAGGGCATGGTTATTCAAGGAGCATGTATGATAGTTGCGTTTACTTCGAAAAGTTAGATAATGATTCTTTTATTTATTTGTTGCTTTGTATTGATGACATACTCATTGCTGCCAAGAATTTGTCAGAAATTCACATTTTGAAGTTGCAGTTAAGTAGTAAATTTGAAATAAAACATTTGGGAGTAGCTAAAAAAATTCTTGGCATGGAGATCAAAAGAGATCGAGAAACTAGAAAGTTATTCTTGACTCAAAAAAATTACCTTGAGAAAGTTTTGGAGAAGTTTAAATGAAAGATGCTAAACTTGTGACTGCTCCTCTTGCTAGTCATTGTCGACTATCTACTAATCAGTCGCCACAGTCAGTTGAAGAGGAAGAGTATATGACATGAGTTCCTTATTCCAGTGCAGTCGACAGCATTATGTATGCAATGATTTGTACTCGTCCAGATATTGCACAAGCAGTCAGTGTGGTTAGCAGATATATGTCTTGTCCTGAAAAAACATATTGGCGGACTGTGAAGTGAATTCTCAGATACTTGCGAGGGATTTCAAACCGCTGTTTGAAATTTGGGAGAAATAATGACACTTTGATTGGTTTTGTAGACTCTGACTATATTGAAAATTTTGACAGGAGAAGATTACTTTCAGGTTACGTATTCTACATTGGCGGTTGTGCAGTTAGTTGGAAAGTTACTTTACAACCCGTTGTAACTTTATATATTAAGGAGGCTAAATATATAGCCATTATCAAGGCAATCAAAGAAGCCTTGTGGTTGAAGAGTTTGTTTGGCGAATTTAGTCTGCATCAAAGTGTTACTACTACTTACTGTAATAGTCAAAGTGCCATTCATTTGATTAAAAATCAGATGTATCATGAGAGGGTGAAACACATTGTTGTAAAATTTCATTTCATTCGAAATATTATTGTTGAGGGAAAAATTCTTGTTCAGAAAATTAGTATCAAGGAGAATCCTACTGACATGTTCAAGAAATCTCTTCCAATTTATAAGTTCAAACAATGTTCGAATTGGGTTGGTATTCGTTGTTGGTGATTTAGACCCATTGGAAATTATGTGGAGAAGATGTAGTAGATTTGCCATTGTCGATATTGGGAACACGCTAAGGTGGAGATTTGTTAAAGTGGCTTTGTCCCACATCGCCTTTTCTATAAAGGAGCCTTTTTCTTAGTTGCCTATAAATATAGTGAGTCTGTGATGGAGTTAAGTGCACCAAACCAAGAGGGCATTAGTGGGTTATTTGGGCTTTTGGGTTATTAAGTCTTTTGTTTAGTTAAATATTTTTGAGCTCTTTTATGTTTAAAATATTAGGTGTTTTGGAATTAGGAACACTTTCTTAAGGTATTTTTGTACTCTTTTTTTCATAGTAAAATATTGGTTCTTCTCCGCCTGTGGACGTAGGTCAATTTGACCGAATCACGTAAATTCCTATGTTCCTGTTTTATTTATTTCTGTTTTGTTATTTGTCTTTTCGGAGTTGCCAAAATCCTTTCGTCAATTTCTTGGGTTCAGATCTAACACTATGGCACAAGTTTTCATCTTGATTCACAATATGACTTGAACAGTTACGAGTATGAAGATCTTTTCATTCGCTTTATTTTATAGCAATTTCATGACTTGAACTCTTAGCTGAGATTTCAATATAATGCTCATCATGTAAAATGCAAGGAAGTTCACAATTTTCATTTCGTTAATAGCCTTGGAATATGCTGAAAGTTCTGTTAGTATTAAACTTTTGCTACGTCGTGAACTTCATTAATTTGTCCTTCATTCTTGCGCTATTTAAAATAGTAGACAATATTTTTATTTGTTGAGAACTTCTTCAAAGCTAGCATAAAAGAAAGAAAAAATTAGGTAATTTTATATTAAGTCAAACGGGAATTCTATATGTACTATGTATGTATGTAGGATACCATCTATTGTTGCGTTAAATAATTACAATTCCGAAGACATCATTTAGAATTGTAATGTAACCTTTTTCTACCAACTTAAATGGCTAATTCATGTTTATCCCACGCCAAACATTCTTAAGTTTAACCCCAAAAAAAAATTTCTTTCAGTCTAGAAATTAGAAATCTTTTATATGCATTTGATATCATAAATTCGAATTTAGCAGATTGTATGTCGAACTTTGAGAATTCTGTTAATTATGATTTCAAATGGTAAATTAAATGCGATTTAAGTGTAGTAAAAAATGTTCACTGAACACTTGATTAGTTACGAGCATGACGATCTTTTCATTCATTTTTTCTATAGCAATTTCATGACTTGCACTCTTAGCTAAGACCTCAATATAATACTCATCATGTAAAATGCAAGGAAATTTACAATTTTCATTTAGGTGATAGACATGGAATATGTTGGAAGTTCTGTTAGTATTAAACTGTTGACTTTTTGTTACGACGTGGACTTCAATAATTTCTCGATCATTCTTGAGCTATTTAAAATATTAGACAGTATTTTTATTGGTTGAGGACTTCTTCAAAAGCTAGCATAAAAGAATAAAACATTGGGCAATTTTATATTAAGTCCAAATGGGAACTATGATTCAAAATATATGTAGCTAGGATATCAATCTCCTATTGGGTTAAATAATTACAATTTAGAAGATATCATTTGGCAGTGAATGTATTTTTTTCTACCAACTTGAAAGGTTAAACGATGTTCATCCCTTGTCAAACATTTTTCAGTATAACCCCCCAAAAGAAATTCTTTCAGTTTAGAAATTAGAAGTCTTTTATATGCATTTGACATCATAAATTGGAATTTTTTTGTGCAAAATACACCTTATCCCCTTGTGATTTAGTGATTTTTCACATAATCCCGCTATAATTTTAAAAACTATGCATAACTTTTTCATAATTCGGATTAAAATATCAAAGTGAGAAAAATGATCCCCTATAATGGAATCCATAAAAATGTCGAGATTATTCTTATTTAAAACCAAAATGGTTCAAGTGATCAAAAAATATATATAGACATCAAAAAATTTTTATAAATCATTTTATTTTTATCTTTATCATTTATTTCTATTTTTTACTTTTTTTAAAACAAATTATTATTATTGAAAAATTAAAAAAAAAAGAAAGCAAAAAATTTAGTTATTTCATCTCACTTGTTGTTCTTTATTATTATTGTTTGCAGAAAAATCAAAACAAAAGAAAAGAAAAAGAGAACAACAAAAACCAGAAATTTTGTATAAAAAAAAACCTCCGCGCGTCTTCTTCATAAGTTGGTACAGAAACCAGCATGGAGTACGCTTTTCATGCTGGCATTTTGGAACAATTTTGATGCATTTTTGCTTCCTTTTCTTTTCCTCCAAACCTTGCCAGTACAATGCCAACTCATATCAATCGGAATCATCGGAAAGATCTAGAAAAAAGGCCATTAAATGGCTCCAAATGAGCCACAAAAACCCAACTCTATCTCCACCTTTGTTCTTAGATTTTGGGGATTTTATCTCATATAAATAGCAACAAAATGCAAGGATTAGGGTAAGAAAGGGTGGGAAAGAGCGGCGGAAAACGCAAAGAAAAAAAAGGAGAGGGAAAGAGAGAAAAAGAAGAAACAGAAAACCAAAAAAATTTTTTTGGAAAACTTCTTGACCAGGTTGAGCTATCAGCCTGCTTTATCATCAAATTCGGATCATATTTGGAGCTGTTAGAACGATGTCTTTGCTTCTACACTTTCCTGGGATGTAGTAGAGGAACTTTTATTTAGGAAATTCCCCGGAATAACATTTCCAAACCCTCCAAATTTCAACTTGAAATCCGCCCATCATCAGTTCTTAGACACTCATCAGCAGATGTTTGTTGGTTCCAATCTTGCATTCGGGTGCATTTTCTTTAGCCTCTTCATGTTCATTTGGCTCCATAAAGTACTAAGAGTATAAATAGGGCGAATTCCATCCCATTTAACCACTATTTCAAGAGAGGTATGTTCTATTATTATTTTAAACCCTTTTATATGCTATTATGTGTTTTTATGCGCGATTGCATGTTTTGAGTGCTTTTTCTTTTTTTTTTTACTCATTTTATTCATTTTAAATTTCATTTATTGTATTTAATTTTGATGATTATTTGAGAGACATTTAAATGTCAAATTGTAATAGATAGATACCCAGGAAATGTATTTAGTTAGACTATATAATAGATAGATTTTATTTTTACTAAAAAAATATAATTAGTTAGATAAATGTAATAGTTAGGTTATTATTTTTCAAATTCTCCCCTTAGAGTAGTTAGAGTTCCAAATATAATAGTTAGATTTTTATGTGCATTTCTTTAGTTGTGTGTATATGTGTTTATTCGCTTTCTTTAGAATCTTTGCATCTAAATATTATGTTTATGTGTTATGTACTCTATGTGTTTATTTTCTTTAACTATGTTTTGTATAATTTATTTATTTATGATAAATACATGACATCACTACACTAGTCCAATGCTAGTTATGGCATTTCTCTCCGATTTCTCACTAGTCCAACGTTAGTGAGGACTTGTGAAAATGGATTAGTCCAATGCTAAATCCTTTAGGCCGTTTTTACGCTAGATTTATATTTTTTGCATAACATTCATCGTGCTTCATACATATTTTTTCATTTTTAGGATCTTTTCTCATCTTGCATGATATTTTCTCTGTATATTATCTCTCTTATTCCTATATGTGCGAAACATGACATTTAGACTTGTATTCTATATAGAAAATTATAAGTAGGCTAATCCATTTGCTTGATTAGGTTACGAGAGTCACCTTTCAAATATGAAAAATGAATGAATGTGGTTTCTTAACTTTAGTACGCTCTCCTCTATAAAAAGGCAAATTGAGTCACGAATCTTAGTCTCTCATACCTGTTATGTTGCATTCCCCTGTCATAGGTTACATATATTTATCTAATATTATAATTTTTCTTTCCTTCGAATGTAATCTTTTGCATATTCGTGACCTTCTTAAAGAATCATTTTTGGGTTTCACAATTAATGTGATTGATCCCAATTAAATTTTATAAAGACATTTCGACCCTCCCGATATTTTCCTAGGTCTAGATTTGCATCCATAGGAAAACATTCTAATGTGATAAGTTTCTAGGTTAGATTAGGAAAATTTTTGACTAAATCTTGTAACTAATCTTAATTAGATTAAAAGGGTGCCTTAGATCAAAATTTTGACTTCCCTTTTTGTAACCGTGACTCCCGAACCCTTTTATCTTGTTTTCGAAAACCTGAAATTGTTTAAAAAGGGTTTTATTTATTTTATTATTTAAAAAATATATTTTGGTTGACTTGGTACACCTAAATTTAATATCAAATGACGACTTCTATTTTTTCTTAAAAAATCCTTTATAGACTATTATTTTGGATCCAAATTGTTGCATATTTTAACTCCCATTTCAGACGCTTCTTCTTTTAACCACTTTAGACCCTTTAAAAAACTCATTTTTTAAAACCACTTTTAACTTCCATTTTTCCAACTTCACTTTTTTCACTCATCTTTTTAATAGAAAAATTTCTACAATCAAAAACTCTTTTTTTTAACAACACTAAATTTATATTTTTAAAAATGGGATGCGACAGCTGGCAACTTCACTGGGGATTCCCCAAATAAGTCCAAACACTTGATTTAGTTGATCTTTTTTTCTAATCTTTTAACATATTACATTAGGATGTTTTAGATTGCATTTTTCTTTTCCTTCTTCTTTTTTTTTTTAGGATTTTTTGCATTCCACACACGTAATCGTTCTTCGTTATCCGTATATGCGATGAATGATTTATTTATTTACACATATTTATGTATTTGTATCGTACTTTGCATCTTGGGTAAGGGGTATAGCTATCCTAAATCCTTCACACGTATTTAATGGTATTTAATCTCTTCCCTTGAAGGAAGTACTTCATAATTCATATGTGTATGTATTACTTTTATCTTATTTTTATTTTTTTCATGGGTACCATCCCACATTTCCTTACAGGATTATGATTGATTTCCTTAGGTAGGCAAATGATGTGCTCTGCGCCCATAGCGATGCCTAAGAGATCACTCAAGCTACCAACTGAAGGCTTTGAGATTGATGACCCTTCGCATCTTGGTCTAAAGGTTCGGGAATCTAAAATCTTATAGAGTTTAGATGCATTAGTGAGTTCAACCTCATGCATCCATGTTAGAAATCGTCTAGAATCGAGTCAAACTTACCTTATTAGGCACACTAAACATGAGAAGAGGGATATTACCCCTTTTCTCTTCTTATTTTTGTATCATTTTATTGCTCCAATATGTTATGTGTTACTTATCAATTGAACTAATCTTTTTTTGGTTTTGCTTTTCTTGCATTCACAAACCTTAGAAATAAGAGTTCTGGTATGGTACTCGTTTATGACAAACCACCATTTTGTAAAAAACACGTTTAAATTTTAGTTATTGCATTAATAATACGTATATATTGCACATCATTTTAGGTTTATCCCAACATTTAAATGGGACAATTTTAGGTCATAGTCCAATTATCGCATTGTATATTTACTCGCTTTAATAAAGTATCGTCATACATCAACTATAGAAGGAATACAAAATAGGGGATCCCATATTAGAGATAAGCCACCCCATGTCTGGAATATATAATCCAATAATACTCGCATATTTATAATTTAATACTTCCTAAAGGGTAAAATCCTGAGATAAGGTATTAAAATTGAATTTCTACTCAGATGACTCCTAGCAGAGTGCTGAATCAGATATCTCAAGAACTAACCGACTAGAAAAATAACATGTCTAATGAGACGAAAAATTGTTCAAATATATGGGCACTTGTCAAGTCTTCTGAACGTGACACCTAATGTTGCAATCATCCAAGCTTTACTTGAGTATTGGGATCCAGAGAGTTTGATTTTTCGATTTGGTGAATGTGAACTGACACTATCTTTGAAAGAAATAGAATGACTGTTACAAGTACTAGGGAAATATCATCCTATGGTATATCCAAATAGTGGAACGAGAGAGTAGTTTTGTAAATTTTTGGGATTGACAAAATAGCATGGACCAACATCCGGATGCAAAATCATGCCCGTTAAAATTTTTGTATAAACGGTTTGGGAAAAGAGAATCCTATAAACAATGTCGCGTCGATTTTTTCAAAAGTAAGAAACACTGGAAAGAGAAGCATGCTCAAACATTTGGATTAGTTTTGATCAATTTGTTATTGTTCCCGCGAAGGCATGAAAAAGTTACTTTTCAACTATAAACATGATTCAGAATCTCTTTTTGGGAGTCAATGGAATGACACCCACTTTTGCACTTGTCATTATTGTCGACATCTTCACAGCCACTACTGAATGTCAAAAAAAGATGTTCTTCTATGCATCAAATTTGATACTTCAAATATGGGCAATGGAGCACCAAACGAAGAGAATGCTCAACCCCTTGAGATTTTATCTCCCAACAGAAAATTAGATCTTATCACATTGAGAAAGGGTCAAAAAGTATTACTGAATAGCATCTCCCAGTCAGTTTGTTCAAGAATTCGATAGCTTGACACTGGATAAATACAATGGGTTCTGAATTAGAGAAAAGTTAGTGATCCAGTTTTCAAAACTACTTAGCACAGTTTTATCCCTCTAGCGGGCACCAATGGATTGGTCGCATATATGCCGTAACGAGTCATGAAATAATTTGGGTATCCACAAAGAATTTCGATGATACAAGAGATTAGGAATATCAAATTCAACACAGTTGTTGAGTTGAAACATGGTACTAGAAGTCTGGGGGACCTTCGTAGTTTAGAGAATCTGCACTTAGATCAAGTGAACAAATCGGAACCTAAAGTCATTTCGGAATATGATGAATGGATTAAGCTAACAGTAGAACAAGGAAGAGAGAGGTCGCGGTCTACTCACACCAGTCTTGAAGAGCAGATAAAGAAGCTATAGAAGGACTTAGAGAACTATCAATTGCAACTTGTAGTAGTCGACCATGCCTTGGAAAACGCCCGATCGCAATTAAAGAGAGAGACAAGAAAAACTAAAAAGTTGGAGAGAGCATTGGATGCATTTGATAAAATCCAAGAAAAAAATTGAAAGTTTAGTATAGGAAAATCTAGAGAGTCTCAATGTACTGGTTTAGGAAGGCATGAGAATTTTGTAAAAATGGTTAGTCAAACCATCAATGAAGCTGTAAAAAATGATTGAACTTATTAGTGTTTAATGAGAATTTTTACTTTGGTTTCTATATTCACTTACAGGTTTGAAATTGAAATTTTATCCCGAAGGAATTACATCATATTAGGCTAACCCTTGGCATAAAAATAGCTCCCCCATAGGACATGCATCCAAAATTTATTCAGATATCTACTAACTCATGCCTTTTTTTTTCTTTGAATAAACTACAGTAATCTGATAGAAAACGCAATTCTGAGCCGATTTTTTTCCTTATCCCTAGGTACTTTCCAAAATAATTACCCATAGAAACTCCATCATTACGCGGTCTTGCAGTTGAGTTTTGAGAAATCGTGAAAACATGAGTTCCTATCCGGAACCATCGGAGAGGTCTGCAATAATTTCATTATCAGACGTTGCAAATCTAGGGGCCCAATTAAGTGAGACACTGAACAAATTCAATGAATTAAGTGCTGAAATGGCAGCGCAGAGGCGCATGATCGATCAACCAGTCTTGAACAACACTGGCAATGTCCAAAATGACCATATACCTATCGACAATAACCAACATAAGGTAGAAAACTCACCACCTCACATGTCACACATTTAAACCACTTTTGTCCCGTCTTTTACAAGTCCACCCGGAGGCGCCTTTACTTATCCTATTGCTAGTTTACCACATACATATTCGAGTAATATTTTCGTCAACCCAACTAGCTAACAAATTTTTCAAAGTTACCCACAAATCAATCTGAACATTCCATCTAACTCTCAAGGATCCCATCACCCCGCCACAAAGCCATTTATGTTGAACACTGTCTTTCAAGAGAAAGCAAAAATAAATGAGCCCTATGCTCCGATTCACAAGAATCTACTAAAAAGGTTGGACCGATCGATGAGTTTATAAAGAAGAGCCAAGGATTAAACAAACATGGAGGATTAGACTATAATGAGCTATGCCTTTTTTCGGACATGTAGATGCTTTTGGGTTTTAAAACTTCTAAATTTAGCAAGTATGATGGAACTAGAATGAGTTGGTGGGATAAAATTCAAATCCAACAAAATAACGGCTGGTGGGATAAAATCCAAACCCAACAATATAAATATAATATGCATGACACTTTAAATCCTTATGATATTGTGTTTTACTACATAACCAACTTATCACATCACTCACCTATCAACTAAAACTCCTTCTTCTTCCTCTTGCCTTGGCCGAACTTTCCCTCCCCATTTCCCCTCAAAACTTTCAGCTACTTGTTCTCCATTTTTGCTCCACAAAAGCTCTCCAAATTTGCTTCTTGTCTTGGTTCTTTATATAAGCTTGGAAGAGGACTTGAACAAGGAAGAAACTTTGGTGATTTAAGAGCTCAATCCCTAGTGTTTGCTCTTCATTTTGGAAGCAAGGTAATCATCCAAGAAACCCTCAACTTTTCCTCTCAAATCTTAGTAGTAAGTTAGTTTTGTTAGTTTAGTTGTTGGGTTGTTGATGGGTTCACAAGAACCTTGACATTAGATAGTAGACTTGAGGTGGCTTGATAGGTAGAGGCCTTGAGGATTTTGTGTGTTTATTTGCTTGTTTGTTACTTGCTTTAATGAGATATGGTGTAGTTCTAGTTGGAAAGTTAAAAAAGAAAGCTAAAGGATAAGAAATGTTTGCTGGCCGAAATTTGCTGGTTGTTCTTCTCTTGTTAATTTTAAAATTTTGATGTTATTTTGGTGCAATAATGCTTGATATATGATGGTGGTTATGTGTGTTAAATATCTCCCAAAAGGCTTTTATGTTAGTTAGGGTAAAGTGGAGTGAAAATGAGGAAGAAATCTGGAATTTTTCTGATCAGGTATTGCCCAACCAGTGTTGTTTTTTGTCATAACTTGTTGTCTGGGAGTTGAAATAGAGTGCCGTTTGTGGCATCCAAAACTAGAGCTGTAGTGAACCAGTAAAGATCACTGAAATTCCTCACTGCTTTCATCCGAGATACAGTTTTAGCTGCGGCTTGTAACTCAATTTTGCCTATCTTGCAAACTGAATTTTAAGATAGTTCCTTCTAGTAAATTGTATAATTTTGAATCTAGTTTCCAACACCATAAATCACACTAATTTTTGAGCTGCGTAGCTCTAGTTTTGATCAGATTTTGAAACTCTATCCAGTACGTCAGAACTGGAATTTCGTAAAACAAGTCCTGAAAATCAGTTTTTTTAGAACTATTGTATCTTGGTGTAGAAAGGTCCCAATTGAGTTATGTTTGTTGCATTTGAAACTAGATTTGAAGTTCTAATTGTGGTATAAATTTCAAAGGTTGATTCCATTTCTGCGAATTTTGCCAAATTTTCAAACTTTACTAAATTTGCAAGCCTGTTTTGCTTTGTCCTGTCTAGAACAGTGATTTTGAGCTAAATTTTGAATGACTTAGACTTGGATTCTGAGAAAAGTACCTTCTAGAAAGTTTTAGTGCTTTGAGTCTAGTTTCCAACGGTATAAATTTTTCAGTTTTTCAACTTACGAAACTTGAGATATGATTTTTCCAAATAGTGTTGCACTAAACTGGAAATTTTCTGGTTTCATACAAAGTACTCTTTTAAGCACTTCCAACCTTTCTTTGTGATTGTTGGCCCGTTTTAAGTTTAATTTCATAGTTGGATACAAGGTTCTTTTGAGTTTTAAACTTTCATTTTAAATCTTGGTTTCTAAAGGATTAAACCTCTCTTAATGCGTTTTCTTGGTTGTTCAACTTCCTTGGTTGATGGCACCTCTTTTCATATTTGAAAAATGAACTTCAACCACTAGTTTTATGCCCTTGATTTCCCTGACATTTAATTTTAAAAGTTGAACATTTTAACTAGAGCAAATCTTGGAGAATTTTAACTAGTTTTCTACTCAAAACTTGGAACCTTTGGCTTTGACATTTACGATGAAATGAGTGAAGTTTTGGACGAGTTTTGACTCCATTAGTTTGAAAATGTGAACGCTCTTTATATTTTAAAGTTTGAACATGAGATTAGAAGTTTTGAGGAATGAGAACCATCTACTCTTTTTCTCGATTTTCATGCTGAAAGTAAATATGGTACTTTCTTTTGGAATTAAGATTTACTTACCACGACATGAATCAAAAACGAACTTTCTTCTTTGTATGCTCGATGATCTAGGATATCCGTGAGTGATGGTTGGTTAATATTTCTTCAGGTACTCAAGAGGGATTCGAAAGGAATTCCAACAAGGAATTTAAAGAAATTTCCTGCTCATTTGTTTTTGAAATTGGTGAGTGTCAAATGCATGACTTGTTGCATAATACTTGAACTATTTCTTGTTGAATATGTGAATTGGACTTGTTGAGATGAGTGTGTACTTTATCGCATTCGTTCTCTTTTACTTGACTTGATAATTGATCTGCTCGTACTTGACAATTATACCTGTGTTTGACTTGGCGTCAATTTGAGAGTAATCTCATCGACCACTCATACTCGTGAGGACGCCCAAATCCAATGGCTAGTCATTTAACTCAAGCCAGTAAGGGCTTGGTTGAGGAGTTTGGTGAACCATGGGATACTACAAAACTTGATCTTTTGAGATCTTGCTTGGCATACTCGAGTAGTATTGCCATCAAAACTTTTGACGTTTGAGCCTAGTTAGTGGGTGTAACGGTGGACGGAAAGTGATGAAAAGTGGGGTTCTACGGACTTGTTACTTGTTCGGTTGACGAAGTGTCAACAGTTGGAAATTATGGATTAAGACTATCAATGAAGCAGTGTGGATTTAGCTCCTGAGAGCTCCCGTATCCTTATTGATTGTGCATTTAATTTCTCTTGTGAGTTTACCAATGTTATGGCCGCATTTTGATTTATGTGTTAACACTGCTAGTTGTACTTACATGTTGCCTGCTTTTCTTGGTCTCACTGAGCGTTAGCTCATCCTCTTAAGTTTGTTTTCCTTAGAAGGAACTTGAAGTGGAAAGATTTTGGAGAAGCTAGCTTTGATTGTCTTTTGGCCCAATTGTGAATGTAAAAGTTCTAGTCAACTTTTGGTGGTTGTATTTTGGGAAATTTAATGTAACTTTTGGAAATATTATGATGTAGAATTGGTTGACTATCGAAGGAAGTGACTTTCTTTATATTAATCTTCTTATTGGGCGTTTAGTTCTAAGTTATAATATTGACTTGTATTGAGTCCTAGCGAAAGCTAGGCAGGCGGCCTGTCGAAACCCTAAGATTCGCTCTAAATAGAAGTGGGGTCGTCACAATTACTCTTGATTTCTATGGAGATGATGCACAAAGAACTTTTTCCTTGTCTGAAATTCAATTGCAAGAGGCAAAGGCTAGCAACCCTGCACACATACTCTTTAAGTTAACTTCACATCTGAAAACATATTACAATACATTTTTAATTATACATATACAACTGAAACACGATTATTTGCCATAAACTGCAATAAAACAACTAAAACCTAAACAACAATATTTATAAATAAATTAAAAAAACAATTGTACACCTATAAACTAATATTCCACAACAATAATAAAAAATCGAACGAAGCAGAACGAATCTCATGCCATCAAGCTTAAAAGTCAGATTTTTCAAGCTATAAACAGTTAAAATTTCAGGCTGCAATTTGTAACCTTTCATACAGACCACTGCAGAAAACTTCTCTCACACCATTTTGACACATTTGAAAAGTATAACTGAATCACAAAAATAAGGACAGTCGTTCCCAATTAGCCATAGTGTATATATGAGCAACTATTTTGAAAATAGTTTCTGTTCAGTAATTACGATGAATATAGTAGTCTTCAATGCAAAACCGTAACAGCTAGTGGATGGCATTAAGAGTTAAAATAAGGTGGAAATACGCTTCCCATATTAAAAACTACAAATGGTCTTTAAACAAATTTAGAGGCCATAAGTCATAATAAGAAAAGTTCAAAGAAAATAAGTGTTATATATCTAGTCCAAGGGCAAAAAGTTCCCCGAGAAAAGAAAAGACCTTTTCAAAAATTTTCCATTAAGGGTCCGTTTGTTTCGGGTGAAAATGTTTTCCAGAAAAATATTTTCCTAATTTCCCGTGTTTGGTTGCACAAAAGTTACTGAAAACATTTTCCTATGTAAAATATTTTCACTCATCTTATGGAAAACAACTTCCCTTCCAAACTTATTGAAGTTGTTTTTCGAAATGCATGCATCTTGCCTGTAGTATGTTCCAAATAGGGTTGCAAACGAATCGAGCCGCTCGCGAGCCGCTCGAGTCAAGCTCGAGTCGAGCTCGTTATTAATCGAGCTCGAGCTCGAGCTCAAAATATTAAGCTCGTTAGCTCGCGAGCCGGCTCGCGAGCTTGGGTATATATATATATTTTTTATTTTTATTTTTATTTAATAATAAAATTACGTATATTATATATATATATATTTTTTATTTTTTATTTTTATAGTAAAATTACATATATATCCTTAATATTTTATTATTTATTAAGAAAAAAATATTATTTTATTTTTTTTAAAAAATAAAATAATTATTTTTTATTTTTTTTCGAGCTCGAAATTTGCCGGCTCGTCGAGATCGAGCTCGAGTTCGAGCTTGGTAAAATTTAATCGAGGCTCGGCTCGATTAGCTCAAAGCTCGATTCGGCTCGGCTCGTTTGCAGCCCTAGTTCCAAACTTACTGAAATCATCTTGTAGTATATTCTTTTTTTTTTTAGTGTAAACAGGAGGACTCGAACCCAAAACCTCTTCCTAACACTCCCTCCCCCGTACCACCCAACCCAACCCAACCCTCCCCCTAGTATATTCAAAATAAAAAAAAACCTCATTCTGCTCATCCTATACTAGTAATTAATTATGTATAATAGGGACATTCTTTTATAGAGAAACTTTCAGCAGTGAGAGTGCAAGATATATGTCACAATAAGCATTGCATGTGATTGATATTTGACACTAAATGGCCATCAATTTGTTTATTACTTAAGGAGATATTTTTTATTCATATATACATTTCTCCAAGATTTTTTAAAGTTAAACAATGAGATAAATTTTCTTATTTTGCATGGGAAGAAGTATGTAGTTATAATGTGTAGAAAGTAAAGATAGAAATAAAAGTGAAAATATTTCAAAAGTTAAACAAATACCAGAAAAATGAAGTAAGAAAATATTTTCAATAAGCTAACCAAACACCTGAAAATGATGAAAGGGAAATGATTTTCATGGAAAATTACTTCTACGGAAAATATTTTCCCAAGAAAAACATTTTACTTCCAACCAAACAAACCCTAAGAATACAAATTTCTTCCAATATACTCTTTAGGCAAATGTGCTCACCAATTATACCAAGGGGCTAAAGTGCAACTGCCCCCAACATTTGGGTGGATTTACGTTAATCAATTCTTTGATTTACTTGTCTTGCTACTTCCAAGAGCTCATCCTTTTTATCAGAATATATCACGTATCGTTCGATACATAATTTCATGTGGTGGTTAAGTAAGACCATAGTCCCTAGTAAATAAATCGAGTTAAATCGAGATACTTGTTAACTTACTCGTGTTGACCCAAATTGAGCTAAGCTCAAGCAACTCAAATATTTTGGCAAGATCAAATCTGAGTAAATATATAACATCAAAAGCTTGTGCACTTTAATCGATGCCGAAATGCATATTTTTTTTTTTTTTTGTCCTTATTTATGTGATTTGTTTCCCTTATACAAAAACGTAAAATAATTTTTTTCCGTACTCAAAGAATTATTTTTTTTGTCGATGCCCAATGGATCAACTTCGTCATCCTGGAATTCAATGACAGATTGCCATGTAAAAGGTGTGTAGTAAACAAAGTTGCACCTTGCACGCAAGAGTCGACAGCTGACTGGCTACCTGTAGTCCCAGCTAATCAAAAAGATAATAGAACCATACAAGAAATGAGCTCAAACAAGCAAACAACACAAAAAAAAAAACACACACACACACTAAAACAAAAGGCAGGAAAGAACATATAAATTGCACCAAAAATAAAACTTTCTTGAACCAAGTATAAAGTAAAATAATGTAGTCAACTGATAATTAAGCTCAATCAGTGAACTATAGAAAATAAACAAAATAAGCAAAATGTAAAAGGGTAGGCAAGACAGAGTAAAAGGATTTCACAAGGATTTACCATCAATGATGGAGTTGAATTATTCTACACACTTGAGATCACGAGAAGCTTCTGCTGGATCTTGCTTGTCTTTTGGTTATGCAATGTCTAATTATTTGTGCAAATTGGTAACATCAATTATCCACATGATGAGTAAAGATGCATCAGGAGGAAATTGGATCAAGACCTTGACAAGGCAAGGTTGGATTATATATTTTTATGAGTAAATCTTGGATACATTGACAGTGTATACACTATCACCGTTAAATCCATGGCATATGTTTAAAAGTTAAATTTTAAATTCAAATTTTGTATATTTATAATTCATCCAACGCTAACAATATATACACTATCAATGTAGGAAAAATTAATCATATTTTTTATTACCTAATTGCTACTTGGAAATAAACATAGGATACTTCATTATTTGATGTGGGAGGAGGGTTGGGTTGCTTGGTAAGATGGATGGGATTGTAAGTAGGAAGTTTTAGATTCAAGACCACCTACTTTATTAAAAAAAAAAAAAATGGGACAAGTCAAGTGTAGCAATAATATTGCCATTAAAATTACAAACAAGAAAATAAATCCAACTTGTACATATGCTTCAAATCAAGATTTATACCTTCCGATGCAGGAAAGATAGCAACTCTTAGTTCTTTATCATACCCCAAATGACACAAATTGGTAAAAGTGAATGGTTAATGGAAAACTGATCCACTGAATAAGAATGGCCAACCATTTAAAATTTGGGGCCATTTCATAATATTCGTATTTTTTCGTTTCTGTTCTTTTATATAAATAGAACGAAACAGATGTTCTTTTTTATGGGTAAAACAAAACATGAACATGTTTCTTTTGTAATATCATTTGAAATATAAGAAAGATAAACATATTTAGTTGGATGTTTTCTTTTATACCTTTTAAAATAAAATAATGATTTACTCTCACAAATTAACAGACCAACAAAATTTCTACAATTGCATAACTTTTCAAGGAAGCATTTTTTTTCCTGTCATAAATCCATTAAATAATGTTTACTTACAAATTTGCATAAGAAATTCAAGCTTTACCTGATTTGATCAAAGGTCACTAAATTGATTTAAGACTTTTTTGAAAATTAGATATAGTTTAAAGACTTTAATATAATTCAGCTGAAGTCATTAATTCTATGATGTCTCTACTTTAATTGACAAAAAAAAAAAAGGATTTTTTCCCCTCTTTAGATTGTCCTACATAGATTTTTTTCATTTTTACCCCTCTTAAGCCAGTTCATATCTGTCACATGCATTGCTTTCCGGCTTAATGCTGGATTTTCATGCAATAACCAAAAGGTTTTTTTTTTTTTTTAGTTAAATGACCATTTTGAATGAAAAAAAATAAAAAAGGGATACGAAAAGAGAGTGCTAAATGCTATAGTTACATTTCATGCCATTTGCTTTGAATAATACTAGGGCTTTCCAAAATGCCAATAAATAAATGTTTAATAGGAGGTCTTTCAAGATTAATATGCCACCAACCACACATAAATTACTTTCTAAAGTAGGGAAAATGGCAATTCTGATCCCTTATCTTTGAGGTCTTGGCCAATTTAGTCTCTTATCTATCACTACGATCATTTTAGTCCCTTATCTTTAAAAAAAAAAAAAAAAAAAAATCAATCTTGGATGTTTGATGGAAAATTAAAATTTCTAATGGAGTTGGACACGTCAATACTTGTGCATTTTTAAAAATGACCGTTTTCATCCATTATCTTTAAAGTTGTATCTAATTTTATTCTTTCAACAACTTTGAACCCCCATCCTCACAAAACAAAGTCAATATGGGACTTTTAATGAAAAATTTAAAAACCCTAATGGAGGCGATTCCATGCACTGTAAGTCTAACTTTGAAATAAAAGAAGAGTATAATTTTTTAAAAAAATGCAAACACACACTAATCAGTATATGGTGACATACAAGGAACAAAATTAGACATAACTCTAATGATAATGGAGCATAATAGCTATTTTTAATAGTGCACAGAATGGGGGGATGTGCATGAGACTAGTTCCATTAGAAATTTTTAATTTTCCATTTGAGGGCATAGTTTGGCTTTTTATAGAAAAGAACAAGGATTAAAATGGTCACAGTGATAGCTAAGGGACTACAAAATGGGTGAGTTTCAAGTACGAGAGGTGCCCAGACTTCTGCTACAATTGTGGAATTGTCGGGCACAGTGAGAGAAACTGCAAGAGACTGGTCCTTGTAGATAGAGGGCATTTAGAAAACCAGTATGGGACGTGGATGAGAGCTGGCAATGGTAATGGTAGAAACTCTCCTCAAAAAGAACCTCTGGTCAGGAGAACTCCCAGTGATAAGCATCATTGGAGGTTACATAATGGGATTTGGGTGGAAGTGGTAAAAAATAAACAGATGGACCCTGGCCAGGGTAGCAGCGTTCCAGGTATAAATCAAGGGGGTGCATTAAGCAATGCAGTAGAGCTACAGAATCAGGATATCAGAAAAGATAAAGGGGAAAGTGCTACGAATAACAATCCAAAATCAGGCCCGAAAGCTATGGTTGATAGACAGAGTAAGGAAGCCACCATTGTAGCTTCTCTTGACAAGTTGAACATGGAATCTGAGAAGGCAGAAGGAAGGGCAGCGAGGGTGCTCTCTGTCAGGGAAGAGGCCCCCACCAGCATGGCTATGGGGGAATCCTCCCAAGATGTGAGCCAGGCAGATGTACAGATGAGTGAGCAGAAGTTGGCTAAAGTAACAGCAAATCAAGAGGAAGGAGGCATAACTGAGAACATGTCAGGTGAGGTTACTATAATGGACTTAATGGTCGAGGACAAAAAAAAGGTAGCTGTAACAAGACAGAATAGGAGGATAAAGAAGCAGCTGAGAACTCCTACCAAGAGAACACCCCTGAAGGAAATTTGCATCAATTCCAAAGAATCAGGAGTGCAAGGTAAAAGGAAGTTTCAATTACGTGATGAGGAAATGGAAGAGGCAGATGACAGAGAGATAGGGGGTAAAAGAAACAAAGGGTGTCCTGAAGGTTACTATGATGTTCAGGTTCAAGAGGGGGAGGGGACCAGCCTACTCTGGGCCCCCAAACTTCAATGAAGGCTCTGGTGTGGAATTGCCAAGGTGTTGGGAGCACCTTGACAATTCCCCATCTGAGGGAGGTTTCCAACCTTCTCTCCCCAAGTATGCTGTTTTTGAGTGAAACTAAAAATAGGAGTAAATATATGGACCGAGTGAGACAAAAGCTGAATTTCGACAGTAGTTGTGTAGTGGAATCTATGAATAGATCTGGGGGCATGGCCCTGATGTGGAAAGAGGAAGTAAAAATAAAAGAGATAATCAAAACGGCCTTTACTATAGAAGCTCATGTGGAAGACAGGGAGGCAAAGACTACATGGTGGTTCGTTGGAATATATGCAAGCTGTGACAACCTGATCAGGAAGAGTCAGTGGAAGGTAGTGGAAGCAAGGAAAAAACTGTGGGGAGAAAAATGGATAATAGCTGGGGACTTTAATGACATTCTATCAAATGAGGAGAAGTGGGGAGGCAGATGGAGAGAAGAGAAGAGTTTCACAGATTTTAACAACTTTATAAATGATAACCAATTGATTGACATTGGATTTGAGGGGAACCCCTGGACATGGAGTAACAATTGGGAGGATGAAGGGGAAGTCAGAGAAAGACTCGACAGGGGCCTGTGTAGCATAAACTGGTCACTTGCGTTTGATAAAGCCAAGTGCAAACATGTTGACACTTTTGCTTCTGACCACAGCATGTTAATGATAGATACTAATCCGGATACTAGGAAGAGGAAAAAAAGGTTTTATTTTGACAAAAGATGGCTCAAGAAAGAAGGGATCCAGGATGTGATTAGAAAAGCATGGGAAAAAGATTATGAGGGGTCCAGAATGTTTAGGGTCAAATGCAAAATCAGAAACTGCAGAGTTGAGATATTAAAATGGAAGAATAACTCCAACTGCAATGCTAAAAAGAAGATCATTCAGATCAAAAGTCAGCTGGAGAAGCTTCAGTCTAGCACTCAGTCGGGCAACAGAAAAGAGACAGTGTTCCTAAAAGAGCAATTGAAGGAGGCCTACAAGGAGGAGGAATTGTACTGTCACCAAAAAGTTCGAATAAACTGGATAAAGGAGGGGGATAAGAATACTAATTTCTTCCATGCTCAAGTCAAGGAAAGGAGAAGGAGAAACAGAATGTTGAATCTGCAAAAGGAAGATGGATCTTGGACTGAGAATGAGCATGAGTTAGAGAAAGAAGTGGCAGATTACTACAGGCAGCTTTTTACTAGTAGTTGGAATGGCAGCTCAGAGGAGATCCTTAGAGGTATTCCATCCACCATCACGGCTAGCATGAATGAGCAACTGGCTAGAGGTGTTGATGAAGAAGAAATCAGAACAACTATTTTCTCTATGTCTCCTGATACAACTCCTGGGATGGATGGTCCCCCCATTTTTTTTCTAGAAATTCTGGTTTATTATTAAAATGAGATAGTCCAGGCTGTCCAGAGCTTTTTTCATTCCAATTCCATGCCAAGAGCCCTGAATCACACCCTAATCTCCCTCATTCCTAAAATTAAAGATCCTGTCAATCTGAAGCATTATAGGCCTATTAGCTTGTGTAATGTGCTTTATAAAATGATTTCTAAAATTCTGGCTAGTAGGCTCAAAGCTGTGTTAAATATCTGTATTAGTAAAACCCAATCTGCCTTCATTCCTGGTAGACAGATTCTAGACAATGTTATCCTTGCTCATGAATACATGCACTTCCTGAAAAATAAAAGGCAAGGGAAAGAGGGGTACATGGCTGTTAAGTTAGATATGTCTAAAGCTTACGATAGAGTGGAATGGCATTTTTTGAGGGCAATGATGCAAAAAATGGGTTTTTGTAGCAGGTGGATTAACTGGATTATGAAATGTGTTGAAACTGTCTCTTATTCTTTCAATATTAATGGTGAGGTGAAGGAATACATTGTACCTGAGAGAGGAATCAGACAGGGTGACCCCCTCTCACCCTATCTCTTCCTAATGTGCTCAGAAGGCTTCTCAAATCTGTTGACAAGAGCTGAAGAGGAAAAGAAGATTTCTGGACTCAAAATCAGCAGAAATGGACCTAGACTAACTCACTTATTTTTTGCAGATGACTCGTTAATTTTCTGTAAAGCAGACACCAACCAAGCTGAGGAGCTGAAGAGGATCCTGGTGACATATGAAACGAGCTCTGGACAGTCGATCAATATGGAGAAGTCCTCTATTTTCTTCAGCAAAAATATGGAGCAGGACAAAAAGCTAGAAATATGCTGCAAGCTGGGGAATATCCAGATGGTCAGCCAAAGCAAATACCTGGGGCTGCCTATGGTGATAACGAGGACTAAGGACCAAATCTTTGGTTTCATCAGAGATAACATTCAAAAGAAGTTTGGAAGCTGGAAACAGAAATTGCTGAATCAAGCAGGGAAGGAGATTTTGTTAAAAGCAGTGACTCTAACAATGCCAACTTATGCTATGTCATGCTTTAAACTACCTCTGAAACTGTGTAAAGAGATCAGTGCACTAATGGCAAGCTACTGGTGGGGAGATACTGATGGAAAGGATAAGATGCATCTTTGCTCCTGGAAGAGAATGTCCCAAAACAAGAATCAGGAAGGACTTGGGTTCAAAGACCTGGTCAATTTTAACAGAGCATTGCTTGGTAAGCAGATTTGGAGGTTGCTTGTAAATCCAAACTTGCTTATCTCCAAGGTTATGAAAGCGAAATACTACCCTACAGGATCCATCTTCAACTGCAAGTGCCCACAGAATGCTTCATGGATCTGGCAGAGTCTAATGGGAGCTAAACAATTGGTGGAGGATGGCACCTGGAGCAAAGTTGGAAATGGTTGCAGTACAGATGTCTGGGAGGACAAGTGGATTGTTGGGAACAAGGAAGGAAGGCCCTCAACACCCAAACCTCCAGAATGCAAAGTGCAGAGAGTTCAAGACTTAATCATTCAGAAGAGGTGGAATAGAGTGGAAGTGTTCAGAACTTTTAATAGTGAGGATGCTGAAAGAATCCTAAATATTCCTATAAGCTTAGCAGGAAAGGAGGACCGTAATTTCTGGATGCACTCTCCTACGGGACAGTACACAGTGAGCACAGGTTACAAGGTACTCATGAAAGAGAAGGTGGCACAAGAAAGAATTGGCTATAAGGGTGTTGGTCCTAGTACACAGAATGCAGCAAAACAGATGTGGTCCTGCCTATGGAAACTAAACATCAAACAGAAACTAAAGACCTTCATGTGGAAATGCATCAATAATGCACTCCCAATCAAGGAAGTAATCTTTAGTAGGTCTAAGAAAGGAGATCCCATCTGTAAAGCATGTGGTGAAGGGGAAGAGACGGTGGAACATGTGCTGCTGAACTGCAGACAGGCTAAGCAGGTTTGGCAGATTGCTCCAATACAATGGAGGGGTGCTAAGGACAAACAAGGCTGTTTTAAGGCCTGGTGGACTGAAATTACAGGAGCCAAATCGAGGCAGGATGGTAAAGAACACCTTGCTCTAACAGTTAACATCTTGTGGCAAGTATGGAAAAGCAGAAATGAATGGGAATTCAACAACAAACAAAGGCATGCAATGGCAACTATTCAGAAAGCTCAAGAGGAATGGATGGAGTTCAGCGAAGCCTACAAACAGCAGGAGCAAGCGAGCACAGCAGAAACAGCTGCCTACCAAATGCAAAGGATAGAAGCAGAGAATGCAGAGGTGATCCAAGTTAAGGTTGCTGCACTGAGCAAACTAAACAGCAAAAAGGTTGGCATAGGTGTGACTGCTATGACTGAAGGAAATGTTATTGTTGCAGCTTGGGCAAGCTACAGTTGTCCACAATTGGACGAGGCCGAGGCTATCAAGATAGCTATGAGTAAACTGGCTGTCAAAGGCTGGAGAAAAGTCAACATCCAGAGCTGCAACAAACACCTACATCAGCAAATTAGTGCGGGGAGTGCATCAAATATCAAGCTGCATACTCTAGTTGAGGATATTCTTAGCTTGAGAGTGTTGTTTCAAATGTGCTCTTTTGGTGTTTTATCTAAAAATGATAATCATGTTAGTACTACAGTTGGGGAGTATGCCTTAGGCATCTTACATGATGAGGAATGGATCAATCCTCTGTGCTATTGAACACTTTTGTATAGAATTAGGGGCCTTTGCTCCAAGTGTAAAGTTTAGTTGAAGGTTAATATATGACTAATATCGTTTCGGAAAAAAAAAATAGCTAAGGGACTAAATTGGCTAAAACACCAAATATAAGGAATTAAAATGGCCATTTTCTTTTTTTAAGTAAGGCAAAAAAGAACAAACTAAATAACCACAATATAAACAATAGCATCCAAAATGTATTAATGAGAACCATTGTGAAAAGGAAAACTAAGGCATCAACACATGAAAATTGTTATTTGATTTGTAGGCCAGACAATAGCTTCATCACCAATTCTAGTTCCAAGCTAAAGGACAACTGAGTCTAGCAACTCTAGGGAACATATTCCAGCTTTGTCCCCAGTGCTAATTATGGTCCTATGCCAAATAAATGAAATCACACAAAGTTAGCAACCAACATAAATCAGTTAATAGTTCATATTCTCAATCATAGTATGTGTGTGTGTATATATAAATATATATGTACTTTTGTATGTATGTGTATGTTGTACATATATGTGGCATTTTAAGCTTATAGTTCCCAAATATGTCGTCGACCCATAGCAAGTAATTCAATACCAAAACAATTGATCAAAGCACCAATTATAGAGCCCGGCACTCAAAATTAGGTGTTTGCAACAACCACGTACATACATACCCTTCAATCCAATACCAATTTGAGGAGATTTCCTTCCTTCAATCATACAGGAATTCAAACTTTACCTTGATTCTCTATTGTGGCAAAAGTCTGAACTCCTCCTCTCCACAACGCCTTGAACTTCCTTGGTTTCTCACTTGTGGCTGTTGGCCTAGGTCTCAATGAGGTAATGGCAAAAACACATCTACAAGAAGATACGAATTATCTTACATTAGTTACTACCTCTAATAGTCCTCCTCCAATTTGGGCTCATAAAACTTATCCTTTCTGTAAGTCTATCCACATAGCTATTGTATTCTCGGCTCAAAAATTCGGGGGCCAGGGCATAACAACTTTTTTCAAGTCTTTGACAGAGACATACGGTCAATAAAATTAACAAAAGAAAAGGGAGAAACATTAATATCACCCGTCATCATTAATTGTACAAATCAGCAGATTTAGAATTTTTTACAGTGTTATGAGCCTACACAAATGGAGAAATGGAGGAAAAAAATTACACCTTGCATCTAAAGTAAACTAAAAACTTAACTGCAGAAGTAAAATAAATAATTGGGAACTTAGTCAAGCTATTATTACACATTCTTCTATTCACCTGTTGAATTTCCGCTAAACTATCACTATTAAACCTCTATATGACAAAAACTATTCGCGGCTTGAAGAACTCCACCAGAATAATGGCTAGTAGCTGTTATAGATGGTACAACCGTGACTCCTGATCTTTAAGCTTTCATGTGGCCATTTCCAAGGTGACCGTAAGTTGCTAACAAAACTTAACAAGCATATTTCAAGGCATCTTACTTTGTATCTGCCGATGGACATGTACTAGAAACTCAACGTATGACAGGCCACTCTGGATCTTGTCTTCTACCATGTAGGAGAAGAACAACATTCCTGACAAATGAAAGCAACATAAAATAGGAAGAGCATGAGAATCCCAGGATAACCTCCAAAGAGAGGAACAACATGAATTCAACTATTCATGCCAACACATCAAGAACGCCTTTGGTCCTGGATTTGGCTAAAGTTCAATGAACTTTCTGTGTAATTTTTTTTTTTGGGTAAAACAATCATATGTTTAATAAGACAAAGATATAGTTAGCAGCTTCAAAGAAAAAAAAAAGCACAAAAATCAAAGTGTAGATGGTGAAAATAGGAAGAAAGGAAACTGGTATTCCAAAAAGAGGTTTTAGTGTTATACTAAGCAAATGCAACAGGCCAATCTTGGGAGAATCATACCTCCTCTGCATGCACATGTTAGTCAGGCAAATACCACAAGACAAGCAAGTGAAAAGTTGCAAAGAAAGGCAACAGTAAGCGACTTGCAGTGGCAAAGGAAAATGGTGGAAAATGAATAAAAAAGTGTTCTTCAACGTTCTAAAAATAACCTTCATTATTGGGATATCATTCTATATAAATGATGTAATGTCACTTTAATGGATTTCGACAATGGTCGTATAGTGTAAATTTACTTTCCCCTGAAATATGGAAATAAGTAGGGATCCTACAGCGATGAATAAAATCCCCATAAAAATACCACTAGATCGAGCACCAAATGATTTCGCATCGGTCAATATCTTGGATAAGCATTTCACTGGTAATTTTGTGAATCAACTGTCACCTGCTCTCTTAGTTTTTAGCACATTCAGGGAATGTGCCTTGATCACTAATATCTATTCAAAACAAAAGACCGAATTACCAACCTGATGAGTCACCTTTCTTGCATAACCTCAAGCTGCATATTAAAGAACCAATGAAAACATGATGAGAAACAGAAAGGTTCCATAAATCAATAGACAAAATACAAAATGCATATTCTACACTAATGCAGAGCTTCCATGGAAGGGGGGAAAGGGCAGGGGCAGCCGGACAGAGTCGTACCGGAGATAGGAACACCTTTGGCGCCTTATCTCATTCATTACTTCATTTAACTTCTTTGACAACGGATTGTCATACTGCTGCAGTACAAACTGAGAGCAAAAATGTTAAAATTCGAAAACGTAAACAGACAGAAGCTATCTGAGTATAAACAGATAAATTAATACTTCATTGCAACTGGTGATAAGGGCACACCCAATGTGTATACAATTTAAGAACAAACACTTTTTATATGGAAGAATTTAGTATAAAATTTTCATAAACCAAAAGATAAACTTTGATCTTTTAAAATTTTTTTTAATAGAATTTTAACTAACTTAGTGGTTACAATGTTTGCAGGTGGTTATGGGTGAAAATTAGCTTTGGTTACATTAGTTGGCAATATGGACATCCTGTAATCAATGGTAAAGGTATACTTAAAAGTGATTGTGAGGATAAAGTTGGAAATCTAAAAAGTGACGAAAAAGTTTACACCAAACCCACTGCTCTCCCTTTATATATAGTATCGAAACATCAACTGCTTTCACTGCCCAAGAAATATAACCGATAGATGTTCCGGTGAACCTATTTCTAAAGTTCTATCAACCAAAACTTTGTAATATTAAAGTGATTGCAAGGGTAAAATTTTGAAATCTAAAAAGTGACGAAAAAGTTTACACCAAACCCAATGCTCTCCCTTTATATATAGTATCGAAAACATCAACTGCTTCCACTGCCCAAGAAATATAACCGATAGATGTTCCAGTGAACCTATTTCTAAAGTTCTATCAACCAAAACTTTGTAATATCAAGCAAGCATAAATGTACAGAAAAAATAAAAGAAGAGATAAGAAAAGATGGGAAGGGGGTGTAGGCTCAAAGCAAGTCAAACTACTGGCCAGAAAAAATTTAAAAAGTCATTGAAAATGGTACCTGAGTAGGAACTTCATCAATGGATGAGAAGCCTAAAAGTTGTCGCATAACATCTTGATCAACGTTGGATCCAACGTAAATCAAGCAATCCTCACCATTCTCAAGAAGATAGATTCCATTGTCATTAATATGCTCACTGGAAAGTGGAATAGAAGGAGGAATCAGATCCTCTCCCGAATCCTGTCAGTTTGAGAACCAAGCAGTAATATTAGCATTAAAATAGGGATAATAAGAACACGAAGGGATATGCGGATCCATACCTTTGAGCCAAGATCATGAATAGCTATCATCCGTGGATAAACCAGAGGGATTGCCAGAAGAACAGAAAGAGGGGCAACATAATTTATCCAAAAGGATCTATCATCTACACGAGCATCAGTTCTTAACCCCACGCTTTTGATCAATGCTGAAAAGAATGAAAAAGCAAAATCACTCATCTAATCCAGATAAACACATTTTATGAGGTGTTCTCATTCAGCAAGACAGTGTTTCTTTCCTATAAACTGAATGCGAAGGTAGGTAAGGATGAGAAGAACAGCAAGAAGACAGAACGTGAAAACAAACATAAGTCATAGCCAGAGCTCTGGCATTCTTTCTTCATCCATAAATTACAATTTTGTCTGGAATGCACTTCTGTTATTTTACAAGTCACAGCAACAGCCAAATTCATGGGTTAACACCCAAAGATTTGCTGCTTCAGATGTAAGGTTATACGACTAGGGCAAATTAAGTGTTGCATTAGATCTTTATCCAGTTTTCCATTTCCATCACTAGAAGATTTGCAAGTTGCTAAACCTGAAGTGGCATTACTTCAAAATAAATAAAAAGAATTTAAAAAAAAAAAGATGCAGTACAAAACCACATATCCAAAAGCAAAACAGCTTAGGACATACCAAGCGTATACAGAGGCAATAATTTAAGTGCCTCAGGGAGAATGAGCTGTCCAGGAGATGTTACTGTGGCACAGAATTTACGGTATGAGTGCAGAATGTTGATACAAAGGTTTGTTACTTGCTCTCTTACTTGCACAAGTGGAGTAGAAGGAACTTCATTAGCCGCTGTGGACATAAAGAAACTCAGTCAGAACTAGCGCTAAAGGTATGAAAAGGAAGAAATAGAAAGCAAGAATGTGCTATGCTCTACCAAAGTCCTAAAAAAGGAAAATAGCAAGAAAGTTACTTCATTAATGACCAAACTAGGCATAAAAAAATTAGGAATGGCAAAAAACATGAGAAAAGAATGGCACATAATCTGCAATAAATCATATTACCTTGCTTCAACATACAACCAAATTGTGTATCCAAGTCTGCTGAGCGGAACAGATTGCTCAACATGTTTGTACATGGCAGAGACAAAGTTGAAATACGGATTCTTCTTTGACCATATACAGTTGTGTATAGAAGAGCAGACTGAAAGGAAAAAAAATCATTTAACAGAAAACAGCTGCTGCTTCAATTTTCTTCATTGGCAACAAAACAGCATTGGTGAAGACAGCAATAAACTTTCTTATTCTTTATGATAATTTCTAAACTTTAATTTTCAGAAAGTAAAAAATAAATTCTAATGATCAGGAATATATATATATATATATTTGCTTTTTCAAGATGATGTAGTTTTATGAAAACAAAGTGCTCCTAGAATAAATGTCTTCAGTCCCAGTACCTGAAAAGCACATTCAGAGCCATCCTGCAATTTGTCATCATGTTTTAAAGTTACCATGATTGTTTTGTCACAATCAATCTGCACCAAAAAAAACTCACTCAGGAAGGGAGCCGATCAGTCTATTATTCTACCACAATAGCCTAAATCTAATCCAAGCACAGATTCAGACGCAATAAGTAAAGGAAAAATTAGATGAAATACTTCTGCTGTAGTATAATACACCAAGGCACATCTAGACAAGTTTCATGAAGCAGCGTAATAAAAACCAGAGACATGAAAATGGTCAATTTAAAGCCCTACCCAATAAACCTATCTATAACACAGATTATGCTAGTCTGGATTATGGCAGTGAATACATGACTACAATGGGCTTCATCTCGTTTTGCTTCATCCTTTTCACAATCATTCAAAGAGGAGGGTTTTGGAAATACAGTTTGTTTGGATAGGAGTTTATTTGGATGATTTATTTGAGATAATTACTATAGCACTTTTTGTGATGTGATGTATGTGAGATAAAAAGGTGATTGAAATTTGTGAAGTAAATTTTTTTATTTCAAACCTTCCTAATCCAAACACACCCACTATTTAAAAATTGCCTTTGTTGGTTTGATTTTATAAGAAAGAGAAATGGCTATTAGCAAATATCAAGCAAACAAGAAAACCTGGCCACATAACCCTCACGAAATTCAAAAACAGTGCCCAACAAAATCATCATTGAAACTAAACGTAGTTCTGGCAATTGAGTGAAAACCCAGAAAATATAAATCAGCCATTACAAGAATGAGACCCAAGATAATATCGTTCTGAAGGGTTTTCACTCATTAGACCAAAATAATATGTGATTCTGAACAGTTTTTAATCATTATCATTCTAACTTCTCTTCTGAGCTACGTGAAAAAAAAATTGACCTGTAAACTTGGTGAACAGTTCAAAATTTTCACTTAATAAAACCTCAAAGCAGGTCAGTCCACTACTACTACATTATTCATAGCAAAAGAAAATAGCATCTCTTACCATATCCAAACACGTAACATATAAATATTTTAAAAAGAAATAAAAAATAAAAACACGTTTCTAGCCTTCAGGGTGCCAGGAACTACATACTAAACTGATTCCAATGACCAAAAAGGAATCAAAAACTGCATTTGCCATACATCACAGACTTATAACTTTGAATTTCAGAAATTTCCATCAGTAAGCTAATGCACCAGGGTTATAACATTTGCTATATCTAGAGGAGATACTATTAAAGAAAATCTATCGAGATAAATATAAAACAATTAAAATAGGAAAATCACCATCAGGTATTAATTGACAAAAAGATTAAACCACTCTTAAATCAAATACCATTATATATCAAGCAGTTGACCAAAATACTCAAACCAAAGAAGTCTAAACTTGAGCATTAGCAGCCTAGTACAAAGTCGCTAAATCTTATTGATAAATCACCATTCATACATGCGAAAAAGTGTTATGCTACTCATAGACGAAGCAACAGTCATTAATACCCAGCACCATCAAACAGAATACAGTTGTGACACGCACGCACACACGCAGAGAGAGAGAAGAGTGGAGAGGAAACATACCGCAGGTAGATCAACATCTGTAGGAATATGTTTACAGAAATTTCCAGAATAATCCTGGACTTGGAGACCCTGTCAAACACAATGAAATTCAATAATAAGATAATAGCCTTTTGTCAAGCACTGGTCACAAGTGACTCTGTCAAAGACTCCTGACGAATAGGAGAATTTAAGATGCAAAACGATCCCATTACATAAATGTAACTCACCAGGCTGCATCTAACACGCATTACAGCCTCAAAGCCTTGTGGCCTTGTAATATTCCACCGGAGATCGTTTGCAAGCTTAGCCGGATCAGAAAGTGCAGAAAATGGGTAATAATAGTACACCTAAAGAAGGGTGCAATATTTCAAGTCAAAACCCCAAGGACCACATACAAAAGGCACAAAAAAGTATGCAGCTAGGTAGAGAGGAAGACAGACATGAAAAGCATTAAACACGCACATACAAACACAAGGCAGAAAAGAGCATGATTTTCCATTTACCTGTCCTCCTGTAGTTCTTGGGATAACTGATATAGAAGCAATGTCCATGTATGATTGAGTTGTAATAAATAAATCAACAGAGACCTGACAATATTTGTGACATGATGGAATAAAATCATAAACTATAGATTCATCAAATTACAGACAGAAATTTGTGTAATTGTGTGCAAATATATAATTGCGACAAATTTTTCAGAATTTGAAGGGGACAGAGTGGCACAGGAAAAAGGTAAACATACTTGGTACTCAGCAAATTCAATAGCCATGGTTTTCAGAGTTTTATCCACAGGCTGGAGCAACTTGTGAGCCTCCTGAGATCAAGCAAGAAACTTAGATCTTACAAGCACAAGAATTCTAGTGTTGAGCACTCATGCTTCACCATGAAAGGCGTACCATCAGAATATAAAAAGAAAAAACAGACTTTAAAAAAGTGCTGACTTAAGTAACAAATTTAAGAAAAATCAAAACCAGAAAGCAGAAGTCATACAAGCTGTAGCCATATACATTTTGTCTCATACCAAACGACATATGGTATGGTAAAAAGCATCATACTCAATGAAAATTCAACCTGAGATGGGAGAAAATAATTAACCTCATACAGAAACCTAGATCGGAAGACGGTCAGAGCTCAAAAAAAATCTACAGGATTACAACTTGTTAGTACTTAACTTGCTCATGTCATTGACAAGAATGCACGACAGACAACAATTGGCAATAGATTTAGCACTTTGAGGGACATAAATTACAATTAATAGGACAACAAACAAAGAATTATTCCAAGAGCTAATCAGTGGATACTTGTTTTCTTTTACACCCGGCTCATCAGTGGAAAAATACTTTAGTCAAACCCATCCAAGAGTCTACTGACTGTCAAAACTGATGAAGGTCTCGATTCTGCATTACAGGAGTCATTTGAAGATTTAACAGTTCCTGGCCATGTTCCTTGTGACTCCATCCAAGTTGAAGAATCAAATTATAGCCGAGACCTAGCATTATGGTATGCATGCTGATATATGAAAAGATCAATGAAGTATAAGATGACATTGCCTAGGAAATTATTAAGGGTAACTGTCACAAGACAGTTTGCATTTCCTTCTTTAGAGGGAAAAAAAAAGAAAAAAAAAATGAACAAGAGGAAACCCCAAAAGGATCTGAAGACATCTCCCAAGTAGCCAATTGGTTCTGACAGTTTACTTTTGGGTCAGGCTCCTGGCAGCATTAGGTTATCATTTGCAAGTATGAGCCACTAGCAGCAGAAAAAAGTGAATGGTAGATTTTTGGATTGCATTGTTCTTGAAGCTATTTGATCTTCTTAGTTCTACATCTTCTTCTCAGTACCTAAATTTGTTCGTGAACCAAAATATATAACCCCCCCCCCCCCCAAAAAAACAAAAAAAAACCCACAAAAATGGGGAAAAGTGACCAAGCCTAAATCTGCATGAACGCTTCCATTTAAGAAACAGATAAGTGGAATTGAAGCAGGCCTCCATTATTTCAAAAAATAAGAACCAACATCGAAAAGAAGCATGCCTCCATTATTTTAAAAGGGTAGAGGAATAAGAACATTGCTATGGAAATCAAGCTGTATTTTTCTCTTAACGCAAAATTTAGAAGTCCTTGCATTCACAAACTCTCTGAACTCTGAATAAGAAGGGGTGCAACAAAGAACTTGCATCAGATAGATTTATGGTGAAAGTAACCAGAGGTGCAAGAATACCTTCTCCCCTGCTGATATATTAGTCCTTCCTTCTGCCTCTCTAGCTGAAAGGGCTCCAATGCCAACAGATGGCAAAACTGTAACGTGAACAGGCAATCATTCAAAAAAGATGCAGAAATTATCCAGCCAGACAGCATAATTATATACAATCATCAAGATCATGCAAAAACATTGTATAGCACAAATCAGAAGACAAGGCTGATGAACTACTTTATGAATCTAGTAATGCCTAACATAGAAAACTGGTAAACATCTTCTTTAAAGTTTTAAGATGTGTATTTCACATAGATATACTGGTTTCAAACTTAAGACAAAGCATAACAAAAATGTACATCAAATTTAAAGCTTATCCCAAAACATGCATAACCATAAATATTCAAATCAAAACCTTAATCTGTGCTTATGCAAGAGGTTTATGAGCTTGCCTGATTGAAATACAAGAAGTTTGCCTCCAGTACTCTTGATTGCCAAAAATGCTGCCTGATAAAAAGACAAACACCAGAACAAATGTCTGACTTATAATTTTATTAATCAATGCATACATATGCATCTCTAATGCATAAGAAAGGTCTGAAAAACAGAAATGAAATCAATGCATAAATAGTTCAGGATGCGTAATGCAGACACACTATTTCATACTAATTAGAATTTGTTTTTCCTTTTTCAGCCATTTTCACCATACTGAGCTCTCACCAAAAAGATGATAAGTTCCAGATGATTATACCTAGGAAATCCGTATTACTCAACGAAACCATTTTAAAGAAAAAAGTGAGCTTTCAGAAGTTATTGGTATATAAGCATTATCTAGCTAAATATTTAATAATCGAAATAATCAAATACCTTGACTGCAGCACCAAAAGCGGAATCAGAAGTTCTATTATTCTGAAACATTGTCGGGATACTCTCCAGTAACAGCTCAAGATGTTGACGACACTGTTGAACAGCTAAAACAACCCAATTAGTAGCACTTAAACATAATTCCACATCAAAAACATTGCCTTCCATTGAAGTCATATTAGGTTGGAAAATAACTTTTTTGGAAATGCAACAGTTTCTACTGAATAAAACTCAAGAGCAAAGAATTGTAGGGATGACCTCAGAGAGTTGAACAACAACATCACTCTCAAGAGGAGTATATACATCTTGCACATCAGGGACTATGAGCATCAATGGCTGCAAAAGAAGTAAGTTCAGTCAATAGTAAGAATTCCATTCAAAGCACATTCAATTTCAGATTGTATCCAGGAGATAGATCCGCTGAATAGGGAATTACGAGGCAGCATATTAGATTGTCTGACTTTCATCAAGTGAATTACTCAACAAATATCTTGAAGACATCAACAACTTCCACTTAAGGTTCTTGGTTACACTTTTTTAGCTTACCAGACGTCAATTTGTACCCATCCACTCCAAAATTCAAAAAACAACACATTTCTAAAAATTTGTTCCTATCACACATATAGAAAAATGCATTTTGTTCTCAATTGCAGGATAGCATACAAGTTTGCAATCCTATGTGGTCAAAAAGAAATGAAGGTACAAGAGCTGTGGAATTGAGTAGTAACCTGCTGTAATGCACGTTTTAGATTGTAGAAGTGGATGGTAGAATCAAATGTAGCGATTCCCACCATTGTACGAGGTCCCTCCTGCACCATTTAATTTTCATGTTACAATTGCAAAGTATCTCGAGGTCTATTACAACTTATACAGGTAGCAAAAATTAAGAAATAAAACAACAAAAATACAATTTACTTGTTTCTTGTGCAATCTTCTTTTCTTATCTGTTAATCCAAGAGATGGTGAAACTTTACTTTGTGGCCCACGGTAGGAAGGGCAATATACAGCACAAACAGCTTATTTTATATATTTCTGTGCTTATAAAAGCCAAAATAAATAAAAGAATAAACTGCTTTAATTCTCCACATGGGCAAAAAGCATCATGCACAGAGTTTTCCCTTAATATCTACATAGGAAACACATTGCTGTCATAACGTATCACATCCTTTTATCTAGTACATTTGATATTACCAATTAAATCAAGTTAGGTCGCCATAACATTATGAAGCAGAAAAACTCACAGGAAGATCAGCAATAACTTGGCTAATTGCACTACAAGCTGCTTCAGTGGCACCAGTCTGTATTGAGTTCATTGATACATCAATGAGAAAGAAATATACAGCAGGCATTGGATCCCTCACCTGGAGTACGAAAAATATATAGTTCTTAATATTTTTTATATGGGCCAAAAGAGCAAATAAAATGAAATTCTTGGTTCACTGAGTAAAGCAATTAAACTTGCGACAATCTCATCCAATCATTTCAGAAGCAAAACACAAAAAATGATAACAAATTATTTGTATCCACCAAATGTAATTCATATGCGAAAGCTACAACTATCATCAGAGACTATGCATTTAAAACAAGACCAATTACGTGATAAGACAGGGTAGATGTGTGTTCTCCTCCTAATGTCTCTTGAACAAGCATTAGAAAGTACATGTTAGACTAGGACTCTCCATGTTTAAAAAAGATTTATAAGGTAAACCATTAGCAACTTCCAATGCCACTTTCAATTCAGACGTCAGACAAAGACCAAGGAGTCAATCACATGTAGGTATGGACTTTATGGATCTTAAGAACAGTAAATAGGAACTCATTAGGAAAATATAGAGGCAATGCAAGTACAGGTCATTGACAAAGGGCCCAAAGACCATATCCTAGTCCCAAGGAAATTAAATTTAATCTCAAGTCAATGAATATTGAATATGAACAGAAGTAAGCGAGGAACAGTTACTAACAGTAAATTCCTTAGTTGCAACAAATTCAACTGTTCCTCTGCAAAGCTCAGGTCTTTCATCAGCATCTCTACGCCTACCATCAGGACCTAAATTGCATTGATATTCACGAGGAGTCTCATTTGTAGCTCCTGCAAAAAGTTCAGAGGATCATAAACTCAGCAGACCATACTAATGTTGATGCGTAATACATGCATGTAGTACAGAACGTGAAAATCACTAGAAACATGAGGAAACAACCAAATATCAGACATTACTTGAAAACTCCCCTAAACAGAAATGAGGATATATCCAAATCATACCATTTCAAAGATAATTACAGCATTAAGCGGTTAGCAATAATTCTGAGAGTATGGTCTGATTCAAAGGAAAGGGAGGAGACCAACAAACAACTCCAGCCATGACGAGAGCTTCACAAATTATGTCCTATTTGGAGAAGGTCAAAGGCAATGGTACTTTTGTTGGGGATTTAAAAAATAGGTGATATAAAAAATACTCCAGCCATGACTAGAGCTTCTTGTTTACTTTCTTTCATGGAGCAGGTTGACGGCAATGAAATTTTGTTGGGGAATTGTAAGGAAGAAAATTAATTACAAGGAGAATATGTGGTGTAGAAAATAGTTGACATGGCCAAAAACATAAGTTTGGGGGAATAGAATATTTGGAGACTAATAGACCAATTTTTTCATTTTTCTCTTCACAGATCCTCCTAGCCAATCAATTTGGCAAGGAAGATACAAGCTACACAAAAGGATTGATAATTTTCCACTTAATGTTGAAATTCATCGTGAGTTCCTCGTCAAACAAAGGGCACATACTATTCCCTGTCAATACACACCCTAACAATCCTTCCCTCCCACTTTCCACAACAGTCATATTTTAGTGAAAGCAACAACTTTCACATCACACCATGATGAAGTACTTTCTGATATAATCTGAACTGTACTTGGAGCAACCAGCTAAATTAGGCACAAAATAATAGGTTGTGAAGAGAAACAGATATGTAGCAACAAAAACCACATGATCATCAATAAAACAAGGAGTATGTACTCACCACACAAATTGCAGATGTAACGCCTTCCCTGATCTATAAATTTCATGAAAGGATTAATGTAAGCTTTGCAATGAGAACAACGAACAGGACCAGCTTCGCCAAAATCAACAATCTAAGTGGAGCAATAATGAACATGACAAAGGATTAGACTGCAATATTTGTAAACTAGGTTCATCAAAGGAAAGGAACATACTTTAACCTCTTAAGCCAAATAAAATTTGAAGTACAGAAATGTTAATTAATAAGCCATTCCAAAGCGCAATCGAGCCTAGAAAAGATTTTGATAATAACACCAGTTATTGAAAAGGCTGTCTCTACTCTATTAGAGAAATATTCCCAATCTTCCAACATAAGTGAACAGAAATACACCTTTTTCTGATGTACCCTTGCTTGATTTTCTTTCCATTGATAAAACTGCCAAGATTCTAGTGCATGGCAGAAATAACATGAGCCTCAAATCATGTTCATTTCTAGCAAAGATAATACAAACCATGCACTTTATTTTATCACCTAAATGTTCTTCAATATACAGACAAACAAAAAACCTAAATGACTAGACCATGAAAAGAGGCAAGCCACATATCAATACAGAAGAGCCTTGGAGGGATAATCAAATAATCTGAACTGTATTGAAGTGCTTAAAAAATGAACCCCTTATAAATGAGGAACCAAAGCATAGAACAGAACTGAATGGACTAGCTTTACTTTTTGTTGCAGGAGTCCCAAATCAGAACATTTTCAATATTTTCTGTTCATCTTACATTGATACCAGAAATTGTTAAAATGCGCACAAATTCTTTGCTTTCCCAAATTCTGGGGTTCAGCTACTTGGGGTATTTGCTCATGGATAAGATTGTATAGAGTTTTAAATCTATTTGCAGCACCACCTCTAACTTCAGCAATTAAAAATGTGAAACACTTATTGGTGCATAAAAATGTCCACCTTTTTCAAGAAACAAATAATCCAGAGTTAAAAAAAAGCATTTTGGTGCATAAATTTGAAATCCGAATTATTGTCAATAATTTGTTATTTATAGCAGGTAATTGGAAAATGCAAAACATGTAGTCCTGACCAGCGGAAGACAGCACTTGTCTTTCTACAATCAACAGAAGTAGGGAGTACTGCAAAGGAAAAAGCCAATCAGAATACCTGGATTGGCTCCTCAGAAGGATGAGGGAGGGCCATGGGCTGCACCAGCAAAGCCATCTGCATTGCAGATGTATTCAAAAGGTCAACAGTACAAGGGACCTGTCAAAACAGAATAAAAGCTCAATACCTTCAAAATTTGTAATTAGTCAGACAAATACAAATGCAATGCTGGTAGGAAAACATCAAGCTAACACTGTGTGGGTGCATCAAAATGTAGACAACAATAGTATTGCAAAATCTATGGGATGACAAACCTGGTTAATAGTACACCTCATGTAGCGGGGACTGCAATTGCCAGTGTCCCGAACAATGTAGTCACTTGTTGCAGGCTTCCAGAGAAGATGAATGAGAACCAATCAGATCAAACTTACACAGTAAATTATTAAATAATCTCCTAAAACTACAACCATAACTGTGAACAAGCGAAGCTATAAGTGCCCTTTGTGACGTAGCAAATAGTAACAGAAACTAACAAAGTGATCAAAACCTTGCTATAAAGAAAACATTGCCAAGCCTACATCCACTACCAACAGTACATAATTCATTTCTTTTGCAATTACTGGCATAATTCATTTCTTTTGCAATTACTGGCTATTAAATTACCGGGGGAGGGTTTGCTTGATTGTTTTGACGAGTTTCATGCAGAATCACTGACGAACTAGGAATTGGACGCGGAATTTGATTAGGGTCAATTTTGGATTGGCCAGATACAGCAGCGCCAGTATGAGCCATTGATTGGCCAAGAACTGGACCAGCTGGTGGTGGCATTCCATACATTCTAGGTGGTTGCACTGAACCAGGAACTGACGGAGGTGGGGCCACCTGCAGAAGTCAATGAATTTAAAAATGACTCCAAACTGCATCAAAAAACAAAACAGGGAAAAAGCAAATACAGAAAGAAGAAAAGGCATACTAGGCATCAATGAGTATAAGCAGCATAGTCATCCATCAAGCAGGTATTACCATGATATAAACAAAACTAATTGGAAATGAAATAATGGAAAATAATTCAAGACCAATAAGTACTAAATAGAAAAAAAATATTCTGTCATCAAGTGCAATTCTTAGTTCTCATTTCTGCTTGATTCATTTTGGACATCCCACAATAGAATACAAGATGTATGTGTAGGTGTATGTGAGTCTCTCTATGTGCGCATGCATATCCACAGCAAAAGAGTAACCAAACTGCTTTAAAAGTATACTCTGCAGTTTGGCTGTAGGACGAGCTCTAGGAAGAACAGAGGATGAATAATTTCTTAGGAGGAAAGTGCATTCAAGATGAGAAAGACTGAATAGCAATCTTCATAGACCAAGCAAGGCAAGTGAAAATTAGAGTAAAACCCACTCCCCAAATGGCTAGAAAAGAAAAAAATTTAGAGAAACCAACTTTATTGCCGAAGCTCTTAGGCATACATGAAAATCAAGGGAAAAGGTGCCTCGAAGGCTAGAAAAAAGGGGGGGAGGGGGGAGAAGAAGAAGAAGAAGAAGAAAGTCGGACTCTATTGCCAAAATTCTTAGGGATACAGGAAAATCAAGGGGGGAAACAACTTTAAATCAATGTTGAAGCATCTACAGATTGATGGTCAGATCCCACTTCTTTAGCTCCTTTCTCGTCCTGTCTCCAAACTTCTATTGCCATATGCTCTGCACTAAAGAGATTCTAGAATCAACTTTTGAGTAGAAAATCATTAAACTGTGGCATTGATGCTTCCTACCTGCCTAAAACGTCCAAAAACCAAAAGCACCACTCTATTTACTGATAAGTGAAAAAGCAGTGTTTCTATCTTTTCATTTCTCCAAATGGGATTGATAAAAATGAGGTAGAAGAAAATCGCCATGGAGTTAGACAACTATCATGATATGATAAATGCTTATAATCTCAGAATGACCCAGAAAAGAAAACAGAAGAAAGTACAAGTAGCACAGCCTAGAGACTATAGTACAGCTCCTGTTTCTGAAGTTGAGTATCAACACAAATTTAGGAGACCACTTCTGTTAGCTGGAGGGTTTTGTAATCTCTCTTTATGTTTGTCAAAACCCCATACTATTTGGGGTTAATAGACAGTAGACGGAATAATGCTCCCATCTTGATACCTTTCCAATCTAAGGGTCATCAGACATCACTCAGAAATTTTTTCCCACTTCATTGGAAACATCCCAACAAATACAACTTCAGACATTTTTGGATAAGCACAAAGTTATAGGTCACTGGAACTCAATGATTATAGTAATCAAGAAAAGGTACATAATTGTCGACCATGTCATTCAAATAGAAGGGAAAAAGACAAGAAAGTGGACATTAATTACTTGAAATTTTCCAATGAAATCTGACAAATTTTGTCAAACAACAAATAGAAGGAATTTGTTGCCTATGAGAGAGTTAATCAGAATAATTTTTCCGCAAACTAAATGCCTATAATTATAGTAAGTTGGTTTTGTCCATTCACTAAACTCTACCTCAAGCTCTACTTGGATCCTAGATCTAATAAAAGTAGAATTTGGTACAAATCAATTTCCCATAGTTCGCAAAACCAAGTTCAAAAACCCAGAAATTCCAAAATAGAGATCAAGTATTGAGAAATTTGGGTTCCGTAAATTCCGTTAAACTACTCATGTTTATTTAAACCAGCCAAAGAAAAAAGAAGAAGAATGATAACGAAGTCAATAATAACTAAAAGGATCAAATATCACAGTACTTGTGGTAACACAATCATCAAAACCAACAAAAAACACATGCAAATCCCCAAAACCTTCTCTTCCTTGCTTCACTTATCACAAAAATCGTAAAACAATGACAAGGAACAAATTTGTTTTCAGGATTCTGAAAATAACTTTAATAACTTTAACCAAATAAAAAACATTGGCCTCGAGATATCCTTTAGATTTCAAACAACATCAAATGTAACATTGCAACTCTTCATCACTAAAACTATTGAAAACAACCACTTTTGAACAACAGAAATAAAATCGCTAAACTTCTTTTGAGGTTCCTATTTTCAGTTTTCTACAACCAAATATCTAGTTTCAATCCCCATTCCTGCATATCCAGTCAGCAACTAACTTAGGTCTGGAATTCACTGAATCAGATGAAAATGAAGGTTTACTTATCTATCCTAAAAAGTGTTTGATGTGCAAAAAAAAAGGTTGGATCATCGCTATAGCTTCTGGTAGCAAACAAATTCAGCAAAGTTTTAGAAGAGATATCTATCTCTCAAACTATTGAAGTAACATTCCAACAATGCAAATAGAACCTAAATGCTATAAAATTGGTCATGGAATTTGCAAACACAAACTAAAAACCAAATTTATGATCATTTTTCTCATGCAGAGAAGCACTAACACATGCCTTTCATCTATTACAATGAGGAGAATTGTTATACCATCCAAGATATGACAATGATAGCATAATGAAGCAAGCCAGGTATACTTGAGTCGAATCAATAGAGGCCCCCTAGATTAAACCTCTAAAAATGGATACTATTGTTAACTCTCCAAATTTCTTGTATGCAATAACTAGTTGATGTTTCTCTTTGATCAAGGTTTTACATAGAAGGGAAATTATATCAGAAACAAGAGTACATGGCAATTGAGATGGATATCCAATCTATCTCTAAACATACAGGTTGGACATGAAAGCAAAATCTTCCAAGATAGAAAGCTATTTTGCATGTCTTATGGAAAGTTGTTTTGATTCCTTTAATGACACAACACTGCACATACTAATCAATTCTAAAATTTAGTGGACAAATATTTTCTGTGGGCAGCACAGCTTCAGAGTGAAAGTACAGACGATTCATGTACTTAGGACATATCAGCATGTAAGCTTCAACCGAGGAAGATGTGAATTTCTGCAACTAATAATATCAATAGATTCCATGTACTAGAGGGACATAATAGACTCTTATTTTTATTCTTTTTATTTATTTTTTCAGCATAGAAACTTGAATTACTCCAACTCAGATCAGAGCCCAACAGCAATATTACACATAAAGTAGGAGAACCATTATAGTGCCTTGCTTCATTTGGCATTTCTAATTCTAACACCTTCAGCCATTATTATAGGAAAGATTTGACTGAGTTTCTTGTAACACGTTGCTAGTCATAGTAAATAAATTTTAAGGAATCCTATTTTGAACATGGGAAAGTACTTAATTTGATGTATTTGATCTAAAGTATTTAGATCTTTCGGCACTATTATCAGAAAATAAAACACTAGTAACTTTGTCATAGTGGGAATGCTATGATTGACAGGATAGAATGTGCCAGGCTGGATAATCATGCGCGGATATCATGGTCTCTTACTTCCTAAATCTTTTAAACATAACAATAGTGTTTTCTATAATTCTCAATCAACATAAGAGAAGGCACAATTAATAGTTCCAACTCTGTGGGCTTTAAATGTTATCCCACATTAAACTTCCAGAGAAGTTCAATAACTGGTTACAATAGAACCCATGCATTATTCAAAGTAATAACAAAAAGAAAAATAAAATCCTCATTTCCAAAACAGCAGAACATGTAAAAACAACAAGTACTTAATATAGAATTTGGTAAAATTACCTGCCCATGTTGCATCTGCCATCCATGCATGGCCGAGCCAGAAGGCGGTGGCATCACTTGACCTTGTTGCGCAAATGGTGAGGAACCAAAAGGAGGTGGGACGCTTGGTTGTTCTGACAGAAATGGACGGGCTGATTGTGCCATACCACCTGATGCAGTAGCAGGCGGACTTCCAAACGGTGAACTCATGCTTGGAGGCTGCAGAGCAGAGGAATACATTGTTTGCGGTGGACCTGCCATTGGAAATCGAGGTGCAGTACTAGCAGGTGGTGCACGAGGTCCAGCCTGCACTGGTCCAGACCCAAATGCAGGTGGTCCATTGCTCATCAGGCCAGCAGTGCTCGAGGGAGGAAAAGTAGGACCTGATGTTAGGGGCCCAGGAAGGGGGCCCTGGCCTGGAGGTGGAACAGCACCAGAAGGTGGAGGAACAGTTGAGCCAGCAATTGGAGGAACATAGCCGGGAGGTGGAGGCCTCGAAGCAAAAGGCGGAGGAGGCTGACTCATAGGAGGAGGACCGGTGGGTCTATTAAGACCAACATTTGAAGGCAATGTAGATTGTGGGGGCCCACCAGCAGGCGGTTGACCTCTTGGAAGGACACCGGCAGGGGGTGGACCAGGACGGGATACTGGTGGCCCCCCTGCAAAAGGTGGGGGCTGTTGGCCAAATGGAGCAGGATGTCTTGGGGCATTAGCATTCATACCTGCAGTGCTAGGGGGTTGGTTCGGCCTATTGATTTGTAAATTCTGCATATTATCAGCCAAATAATTAGGGTTGTAATTTGGTGGCACATTCCCTGGCCTAGGCCCCCCTGGAGATGCCATTGTATTTTACAGCAACTCAAAGCAATGATCCAAAACCCTACGGCCTTCAATCACCTCCACCTGTGAATTCTCCACAAACCCAACTCCCTGCAAATACAAACAATTCCATTCCAATCCTTAAAAAAGTTACTATTTTCATCAAAGTACACCCAACCTCAATTTCCCACATGTATTCCCCATTTCCTACTTATTCAAAAGCATGCTCATCATCGTAAACCCTACAGATAAGACACACTTTCCAATTTGAGAAACAAAAAGGGGGTATCTTGGAGAGCTCCCGGAGGCAACCCAAATGCTTTGATCGAAACAGCAGCGGTAACCATTTTCAATTTTAAAATCAAGCCAAAGCAAAATTAACAGAATTGAAATGGCAAAGGTTTTGGATCAACAAATCCAAAAGATTTACAACACGAAATTCGCAGAGACAGCCCCCAATCTAAATCCATTCCACCTATACCCGAACAATAAAGACTTAATCTTTATTCAAAAATCCTCGAAATTCACAAACAAAACTGAGCCCTAATAAATCATCCAATAAGTATACACAATCCACAAAATCTACCTAAAGAGCATTATTAACTACAGAGAGAACAGAAATACTTGCATAATTAACATTCCTGCAAAAGGAAACCTCGAATTACCTGCGATTTTGCTGGTTCGAGAAAGCTATATGGAGAGGGGAGTCCTTTGAGGAGTTTTTCTCGTAATCCGGCAGTGCACGGCGGTGGATCGCGGGGGCGGAGTAGGAAAGAGGAGTCTGAGGGAGAGTAGAGCCGTTGAGACTTCAATACTAACCAGTTACGGGGTTCTTAAAGGCTCGCCAATGAAATAGAAATATGGCAAGGGAGTTACCAGTGTTTTTTAATGCTTTTTAATATTTTATTATTTTTTGGTGCATTGCTATTGGCTGAAATTTAGCTTATGACATCATTGGCAACTACTACTAATTTTATTTGTTTCCACTATTAGGGTGATGAACGAGAAGTATTGAGATTTTAAAAAGGAAATTTGCCAAATTGGTCCCTTATATTTTCAGAAAAAACTTTTTTATTCCATCACATTTAAAATCAGGTACAATAGTCCATCATATATAAAAAAAAAAATGTTCGTCCAAATGGTCCCAAAGCTCATTTTCATTCACTTCTCTAGCCAAAAAAAGCATGCCTCTTTCAAGTGCTCATAATTTTAATGGTAAAAATGAAAATCACTTCATTGCTACAATGACAACATGTTTGCTTCCATTGTACTTTTCAATAGGTAAATCTCTTAGATATCTTTTCTTGCTCTTCTTCTACTATTTGCAGGTAGTCATGCTGAAAATTTTCTTCTTTAATTGGGGCTTGGTGGCTTACAAATAAGGTTTTGGTAGTTGAAAATATGGGAGGAAGGGTTAAGAAAGGGTTTGGTGGCTTAGATTTTCTTCTTTTTTTTTAAAAAAAAAAAAAAAGAGGAAACAAAGTATATTTTCATTTTTGCTCTCGAAATTATGGGCGTGTGAGAGAGTGTGCACTTTTTGCCCGGAGAAGTGAGTGAAAATGAGTTTTAGGACCAATTAGGCGGACTTTTTTACATGTGAGAGACCAATTTGACAAATTTTCCATTTTAAAACAAGGTTCTATTTAATTATTAATTATTTTCCAAAACTAGGATTTAAACCATAACACAAATTAAATAATCAATTGAAACAGCAAAGTGTTTTGCTATATGTGTTGAGTACAGTTTTGCCCTTTTAACTAAATTGGGGTAATAATCAGATTACGGATTGACTGGTTGGATTGAGATCCAAGTACAACAGGAAACCTGCTGACTCAAACAGGACCTGCCAACCAGCGACAAATCATGATACCTAAGCTGAACACGAAATTTTGAGGTTGGCGGGTCACCCGAATAACCTGATATGACCTGAAACATAACTCCAATTTACTAATTTACCGTTGTAGTTTCTAATAAAACCAATTCCGCGCAAGACTAATTACATAATCAAGTAATAAAAATTTTGATAAAACAATCCCAAGTCAGATCTGAAATAAATTAAGACACCATAGAAGTGTTTTATCCCAAATTAGATCTGAAATAAAATTATGACACTATAAAAGTAGAAAATGTAATACACCATTTATCCAAACATAACAACTCCAACTTCACTAGTCAAACGAATTCTATTAGGATTAAGTGGCTAATGCCGTTGGGAAGAAATGAATAACTTAGTTTAGTTAGATAAAATATTTTTTATATTTATTAAATTATTTTTAATTCATAAACGGGTTATCGGATCAATCCGTGGGTGATTTTGAATTCGACTTGTTTTCTTTCTGCATTCATTGGATTCGACCCGATTTTGACCCAAACCCGTGAAATCTCAATCCAAACCTATTAATTTTGTGTTTGATTCGTGCCGTGTTTCAAGTAGTATCGGAAATTGCCACCCCTATTTCAATAGTAATAAAAAGCTCGGATACGAGAGATTTCCTATTATACAAATGTTCCATATAGATGCATAACACTCCATCTATATTTAGACGTGAAACTTTCTCAAAAAATAATTGTAATCTAGCCTTTGGTTATTCTGATAGTATTCCCATTTTGGTGTACTTACCTTTGATACCAAAATTTAAAAAAAAGCTAAAAAACTTATATGAGATAACTCGACTTGTTAAAATAATATGTAACTCCTCAAAATCCAAAATAGTCATCAAGATTTATATCGAAAGTAATCATGAATATTTGTCTACATCAAGTTTATGTAAAACTTTCAATTGTGATAAAACTTTAAAAAAAAAAAAACCTTAAAACTTAAATTGTTTAAATTGCTAGAGTAATCATGTAAAAACTAATTTCATTTTTTTGATAGTTAAGCTTATTGCCAAAAGAATCTTCTTCTTAATAACCTATATTGTAAATGCATGTATCTTATGACTTCAAATTTCTACTTTTGGACAGTCTAAAAATTTGATTGAATTTCCAATTATACTCGACTCAATAACTTTTTTGAGCCAAGTGAAAAATTTTGTATTTTTTTAATACTACTTTATACAATCTATAGGTTAATACCTCCTATTAAAATGTTGGTACAAATACCTCTTAAGAAATACCTTCCTACATTGATGGTGGAGACCAATTTACATGAGCAGCCCACCACAATGGCTCACCTCATTAAATGAGTTTTGGTTTCCCTACTAACTTTTACTTTCTATTAATTATCATAGATTCATAGTATATAGCATGGTAGATTTTGCCAAAAAAAAAAATCAAAAAAATAATAGATTTTAATTTTATTGCATACCCTTTTAAACCTTTTGTTTAAGTTGGCCAATAACAAATGAACATGACTTTACTGGCCCTTTGTACTTGTTCCTACGAGCATAATACTAGATTAAATCCACATCATCCAAAATTTAGAGCTTGATGCATTAGTGATTTGTAGTAATACCTATTAAAACTCGTACAATGTTCCGATTTAAGATGGAAGAGTGTTAATTCAGTTCCTCCCAAAATATTACTACATTGATATTAAGCAAGCTAAGTTTAGACGGGAAGAGAGATGAATTTGATGGTTTGGCAGGGAGGAATATAAACGAGAGGTTTCGAATTCAAACCCTCCCACTTATACTAAAAAAAAGCTAATTTAGATGGTATAACTTTCTTTTAAATCGTCGTTTTCTTTCTAATCTTGACTCGATGAATGGTTTTTTGGCTTTTTCTTAGTTCCAAAATTTGGTAACTGAAAGTATGCTGACTATATGAATTGGGACAAATATGATTGAATTAGATGCAATTAGGTACAATTGATATATATTTACATATACAATCGTATTTATAAATTGAATTGATGTACATCAGTAAAATTTGTGAGTATAATAACAAAGTAATATAAGAGTACAATTGCCCTGATGCTTCTTTTTATTTCTTTGCTGCCACAAAAAAATAGACACTGGAGGGTTGGGTTTTTGTCCTTACCAGCTTTAGGATGCTTTCTTATCTTGTGTTAATGGTAATAATTATTTGTTGTTGGGTTTTCTTGATCCGTTGGATTTCTAATCAATTTTCAGCCAATAATTGCCTTTTCGCTTCCAATGCCGCTTGAGGCCACAAAATTTTCACCTTAGTTTTTGTCGACAAAAGTCACAAAACTACTGCAAATTGGCAATTGCTAAAACAATTGGAGCTTCTACAGCTGACCTATTCTATTCCCAAATTGTGCTTTCTGCCCTCAAAGTGCCAGTCAAGAGTCTCTACTATGTTGTATTGCATTTGCACTGTGAATTCACATTCAAGTTATTTATACACAGTGAAACATTGAAACTCACCCTTGTTATTTGTTGTTGTTCTTCTTCTCCTATAGAAAAAGTGGGAGTTGCACATGGTGATGGTGTTTGGTCCCCTAAGCTTTTTTGGGGTTTTTTTGGTTTTGTTTTAGAATTTGTCTTTTTTCACATGGACTGGTCCATTATTGCTTTCTTTGTGCTTTTATTTTTACTTTGTAATCAATTGTAAAAAATTCTAAATTTACACATGTTAAATCTCACGGGAATTGTATCACTCTGTTTGGATTAGCACTTTTTTTTGAAAAACTATTTTTGTTTTTAGAATCTACAGTAACACTCAAAAAACAACTTAAAAAACATGTATAATTTTAAATCCAACTTACGAAAGTAGAAAAATCATGTAAAGAATTACTAATTATTATCCCATTTTTCTTTTTTTTCACCCACTGCCACTATTCACCACACATCATCACCATCACCTCTTTCTCCAAAATTCCATCAAAGAACAACCCCCCATCCCTATCTCCACCATCTCCCAAGCCAAGTAAGAAGGAAAAACGAAAGAGGCCATGAGGGAGGCCCCATATAATTATTTACCTCTACCCGTAAATAAAAAGGGAAGACATTTTTAAAAAAATAAACTTGTCCTATGCTTCCATTAGATGGTTAGAAATTGGACTGTTTGCCTTCTCGAAACAACAAATTGGCATCAATAGGTAGAAGTTTGAAACGTGCTAACATGGAACCTTTTAGGATGTTTTAAAAACATTACTAAACGGACTGAAAAAAACAACGAGAAACATCAAACAAAACAAAAGATTGAGAGAGCCTTGACTAGAAGGGGGAAAGGGAGGGGAGGGGATTGCAAGGAAAGAGAGAGGAGGAGAAGGGGAACGGAGAGGAAAAGGGATAAAGAGAGAGAAGAGAGGAGGGGAGGGGAGGGGAGGAGAAGGTGGAGGTGTAGTGATAGTGGTAGAGGAGGGAGGAGGAAGAAGGGGAGAGGTGGTGGGTAGGTTAGGTTTTTTTTTAAAAAAAATTAAATAAATTTCACTAAAGCCCCCTAAATTCTAAAAATATCTCAAAATATATTCTTATAAACATCCCAAAAACGCTCTCAATAATACTCCCAAAAATACCTAATCATCTACAGTAAAAAAATATTTCATATACATCACTACAAGCCTTGTTTGGCAAGCAAGTTTTTGGCCAAGTTTGTCTGCTACAAGTTTTTCAACAACTTTAGCTACAGTAACCTCAAAAAACTTCTCAAAAATTTTAAACTATAAACTTCAAAATATCCAAAAATTAACACACTTCAAAATTTTTTTTTTTACTTCTATAGTAAATTACAGTAAAATTTCAGACAAACACCCAAAAACTTCACTTGCCAAACAGGGCCAAAATTTTTTAAAAACAGCTTATCCAAACGGAGCCATTTTTATCCTTCCAAATTATTGGCACTAAGTTTGGCAAATTCTTTTTTCAAGTAGTCAATGCTTTTCTCTTTTCCCCTCTTTTCCTTATGAAATTCGGATATTTCAAAGTAGCATTAAAATGGATTTATATAGCACAAGAGCCTTTGAAAAATCCGTGGTATTTGCTCAAGTGTTTGGCTATCACCATTCTTAAAACAAACCATAGCTTCCTTCTTTTATTTTGTTTACCTTGCATAAATGTTTTGCATCTTTTGGGTTGTAAAGCTTGTTTATCTAAGACAAGAGACTGTTTTTTTCTGTCAAATAGAATTTAAAAAGCACAATTCATCTTATGCATAAAGCAAATTCAAAAGATTGACAGAAATAATTCAATTCAGACATGGCTAAATATCTAAATTGTGTATTGATTTCAACAACAATGAAAACACACTATTAATCCCACAAAATTTGTAAAGGATCTTCTTTCCCACTGTTTGTGCTATTCTTAGTTTCAACATCTATTAAATTACCATATATTTTTCATAGATATCTCTTTTTCTTTTTCATGAGAATATTCATGTAATATATATGGTGATTTAATAAATATTGAGATAGAGAATATGAGAAGGGAGACAAATGATCCTTTGTGTACAAAATTGATATCAAGTAAAATTGCCAATTAAATCGAAACCGACCAGACAGTTTATTAAACCGGAACTGGAACCAAAATTTGGAAATTGGAACCGGAATCATATTCATAGCTAGAGGTTCAGATTCAGTTTCACCAAAATTTTGAACCAGAACCGGCAGTTTGTGACTGTTGAAACTGTTTAAAAAAACAATTGTCACCTAAACTTAGTTATTCAGTTTAGATTTTGATATCAATAATCATCACTTAATACCAGCTGTTAATATTAATCCAACAATCCATTGTCCTATTCTATTAATAAGTCTATACCCTATGACTAATTTAAATTGAAAATCAATCTAATTTAATCAACAATGAGATATTTTTCATAAAATTTGCATCATTTTTCTTTTTTCTTGCACATGATAATACAATAGAGCTTTTTAATGTTCATTGTCATAATTTCTTAGAATCAATTTTATAATAATAAGTGTTTAAACATAACTAAAAGAATTGAAAATGCAATCGAAAAAAATCGGAACCGATGATTCAAGAATCATAATTATAACCATCTCTATAAGAGTCAGTTTAAGTTCCACCTTTCAAAAGAATTGAAATCATGAATTTTTAAATCGAAATCGTAAGTTTTGGAATCGCAGTCATATCTACCTCCCAAATTCTAAGTCTAGACGTGTTCGGTCCGGGTTAGGGCGCCGGGCCCGAGTCGCAAGGGATTAGTCGGGCCTCGTAAGAATTGACCTGGACACCCTTGTGTCGAAAAAAAAAAAAAAAAAAAAAGAAGTCTAGACACGGTCGCGCATCGTGCGATGCCATGCAACAGGCGTTCAAAAAATTGGACAGGTTGGGTACTTGCAGGTTACCAAATTTCAATGTTTGACCCACTATGAAACAAAACCAACTCCGTCTGAATGCAGCTTGGGTACCCGGACTTTTGATCATTACTTTTTAAGCCTACCCCTCGCATGAAGCTGAAGCCCAAGGCCCCCCACCAAAAGTTCTAAAGCATACTTCAAATGCAAATGAACATGTTTTGGTTTTAGGTCCCTCAAGTTTATTTATTTCTTAAAATGTCTTTAGTAACTTTCACTTATCTTTCGAAAATCAGAGTGACCTCCCCTTAGATTTGTCAAAATAAAGAAAACATACTGTTGTATACTTTAAACCAGGCTAATTCATTTATTCAGTTGCCAAATAGTGTCACACTAGTATTGGTCTATATTTGTGGTTGTTTGTTTTAGGAGGCTGCTGCATTGAATCAAAACTTACTCAAGTCCCAAGAAGGTTTAGGCTGTCATTGGGTTCCTTAGGAATCCAGCCAGTAAATGTTTGGATAGAAGATTATTGGAAAAAAATTATTTGGAATAATACTGTAATAGTTTTAATATCTGATATATATGAGATAAAAAAATGGTTGAAAATTATGTTTATGATGCAAGTTTAATAATATTTGAAAATTCTTTTTTGCAAATCATGCTAATTAAACAGACATGGAAGGATCAAATTTTGTGAACCGACATAGAAGGATGTCATCTACGTACACACACACACATATATATATATATATATATGTACGTACGTTGTATGTATATAGATACACACACATACCAAGTTCTCTCAAATTTTATATCTTGTTGCATGACTGCATCAACGACAAGAAATAATTTTGATATTATATATATATATATATATATATATATCAGCCTATATCGTAGAAATGTGGCATATTCAGTCCTTTGAAAGGAGATCCATGGCACATATTAAGTGTCCAAGGTGGATCCCAGTAGTCGAAGCTCACCACAGAAATTAGCATGTAGGCAAATTTGCCAATGGGAGTGAGGAAATCTCACCTTATCCACACTCCAACCACAGCCTCAATTCCATATCACCATCCAAACCTTCCATGTCAGACATAATCAGCTGTCCATAAACCAAAAATCCACTCTCCATTCTTTCTAAACTAATCCCTGCTCATCTTTAGTGACAAAGAATTTCTTTTGATCAAGAAATGGCAACCATGAACTCCAGTGTATTGGCTTGCAACTATGCCATTTCAGGCATGGGGTCATCAGACCTCAGCCCAAAGCTTGTTTCTGTGCCATCTTCAGTTGCAGTTGGTCAGAAACTGCCAATAATCAAGGCACAGCAAACTAGAGTTTCTGCATCAAAAGAATCAGAATCCCAAGGAAGAAGAGCAGCTATGCTTTGTCTTGCAGCTGCCCTGTTTACAGCTGCTGCTTCCACTTCCTCTGCAAATGCTGGTGTAATTGAGGAATACCTTGAAAAGAGCAAAGCCAACAAGGTCTCCTAGGACATTCTTGCTACAAACTATTCTGCATAATCTGGACGTTTGCACTATAACATCATACAGATGACATGAATTCAATCTGATTTGACTCAGATATCATTTTTTGTCATTGTAGGAACTGAATGACAGGAAAAGATCAGCCACAACCAATGCAAACTTTGCAAGAGCATACACAGTTCAATTTGGCACATGCAAGTTCCCTGAAAACTTCACTGGCTGCCAAGACCTGGCCAAGCAAAAGGTTTGATCAGTATACGCAATATAGCCATTTTTTTTCCTGTTAATGAATTCAACAAAATGTGCTGTAATTTTACTGTCATTTGCTCTTTTGACAAATTGCAGAAAGTGCCTTTTCTTACTGAGGATTTGGAGCTGGAGTGCGAAGGCAGGGACAAGTTCAAGTGTGGTTCAAATGTGTTCTGGAAATGGTGAACTATGTACAGTAATTCCCAGGATGACCTCTCTAAGTTATAAGCTCCCAGAAAGATGTATCTAAATTTTTGTCAAGCACTTCTAATTGGATCTAAATTGTAATGTTCTTCTCTGTGAGCTTCTTTCATTATGCTTCTATTATTTCTTTTTTTGCTTCTTTATGCATATATTTTCTTCTTAGTGATGAATGTAACCACGCGGACATGGATCATGGATTCACCATCAAACAACGTTGAGGTGGCTTTGTATGCAAATTATTATCCGTCCTCGAAATTTTTAAACAAAGAATTTTGGGTTTTAGTCCGCGATTCAACATGTCAGGAAGAAGGGAAAAAATGGAGAAGGGTTGATTTTATACACTTCTTTAATGGAGGCAAGGCAATATAAAGAAATGCAAGTAACTTTGAAGCAACAGTTCTAACTGCTTATTTGCTATACTATCTTGTAACAACATTAAGCACAAGTAAGTAGTGGACAGAAGCTCCAGTCAGAAGTTACAAGATGAAGCTGAAGCGATAAGGCCAGCAATGATCAAGGCAAAAGAACAACAGTGGCAGAAAATCAGAGTTAGCTCAAGGAAGAAACAGCTAATCACTATGATTAAAGCTGGAGCAGCGAAAGACATTGGAATGTCGACACTAGTGGAAGACATTAATAGCCTAGTTAGCTTGTTTCAATTGTGCTTTTTTTGTGTAGCAAATACCGATAATATGGATTTATGCATGAGTATTAGTGAATATGCAGTAGGCATATTAATGGATGAGGAGAGAATCTATATCTCTCCTTAAGTGTCATGGTACACTTATGTATAGACGGTTGAGTCGTTGCTCAAATACTATACAATTTTTGACTCATCAATGAAAATTCCTATCGTTTCCGAAAAAAAAGTAGCATTTGATAACGAATCTGAAATTTCCTGTCCGTTTCACTACATTACTATACATATAATATAACTATCTATAAAGAGCCAAAGTCACAAAAATAGGGGGAAAAAAACTCTTTTAAGGTCTTCCCACCAGCAAGCATAAACTATAGACCTCACGGCAAATGGTTTCAATTTGACATACAATCGCAGGCTGCTCAAACTTGTTTTTCAGGGTCCCAAATCAGGTCGCCTTGGTCACAGCCTATTTAAAGTATTGTGCAAAAGCCAATTGGATCATCCAGCTGGTACCACCACGTTGGCTTTTGGAAAGTTTTGAATGAATATAGAACCATGACAGAAAACTGGGTTGTGATAGCTAGATATAACTTATCCTTTGTCTGGCACCAGAAGAAGGATAGCAAAATGGTGATTAGTACTTGAGTTCCGGCTGGCTGTGCAAGCTTCTTTCATGAGTAATTTTTTTTTGGTACAGTACAAGTAATTTGCCACTGCTTCTTTCACGAGCAATTGTATATACAGTACAAGTGATGGATTATAGAATATTAATGGAGAAGCAGTGGCAAATTCAGTTCAAGCACACTTGATGGGAGGGCAGTTGGAATAGAGCAGCTTATACCATAGCAAATATGTCATAGTTTACAGTATTGCACTACCTTGTACAGCCCCTGGTGAAGTTGCTAGCACCTTGTTAGTAGGTAAAAAGGGAACTTTAACAGTTTAGCTAGGCCTTTGACCTCTGGCCTCATTGCAGCAGGGAAAGAACACACACTAACACATGTGTAAGAGAGAGTACGAGGATAAGAAAGAGGTCCCAGCCAAAGTATCACTATATGGAAATTAAACTGAAAATCTTGACTGAACACCAAGATATTTAGACTTTTGAAATTAGCACCAAAATTAGACATGTATAGTTTCAGCTACAATAGGAGGCGCTCAAAATTTATCTACATTTGTCCAGAAAAAAATGTTACATACTGTCAGCTGGCAGCCTTCTACAACTTTAGTTGATCGCATATGAAGAGTTGTCCATTCTCAGAGAAACAAACTCATTCGATGTAGAATCATCATTGATAATCTTACATTTCTGTGCATTCCATAAGGGTCTGACATTTGCTATTCATTGTTCCAGTAGTTCCTTAATTGTGACAAATGCAAAAGAAGCTCATCCCTCCCCAAACCAGTCATGCTACTAGTCATTATCCATGGAGGATGTCGCTTGTAGTTTTCCCTGATAAGTTGTTGGAAGTTTCGAATATTCTCATCAGGCCTCTTTGCTTTGCCTCCTTTCATTTTGTCACACTTGGTGAAAACCAAGGTCATGGGTATCTGAAATTTTGATGAATAAAGACAATGACAATCAGCAACTTGCAAATGACTCATGAAACTAAGAGAAGCTACATTGAACATTTGACAAAGAAAAGACGAAAAATAATTAGTTTAAGCCAATGATAGCAAAATCAGTAGAAGGTTGATATTAGCTTGACATAGAAAGCAGAGTACATTGTTGCGTCCAAGCCAATTTGCACAATCAAGGTCAATTTTCTGAGGTGGTACGCTAGCATCAACCAAAAGCAAAACAGAGACCAGTGTTTCCCGGTTCAAGAAGTAGCCTTTTGTGAATGCAGACCAATCCATTCTAGCAGCTTCAGGGGCATTAGCAAAACTGTAAACAAAAGAAGGTTACATGAGACAAACCAACAGTCAAACTCACACTACTCACCAAGACACCCAAGGTTAGTATGTACAAATATATCAAAAGAACTGAGATGCTAATAGGGGAAACTAATTGGTTTCACAGTATAAGCATTAAATTACAGATTAATTATGAAAGAAGCCGCTTAAACAGAATTCTCTTCAGAAATAGATGAGATACTGGTTTGTTAATGTGAGGTGGCCATTATTCTACATCCTCAGAAAACAAAATGGAACATTGTTTACAAATTTGGTAAGTAAAGCAGCTTTAGTTGTTATTACCATGTGTTACTGAAAGTAACTGCTTACTATAAGTATCCTGGTTATACAACTCCAACACCCTAGCCAAGTTGTTCGACTACGATACATTATGGCGATATTCTTCATGAACTAAACTCCCTAAAGGGCATCAAACTAATGGCAATCTTTATAGACCTAACTAATTCTGCAACAAAGCACATCAATGTAAAACAAGAACTATCTTTTCAGTATTAATTACCCAGCCACACCAGATTTAATCTCTTACTCCATCTCTTTATGTCATATTTTGAAGTGATTATTTGATTTATGTTGAAGACAATGTGAGATTTAAGTGTGGGAGAGGGAAGGATTTAGGATTTTCAGCTTTTGATGTTTTACTCAAGAAAAAACAAAGAAAAGAAACTTCTTTTTGAATTTTATTGTATGCATGTTAGGTATTTTCTAGTGATTGGGGTTGTATTTCACGTCTATCCAGTAAGTAGAACTCATCCATATCCACAAAGGCAAAACTTATGCATATACTATGAGTATATGCAAAGCTATGTTGAAACACAAAGTAAGCTTACCCATAACCAGGCAAATCCACAATATACCAACTTCTGTTCACCAAGAAATGATTAATGAGCTGAGTCTTCCCTATCACAAAATCAAATTTATATTGATTAGAACCAAACCAAAAAAATTTACAAGCTATCACTAATTTCTTCAAGTAACTTGAGAACAGAAACCTGGCTTCTTGGATGTGAGAGCAACCTCTTTCTTGCGAACCAGAGCATTAATGAGCGATGACTTGCCAACATTGGACCTGCCCAACATAGCAAATTCAGGTCGGTCATCCTTCGGACAGTCCTTGGGCCGATTACTACTTTTCACAAACTCAACCTCTTTAATTTTAGCATCACCAGCATAAGGTCCAAGCACAATATTTGAACCAGGTAAGATCAAGTCATCTGTAACCTCTTCTGGGTCAACTCCAGGGGGCACAAATAATACTTTTTCTATGAATTTTTTGGTTTCAGAAACTGGACCAGGTTTAGAGCCTTTTGTTGCAAAGGATGCATGGTTACAATAATGCAAGTTTAACTTTGGCGTTTCAAACATTTGGAGTTTGTGAGATAGAGAAAGGAGGGGGTTTTTTGGAGAGATAAATTGGGGTGCTTGAAGAAGTGACGTGACTTGCAGGGTGAAAAAACGAGACCGCAATGTAACTAGCATGTTTTCTTGTATCAATGACTCGTTGTGCATCAAGTTTTAAAGCCTTTCCTGCCACCAATTTGAAACAGGATATAAATAATACCACCAACATGTGTTTAGAAGAAACCTAACAAACCAACTCAAAGGCCGCATCCAAGTATCATTTTCTTGAAAATCTTCAGCAGTTGTCAGTTGATATAATCTCCTAAATTCTTGTAAAGTTTCTTAAATCATGCAATTATCTCGACAACTAAAATATGCCATTTTAGTTTTAGAAAAATGAGATCAGACCATGAACATAAAGTAAGGAATCAGGTCTTAGGACTTCTTTTTGGTTACTTTTGTTTGGATGAACAGTTTCACGAACTATTATTCAAACAACATCTTTGGAAACTTCAGTTCCATACAATTGGATTTTAAAGCATAATTGAACAAACCTTTTTAAACGTCAGTATTGATTCATTGAGACTCCAGGACCAAATATTACATAAGAATGGAGAAAATTGCAACAAAGTTTCTTTAGGCAGCCTTTACAAAATTTGATAACAAAATTTCTGGTCATGGAATCTTGTTCTATATGTAATTTAGAATCTATATAAAAGTATCAAGCGATAGCCATATGATACCAAAACTGAAGTTAGCAAAGCTCAACAACGAGACATAGCTAACATTTGATTGATGAACAACTATAACAGATTGACAACCTGGACCTTCTTGAATATCACATACCTGTGAGCAAAATGACACTGAGCTCAGCAAGATGGCAGAGTGAAAATCCAAACCAGCTTCACTGAAAACAATTTCAAATTTTAGCATGGCTTAGCCTGAATATTCTTGAATATCACATACCTGTGAGCAAAATGATACCGAGCTCAGCAAGATGGCAGAGTGAAAATCCAAAGCAGCTTCACTGAAAACAATTTCAAATTTAGCATTGTTTAGCCTGAATAACTTTCAGCATCACTTCAATGATTAAGCAAAATTCTTCTTCTGTCTTCCAGCTCAGACAACAAAAATAAATTACAGGACCTTACAGTAAAAAAGAAAAGAAAAACTTAAAAATCAATCAATCTTTCAGTAGCAAGATTTTGAAAACATCTTCAAAAGCTGAAACAGCATCAATAGATGAAAACGGGCAATCCGTGCAGAAACAAAACAGACATACATCCATAAGTAGCACATTGAGGTTGAAAAACTTTAAAATTGCATTAAGTTTTTTTACTTTTAACGTAAAATGTTGCATTTTTTTTCACATTAAAATGTTGATTGCCAAAGTATTCCATCACTGAAGTAATTAATGGCTCCCTCGATTAGTGTTGGACGAAATTCCATGTAGATGAAAACCCAGATTAAATTATCTGAAATGAGTCCATATTCCATAAAGCTCTGCGGAGCCAAGTCAATTTATCTTCTTTGAAGCATTTTAGCAAACAGGTAGTGGTCTTCTCAGACGACAACAAATACAAAGACACTAACAGGAATTCGTAAATACCCGTGGTAACTGAACAAGAAGACGAGAGCCCTCACCAGCACGGTGGCGGAGAAGGGATATGGCGGGTTGATGGGTAGCCACGGGGTCCAGCCTGAGCCCTGCCAGTAGGCTTGAAGGCGTGGTTCTGTAATTGTAAGGCTGTGTGTTTAGAGTAGAGCTGTTAAGCCAATCAAGTAGCTCAAAAGCTCGTTAGAGCTCGGCTCGTTAAGACTCGAGCTCGGCTAGTTAATTTTGGTTAACGAGTCGAGCTCGAACTCGAAACATGCTCGTTTAGTTTACTCGGCTCGTTTGATACTCGAGTAGCTCGTTAGAACTCGTTAATAAAGGATATATTTGTCATTTTAGAAATCAAAATTATATAAATTAAAAATTATAGATTTTTATTAATGTTAATTTGCACGAGCTCGAGCTCGAGCTCGTGAAGCTCGACTCGTTTGTGATAAATGAGTCGAGCTCGAGCCACATGTACATTTAACGAACCGAGTTCGAACACATTTTAAAGCTCGTTTTCTTAACGAGCTCGAGTCGAGCTCGACTCGAATTAAACTCGAGTCGAGCTCGGCAGCCAAATACTCGGCTCGACTCGGCTCGATTAACAGCTCTAGTTTAGAGGGGCATAATTGATTCATTAGAAAGGACAACGGGTAAATATGATAGTAAATTGTTTTTTTTTTTATGGGATAATTTCAGAAACTTCCCCTTGAGTGCCTAATACCAACTGATACGAATGCGTATTGGAATAACCAATAAAAGTTTGATAAATATCAATAGATGAATAAAGTTTGATCAATATCAAAAGTGTGATGCAGAACTGTTTGGATTGTAAATTATTTGAGATATTTTTACTGTAACACTTTTTGTGATGTGATGTATGTGAGATAAAAAGATAATTGGGAAGATAAAAAAGTGTATTGAAAATTGTAATGATGACGTAAGCAAATAAATTTTGACAAATAAATAATCCTCTATCCAAACAAATCGGTCTGTTGATAGATTGGAAATTTCAAGCGAAATTTTCAGACATGATCATTTTCCTTTAATTTGGGAATCTATGTGGCAATAAATAGATTAACATGAGAACAAAATTTGAAACAATATTAATTGGGGATTATTTTTTGAGAATATTTACTACTGGATTGAAGCTTTTCTTTCCTATTATTCTATATGGCAACCAGGATAATTAGGCCGCAATAATAACATTTTTATGGATATAAAATTTGAAAGTCAATCACATTGGAAATATTTTTTAGAAAGAGAGTTATTCTGACAAAAAACTTTATAATACTCAATCAAAAGTTCAAAACCTTTGAACTCCAAAAAATCGCACTGATCTCCTTTAATTCAATTTTTTAGTTTTGCAACACGTCTAGCTTAAGCCTAAAAAATTCAGTTAACGAGGGATGATAAAATTTTATTCCAAATTTCCCTTTCTGTTATCTCATTTGTTAAGCTCGGTTTGTTTGGATAGTGAATTCTTTGTCAAAATTTATTTACTTCCATCATCAACAATTTTTTAATCATCATTTTCTCTCCTATACATCGCATTAAAAAAGTGTTACAGTACCTTTTTCAAAAAAATTGTCCCAAATAATATTTTTACAAAATTTGAAGGGTGTAAGCTTATACACTAGCAACAACTATAAAACATATATTACAACATCTGCAGCTGGAGGCCTGGAGTTAACGATGGAAATTGGAAATGTTTGATCTAGTCAATTATAGAGCTTTGAAGTAAAAATACATTATTATTGTATCTCTTGGAATTCTACTTAGCTATTGTACTGTAATTCCTTTCTTTTTGTCTTGTTATTTGTAATTATATGTATAACATTTTAGTATTTTGTAGTATTTTTTATTAGAATACGTGCACATAAATTCTTGATAAAAAAAACAAGTGATCAAAACTGAATTTGACATAAAAGAATTCCATGTCAAAAGCAAAATGAAGTGAAGAAAAATCTCTTGCGTTCGAAACCCAAGATTATCGCTAGAAACTCTGAAATTGCCCAAATCTTTCTCGTTATTATTCTCTTATCCATACCGTGTGGTGTAAGCTGCGACCATGCGGACCTTCTAGATTTCCAACACGGTCGGTCAATAAGAAAAGTCAACACGCAATATGTCTCATTCCTGCTGTCAAGTTTCCAACATTATTATTGATGCATATTAAAGGTTTATTAACAACCCAATAACCATGAGCCAAGCTCAGTGGCAGTAGGCTTGTCAATGGACCGGATTCGGGTCGGAATTCATTATTTCAAATCTGGACCTGTACACTACATCGATCCGGATCCAACCCGTTTATCCGACGGTCTTTACTCTATGTTTTAGATCCAGATCCGGGTTTACCCGAAAAAAACTGACAAAATTTATAATTTCTAACAAAAATGAGAAAAAAAAATATATATTTATAAACTAATTTCTAACTAATACAAAAAAAATCAAATAAGAAAAGAAATCAAATTAACCTTACTCAAATACATCACCCTAATCAAATTATATTGATTAGGATCCGGGTCCAATTATATTGATTACTCAAATACATCATCATAATCAAATTATATTAATAAATATATATATTTTAAATTATTAATCCATTTATATCCGGATCCGGGTCCAATAAGTGGCACCAAGTGGGACTTAAGTTTCTCTTTGAACTGTAGCTAAGAGTTTAAATTTCACCTGTAGCAAAAAAAATTTAAGGGTAATGCCAAAGCATCCCTTTGATCTAGTAAGATTTGTGTACCTACTAGTCCCCATCTCGATAAAAAAAAAAAAAAAAAACACAACAGATTTCTTGATTTATTCGTTTTGATATTTGACCAAATTAAGTTAGGTGAAAAGAGTTTGTTACAATTGAGTGAAAAATTTTCACATCCTTTGAAGGTAGTCCACTCATTCAAGTTGGTAAAAAAACTTAAATTAAGCTATTATTTTTTTGATGAACAACATTATTATTATCATTTCATTAAATTTGCACTAATGATAGAAAGTACATGAATCATACACAGATATAAATAGATTTGGAAAACAAATATTTGATACTACGGATTTAAAAAATTAATAGAATATTATTATATTGAAGTTCCAAAAAAACAATCAAAAGATAAAATACTTTTTTCTATTGCTAGATGCATTGTGAGGAAGAATGGTCAATCATAACTCAACTAAAAGTTTAAGAAAATTTAATGAGCTCATAAATCTTTCTCCTTCTAAAAAGAAAATATTTGCTAGAGTTGATCAAAAGTTCAATCACAACTTGATTATAAATTCCCAAAAAAAAAAAAAAAAGCCAAAGGGGAGTTGGGTGGAGAACCTACCAAATATAATATTCTCTTCTGCATATTTTTTATTTTTATTTTTCAGGAATCTACTGATTCAGGTCTACGTCCAACCCAGAAGTCAAGTCTTCCTCTCTGAATTGCAAAATTAGGAAATTGATTTTTTTGGCAGTGGGAAGAAGTGGGAACTGGGAAGCATCTTGGTTGTTGCCTTTTTCTTGACTTGGAAAAAAAAATGCAACGCCTAATTGTGACAGGTCAAAGTCTCCCGGCCCCAACCCATAAGGCATCGTCTATATGCTACCAATTCTGTTTCTGAGCCTCAACAACATCAATCTCATCTTCTCCGTTCCCTCATCTCCATTCTCTCTCTTTTCTAGTATAGGACAGAAAAAAAAAAAAAATTCATGGACAAAGAACAAGAAGAAATTCAATTTCTTGGATTCTTTGGCATAATCAAAGAATCCATCAATATTGTCCCTGCATGGAGAAAAATATTCAGCCAAATTTCATTGGCTTTGATCTTTCCTCTTTCCTTCATCTATCTAGCTCATATACAAATTTCTCAATCTCTCTTCACGAATATTGTTCGTGATGAATCTATTCTAGACAGAATTCCAAGGGGAACTCCAACCTACGATAAAATTTCAGACATCCTTTCGTCCGAATGGACAGTATTTATGCTCTTCAAAATAGGTTATTTTATCTTCTTCCTCGTATTAGCCCTTCTTTCAACATCAGCTGTTGTTTATACGATTGCATGTATTTATACAGCAAAAGATATAGCCTTCAAGAAGATCATGAGCGTCGTCCCAAAGGTTTGGAAGAGGCTAATAGTCACATTCCTATGGAACTTTGTCATTATTTTTGGCTACCATATTGTTGCAATACTTGTTTTCTTTGTCTTCATGACCCTAATACCACCTGGGGTGTTTTCAGGAGCAGTTCTTTTCATCCTTTTTATGGTATTTCTGGTAGGATTTGTGTACATTAGTGTTATTTGGCATCTGGCTAGTGTGGTTTCTGTTTTAGAAGAAAGTTATGGCTTGAATGCCATGATCAAGAGCCAAGACCTCATCAAAGGCAAAGCTGGAGTTTCAATGGTGATTTTTGTCATCCACAACTTTTGCTTCTTTGGTATTCAGATGGCATTTGAATGGTTTGTTGTTCTTGGAAATGGGGGTGGCCTTGTCTTGAGAATTGGCTATGGAATGCTCTCCCTTGCATTGCTGTCCATGCTGATCCTCTTTGGGCTCATTGTTCAGACAATCATCTATTTCATCTGCAAGTCTTACCATCATGAGAACATTGACAAGTCCTCATTGGCAGATCATCTTGAAGTTTACCTTGGGGAGTATGTACCATTGAAGTCAAAGGACGTACAATTGGAGCATTTTGATGTTTGATTTTTCCTTTTAGATCCAAATGTTATGTTTGATGATCACATAAACTTTCTATACATAGTGCTCCCTTTACGGAGGAGATCACATCACATCAGTGTATTTTGTATCCATTCACTTTCCATATGGAATTTGACAGAGAATACATCCCTTCTGGGTTTTATCTTAGCATTGGACCATTATTTCTTTCTATATTGTTCTTTTCATGTATTGCCACAATTTATTTTATAGTACAAATATATTTTGTGCATCAGCTGCAAATTTTAGTGAACAAATGAAGATGAGATGTGAAGGTGTGCAAAATGTGTGTATGTCTAAAGAAAGGTCAAGAGTCACTGATATAACCTCTAAATTTCAACAATAGATCCAATAAAAATGTGTACTAAGACAACGGTAATAAGTTGATAGAAGAGAAATAGTACGTTTTCAGAATGTAAAGTATATATAAATCTGATTTAAATTCAAATGAATTTTTTTTTTGGATAAGATTTTAAGAAGATCATAATAGTGAGAGTAATACAATTAACGAACAACTAAACTACGAATGTTGGGAATTTCTACAATTACAACTCAGTAGCACTACAACAAATCCCACAAAGAGTCGGAAAACCTAGAACCAAATAAGACAGTTAAGGTTCCGGATGGTCTCGGGGTAGCCTAGTTAGGTTCCGAAATCGTGTGTTCGAATCACTTCTCTATCGTTTGTATATCCTTGGGGGACGGGGTGCACAGACGCAGGGAGATTAGTTTGGCAAAAGTTAGGATACTCCCTGTGTTGAAAAAAAAAAGATAGTTAAGGATATAAAATCAGAACATAACTTAATATTGGCTTCATACATAAAATGGACATTAATGCAAGAAAAATGGTTTTGCATGGAGCAACTTTTCCAAGGCCAATTATTGGTTTTTTGAAAAAACAATTTTCGTCGAGCAATATTTCCAATGCCAGTAATTGGTTATGCATTCCTTCTTAATTACTTTCAAAATTATACTTTTACACATTAAATTAGAAAATTGGAGGACATTACATAATTGTTACTTATTCCATGCGTCAGTTCTATCATTGCTACCCTAATAATTTCATTCCATAACATCATATGACAATTCAATATACAAACTAATTATATAGTAATTATGTATACTTCTAGGACAGAAAGAGGGGAAAAAAGCTAAAATCTTTGGAAGCTACTTAACCTAACTGGAGAAAACTTGATTAGGCCCAATAAGCACAACGCGATAACCCATATTTTTATGGAAATGGATTTGGCCCAATGAAAATTTGGGCCGCATTTTACACCCAATTTCTTGATTTCCTTGTGCCGACCATTTTCTTCAACAATTTTCTTGATTTCTTCCATCAAAAAGCAGTGCATCATAAACCCTAAAAACCCTCCCTTTCTCCATCATTATTCAAAATTCTGATTTTGCGTTTTGAAGGGAAGAAAGAAAACGTATGCAGAAATGAAAGCTGCTGGTTTAATATCTCAACGGAAGCAATGACTGAAGATGTTTTGATTTGCTTTATTGGTGTAGCCATGTTAATTATTGTCCGCAGCCTTTTGGGCAGCATCAAATTCATCAGAAAAGCTCATTCTTACCCAGTAAGATTGCACTCTGCCCCGCATTTGATTCCTTCATCTTGTGCTTTTTCACGGGAATTCATGATGTTGGTCACCAGTTTTTATTGCTTTTTTCAAAGCCCATATTCCTCAGAAGCTGCTGGTTCTAGTGGTAGATTAAATGATAAAGGATTTGACAAGGAAATGATAAGGAAAATTGTGAATGAAGGTAGATGGGATGATTTTAGGATATTGGAATTGCTTAAATCTGCTTTAGCTCCCATTTGGGTTTCCAGAATCTTGGTTGAGTTGAAGCAAGAACCTACATTGGCTCTGAAGTTGTTCCACTGGGCAAAAACCCAGGATAAATTTTGTCATACTACAGAAAATTATTGTATAATTGCCCACATTTTGTTCTGTTCTAAGTTTTATTCTGAAGCCAATTATGTTCTTAAAGAATTGGTTAGTTTAAATAATGGCAACAAGGTGTCCCCTTGTTGCAGTATAGTTGATGTTTTGTGGGCGACAAGGAATATTTGCTTTCCAGGTTATGGAGTTTTTGACGCATTGTTTAGTGTTTTTGTTGAGTTAGGCTTGCTTGAGGAAGCAAGCGAATGCTTTTTGAGGATGAGAGGGTATAGAGTTCTTCCAAAGCTACGGTCTTGTAATCATCTTTTGCATAGGCTTTCTAAGAAGGATGATGCAATCATGGCAAATAAGTTTTTTGGAGATGTAATTGACGCTGGGATTGTTTTGTCGGTATATACGTACAATATTATGATTGATATTTTCTGTAAAGAAGGGGACTTGGAATCAGCACAAAGGTTGTTTGCACGGATGAAACAGATGGGTGTTAGTCCAGATACTATTACTTACAATACTCTTTTAGATGGATATGGAAAATTTGGCCATTTGGAGGATGTGTTTGGTTTATATGAAGAAATGAAAGATGCTGGGTGTCCCCCTGATGTGATTACATATAATACATTGATTAATTGTTCTTGTAAATCAGAGAAAATGCCAAAAGCATTTGATTTTCTCCGTCAGATGAAGGACAGTGGTTTAAAACCTGATACGGTAACTTATAGCACATTTGTTGATGCTTTTTGCAAAGAAGGACTATTGCAACAGGCTCTCAAGTTTTATCTGGACATGTGGAGAGTTGGTCTTACTCCTAATGAATTTACATATACTTCTTTAATTGATGCAAATTGTAAAGCAGGTAAATTGGATGATGCTTTAAAACTACTCAAAGAGATGTTGGAAATGGGATGCAAGTTGAACATTGTTACTTACACCGTATTGGTAGACGGCCTTTGTGAAGAAGGGAAGATGAAGGAAGCAGAGGAAGTTTTCATTGCAATGGAGAAAGATGGGATAATCCCAAATGAGAAGATATATACAGCTCTTATTCATGGGTATATAAAAGCTAACAGGATAGAACATGCTATGGAAGTTCTGAATCAAATGAAAGAAAACCAAATTGAACATGACTTATTCCTCTATGCAACTATTGTCTGGGGTGTATGCAGTCAAGGGAATTTGGATGAAGCCAAGCGTCTACTTAATGAAATGAAGGGCCATGGTGTCAAAGTGAATCATGTGATATACACTACACTTGTTGATGCATATTTTAAGGCAGGAAAGTCTGCTGAGGCATGCAGTTTACTTGATAAAATGAAGGGAAAAGGAATTTCCCCAACAATTGTGACCTACAGTGTGTTAATTGATGGTTATTGCAGATTGGGATCTATACAAGAGGCAGTTGATTGTTTTAGTAGAATGCAGCAGATTGGTTTGCAACCTAATGTTGTAGTTTACACAGCACTTATTGATGGCCTGTGCAAAAGTAAACGTATTGAGGATGCTAAAAGTTTGTTTGATGAAATGATTGACAAGGGTATATTTCCAGATAAAATTGCTTATACGGCTTTGATGGATGGAAATTTGAAAAGTGGAAAGGTTGAGGATGCCTTGGAATTGCGGAACAGAATGGTTGAAACTGGCTTGAAGCTTGATCTTCATGCCTACACTACTTTGATATCAGGACTCTCAAGATGTGGTGACATACAACGAGCAAGGAATTTGTTTGACGAGATGATTGAAAATGGTGTCCTTCCTGACGTGATCATATATGGTTGCCTTATCAGGAAATATCACGAGCTTGGTGACGTTAATGAAGCTCTTTTCTTGCAGAATGAGATGACTAGAAGAGGTCTTTTCCCAGTCAGAGGTCAATATGCTGTTCAAAATGTACAAACCTGAAAAACCAGAAGGCGCTTGTTGATGAAAAAAGTTAAACCATCTCACCTGGTGAAAGAGTAAAGCAATAAGATTATCTCGTTTCGTCGTCAACCTTTTTCATCTTCCAAAATGAGGTGAGTAATTGCTGTTAGTTTTTTCCTCTGAACTCTCTTACTACCTCAAATTAATAGGTAAATGTTCCCATGTTTAAGATTGTTAAGGAAAGTTTGTATAGTAATGGCTATGGAGTTAGCTACAATTTTCACTGTATCAGTGCATTTATACATCATGCTCTTTTTGCTTTTCTTTTTTTTTTCTTTTTTTTTTTTCTCTTTTTTCCTTTTTAAACATGTACAGGACTCTACTCTTAATGGAATTAATTAACATAAAATGCACTTCTGGAGTTTGAGTTTCATGAGGGGTGAAAGTAAAGCAACTGAATTTGCACTTGGATGTTCATTTATCAGGAAATGTTTTACAACTTAAGCCTGACTATTTTTGTAAATGTAGCATGAAGAGTATGAAATACCTACTGCATAAAAGGTGCATAGGTTCGCATTTTGTATTGGAAGAGCAGTTACTGGTTTGCCTGAAGGAAAAGTGGCATATGCCCATGAGAGAGAAGTGCAGAAAATAAGACTAGTTAAGCCACTTAGTGTTAGCCCCATAGCACTTGGATTGAAGGAATGGGAGGGAAAGGAAAGGAAAGGAATTGGAGTGATTTGGTTTTTGTTGTTTGGATTGATTTTTGAAGAGGGAAAGGAAAGGATAGGGAGGGAAAGGGTCTAGTTGTTTTGTTGAGTTATGGTTTTTGCCCAAAAGTAGGTGGAAATGGAGGGAAATGAAACCAAATTAATTGAAATAATTAATTTTTTTTAATAGATCATTTTCTCTATCTTTTCCAGTAAATTAACACTTGATATTTTCCTTTCCTTTGTTTTCCTTCTTCAATCCAAACAAAAATTCAGTATTCCCTTTCCCTTCCATACTTGATCCAAACAAGATGGATGAATGCCACTTTCCTCTACTCTCCTTTCCTTTCCTTTCCATTGGTGTCCTTTCCCTTCCTTTCCTTCAATCCAAATGGTGCCATGATCTCCAAAGGGGAGAGAAACAAGAAAAATGGAACCCACTTTCAAAAATTCCATGTGTGACATTGCTTATGGAGATAATTTAATATTGTTTTCTGACTGCTTTATAAAGTAGGGTGTCCTGCAAAAAGATCCAGTTTTGGCGCACTAAGTTTCCAAGATTCTCACATGTTTTATATTGGTCATTTTCAATGGTTACCCTAGCCTATTTGAGAGCAAAGACTATTAGTAGTTCCTGATTCCATACGATCTTAAATGTGCCCAGAATGTATTTGTTTAGCTCCACTTGCACCTCTCACTCTCTTGTGCGCGCGCACATGCTTACAATTGGTTGTACTAACCTATTTTCTTTTGTTTTTGTGGGTCTTATACTTTTCTTTGTGAACTTCTTTTCTTGGTGTTTGTTTTCTTTTCTCCTTTTTGGGTCTTGTCCTTGTCTGTACTGTTCTGGATAAGGATTTTTTTAAGGTCTCTCTCTAGCTCTTTATCAACATGTCTTCTATTAAAAAAAATAAAATGGATTAACGTAGAGAAGTTATAGATATTATTGTTTTGTTTCTGAATAAGTTACCACTGCTCGATATGTTCTCTTACAATAATGCTACTTTGGAAACGCAGGTGATAAAATACCAAAAGCTGGGGATATGATTCAATATTCAAAATATGGACACTGTATTCTTTGCAGCAAATAAAAACCCAAAGAAGCAACTATTCCAATTTTTATACCATGTGAGTTGATTATTTGATCATATGTTGGTTAGCATTTTCTTTGAATTTGTGGTAGGATTCTTGTTTAGCAACATATTGCCAAGCAACTAACTATCCCCTTGATTTTTTATGATGTTCTCCTTTAGTTTCTAGTTGTGTGTCAAGCTTATCTATGTTTTCCTCCTACTATGAGCCTAAACAATTTGGAATTTATCGTAGATGGCAGTAATATTTTAGGTTTTAAAAATTCCAGTTGATTGAAATCTAGTTTCATCATATTTGATCAGAAGTTAATGTTCCATTTATATTTTATTCTATTCTGCTTACTTCTTTAGATATTTATCATCGTGACTAAAGTTCTTTTGGACATATTGGCTTCTATTTTCATCTACCAAAAATATTTTCTTACTCAAGGTTTGGTGGGTTCTGGAAGAATTACTATCATTGAGATGCTATCCTTCGATGGATTCATAATCTGAACGAGTCAGTTACTGAATATTGAATAAATTGTTTCTGCTGTAATTTTGTAGAGAGTAGCAAAAGTAGATTTGGGGGTATCTTCTGTGGTTAGTCAATGAAGATGCTGCAGAGTTGGATCTGAAAGTGAAAAGGTTGAGATTGGCTTGGAGAACTTTCTTATCAAGTTAATTAAATCTGCAACTAAATTACGCAATTAGAAGAATTCTCCTGATAAAAGGTGGATGCTTTCATTAACCAATAAGGTAAATCTTTTTCCTCACTGAATGTCTTGTCTATCAACTCATCAAAGGTATAATTTTTATTTTGAAAGTGTAACTACCCCTTGTTAACTTTCAAACAGTGTGAATCTGAAGAAAGCCACGATGTATGCAGTCAATGTATCAAATTCTTGTGGAGTGTACTATAAAGCAGGTGAACCCCTCACTTCCTATATGAGGAGAACAGATTGTCTTTCCCTCTCTCTGTCTCTCCCTCCCTCATTTTTTTCAAAGAAGAGTACAAGCACACAAACAGAGCTAGATATGCAGGCTTTTCACAAAGAAAATGAAGAAGATCCTGTTTGAGCTATTTCATCACACTAAAGACTCTTTCTGTTATCTAAGTTATGATTCTTAAGAATGAGAAGCAGGAGAGAGTGTTTAACTCTCTCTCTCGCTCTCTTCCTTCCCCACCTCTCTTTTCCTTTACAATTGGTAAGATGTTGAAAAGTAGATGGTTCCATGTTAACATTTTCTGGTGCACCTTCACATTATGTAACTTCTGAATGCATATTCATAGTCAATCAGATCCATTGTTCTTTTCACGTGCCATTCCTCTCTTGCTTTTAGCATGAAAGAAGTATTTGTATCAGTTGTATTTATTAGTGCAAATATGGCTTATAAGTAAAAAGGTATGTGCACGTAGCTCAGAATTGTTTATAATGACGCCTGAATAATGAATTAACAAGCGAATTGGCTTTTGCTGTTTGCAATATGGAATATGTGTATTGTTGGAGTCATACATTTAGTTGCAAAGGTTCAGTTCCTAGTGCTGGCTACCCTTCTAAGGTTGAAGATTTTTTGTGTAGGTTTCAGCTTGTAATGTGATGATTTGGAAGCACCAGCTTGATGACTGGAGGTATTCGATGACAGTGAGAACATTTTCAGCTGCTATTTTGAGTGTATACATCTGATACCCCACTGGGCAGAGGTGCTGTTGTTATTGGGTGCTTCCAGTAAGCAGTACAGAGATGAGTAGTAATGTGATTTTGAGAGGTAATAGTCTTGTTTGCGACTTTGTATATTTTCTTCTACTTATTTTGTTAGATGATAAAGATGGTGTATTCGAGATTGGTGTGCTGCTATTTACATTAGTAATTGGCATAGTGTATGGTATTCCTTTCTACTTTCATCTTATCTAATTCTGATAGTGTCCAGATCAATAATGTACTTGGATTTTGTTTATTTAATTCATGCTGTATCACTACATTTCGATAAAGTAGTTAAATATTGATGCAGCATGGGTTGAAAGAAGTGAGGTAAATAGTGAGGTGCAGTAGGTAGTCTTAATAATAATGTAGGTGAAAAAATTCTTTTAATTCTTTATATCGGCTCATTAACTTTTAGAAGGTTTTGTGGATGACACGTTTCTACCATAAGCTGGTCTTCATGACTGACTAGTATGTGGTAGGCAAATTGCATTAGAATCTATGCCAGGGGACAGTGATCCAGTTTAGTAGTTTTTTGTGGAAGCGACTTTGGTACTGCAATAATGATGATGCCGTATAGGAGAGGCCTATGGGTGCAAATTGATACTTGGACTTTCATCCCAGGTTTGCTGATTTCCTTGTCAGATAGAGAGGAACCAGCTGCAATATCTATTTAATTTTCCTTGATCTAGTGTTTTAATTTGTTTCCTTTGGGCATTCGGAGAATTGGAGCAATGTGTTTTTCATGCTTAATATCTTTGCGGATTTAAAGTACAGTTGAGTGTACCAATTCATTTCTTTTGGCATGTAGGTTTTCCATCGTGTAAGATCCTGAAGACCATCCCTCGAAGCGAAAGAAGAAAACTTATGGACTTCTAATTCTCGGAGGTGCTTTCAGAACAACTGAGATGATAATGTTACAGAACTTTTTTCTCATTCTTTGCTCAGATTAACCTTCGCTTGTAAACAACCAAAAATTAAAAAAAGACCTGCACCTGTAACTTAGCCAAATAGATAGTTGGCTAAGGTCATAACAACTTGCAGATTTGCAGCAGACTTGATGAACTGCAAATTCTTCTGCATTACATATCCAGAAAACCTTTACGATATGTGATCATACCTGATTACACGTTTGTAACACACTTAAACTGCATTTTCTTCTGCAATTTCCAGTCATCAATGGCAAGGCATTACCATTAATATCAACATCCCACAATGGGAAGCAAAGCTTCCATTGGATACCATGCAGTAAGTAGCTAGCAACAAGAGCTAGTCTATTAACTTTATTGTTACTAATCCTATCTTCTATGCTTCTCGTGAACGTGCAACTTGCAAACATTTGCTTTAGATGATTCACGTCCTTTAGTATTTTAGCCAGCATTGCATCATTGATAGCGGGACTAGAGATTTTGTGCAGCAATTTTCTGTTGTCAATTAGGACTTGAATTTCAGTGCAGCCTTGCTCGCGTGCTTTTAACTAGAGCCAACCTGATCCCATTTGCTAATTCCTCAGGTGAAGCACCACAATCCTCTTGGCAGTGCCCATGCTTGATTGAGACTTGATCCTTCCAGTTACTACTCCTGATGCCAATCCCAATCTTGCTGCTTGTTGGCCCCTTCTTAGCTCCTACCACATCCTTATGGATGATACTCCAGAATTTTTGGAAAAGTAAGGGTGCCATACCATCAAGCACGGGGCCTTGTTTGGATGTATTGAGAACAAAGCTTCCTTGATTTCTACATTCATTTGGCAGGTTATGTGTTGTGGAATACCTTTGAGTACTACCTCCATGTCCTTAGCAGGGTTAGCCATCTTGGCTGAGTCATAACCGGAATAGGAATGGAGGGAATTGGTACAATATTGATTTTTGAATCATCGAGTATTCCATATCGAATGCGAATCACTTTGACTCGGTCGATATTGACCGGTTAAGTTAAAACCGTGTAGTAGAATGTCACCCAAAATCTTGGAGTCGACTTGGAGTTGAATTGGTCAAATCATGAACAAAAAATAAAACACCTAATAATTCATCTCTTCTTTTTTTACTTTTACCCAAAAATTGAACTCCTAGTAATTGAAACCAAACAAAACATGAACAGAGTACAAAAGGGCACACAAAGGGCCTGCATCAAATCAATTATTGCCATACAACTACAAAGCCCTGCACCAACAAAAGGCTGTCATTCCCTTCATGATTTCTTCTTTTCTTTTTCAGCCACAATCGCAAGGGAAAGGGGAAAGGGGAAGATAAGATGAGAAAGCAGAGCACAGAATCATTTTTTGGAAAAATGTACTATCAATTTCTTCATCAGTTTGCAAGGGAACTTCTTCAAATTTGCAGAGAGGGAACATCAATTTTCAAAGAGCGAAGGAGAAAAAAAAAGTGAAAGAGAAAGGGAAAAGAAATAACGACAAGGACGGCTAAATCTGGAGTGGGAGGAACAACGCTAAAATTGGACAAGCTGGGCTTTTGTACTGGAGAGGATGGAAACAAATAAAAGAATAAATTAAAAGATCTTAAAATCCAAGTTTGGCCCAAGTAATTAAGAGATTGGACTCCTAATCTTAAACTCAAGTATCAGACCAAAAGATTCGCATCTTCTTTCAAAATAGTTTCTCAATTTTAATTTTTTTTGAATTTAATATTTAGATGTGATCTTTAGATATTTGTAAATTTATGTAATGCATTTTGGCATTTTTTTTATATATTATTAAGTATATGATTAATTGTATTAGTAGTCACTTATCTAAGTTTTAGTTGGAAAATACATAGTCATTATTTGGATACATTTTAATGATCATAAATGTAATTTATTTATTCCATGTATCTCAATTATGTAGGTTAAAATGATAAATTAATTAGAAAAAGGCAAAAAAAAAAAAAGAGAGAGTTAACTTCCAAGTTCTGCTTCGTTAAACAAAAAAAATTGAAGTAGGCAAATTGTGAAAGTGTAAATTATCTTGTACAATTATACTTGGTTGAAAAAAATTTAATATATTTAGATAATAAAAAATTAATTTTATTTTTATCTAAATAATGCATATTAACAAGTTTTGACATCACATCTATAATTATTTAACTAATATAGGGACAATGTAAAATAACTCCAAATCAAGGGTTCGGTTATTACCCTAGAGATGAGGAATTTAGATCAAATTCACCACCTTTGCCATATTTTAATCATGTTGCATCTAGTGCTTCATCAAATTTAAGAGATGAATAATACGGTTCATACATTTTTCCCTATTCACATGAAGGAAATCAAGTGCAAATGCCATATTCTTACTATAATAGGGTAGAGAGATGAGCATGATTTTGAACATAGTCGTTGTTTTACATGGTATTAATAGGTATGTAAAAAAGTAAAAATATATTTTTACTATATTTGATTAGAATTCAAGAGTTGCACATTATTCATTAATTTTAATATTTCAGTGATATTTATTTTTTTTATTTTAGAAAATTGAGATCAATCACCTGGGTACTACAGTTGATCAATGTAGGATGAAAATATTTGTTGAGAATATAGTGAAAATGCTTACTTCTTTGTGTCTTTGTATTTCATAATATTATTTGATAGGTATTTGTTTCTTTTATTGTATTAAACTAAACACCACTACTTCCTCTGTGTGCTAGGATTCGACTTGTATTATTTTAGACATGATGATTTTATTCTTATATTTAATTTTTGATCTCATATAACATAGGATTAGAAAGCACTTGATGCTAAAATCATTTATTGCTAATGTTACAAGTTTATGATAATGAAAGCATTATTTTATTTAAATAATTAGTAACTATATATGATAATGTAGGTATTTAGTAAATTTAATTTGATAATTGTGCCTCTTATGTCATTTTCTATTTTTTTTGTAAATTTTTCAAAATTTTTACAAATTTTTATATGTTATAATGTGTATATCACCAAATATCCAATTGATATACCGCAACCGCGACATACACCAAATATCCAATCATATACTGCAGTGAACCATTTTTTTTTTGTGAAAATAGGGATTAAATATTAATAAACAACAGAGTTTTGCCCTATCTATTACAAAGCAAAAGAGACAGTGACCCGCAGTGAACCATGATCCTCATGTCCTTTAACTTTTGGCACTCCCCACATTGGCATCTGCAGGCAGCAATTTACAATGCCGAAAACTTCCTTAGTCGCAATGGTTCCACGACACGTACAAGAAGCACAACTCGTGTGCCGGATCCCTCACCCCAAAAAAAAAGGCACAACTCGTAGCAACTGATGATCATGGACTGTATAACAAACGTTCTAATATGGGAAAATAAGTAAAATGATAACCACAAATTTAAAGGAAAAATTAAAAAAAAAACAATTCTCCTGCTACTTGTTTCAGCAAATTACCACGTGGGTAATTGAACCTGCACCAAAAGCTTCTCCAGTGCAGTTGCTCCCTTAGTCAACCGGCTACTGCCATGGAGGTTCCGGAGCTACCGGAGTGCCCGGTCTGCTTGAACCCCTACGACGCCGTTTCATCTGTCCCCCGAGTCCTCCCCTGCGGCCACTCGACCTGCGAAGTCTGTATTTCCCAGCTGCCCAACCCCTTCCCCAACACCATCCGGTGCCCCTCATGCACTCAGATTGTGAAATTACCAGGCCGCCCTTCCTCCCTCCCCAAGAACATAGACCTCCTCCGCCTCTCCTCCTCTCTCGTCCATCCCCACCACTCTCCGGACGACAGGCCCAAAAAGGTCACTCCACGGGAAGAATCGGCACCCCAACTTAATCCGTTCATGCCCACTTTATGGTCTCGTGAATTTTACTTGAATTGGAAGAATTGGGTTTTGCCGAACGACTGCGTTTTGGTTGAGAGAAGGGATTCTCAGGAAGAGGGGCTTTTTGGTTTATCTTATGGGAAAATTGTGAGAAATGTGGATAATTTTGATGTTAGGTGTATTTTGAGGGAGAATGAGAAAGTGGGTCTCGTTAAAGTTGGGGTTTTTAGGGATCAAAGTGAAAGACAAGATGGAAAAGAGGGGGTTTTATGTAGTAAGTTTAAGTACAGTTATGAAGCAAAGATCGTGAAAGTTTTGTTTTTGATGAAAGAAAATGAAAGAGATGAATTGGAAATGATTTTGAAAGAAAGTTTGAAGATTAAAAGAGTTGGAAAAATTTGTGGGTTTTGGTGTAATGAGGAAGACAACGGTGTTTTTATGGTGTTTGAGGGGTTTAGCAGGGGTTTAGCGAAGAGTACATGGGAATTGGAAGAGGGGTTTTTGGCGAAAATTGAAGAGGAGGGACATAAAGCGAGCAAGATGGGTGGTTTTGGGTTGATTGGAATGGAGATATGTGAAGTGGTTAATGATTTACATGTCGAAGGATTTGTCCTTGGATGTTTGAGCGTCCATTGTTTTGGTTTGGATGAATTTGGTCGTGTTTTCATCGATTTTGGTGAGGTTTTGGGAGTAGGTAGGAGAGTACGTTGGGCGATCAGTGGAAATGAGGAGCTGGAAAATGAGTTGTTCAAGAAGGTTGCGTTTGTTAGTCCAGAGGTGGTAATTGAGTCGTTAAGGAATCAGGGTATTGAGTTAGGGGATGGGAGTTTGGATTACAAGGTTGGATTCGGATCGGATGTTTGGTCGTTAGCTTGTGTTCTCATCTGGCTTCTTGCTGGGAAGTCATTCTCTGAAGAGATGAATAATTACTGTAAGTGTCTTTTCAGTGCAGTGAATGATCAAAAGGGTTGTAATTATGTGGACTTGTATATGGGTTGGAAGGAGAAAATTGCTGGCTTGTTAGAAGGTGGATTACGTTTGGGATTTGCTTCTCTGAAGGATATGCTGTGCAAGTGTTTGGAGTTCGATCCTGGAAGTCGACCAGTTTTAATTGAAGTATGGAAATGCATTAGGAAATTGACTATTCTGCCTGAGCTTGATATATCATTTCAGCCAGAGATTGATGCGATCAGGAGGATCCCAAGTCATTGTATATTGTTCGGGAATCTCTGTGATTCATCAATGAAGAGTAAGAAAGGAAGATCTAGACATGTTGCAGGTGGCTCATTAAGAAGAGATGAAAATGAAGTGGAGGGGTTGACGGTTGATGGTGACGTTAATGGCCTCTCCAATGGTCATGCCCAATGCATTAACTTGAAGGGTCATCTCGATTGTATCTCAGGATTAGCTGTTGGAGGTATGACCTATACTAGGATGCTACTTTTTGACGCTTTGCAAATGGTTCATATCACTTAAAATAAATTATTCTATGTGATCTTGCTTTTTCATATGGGTTGTTTGATTTGTTTATTTTGAAGTTTTGACTGGAATTAACATACTGAGACAGAAAGGTAAATCCTGATTCCGTATGGTCATGATTCCCTGCAAGTGATGCAATTGTTGTTTCTGATTCTAGTTTTTGCTGTGATATTAAAATGGTTATTCTGGTTACTGCATAATATGCCATACAAGTGGAGTCCCTTATGAAGGGATACCTAACTGAATCTTTTACATAATTCTTTCGGTAATATTATCACGTTTGTTGTTGCCCACTATTTTGTTGTTCTTCATTTTTTAGTTTTTTAAATTGAAGGAAGTTGGAATTTGCATTGAGATGATTGTGTTTTGTGTCAGCATAATTTGTTCTTATTTCCTGTATGCTTTGAACTTCATTGCGCTAAACTCAAATTTTCCTTTTTAGGGGGTTTTCTCTTCAGCTCCGCGCATGACAAAATAGTCAATGTATGGTCTTTGCAGGTACACAGCTTACTGGGAACTTCTTTTTAGATTGCTTTTTTGGGCTTGCAGATATGACATTATCTGCTTATTGTTTGTTTCAGGAGCAATTACCTATAGGTACTGTAAGGCAAAACTAAAACTATTTGATTGTTGAAACTGTCTTTAAGTATGCTTTTTCCACCGCTAAGATATATGCACTATGATATCTTATATTTGTCCCTTGGAACATTTTTCTGTGAGTGAAATATCTGCCTCATGATATGTTCCCATAGATGTTCTCGTTGGGATAAGTGTTTTGCAAAGTAATTGTGATTAGTTCCCTTTGAATGAACCATGGTGATAGTTGGCCGAATGCTTTGTTCTTGTAATGAATTCATAACTGGGATTAATGCTCTATCTTGATTGAATGAAGGTCTTGTTGATGATGAATCCATACTTTGATACCTCTTCAGCGGGCTGATTGTTGTGGAAGGGGTCTGTCTGTATTTAATGATAAAACTTGCTTCTGATTTTTGAATGTGATAGACTACTGTAAAGTTTTTTGGGAAGAGATATTATCTGGAAATAGGATCAATTTTCTGTTAATGACTAAATGATGGAACCTGTAATTATCTTCCTTAGGATAGGTGTTTGAAACATAAGGCAGAGAGTGAGTATCATGGTAGTGGATGAAGATCTTGACCTTTAATCATTATAAGTGAAGGGGCTTTAGAATACATGGTCGAATGGTGTGCTAAGCTTTGTTACTCACATCTTTGCATTCTCTTTAGGAGCCATTGTTGGCCTGTTATAACAAAACTTTGTAATAAAATGTCTCTTTAAATCTATCAAGATAGAATTAGGTCAACAATTGACGCTAGCTAGAAAGTGCTTCAAAAGGCACTGGCTACCTTCTTACTGACAGCACAGCCATGTTCTGGCACTCAATTAGTAACGCTAATGAAATCAATTCCATAGCCTACTCCTTACTCTGCTTTGGGTTCAAACTCTATCATACATTTGTGCTTTCAAGCCTTTATGCTGTTCTAACCCAAGATATGTATGAAAACCCTATTATCAGTTTTCTTCCAATTCACATAGCTAAGGCTCTCATTTTGAATGAGATTTGTTTGGCGTAATCATTCATTCCTGCATGGATTTACTGTGTATTTTACTACAAATAACAAATTTCATATTAGCTGCGGTATGAATGCTGGGAATTATGTTCAATGATTCCTTTATCAACCGGCATATTTTGAATTGTAGAAAATAATTAAATGGCATAACATGGTTTAGATTCCTAAAGATTATGAGGGGACCACACAAAATCTTTCCCAACAAATTAGGTATTTTTATGTGGAGATCATCTATGAGATTTTGAAAAATATTTGGAACTAATGAATTATGGTGTACGTATAACGATGAAAAACAAGAAATGCAAATTAGAGGCATGCAATATTGGCTGAGGCTTCAACATATAGTGTTCTTTCCTTTTAAAATTTGCTATGATGCATCATGATTTCTTCTAAACTTGGATGCATAGATTGAGCTTCTTTGCAATGCTTTATTTTTTCAGGATTTTTCTCATGTCCATTCATTTAGAAGCCATGAACATAGAGTTACAGCAGTGGTTTTTGTGGATGAAGGAGAACCGTTGTGCATAAGTGCTGATAATGGAGGTGTTATATGCATCTGGAGTGCCAAATTTCCCCTGGATACAGCACCAATAAGGAAATTGTTTGAGGAGAAAGATTGGCGCTTCAGTGGTATTCAGGCCCTAGCTGTTTCTGGTAATGGATGTCTGTATACTGGCAGTGGCAGCAGGTCAATAAAAGCTTGGTCATTGCAGGCAATGCCTTATATATAATTGCTCTTTTTTTCCCCAAGTTATCCTGCAGAAACCATATTTATTTGACATCATCTAATTTTCTTCAGGATTACTCTCTGATGTGCACCATGACTGGTCATAAATCAATAGTCTCCTGCTTGGCAGTTTCCAATGGGATTCTGTACAGTGGAAGTTGGGACGGAACTGTTCGATTATGGTCTTTAAATGACCACACTCCTTTGGCTGTACTAGAGGATGAAAGACCTAATGCTCTGAGTCCTGTTCGATGTCTTGCTGTGGATGGGAATTTGCTTCTTGTGGCTCAGGAGAATGGCTATGTCATGGTAGTGTATAATTTCTACAAGGACTATTGCTTTGTATCATTCGAACTGGAAATCAGCATCAAATCTTTCATGTTAAATGTGGAAATCAGCATTACATTTTTCGTTTGCTATAAGTAAAAACATTTGTCATTCTTAAAATTCTGTTTAGTAGCAGTTCTTAGATTATTTGTTTGCATATATTGTTAGCAACATTACATTATCTGAAGTATTTTGTTGCTTCAGAAAATGTTACACAAAGGCCATTTTGTTTTCTCTGATAGTATTTTTTGTTGATGCAGATGTGGTACAATGATGTGCTTGTGAAGTCCTCTCAAGTTCAAAATGGTGTTTTATTCTCCATTAACAAGAGTGGAAAGTGGCTTTTCACCGGGGGTTGGGACAAGACTGTCAGTGTGTTAGTACGTATTAAAAAATTGTATTTATCCATCCAAATCGGTTTTGTCGAGCTTGGGCTCAACTCCAGATATTGGATTCTGAATCTATTTTCAATGCAAGTTTAGTTTTAAAAAAATATTGGCCATCAAGACTTTGATCATTTCTTGAACTTTTATGAACTCATGCTATTAGTTGACTTCTATTTGGTAGCATGAAGAATGATGAGAGGAATATAGCATTTTATTTCAAGTTTCTTCTTCTTCTTCTTTTTTTTTTTTTTAAGAGGCACACCTTTTCTTTTCCATTTATGTTTTTAGGCGTTTTGGTCCCTTATTGGATTTGCAACTAATATAATTAATTTGTAGGAGCTTTCTGGAGATGGTACCCAAACAGAAGCCACCCTGACTGGATCAGTTTCTGTTGATTCTATTGTAACTGCTTTAGTTTACTGGGAAGGAAAGCTGTTTGTGGGGCAGGCTAATGGTGCTCTCAAGGTATGCTGTTAATTTGAATATCTTCTTTGGTTTTATGACTTGATTTCTGGTCAACATATATTCAAAGTTGAGGCCAGTGTTTATCTGAAAATGTTGCTAGAGTTTGTTAAGCCTTTTACTAGATGTTCCTAACCTTTGTTGTTCTCATTCATAATTAATGTTGCAAAGTATAAAGTCTATTGGAAGATAAGTGAAGAACGTGCAAAGAGATTATGTCTTGTTAAATATGATTTACAAAAACATTCTTCTTTTGATAACATCAAAATTGTCTTCTTCTATTACAATCATTTTGCAGTCTTCCATAATCTTGAGGAGAAATAGATCTAACCTTTGAAAAATGAAAAATGAATGTGGGTGCCTCATCAATATGATGTGTTGGTCAATAGTTTCCATTGGAAACTCTTTACCTGTAATGTTGGAGCAGTTGTGGTTTCTGTGTTTTTGTCAAATAAGTCTCTTAACAGTGGTATGTGGTATCGTTCAAGGAAATATTTTGCTTATAGTTCTAGTACAAGGAGGAAAGGAAAAGTTCAACTGGGCCTCTTGTTTCATCTCATGCAAAAAAACCACATCATTAGAGACCATAAAGCTCCCCGATATACAGTGGAAACCTTTGAAAGTGCTCCCTTCCATCTAATTTAAGGGAATGGATTTTTACAAAATTTAGTTACAGCATCCAGCTCTTTTCACTGTCATTTCCGCGCTATTCTTCTGTCAGCAAAAACACTGGAAGTCATGCCTCATATTCTGCAGGTGCATTTGACTCATCAATCTCACCCCAGTGGAGAGATTTGAGTTGTTTTCGATAATTTATGGTCGAATATAATCTTGATTATACAAGTTTCTTTTTACTGAATAGCAGCAAGCAGGCACAGCCTGCACAGAACTGGTATCTCTAGAAAATTGCATATTTATATAATCCGTACGATTTTACAAGGTGTATATTTTCTCTAGACTAACAAAATAGACAAAAGAAAAATGCATTAACTCCCTTATTTCATCTATCATGACCTGGGTGCACCAGTTAAAGGTTATATAACTTGATGTTAATACTAGAAGCAGGTAAATTTGGTATGCGCTGTCTTTACAACTTTCAGCCACATTTAAAGGGCCATACAGCTAACAAGTAGCACAGAGAAGACCTTTTGAAATTGTGTCTTTGATGTTGGAACATTGAAGGTGCATAATCCTCCTGTATTAGCATGCATAATGTATTCAGCCTTTTGAAATTGTGGCTTTGATGTAGACACAAAAAAAAAAAGTGACTTTAGTTCATACATGCAGTAGTGTTCTTGCTCAATTCGTTGTTAAGCATTGATGAACGCATGCAATAAACTGATTTAAGTAGATTACTTGTCTGGGATAGCAAGTTACTGAGTCACAATTGTTGATCAGTGCAAGATAGCTTAGAGTATGTAGCATGCTGGACAATTCTTGGTAGCACTCGTTATCACATGTAGATCATCTTAACCAAGTACCCAACTTCACCAGATTCATACTGTACAAAGTAATCAATCTGACTCCTTTAAATTTGTAGCCTCTGCGAAAAAGTCAGCTGCTTCAAACATTCATTTAGACTCGATTCCTATAGAGAGGGTCAATGTCAGAAGGAGCCATTCCTATAATGCAAGTGACCATTGACAGCTAAAAAGACTTCACCTTGTTGATATACTTTCGTCCCATTTGATGTTTGGGGTTTTTGTACTCACAAAGTTGATAATTGACATCAAATTAGACTGCAGAATCCAATTCATGCTTCAAGCTCTCTACTTCCCCGCCCTTCCCAAAACCAAAACACCCTCCTAATTTATTCTCATTTTCCCCAAGTCAAAATTGGGTCTCGCTCATGACTTTTCTCATTTTCCCCTTCTCAAAGGTGGAGTATAGAGAAAATGTATAGAATCACATACCATCTGGAGTTGTATATCTTGTCAGCAAAAGAACTGGAATCGAAAATCAAGTTCAGTTCTCATTCAAAGCAGACTAAAGCCAAAGTCAGTTGGCGTTACTTCTGAGCATTCAAACTTTGTATTGAACATTGTTGGAAATTTGAAGGTTCTTGTTAAATAAAATTTCAGCGACTACGCTTATTCAGCAATTTGTATTTGGAATATTTCAGGTGTGCTACTCTGGGTTATGACGAGCTCGTGCAGGACGTCTGCTGTATACCGATAGTACAGGATGCCTATACTGTTTTTGATAAACTTGATGCCTATACTTCATTGTCTGATAACAACATGTAAATGAAAAATTCCAGGAAAAAACTGCATGAGATTGTATAACTTGATTCAATGCATATGAATAGATTTATCACGTAATCTTTGTATATATGTACATAAATTTTTTATTCTGAAAGATGTATAATCATTCTCCAGTTGGTAATGATGACATGATTAGAGCAAAAGTGGTTAGCTTTGTGCAACAACAGATATTTGAAACTACAACTTCTGCATTTACATTAATTATCTTGTTCATGGACGCGAACCGTTCTGAACAGTGTAACATTTTTTTTGAACGTTTTGTAACTCTATGTAAACCTCTTGTACATCCTTCCAACAATCAGAGGAGTGATATTTTGTTATTGTTCATGTAAGTCTCATATGTAATAGTTACGTCTTTATTGTTTAGTTTTACAAATAGTTCATGTAGAGTTACACCTTATACAAGAAATATTACGTTACATTGTTCCGAACTGTTGTTATCCATAATCCCTTGTTCATTAGGGCCCCTAATGTGCCGTCAAAAATGAAAATCTACATCATCTTCTTGGCAGAAGCTCAGTAGTCAATTATTCTATGTGCATTGCCATAGAATTTACAATCCGACACAGCTACAGATATTGCTGCAACACAAACCACCACCCCCCCCCCCCCCACCCCAAAAAAAAAGGGATGAGAATATCACTACTCAATTGGCTCCTTTCTTTCCTTCCTTTACGCTTTTGTACAGGTGATTTATGACCCATAATATTACCAACTTATTGATTTCCTCGTAAGAGATTAAACTCAATATGAATAAACTTTAGAGGCTACTGGCTAGAGCATTCAAAAGATGGCCAGAAATTGATATCAAGAATACATCCTGAGCTAAACCTCGGACAGACCCATGATAAGTTGTTGCAAATTACAAAGTATAGCAATGGAAAAATAGAAACAAACATGATAAACGATTTCGACTATGAAACTTGAGAGGTTGATGCTTTTAGTGGATCGATTTCAACTTCAAGCAGGCCAGAGCAAGTTGAACTTGCATGCTGCACGAGTCTTGTGGAGTGATTACTAGTTATCAGTTGCCCCCTAATATGACCTTTTTTTTGTCAAAATGTCAAAGTTACACACAAGTTAGATTACAGTTAACTGAAACACTTTGAAAGTTGAACCTAAACGGGATCCACAAGAAATACCCATCCAGCTCATTGGTGACAGGAAGGTGCTCCCTAATATGACCGGAATGCCATTAAATATACAAAAACGATAACCTCAAATCCTACCTGCTTTTAGTTGCCTTGCAAGCCAAGCCAATTAAATTGGATATTTCTATGGGCTAAACAAACTTTCTCTGTATGGAGTGGTGCTGATGTTCTAGCGTCTTTCCATGCCTTGCCCAGATTTGTTCCAAGCTTCATTCTCCAGCCTTGTATGATGTGTCCCCTACTTCCTCCAAAAAAAAAAAAAAAAAAAAGATTTAATTGTCTTACTTATTACATATTATCTCCTAAATATTTTTCAGTGAGTTTGACGGGTTATGAGTTTACTTGTTTTGGTTATCTATACCCACTAGTCATTGGATCTGAATTAGATCGGGCCACATTAGATTGGTTTGATAAGCTCAAATCAAACCGAGTTCACGTGGATGTGATCCGATTAGAATCATTAATTATATCGTACAATCAATCACACATACCCCTCATCGCTAGTCATTACTTAATTGGGCACTAGTTTGTCCAGCCCAAATTTGTCCAAACCTGTATTCTACCTTAAAACATTTATGCTTCCTTTTCCTCTATTCCTAATTTTCATTTGATAAACAAGTATATTGGGATATGCTTATGGAAATTTCTGGGTTATATATATCTAGATGTATCCACATTTGGTTTAACACAAAAATAAAAAAATCGTTGTGATTAGGAAAACTAATTCCCTCATTTTCTTGGAGAATTTGCAAGTCTGAATTGTTTTGCAACTAGATACTTTTAACCAAAATGAGGTTAAGGTCGGCAACTTTTTTCTCCAAAATTTTGTATTCAGGCCATCAGCTTTACTTTGAAGAGTTTCACACCTTTACTTGTATCGATACACACTGCACGCTAGTAATTGCTTCACGAGGTATTGGTAATTTGTCAAAATTTACACCCAAACTAAAAATATTTTGCTCCCTTTTACACTAGTCTTAGAACTTGTTTGGATTATTATTTGAGTAAATCTTATATACACTGATAGCGTATACACTATTAGCACGGTTGGATGCATGACACATATGCAAAATTTGAATTATGTGTCATATATTTAATGGTGAAAGTGTATACACTGTCAGTGTATAGAATATTAAATTCTTATTATTTTAGGAGTTTTTGAAGAAAATATACGGTAACGATTTGATATATGTGAAGAAAAAAAATTAATAGAAAACATGTTCACAAAAATATAATTTTTTTAATGAAAAATCACAATCTAAAGGCTAATTTTTGAGAATATACCCAAAAAAAAATCTATTAAATATATGCCTAACAAACGTATTGTACAAAACTATACCTGCTGTGTCCAGTCAGGAAGGTATGAATTTTTTTTCCTTTTGCAGACTACCGTGCTGACTATGCACGGAAGCCTGCGGCCAATTTTATTATTTTTTTTAACATCGAGCTTGCTACCGTGCACAGTCAGCACGGTAGCAGGTAGGCGATCAAAAAATCGTACTCGCATCGGGCGACGCAACTACTCCGAATTGAATATGAACCATCGGGAAGGGGTAAGCCTGCTGCCAAAGCGTACTCCTTGACCCAAACTTCCTTTACATCATCGTCTCTCAAACGCCAAATGCTCATCGTATTCTGTTTCTGTTTTCTAAAACCTTCCATGCATACACAACCAATTGTGTCTCCCAATTTAACGAGTCTGTAATTCGTCACTTCATCACTTGGAAATGGAAATGGAAATGGAAGTGGGAAGGATCGAAGTTCTTCAGACCATGTGTCGAATGATCCTATCGTGCTACTGTCCGCTTTCTCATCTTCCTCAGCATTCTTCCAAAACAGGGTTTCGTTACAGTCGATGTAATCTAGGTTCCAAGGCCTGAAAGGATTGTAAAAACAGAGGATTGTAAAAAGTTGGGAACATGGTGAATGCCTGCTTGCTACCGTGCTGACTACGCACGGTGGCAAGCTCAATTTTTTTTTTAAAAAATTGGTCGTAGGCTGCCGGGCACAATCAGCACGGTAGCCTGTAGCTATTAAAAAATTTTTTGTGTTGATTGGACATGACATGTATAATTTTGTACAATGCCTTAATCAAACATATATTTGATAGATTTTTTTTTTGGTATATTCTGAAAAATTAGCCCAATTTAAACAAGGCATTAATTTTTCCACTGCAAAGAGGAAAAAAGTAGTAGCCTTGGAATAAAGAAAAGAGCCGCCTACGACCCCTAAATAACGTTAGTCTTTTTTTTTTTTTTTTTTTGGAGTAGGACTAAATATCGTTAGTCAAACAAAGGCAACATTAATAAACATCAAAATAAACAAATAAAAACCAATTCAGTAACAGGATTGCATATAGGATTGCCACTACAGCCAAACTATCTTCAATTCTCCATCAGCCAGGGCAGGACAGATTACATATAGCATAGGGATAAAGTTGCACAAACCCGGGTAGAATAGAAAACTAGTAGAGAAAAAAAGGAGGGGGGGAGCAGGCTGCAGAGCAGATGTCTGTTGTGATGGCTGGAGTTGGGGTGCAGCCTAGATGGGTGGGCATAGGGATGGCTTCACTTCTATCTACTTCTTCTTCTCCTGGTATTAATAGCAACGGAAAACTCAGAATTAAGATGGCTGTTACTCCAGTTGACGAGAAGAAAAAGGCTTACACTCTTCAGAAATCTGAAGAAGCCTTCAGCAAAGCCAAGGTAAGCATATATCATCTTCTTGCATACTGATAGTGCTTGATTGTTGGGATAAATAGGATGACTGAGTTTTTCTTGTCTATTTTCAGCTTTTTGTTTTATTGTTTGAGTATCTGGAGAAGGGTTTTGCATAGAAAGAGAAGAAGATTTGGGCTTTGATTGGTATCTGCAATGTGTGTTTGATATCTGAATGTCAGTGTGAATGTTAATGTTATGAGCCAAGGAAAATGTTGATTTTACTGCACTGGTTTATTAATATTTCTGCAAATGTGAACTATTTAATGTAAATATCATCAGATATGCGGTTGAATAAACATGATAATGGTTTGCAAGGCTGCTTTTTTCTTGGAAGCACAAGTAGACTACACTGTAGTTGATTATGAAGTGAAAAAAGCAGCAATTAAGAGAAGGATGAAAAGAAGTTTTAGAGAAAGATGAAAGGATTACAGGGAATGCGCTGTTCGGTTTTTGGAGACATTAAGAAAAAGAAAAAACTAGTAATTTAGGTGATAATAAAGTCATTCTTTTGCTTCTTAGGAGCAAGAGGCTGGGGAAGAGAAGAGGAGGAGGGGAGGTTTAGAGGTTCTCTTGAATGAACAAACTAACTGGATAATGAAGAATGACCTGTGGTAACTGTGAGTTCCTGCAAATGAGTTTCCATTCCAGTCTTCTTCTAAGACAAGGAAATTTAAAACATCAAGTGCGCATTGCTGTAAACTTTAGAACCTATTAGACAATTTGCTCTTCAGCTGTGAAATGATCAGGCTATTGACTGCGTATACACAAATTAAAGGGATATTAGTTCCTAGTTTCCTGCTGTTTTTCGAAACATACACTTGCTCATGAGTAAGGTTTACAGTTGATCTATTTATTTTTGTCATGCCTGTAACTGTTGTTGAGAGTGAAGTGTTCGTGTACTTAGAGTTGGGACAAATAGTCAATAGATTATTTGAAAGCTGTCCAAATACCTTCCACCACAACCAATTTACAGACCTTGAAAGTTAAGAGGAGGCTTGGAGTTGTTCTTGCATGCTCTTCACCTCACCTAATTCATAAGTGACACTATACTGCATATTGTAAATTACACCCTTTGGCTTGCTGCTTTTATAATGGCATGCACAGACTTTAGAATTCTGTTGTAAACATTAAGCTTTTGGCAGCTTTGGATGGATAGAGACATTGAGCATCAAAAGACTTTACATTGAGCGTGCAATTTCTCCCAAATTTTTATGTATATTGGATTTTCTTTGTATTCTTACAAAATTTTTATCAAACATGATTTAGTTTTTTTACAGTGCTAATGGGCTTTCTTCACAAGAAAGCATAAGGCTGTTGATGTTATTATCTATTATAGTTCGTATTTTTATATTTAATTTCCATTTAACTCTAGTAAATCAAAACAATTATGGTGATAAATTATGAATGCTGCCTCTTGCTTGAATCATGTGGACTTCCTTTTGTCATAAGTACCCAGTTACACCTTGGTTTTCCTCTATTTTCGCTCTAAAAAGTATAATTTGTTTATAGTTTATTAATGATCTGATCGTGGTATTCATGTTCACAGGAACTAATGCCCGGAGGTGTAAATAGCCCTGTACGTGCTTTCAAATCCGTTGGTGGGCAACCTATACTGTTTGATTCTGTTAAGGGCTCTCGCATGTGGGACATAGATGGTAATGAATACATAGACTATGTTGGTTCATGGGGACCTGCTATCATTGGTCATGCTGATGACGAGGTTATTCCTTTACTAACTTACACTGATCTGAAAATCTCACTAGTTAAGTGTAACCTTGATAATCCGCCACGCTTAACATAGGGTGTTTGCAGGCAAAGCCCCCTTATTTTCTGTTAGATTTCTTGCCCTTGGAATGATCTTTTTTTTTTCTTCCTTTTTTTTCCCTTTTTTTCATATATTGCATAAGAATTTGTCATCTGCAAGGCCATTAGTATGGTCTTTTCAACTTTTCTGGAAAAAGTTGTAGCCTTTCGTATAGACTTTTGTTGCTTTTTGTTTTCCTTTCCAGTTTGATTATTACGATGTTTAATGTCATGTTCTGAGTTAGGAATTCCTTGAGAGTTGTCTAGTCTGTCTACCAAGGGGGAAAACATTTGTTTGTCAATTAGGCTTTTGTTGGTTCCTTCGCATACTCATGTTTGGTTCACTGGTATACCTGCCATAATTAGCTAAAAGGAAGTAGAATACGGTATCGGAAATTTTGTATGATCTACAATTTAGTTTGTAATCTTCTAGATTCTTACTTGTAGGTATTGGGTGCCTTGGCTGAGACAATGAAGAAGGGAACCAGCTTTGGTGCACCATGTCTGCTAGAGAATGTTTTGGCAGAAATGGTCATTGCAGCAGTCCCAAGCGTAGAAATGGTTCGTTTTGTCAATTCAGGCACTGAGGCATGTATGGGTGTGTTGCGATTGGCTCGAGCTTTCACTGGCAGGGAGAAAATCATTAAGTTTGAGGGTTGTTACCATGGCCACGCGGATCCATTCCTTGTTAAGGCAGGCAGTGGGGTTGCTACCCTGGGTCTCCCTGACTCTCCAGGTGTTCCAAGAGCAGCTACCTTCGAAACATTAACTTCCCCTTACAATGACATAGAGACTGTTGAAAACCTCTTTAAGACAAATGAAATTGCTGCTGTTATTCTTGAACCTGTTGTTGGAAATGCTGGGTTTATTCCACCGAAACCTGGTTTTCTTGATGCCTTGCGCCAGATCACTAAAGAAAACGGTGCTCTTCTTATCTTTGATGAAGTAATGACTGGTTTTCGTTTGTCATATGGAGGAGCACAGGAGTATTTTGGCATAACTCCTGATTTAACTACACTGGGGAAGGTCATTGGTGGTGGCCTGCCAGTCGGTGCCTATGGAGGAAGGCGGGAGATTATGGAGATGGTGGCACCCGCAGGACCAATGTACCAGGCAGGGACGCTAAGTGGAAACCCATTAGCAATGACTGCTGGGATTCACACTCTTAAGCGTTTGAAAGAACCAGGATCATATGATTACTTGAACAAGGTAACTGGTGAACTTATTCAAGGGATTGTGGATGCTGGAAAGAAGGCTGGCCATGCAATTTGTGGTGGCTATATAAGTGGGATGTTTGGCTTTTTCTTCACTGATGGCCCTGTTTTTAACTTTGATGATGCAAAGAAGAGTGATACGTCAAAGTTTGCAAGATTTTATAGAGGAATGCTGGAAGAAGGTGTCTATTTTGCCCCCTCTCAGTTTGAGGCTGGATTCACCAGCTTAGCACATACTACAGAGGATATTCAGCAGACGATAGCAGCAGCTGAGAAGGTTTTCCAACGAATATAACTTTGTCGTGGTTGTTTGTTTGCTCATTGCCTCTTTCTGAGGTTGCTCTTTTTGTAGGCGAGGGGAAACCATGTCCTTATTTTTTTTTCTTCAGGTAGAATCTTCATGTACTTTTGATTTATGTTTGTCATTTTTGTTTATTTGAGATGTGTATTTGTACCATTCCTTCTGCACCATGTTAACTACTAATGCTAGTCCATTGAGAAGCATGTTTTCATTCTTTTAACTGCTGATGATTTACACGTTTCTTGGGCTCTTTTACCTCTTGCAATATTGGCAATCAACAATAAGTAGACTCTTCATATAAAAAATCCTATACTAAGTAACATATGACAGAAACAAACCCAAAGGATGACCCACTTTTTTGATGCTAGAATTTTCATATTTGTGTCTAGCGCTTGCTTAGAGATGTTTGTGATTGACGGTGGATTTTTTTCATGTGAAAAATTCAATATTAAATAACATACGATAGAAACCAACGTGGAGTAAGAGCCACTTTCCTTATTTTAGAGATTCTTATATTTGTGTTTATCGTAATTCATGGCTTTTTTTTTTTTTTTTTTTTTTTTGGATAAGTGGACTCTTTTCAACTTTTTGTATGCAGAATCTTTGTATTTTAGTGTTAGTACTCTCTCCCTTTTTTTATAACTGGCGTTTAAGGAATTGCACGTCAATTAAGAAAAGTTTTCATTGCTTAAATCTATACACCACTTTCCTTTTATACCCTCATTAATTATTCCATTCACCCATGTTTTCTCTCACTGTATTAAATGGTGCTGTTTGCAATGCAAACTAACTAGGAGTAAGAATATGGAAGGGCAGATAGAAGCAATAATTACTAGGAGTAAGAGAGATAAAAGGGTAAAAATGTGAAAAAATAATAAATGCTGTATAGGGATAGTAAAACGACAGATAAAAGTACTGAAGAGCAAATTCCTTAAACGACAGTTATAAAAAAAGGGAGGGAGTAATAAACACTTTGGAAAAGAAACTACGTATATCTCCCAATAGATGCTCTAAATATTCTAATTTTTCAGATTTTTCAAATTTGTCTCACATAATTAACTGTAAAAACTATTGATACAAGTGTCACATAATTTCTTCTTTCTTTTTTCCCCATGAAAAAGCCACCTTCATAGGCTAAGCTGTCATGCATGGATCTCTAAGGTTTATCATCCAAGAAGATAAACTTGATAAAAAAAAATCATCCAAGAAGATAAAAAGTACAACGTGGGAGCCATGAACATGTACTAATATGAATAAAACATTGAAAGGATTAGGTATCCAAATGTTACTGAAAACCACGTATTAAACTGAATGCATTGTCAATCAATAAAAGCCTAGAAAGCGAGGCATTGCAAAGCCTTTTTATGTCAAAAATAACAACAACCAATTATACTGGTAAGACCATGTCAATAAGAATATGCTATTTTTCCTCACGTCCACAAGGCCAAGAGAGACTCAAGGAGACCCTCTGATGCCTTCAAAGAAGAAAAACCAGAGACAAACCAAGCAATCTCTGAAAAACTTCCCTTTCTCTTTGGCTCTTTCTCTTTCTCTCCAGAATCCAGATTTTATGATCAGTTCCCATAGAATTTTGCAGCAGCCTATAGACCCTTTAATCTTGTATCATCTGGTTTCCTGAATTGCTAGTTACTTATCCAAATATACCTTTCTTGTCAAATAAATCACCAAGTTTTACAAGTTTTCAATTTAATCACTGCGTTTATTTTGTGTTGAACATTGTCAATTGAGCTTCAGTCGAAAAAAAATACTGGCTGTGGAATCAACAATGTCAAGCAAGCTAAAGAAGGCAATTGGTGCAGTGAAAGATCAAACCAGCATCAGCCTTGCTAAAGTTGGCAGCAATACTACTTCAAACCTTGAGGTTGCAGTGCTTAAAGCAACCACTCATGATGATGTCCCAATAGAAGAGCGGTACGTGAATGAAGTTCTCTATCTCGTTTCTTCCAACAAAGCTTATGCTGCAGCCTGTGCACGAGCCATTGGTAAGCGTATAGGCCGGACACGAAATTGGATCGTAGCCCTCAAATCTTTGATGCTTGTTTTAAGAATATTTCAAGATGGTGATCCTTATTTCCCTAGAGAAGTCCTTCATGCAATGAAAAGAGGGGCAAGGATCCTCAATCTTACTAGTTTTCGAGATGACTCAAACTCAAGCCCTTGGGATTTCACCGCATTTGTTAGGACTTTTGCTCTCTATCTCGACGAGAGATTAGATTGTTTTCTAACAGGGAAGCTTCAGCGTCGATATACTCATAGAGTGAGGGAAGCTTCAGGTCATAGAAACAGCAGGGCTAATGAGCCGGTTCGTGACATGAAACCAGCAATGTTGCTTGACAGAATTTCATACTGGCAAAGATTGCTCGAACGAGCAATTGCTACGCGGCCAACAGGCGCTGCAAAGACTAATCGATTGGTGCAAATAAGTCTTTATGCAGTTGTGCAAGAGAGTTTTGATTTGTACAAAGACATTTCTGATGGACTTGCACTGCTTTTAGACAGTTTCTTTCATTTGCACTATCAGAATTGCGTTAGTGCCTTCCAAACCTGTGTGAAGGCCTCAAAACTGTTTGAGGAGCTCAGTGCTTTCTATTCCTTGTGTAAGAGCATGGGTGTGGGGAGAACCTCAGAATATCCAAGTGTGCAGACAATATCCGAGGAACTAATCGAAACTTTACAAGAGTTTTTGAAAGATCAATCCTCTTTTCCAGCAACTTCCAAGTCCCCAAACAGGCTTTTGCTTCTCCCTGCACCACCAAATTCTGTCGCGAGATCAAGCCGAGGAGATAGTTACGGTGGTCTGTCAGAATTCTCAGTTACAACAGACGGATATTCAGAGAGGACCTCTGAATTTGGTTCACAATGCACGTCATTGGAGGATCTAATAAGTGCGACAGAAATAACGGGAGCACCACCATCCATTTCAATCGATTTAGAGGACTATTCTGATCAATTTAGCAAGCAATTACAGCATGAAAGATCATTCAGATTAAGTGATTCTGGTTCAACGCACTCTTTACCGGTTTCGAGCTCCATGGCTGATCTTGTATCTCTAGATGATTGGCCAGACGAAGAGAAACAATCGCAAGACCAGCAAGAACAGGAAAAAGAACAAAATGACAAGGCAATTCAATCTTCTTCTTCAGCCTCAGCCAAAGATTGGGAACTTGTTCTAACTGAGGTGATAGCAACAACACAAGGGCTGCCTACTCCAAGCGACAACTTCAATGCCTTCCCAGAACAAGAACAGCAGACACAAAGATTAGAACAAAATGTCCCTCCTAACTTCACAGCAACTGGTTGGGAGGTTGCAATAGTTGTTTCTCCTCCGCAAGCCCCTCAACCAATAACCAGCGCCTTCGATGGATCGACTCTGGATAGTTTATACAATCAATCTTCAATGCCAGTATCATCATCACAACAACACTACAATCCCTTTTTAGAGGATACACCGGCATTGCCTAGCATGCCATTTCCAGACTCCATCACCACCACTGCTGCAGCTGCTGATCAGTTCCAATTGGAATTTCCAGCTACCGAAGCATATTCATTTGCACCGACATTTCAAGCAGCCGAACCTGCAGTTCCTACATTTAAAGCATCTCTTCCACCAACCTTTTCAGCTCAGGATCCAACTGGTACAGCAATGGTTCCAGAGTTGGAGAATGATCCTTTTGCAACAGTTTTTTCCAGCGATCAAATGTTAAATGCTTCCATGAATCAGCAAAATTTCCTGCATGAGCAACAATTGTGGTTGCAAAACCAAACCAAGATTATAGCAAAGCATACCGCTTGATTGAAAAATTTACATGTAATATAATGTACATGTTTCCATTGATTAGATAATGAATCATCTGGCCAAGTAAACTTGTCGCTTTGTTGTACCTGAATTAGCATTCTTGATTATTTTCATGTGATTATTGCTTTATCTAAATGGTTAGCGACCTAATTAAAGATCTAGTAGCACAGGGTCACAAAATACGGGACCTAAAAATTAGAATAACTTTTTTATACACGGTTAGTATCAAGATTTTTTATATAAACGAGATTAAATCATATTCACATAATATAAATTTAAATTTGAAATTCAAATTATGTACACGTGATATACATTAAAGACTATTAATGTAAAAAAATCACTATACTATCAATACATAAAAAGTTAATCCAAAAAATTATATAGTTTCTAGTAATTTTCATAGGTTATGTAAATTGATTATAAGAAAAAAGCCTAATATTTGCAATTTTGGTTTGAGAACTTAAAAAAAAAAAAAGCACTCTGGGCAAGAATTCCCTCTTGTTGTGTGATATCCTTTCCTTCCCTTTTCTTCAATCCAAACGCTGCGTTAAGGCTCGTGAGCTCCAATTTCAAACTCAGTGATAAATACTAGCATTCTAAAACCTCCGAACCAAAAACCCCCACCACAGAAAATGCCCACAACAGCCTCCTCCTCCGCCACTCTAATCCCACTAATTCAGCTCCACCACCACCGCAGCGGCGGCGGCGGAGGCTCCAAAATTAGAACTCTCTTCTGCTCAAAACCCCTTGCTTTCCCTCACCTCCTTATATATTCTCCTTCTCGTTTGGGACTTGGCCGTTCCAATGCCTTTCCTTCTCCTGTTATCTATGCTTCTTTCAAGGTATGAAATAACTGATCAAAACTTCTCGAAAGTTTGAGAATCCTGTTGATTGACATGCTTTTTTATTTTAAAATTGACAGGAAAATATTGGGAAGATTAAAAAGAAATGGTGTGACTTAACCAGCTTGAATTATTGGGTAGTGGGTGACTATTACCGCCTTGTCGATTCAGTAAACTCCCTCGAGCCTCAAATTCAAGCGCTTTCTGATGAAATGGTTGGTTTCATTTTTACTGTAATCAAATTCAGGATTTATTGTCATTTTCATTTGCAGTATCTGTTTGGTGTTCGAGTTTAATTACAGTGGTTATTACTGTTCTTATTATCTGTTGATTTACGTAGCTGAGTGCAAAGACTGTGGAGTTTCGGCGGCGGTTGGAGCAAGGAGAGACGCTAGCTGACATTCAAGCAGGTTTTCAAAATTTTGGTTTAAGATGTCTTGTATGAAATTGAATAGTTGTTAATTAAATTTACTTATGATGCTTGAAATTTTACGCCACAAAGTTCAATTCTTTGAATTGAAAAAGATTCACAATTTGCTAACTTTCCGTGGAGCGAATGACATTCAAGTCTAATTTGGAAACATTATTGTGTTTTGTTTAACTCTTTTCGTGTTTACATCCTAGTAAAATTTTTGAAAAGGGTGTACTTGGATGTCTATTGGACAAAAGGAGGCAAAGTTTTGGGCATATCTACAGAAAAAAGTGTACATTTGGGGTAAAAGTCAACAAAATTACGATCATCTCATGCATCAAGCAACTAAGTGCACCCTTTTCACAAATTTTCCTGGACACAAAAGAGAATAAAATATTTTCAGATATTACTTTATTTTATCTCAATATCTTTCAGCTAATTTGTAATTACATGATCCTGTATCTCTTTAATGACGTACTTCTAGTTTTTAACTTCACGTCTTGAAATTTTTGAAAACCTTCGTTTGGCAGTTTATTTGTTTTACTGGAAATTTTGTTTTGGTTAACAGAAGCTTTTGCCGTTGTTCGCGAAGCTGCAAAAAGGAAGCTTGGAATGCGGCATTTTGATGTTCAGGTCTTCCTATACCTGTTGCCCCTTAATGTTTTTTCTTGCACTAGGATGTACTTCATTAACGTTCACTAGTCTAACCTTGGAGTGGTAACTTTATGCATAGTGATGTGTACTAGATAAATTATTTCGATTCTGTGTAACTGTAATCATCACTATTTTTCTTAAAATGGCAGATTATAGGTGGTGCAGTGCTTCATGATGGGTCTATTGCAGAGATGAAAACTGGGGAAGGAAAGACGTTGGTGTCCACATTAGCGGCCTATCTCAATGCCCTTACAGGCGAGGGTGTTCATGGTATTTTTTCTCCCAGCAGTAGTTACTCTAAGTAAATAATGGATAGGCAAATTTTCAAGGTTATAAAATGTTTTTTGAGAGATTTTGTGCATGCTTGGAGATGAGAAGAACCATTGACAGCTTGAGTTTTGTTTGTGCGAGTGCATTTTTTTTTTATCACCTTCATCATTGCTTTTATCTCTTTTGGCAGTGGTAACAGTTAATGATTACCTGGCTCAACGAGATGCAGAGTGGATGGGACGCGTTCATCGGTTTTTGGGTCTTTCTGTTGGTCTTATCCAAGTAATTATTTATCACAAGTTATCAATGCGCAAATATTCTATTTTTATCGTGCATCCTTTCATGGCAAACAGCTACAGTTAAATAGGTTTGAGTGTCAGTCTAAAATTCTTTATTCTGGAAATTAATTAAGTGAAACTCAAATATCACGGAACTTGAATATGTCTTTTATTTTGTACTTTACCATCAATGTTGTAAATTTTTTTTCCTATGCTTCAATGGATGGTCAGAGTGTCTTGATATGCAGGTTTGTTCTCAAAAAATATTTTTGATGAGATGCTGGTTGCTTGAATGTGTTCCAACTTTTTTTGATTTTCAAGCATTTGGCTAATGTTTGTCATTAGCTACTGCTTCAAAATGGATGAAGCATTGTTGATAACAAATAAATACGTGTTTATGTTGTTGCTCGCATGGTTCTATCGATCTTAAAGCATATATGCATATCTCATCTACACATGCTTGTCCATATGAACATTCTAATGCATTCTTTTTTTTTTGGAAAAAATACACTTAGAGCATTCACATTTGCATATTGCTTTAGAAGTAATTGTATGTGTTTTAAGCATTATATACACTATATATGCTGTACCTAGGGGTATGCTGGAGTTAATACATTTGAATTTGAATATTCTAAATGCAGGTTGATCTTAAAATCTTAAAATGTTTGTTGTCAAACACTACATGCATGCAAATCTGAACATTTAGGAGTCAAGTAATAGTTGGTGGTGATTTTGTAGTATGTATACAGTAGTTCTTGAAATGTGCATAAAGTACAAATGTGCAAAATGGATCCCTAGAAATTCATTATCCTTTTGAACTTGAAACAGCCTATTAAGTGTAGACACGTTTTTGATGGTGGCTTATTGGTATGTTGGATTTGGAGATATGCACATGGATAGGACTCGTCCATGACACATAAGATCTGTTTGGATGTTGCTTCTTTTTAGCCTGCAAAACTGATTGCCTCCAGGACAGCCTGGACATGCATCTGGCATATTCTTGACATGGAGAACAAAAAAAGACAACTTACTGAAACTATATAAGAAGAAATTTTGAGAGCAGATAAATCTAAGTAATGCTGCAAGTTTCAGCAAGTGAAGGACTTTCAATTACCTGGAATTGATGTTTTGGAAGCCAAAAATAGTAGCATTATTTGATCAATGTCATGGTTACCTTTTCCTCTACTTCACTGCAACTTCTCCATGTTTCTCCTCGTCACTTTTTGTTTTCCCCTGTTCTTTTGTAATTTCCAAATTTCTGTCTCATTCTCCTGAATCTAAAAAGTCTCTGCATCCTTTACCATTCTGACTAGGGTATTTTTATGGGCAACCTTTATTTTGCTTTTATTAATTGCTGATACTTTAGTACATGATTGTTGCCAATGCGTTCTCTCTTAATTTTCTGAAAAGAATCTGGGTTGTCAATTCCATCATGGCTAGTTTCACTTGCTCGTTTTAAAAGCAGATGTTTTTGGAATGATGTCTAGCTTCAATAATCAAGCTCCTTTGTTAGTCTAAAACATGTAACTTCCAAGTTTTAATGCTGTTGCTGAAATGAAAAAAGAAACATTTTTAACTTGTTTTATTTGGCAATCATTGAATATGAACTAATTTCAAATTATGGCCTCTTTCCTTTTTCACTTCATGTCTTAGAGACGGATGACAGCTGAGGAAAGGAGATCAAACTATGGCTGCGACATAACGTACACCAACAATTCAGTAATTACTTCTAATTCTTTATACTTCCCTCCCTGTGTCTTATTGTCTTTAGTGCTGCCATGGTTGCTTATTGGGCTACTTTCAGTGGTTAATTGATGTAGCTGACTGAAGCAATGCATTTCTTTCCATGTTTCTTTAAAAGTTTTCATTCCCACTATCCCCATCTATTTGTCCACTTGACTCATTTGCCAGGAACTTGGTTTTGATTATCTTCGAGACAATCTAGCCAGTAGCAGTGACCAGCTTGTGATGAGATGGTAAACTTGATTACCTTCACTCTGTGATGTTTCTGGCTGTTCTATTGGGTAATTTGAATTTATTCTCTCCAATTTAGGCCAAAGCCCTTCCATTTTGCAATAGTTGATGAAGTTGATTCCGTGCTCATTGATGAGGGGAGAAATCCTTTGTTGATAAGTGGTGAGGTAATTTTGATATTGTTTTGTTGCTTGATTAGAATGTGCCATTCCAAATCCTCTGCTTCATTGTTTTTTCTGGGGTATTTTGGTAGTTGAGTTATCTGTTGATAGAATCTTTGTGATTCTGCATTTCAGGCAAATAAGGATGCTGCTCGATATCCAGTTGCTGCCAAAGTGGCTGAGCTCCTCATACGTGGCCTTGTAAGTTGAGTTTTCTAGCCTTTTTTCTTGTGCTAGGCCAAGAGTTTTCTTTTGGGTCGCTAAGATCTTGCTGTTATATGATAGAATAAGATTTTCTTGTGTTGACAGCATTATAACGTGGAGCTTAAGGATAATTCTGTGGAACTGACTGAAGAAGGAATTGTGCTAGCTGAGATGGCTCTTGAAACAAATGATTTATGGGATGAGAATGATCCTTGGGCCAGGTGATGTTGGTTTTCTCAAGTGGAAGGTCCAACTAACAAATAATAGCAATTGACGGTACAACTTGTATTATAAAAGACTACTACATACAACTAATATAACACTTGTTTGACGCTTACGAATCACACGTCCAAAGACTTGACTTTTGAGCTCTAACTCTTGAATGGTTTGGAGGCTTCACCTTCCCAAAATGCTATTTATGGAGGACCCAATCAGCTATGACTGTGGCATTGATAATGCTACATCACTCTCTCATTTGCGCCACAGCTTGAAGTGGCAATTCTTGTTGCTTTTAATGCCAACTTGTGGACTTTTCTGAACAAATTGAGATGAATCTAAATGAATCCTTGGAATTATCTAGAGCATTTGGTGAATCCCAGCAGACCCCTTCAGTGCCTGTTTTCTCTTGTGCTGCTAGAATCTTCTTCTTTCATGTAACTCGTGTCCACTCTAAATTCTTTACATTTATGTTTGAAAATTTCATCTTTTATGGTGACTTTGGACAACTTATCATCCAAAGTCTCTTCAATGGTAACAAATTCTCCAGCTGTGCTGTTGTTGGTTGTTTAGGCCATCCGCGGGTTGCTGCAACAAGATCCTTGAATTCCAGTCTTAAGCCGAGGATGATAATTCTTCTCATTTTTGTCTCATTAATTTCATTTTCAGTATCTAATTTTATATTCCTTTACATAAAGTTTTTACTTTAGAAAATGTTGACTTTCAGTGAGGTATCACTATGAAAAAGTGGCTACTAGGATCCCATGTTCCTTGGTGATGTCACTCAGTTTATCCTTTGCAGTTGCTCATCTTCTATTGCAACTGTCAGTGCATATGTGGCCTTTCCACATTTTCTGTTCCATTCCTTGGGAGCATATTGTTGTCACTTGGTGGTGTGGTGTTACTGCCACCAATTATCTCTCACAATTCTTTGCCAGTGAGATAATATCTCATCCTGGGTGCTGCAATTCCATAATTGCAGTTTTGAGCTTCTTCACATCAGTTAATGAACGGCAAAATCTGTCATAACTCCTTGGTGTGTCTGGCACTAACCAAGTGTCCCAGACTAATCATTGTCACAATCCCGGACTGTGTCTTGACGAGAGCACCTCGTATCTTGTTCAGTGGTTCTTGACTGTTCCCTAGAGATTATTAAATCAAATAAGTTGATCCTTAGATTTGAGATTCATGTTGGGATGAGAACAGAGTTGAAAAGTGTTCCTTTTGTCCACACTTTTCGTAATATAATTTTTTTTTTTCACATTTCTGCTTATGAAGAATATTCTCTTCTAAGTTTTGACTGAAGATTCTTGCAGTTAGTTAACGTTAGATTTTGGTTATGTTGTTGCCTGTTGTTTTAGTAATGTAGTTACGAGCATTCTAGATTCTTTTTTCTTTTGAATTCAGAAATTATAGTGCTGATTATGATTGGTTTTTTTAAAGCATAAAGGAAACAATTGTCTTCGAAATCATTGTTCTCATCACTGGATCAATAGAATAAATTAGGCTGCATGTACTTGCTTTCTTCCTGGAATTTACTTGTTTGCAATAATGAAACTATAAATGTGAGAAATTTGGTGTAAGTTGATTGGAAACCAGCATTAACTTTGAAAAATTTTTGTTTTGGAAACTAGATTTCATCTTTATTTTCATAAGCTTAATTTGTTTATAAACTCTTTTTTTGGGGTTAATCTTAAGAATGGCTAATTATAATTTAAGCTTCTTTGTGGTTCAGCTGCGGAGTCAGTTCAAAAATAGACTGTCAGAAAAATTATGATAGTCAAAATCCAAGTTCAATGGTGTGGTAGAATTTGAGAGAAGGAAAGCTGCTTTTGCCCATTAAAGAATTCAATACGAACTTAATTGTGTTAATCCGGAAATTCCTATCACATTTTCTTTTGGCTAGCAATGCCCCTTTGGTTGCTTTCATTCCTTCACCTCTTGACATAATGCATAACTCCTTCGGTAGGTTATCATATTATCTTATGCCTAGCAATGCTTCTTTGGTTGCTTTAATTCCTTCACCTCTTGACATAATGCATAACTTCTTGGGTAGGTATCTTGACATTATATGGCTATGAAATGTTCAGATTTGTGATGAATGCTTTGAAAGCCAAAGAGTTCTACAAGCGAGATGTTCAATACATTGTTAGGGATGGGAAGGCTCTTATAATAAATGAGGTATTATTAGTGTCTGCCTTTTCTCTCTTTTTTTTTTGTTGTAATTTGTCACTCCTCTGTAGTTTCAGTTATTAGCGTACTAGTATATATTTTAATTTTGTTCCCTTCTTCCCCTTTCTGTTAGTAGAGAATGGCTAATAATATAGACTGCTGTTGGAGGATTCTTCTTAATAAGGTGTTACTGGAGCATAATCCAGGAAGTTGAGGAATAATGTTTGAATAACCTTTTTATACACTGTCATTGTATAATTTTTTTTTTTTAACACTAGCAGGTTTAGATCATGCCACATAATATGAATTCAAATTTGAAATTCAAATCATGCACATGTGGCATACATCCAAAGTTGCTAGTGTAAAAAAAATCACTACACTGTCAATGCATAAAAAGTTAATCCATAGTTTTAATGGCTGTTCCTGTTAGTGATTTACTCATTCAAGATTTCTGCAGTTTATGCATGGAGTAAGTTTTAGTGATGCGTACAAACTAATTTGTAATTGATTGTACTGAAAATAAGAAAGAAGATAGTTGAATCTAGGACATGACTTGAAATACTGGGATTGTCCAATAGGTTAAGATTGCTTGAACCTCATATAGATGTATCCTTTTTTTGTGCACAAGAAAACATGTCTTGTATTATTCTTCTTGACAAGATATCTTGCCTAGAAAGGCTGGATGAAATGTGTCATAACTAAGTGTTTGCCAGAAAATTACAGGATGCTCCATTTTGATAATGAGTTCTTTTGTAAGGATTTTTCTCAATTTGTTGTTCAAGTTGCCCATCTTGATAATGAGATGCAGTCCTATCAATTGTTTTACATTACATTTTGGTAAATATAATGTGTCATGGTCAATTATTATCAGTTATAAATTCGTATTAGGAAAGCATTGTGCTTTTGCATTACTTTTTTACCTTAATTTTAGGGAAAAACTGTAACCTAATTTTCCAGTCTTGAAGTTTCAAATAAGAAAGGTTTTTTCCACCCCCTCCCCTTTCTGAGTTTCTATGCAATAGTTAACATCTCATGACAATCAGGCTAATATGGTTGGTGGGAGGAAGTTGGAGATTTAGCTGATAGGTTTAGAAGCAACCCAATACTGGAAGCAATAGCTTTGATCTGTGTTGGGCTGTGCTACCAAACTGAAGTAGTATCGTGATTAGGGTAAGAAAAGATTTGAAGCTAGCTAAAGCTTAAGCCAAAATCTATTCCTGAGTGCTTAATTTTTTGACCATCAATGATGTTTTACAAGAATTACACTTAGACCATGTTAATTCTAGCTCGTATTAACTGAAGGAAATTTCAGGTTATATTCATGTAGAACTGTTCTCAAAATTATTATTATTATTTTTAAAATAAAACCCATTTGAACTTCATTCACAATGATGTTAGTTAAAACACATCATAACATCCAAAATGACTTTTTATCTGGTAGTTATAAAATGTATCATCCATGAAGAAGTGTGAGTTTTCAGAATATGTTTGACAAAAATGTTGATGCATAAAAGATTTTTTTTTAAAACTTTTTTTTTTAAATTCATTTCTGATAGAAGCAATCATTGCTTTTTTGTCTGCAGTTGACAGGAAGAGTAGAAGAGAAAAGACGATGGTCTGAGGGGATTCATCAGGCTGTAGAAGCTAAAGAAGGCGTCCAGATACAGGTAACTTGATGTCTAAATGTTGCTTGCTTATTAGGCTTATGATCACATACGTGTAACTTATCCTACTGTTGATGTTGAATGTTTGATAGGCTGATTCAGTGGTTGTAGCACAAATCACATATCAGTCACTATTTAAGTTGTATCCAAAGCTCTCAGGGATGACTGGGACAGCAAAAACTGAGGTAGAAGGAATTGGGGTTTCATTTGTAGTGTTCAGTTGCTTTTGTGATACCATGTAAAATTTCCTCTCATTTGTTGCAGGAGAAAGAATTTTTGAAAATGTTTCAAATGCCAGTTATTGAGGTGCCAACGAATCTGCCAAATATTCGACTAGATTTACCAATTCAAGCTTTTGCTGTAAGATACCAACTGTTTTTAAATTGATTTTTGTTAAGTAAGTTGTTCCTTCAGTAACAGAAGTAGTCTGTCTATTTGTCTTGATTATTGCTTGAGATATACATGGTTTCAGACTGCACGAGGAAAATGGGAATATGTTCGTGAAGAAGTTGAGTACATGTTTGGACTGGGTCGTCCTGTTTTAGTTGGGACTACTAGGTACTTTTACAGCAGTATTCTTTTCATGTCTATTCGCTCGATCATCTTTTAATTAATTCCCTCCCTGCAATTTCCTGCTTTTCTGGTAGGCTTCTTTTGTAACTATTTTATTCACACATGGTTTCGTCCTGTGAAAGCCTAATTGGGCCTGAGTAAAAGAACTAAAAGTAGATTTTTTTCAAAGAAACTTCTGGCGTTCTTCAGCGCATTGGCAGACAGATTAACCTCAAATTCAAACAATTTCTGGTCTTCTCTGCTCTAGAAATCTATACAGAGAACATCTGACGTGGGTTGACGCCAAATTTCCTTTTCATATCATATCAGAACAGACAGACAAATTTGTTATGAAACATTTATGCTGTAAACTTTCCGGGGCTTTCATGAACAGCTATCATTCAAGCTTGTTCTATTAGTAAATTAATCTAGCACAACCGTCGTGTTTAGCTTAATTATTAGTTTGATTGAACATGAGTTTGTACTTGAATGCTCATCTATGTATCTCAAAATTGGTACAAATACACTAAGTCTACAGCAAGTGCTACACTTGACTCTCTTTCTGCCCCCTATGTCTAACTCTCATCCGTGCCTCTTTCATCTTTTACTACAGTTTAACTCATAGATTATAAATATTTGTAAACCCATGCCTCATTTGTCAACAGATCAGTCTTCTGTGTTGCTTTTCTGTGTCTCCTAACCATTGCCTTCATGCAACATCAATGGCTACCTCTTGTAGCATAAATTACACAAAATTGTGCATGTCATGGCCCTAACACTTAGAGTTGGATTTTGATATTTAGTAGTCAGTTTATCTTGATATCAGAAGTGATTACAAGGTCTACCCTCCCTGTTTATTTTATCTTATTAATATCTTGTACTTCCCCTTAAGAATGGAGTACCTTCTTCCCACCATCACTGGTTATGTAGGACGGTGGGGAAGGAATAATAATAATGGAAGCTACTTAATGAACTTGAAGATTGTAGGTAGTAAGAGATTTAAACTGACTATGAGCATCATGACTTAAAAGTATGTTTGCTTTCACAGTCATATGTAGCAAGTGATGTTTTTATATTTATAGCATCAAGTGACATTTTTAAATTGTTTGCTTTCTAAGGTGTCAGATTTAAAGTTTGGTTAGACTTAAAAGATGACTGACATTATCTTTCAGCCATTGTTGTGAAAAATTAGTTTTGTAGGATGTGTTGTTCTTCATTTTTAATGAATCTTATTGATTTTTTATGTTATTCATTTGAAGTTGGTGACTAATGTGTCTAAACCATTTTTATTGGCCTTAAGGAATGCTTCCTTGTTTCCTCTGACCTTTACATTTAGCATTTGACAGTTCTTATATTGTTCTTTTTTGTTATACCATGCCCAATGCTTTGATTTGGATGCAGTTCTTATGAACACATTTCTTTTGGTCATTAGAAAACGGTGTTGTTAAAAGTAGAATGTAGGAAGCCAGTATATGGAGCACGATCCTGTTTAAGTAATAATTTATGGGTATGTTATGCCCTATCCTCTCACCAACTTCATGCATTCTTTTGGATCTTTGTGTAGCCATGATACGTATTGTTCTTTGATATTCTCAAGTGAGATGCTGGTTTACTTCCATTTTTAGTTCTTAACAAATTCTCCATTCATCATCCAAATTTTTTATAGTGAATCTTTTGAAGGCCAACATCTGTGATCTTATATGCTTATGCTTTTGTATTACAGTGTTGAGAATTCTGAATATCTTTCTTCTTTGCTGAAGGCAAGGAAAATTCCACACAATGTTCTCAATGCGCGACCAAAGGTGTATTAGTTAGTGACTCGCTGGATTTTCTTTCAAGTTATTCAGCTCTATTACGGCTTTGATTTCCTTTTTCTAATAGGATTTGCCTATTCGTTAATCTTTAGTTTTTAATAGGATTTGACTTCATGTTCTATCACTTTGCAGTATGCTGCTAGGGAAGCTCAAATTGTGGCCCAGGCTGGGAGAAAATATGCAATAACCATATCTACAAATATGGCTGGTAGGGGAACTGACATAATCCTGGGAGGAAACCCAAAGGCAGGTATCTTTAGATAGTTTATGCTTCTTCTTAGCAAATCAAAGTCAAGCTGGGGATTTGGGGTCATAAGATTATTTGTTATAGTTGGTGCATGAAGGAAGGGTTGGTGGTGAACTCATTGCTTTTTGTTTCCTTGGATGGTGAATTGTGAAAAAGATTTATTGGTTTTGAGAACTCTTCTATTCTGTTTCATTCTTATGATGGGAGGATTTCTTGGACTTTTTAAAGATGCTTGCAAAAGAAGTACTTGAAGATAGCTTGCTTTCTTTCCTGACAAAAGATGCTCCTGATGTTGAAGTATATGGAGAGCCAAGCTCAGAAAAGGCAAGTTGTTTACTTTTACTTAACAAAGAAAAGCAACTTTCTTAGTTCTGCTAGGAACTGGTATTTGAGAGTAACCTTGTGGATGAGGCTTCATCCACTAGGAGGTTTGGATGAGTCAGCTGGAAGGTGGGTAGGCAAGGCCAAGAGGCTGATGTATTAGATTCTCTTATTGTTCCTGTAGGTCTTGTCAAAAATGAAAATTGGACCATCATCACTTGCTTTGTTGGCTAAGACAGCTCTGATGGGTTGGTTTCCTCTTTCTAAGATCTTTAACTGCTGTTCCATCTTAGTCTGCATAGTTCAGAAACAGTTGTCTGTTGTCTTTATTTTATACATTTGTAATTCATAAAGTTTTGTTTGTTCTGGATGAGTGCACAGCTAAATATGTTGGCAAAAGTCAGGGTAGATGCACTTATCAGGAAGCAAAGTCAATGATTTCTGATTCTATTGAGTTAAGTCAGTGTTTGGACTCAAGAGAGCTCCAAAGGCTTGTTGATGAACAATCAGAGATGTATCCTCTTGGCCCATCGATAGCTCTTACTTATCAATCGGTTCTTCGAGATTGTGAAATTCATTGTTTGAGTGAAGGACTAGAAGTCAAAAGGCTTGGGGGCTTACATGTCATTGGGACATCTTTACACGAATCAAGAAGAATCGATAATCAGGTAAGCATGCTAATTCGACTGGAGTTTTAAGAAGAATACAAAGGGCTTAATTAGTTACCAGTAATAAAAATTATTATCTAATTCATGCATATATTCTTAAGTTTTGTACAGAAGACTCACTATATTCAACTTGCACATTTAGGCATATTGCCCATGCCATATTGCCCTTTATAACAGTTGGCTTTTTGTTTTCTTGAATTTTGAATTTTCTTACAGCCAGATTAATTTAAAATTAGTTCCAGCAAATTCCATTAGTACACTTTTTATGTTGCATTGATGGTTTGCCTTCTCTCAATAGCTTGGGTGCTTTGCTCGAAAAGCTAATGCAACTACTTTCTTTGTTTTTGAATCTGTTCATGGTCTTTTTTCTGGTTTGGTAAGAAGCCTTGTTTGCTGAATAAGTAGAGAACAAATAACTGGTTCATTCATCTTCAGTCCTTCCTTTGGAAGAAGACTCTCAACTAATTGTTTTTTTTTATGTTGGTTCTGTATGAGGGCTTCAGAATTTATACTGCTGTTTCTAGACCTTTAGTTGGTATTTATTCCTATGGAACTTGCAAAGTGATGCTAAAACTTTGAGATGCAGCCCTTGATGTCAGGATTTGCTCATGCATGACAATTTAGGAATTGCTGTACTGATGAACTATATGCCCCTCTTTCTTCGTTGGATTTGATAATTACATGTCTAATAAATCATCACGGCATTGATTGTTTGATTTTCCTTTGCATAAATTCGTCTAGGAGTACTTTTCTCCTCTGTTAGGTGCTTAAAACTTTAGCTAAGAAGGTGATTTCTTTCCTACAGCTTCGTGGTAGAGCAGGCAGACAAGGGGATCCAGGATCAACACGTTTCATGGTTAGGTAATACTGAATTGTTACTCTCATGCTTGCACTGATTATAGCTATTGCTTGATGAAAACAAAGAAGAAATTTGATGCACAAATGACATGTATACAAGAATTAAGGCACAAAGAAGACAGAAAACTCCACAAAGAAGGGACAGTGCATGAAGTGTTAAGGCACAAATGTCTACAAAGTTTTTGGTTGCAAGGCAAAATGTGGGAAATTGAAGGAAAGTTCGTTGTTTTTTTGCGTGTTTAGTTAGCAGGAAAGTTATAGAAACTTTTCTTGCATTTTTCTGCTTCTTGTGTCCTGCAAGATTTTGGAGCTATAAATGAGCTGAGCCAAGTATCTGGCTTTTGAGCTAAAATTAGCCTAAAATTGTGTTTGAGCTCGACTCAGTTATTTAATGAGCCTAAAATTGTGTTTGAGCTCGAACTTGAGCTTGACTCTAAAGAAAATCCCGAGTTTGAGCTTGACTCTTTTAACACAAACGAACCAAGCTTGAGCTCGGAAAAGCTTAAATGAGCTTGAAAATACTATACAAACCTGCAATCCACCAAATTTAACCTATTTAGTTGACCTACTAAATAAGCAAAATTTCACCAAGTACAAGAAGGTGCCCAAATACCTTACAATGCATATTCTTAAGAGTCAAGACAAGCTAAATGTACATAATCACCAAGGAATATTAGACATACTAGCTCCAACAAAGTATAAACGAGCTGTTTGCGAGCCAAGCTGAGCTCAGTTCGTGTATTATATGAGCCCAATTTAATGTTCAAGCTCAACTTGTTAAGTTTAATGAACGAGTGGGGTCGAACCAAGCTCACAAACAGATCAGTTTGTTTACAGCTCCACAACATCTGCAGGATTTTGAAGGAAAATAGTTACTTAGACACAACAATTTGAATTACTACCACTGATGATCACTAGCTTCCCAGTTTCTCTGATATTTTATATTATTAAGCTAACACGGACTGGAAAGTGACTTTTGCTTTCCTTTAGTTTGCTTTCTTGTAAGTTTGCTTTCTTGTATTTCACTTTCCCACATAACTTTCCCTCTATTAAAACAGGATTTCAACAAAATTGAAGTGGGATAAAACTATAAATGTGCTAGGATATAATTTCAAGCATTTGGAATTTATATGACCTTTTTCAGATATATTTAGGATGGTAGAATGAAGCTGCGTAGTTCCTCATTCAAGATCTAAAGTTCAGCATTTAATAGCTCATGCTGTTTATATGACCATGTCTAGGATACGTGGTTAAGAAACATTGAGGCTATTAAATCAGGTGCGAATATTGAGAGTGAATATCACTGAGCGAGCCAAGCTGAGCTCAGTTCGTGTATTATATGAGCCCAATTTAATGTTCAAGCTCAACTTGTTAAGTTTAATGAACGAGTGGGGTCGAACCAAGCTCACAAACAGATCAGTTTGTTTACAGCTCCACAACATCTGCAGGATTTTGAAGGAAAATAGTTACTTAGACACAACAATTTGAATTACTACCACTGATGATCACTAGCTTCCCAGTTTCTCTGATATTTTATATTATTAAGCTAACACGGACTGGAAAGTGACTTTTGCTTTCCTTTAGTTTGCTTTCTTGTATTTCACTTTCCCACATAACTTTCCCTCTATTAAAACAGGATTTCAACAAAATTGAAGTGGGATAAAACTATAAATGTGCTAGGATATAATTTCAAGCATTTGGAATTTATATGACCTTTTTCAGATATATTTAGGATGGTAGAATGAAGCTGCGTAGTTCCTCATTCAAGATCTAAAGTTCAGCATTTAATAGCTCATGCTGTTTATATGACCATGTCTAGGATACGTGGTTAAGAAACATTGAGGCTATTAAATCAGGTGCGAATATTGAGAGTGAATATCACTGACCTCTGACCACTATCCATTCTATTGTAAGATGGATCTCTCCTCTACTTTTCTGAAATTTCAGAGACTTCCTTCTTGGTTGGGATCACCCTTGCTATTTTTTTTTGGAAGGTTGTTAATCAAGATCACCATCAATATCTCTTGGTCTTCTTAAAATAACCATCAAAACTTTTCTGTGAAACTTAAGAAGCACAAACCAAAAACCAGTTAGTCAAGTGAACCAAGCATAGTGAGTTGTGACATGTATTAGCTTTTGTGATATAAAAGAACGATCATTTAGTAACTAATTGATACAAAGGATCTCCAAAATGTATCGGATGACACTGAAGCTAACTCTCGTGTTACTATGCGATGACAAAGTTGAGAGTTTAAAATCCTTGCTTTATGTGTGTGTGTGTGTGTGTGTGTGGCTCTCTCATCCTGCTTCCCATGCCCAAAATGGTAAGGCAAATTGGTCTTGCACTTTTTACGACTGTTTAATTGTCTTACCCATATGCAATTATTGCATACTGCAAGAAAACCAGTTTCGGCTGATTTGAGCTTTTACCGGGAGACATGAATACCAGTTTAGTTTCTGTCTTTTATTGATGTTGCTATAATTGGCTAGTGGGTTGTGGCTGAGATCGTTAATATGACCTCAAAGGTTCATGGGGCTGTATGTGTTCATTGGGCCAACTTACCTTCTTAAGGATTCTAGATTTAAAATTTGAAGATTTCCAGATTGTTTTAAAAAATTTTACTACAACCCACCTAGTTGGGTCTGAGATAAAAAGTATTTGACTGCACAGCTTGCTTGTATCAACTCTCCAGTTGTTTGAAGTACCTCAGTCTAAGGTGTCACTTCATACTACAGCTTGCAGGATGAAATGTTTAAGAAGTTCAACTTTGACACAGAATGGGCAGTGAGACTTATCTCTAGGATTACAAATGATGAGGATATCCCTATTGAAGGTGACACAATTGTTAAGCAGGTATACTTTATTCTTGCCCATTTATCTGTGCTTTTCTGTGTATGCGTATACACATCAATAGACACACACACACACACGCACGCACAGATATATATATCCACATGAATATGCATACAAATAATAGAAATTTTCCAGCTTTCTGTCTTTTCTGTAGATATAAGAACATTAAATAAATATTATAGATTGTTTTCTGTCTCATCTGAAGTTTAATCATTGTCTCCAGCTTTTGGCACTACAAATTAATGCTGAGAAGTTTTTCTTTGGCATAAGAAAGAGCCTTGTCGAGTTTGATGAAGTTTTAGAGGTAAGCATCTGAGCTTAATAGTGATGTTTTGGTACCGCTTTCAACTTAAGTGTTTTAAGCTTATTTTTTCCATAAATGCATGGTTGCAATAAGTGACATATTCCAACTTTCCCAGAAAGCAAATTTTCTGAGAATTAGAGTTGAATGATCTACAAACAATTAATCAAGAATGGCATTATCTTTTTGACAGGTGCAAAGGAAGCACGTCTATGATCTTCGGCAATCAATCTTGACAGGCAATTCAGAAAGTACCTCACAGCACATTTTCCAGTTTGTGCCTCACTATCATAAGCTTTATGGAACTTATCTTAGTGCTTTCCACATTTACGTTCTTGCCAGGGCTCGTTCTGATGCTAAAAGAAGAAAATCATATGAAAAAGAAATCTCGGTGGGCATAATTATTATAGGTTACGTGGCTGTAAAAGAGTCTACAAACTTTTTGATTTTTCATTGCAGCACAGATAATCAATGGAGCCAGTGAAGGATGACTAAAACATCAGAAGCAGGGACCACTAAGCTAATGATAGGGGCAAACTGTTTTAAAGCCATGAGTTTTCAAGAATAGCAAGGGTGGTAGTGGTGTCTTTTCTAATTTGCAGCTAATAATTTTCTCTACGCTGGACAGGCAATGATTTTAAGTTAATTTAAAAAAGGGGCTTTGGAATGATATCATTGTCGAATAATTAATCATGTTAGCTTATAGAATGCAGTTTGTCCTGTTATATATCACACTAAAATTTCATATCATGATCTAGGTTTTTGCTTATAGATCCCAATATTGTAAGTTAGAGCTCCAATAGGATATTGCGGCAACAGAGATGCCTAAAACTAGATGTTTCCAATGGAGGCCATTTTGCTATTGGTTTATTGATTTTGGTTTTGCTCATTTGAATTCCCAGTTGACTACATAGACAATGTCAGTCAGTCATGATGGAATGATTTAAGTCTATCAGGTTGGGTTTGCTTCACACTTTTGCTGGTCAATGTATGCTTTTAAGCTGAAGTTTCTGGATTGGTGCTATGAAATTGGATACGCAAATGAACACAAGCAAAGTCCATCCAGAAGTGATCGTAGAGACAAATCTAGGAAAATGAAATTGATAAGAAAACACTGTATCTTGGCACTTGAAAGCCTGTAACCTAAGATCTGCTCTATGGACTTGAACTACAGAAGAGTATGTCTTATATTTTTCACTTTTCGCTTTTTTATTTTTCTTATTTTTATTATTTTTTTACATTGATGAGAAACAATCCTTTACTAATTTCTCTGTAGTAGCTAAGCATGAGTGACCGGACAGAGATTCAGTTAAATGTATGAATGCTGCAGTTTCTAAGATATTCAGGATTTGAAGTTAAAGATTAAATTTGGGTTTGGACCTTCGGAAATGGTTAGCTGCATGCGTTCTGTAGATTTGAGTTATAATTGGTTCCTGATTTAGGTTGGAATGTTAGTTTTCCATTACAAGGTCACTTGCTTTTTTAAATTTGGTTTGTCTGATGTTGATCAACTGGTTGTCTGCTGTGTTTCTTTTCTAATGACAATGTGTCTACCAGATACATGCAAGCAGTGGTGGATGAAATTGTCTTTAAAAATGTTAATCCTCTTAAGGTAGTAAAATATCTGAGATCCACTATTTTCTTTATAATTGATAATGTTACGAGTCAATTTGTCTATTTATTTGTTTATGCATCTCCTCTTTGCTTGTGAATTTTGTAGCACCCAAGCTGCTGGTCTTTGGGTAAGCTTTTAAAGGAGTATAATGACATAGCAGAGGAGTTATTGAATGGTACTTTCATAATTTTCAAATTATTTGTCGAATTAGATATGGTGCCAGTTACTCATGAACTGATTCTCCATTTGCTTGGGAACATTGTAGACTGTTTTGCAGGGATTACGGAAGAAAGTTTTGGGAAATCACTCTCTCAACTTCATGAATTGAATTCTGTGAATATCAATGACTTTCACCTTCCAAATCTGCCCAAACCTCCTAATTCTTTTAGGGGAATCCGTGCAAAGAGCTCTTCATTGAGACGTTGGCTTGCTATATGCACTGATGATTCAACACCGTAAATCTTAATGCCTCTTTGTATTTAAGTTTTTAAGACCTCAATTTTTGGATGGAACGTAATCATTACTACTATTATGTATGTATAATGACCAGAGATGGGAAGTATCGGGCGACTGCAAATCTTCTTCGCAAGTACCTTGGAGATTTCATGATTGCTTCATACTTGAAAGTCATTCAAGCATCTGGTTATGATGCTATGTACATTAAGGAAATAGAGGTAATCTCATTATTTTACACATTGCAAACAAAATTGAAATCCTGTTTTCTATGAGAAATCTTGTTCGCAAAATCAACCAATTAGAATGTGTCCTGGCTTAGTTAATTCATGACTGAAAATCGATAATATGGATTAGAGGAAGTTGTCGAAATTTTTGAGTCCTGAGGAGCTAAAATCTTGATCTGACCCAATTCATTGTGATATGCAATATCCATTCGTGAACTCATGGACTTTTAAAGAGAAAATTAGGCTATGCTGCTCCATTCATGATTCTGTACCACAATCTGAATAAAGAAAAGTGATTTTTATGAACTCTTCCGACTGTTAATATTTTGGAATGACTTTTGATCTTTGTTATTGCTCCTTTGAAATCAATGGTACTTATTTCCTGGTTTACAGAGGGCAGTTCTTGTTAAAACTTTAGATTGTTTCTGGAGGGATCATCTTGTAAACATGAATAGGCTCAGTTCAGCGGTAAGCTACTTTCCTGTTGATTTGACATTTTTTTTTTGTTTCCTTCAGACAATGCTCTTATTAGTTGCCTTGCTTGCAGGTGAATGTCCGGAGTTTTGGGCACAGAAATCCACTTGAAGAGTACAAAATTGATGGTTGTCGATTCTTCATTTCGATGCTCAGTGCTACAAGAAGGTTAACTGTAGAGTCACTCATACATTACTGGTCATCTCCAATGGAGTCCGAAGAATTATATGTATAAATTAAAAGATGTCAATCTTACTGATTTGACAGGTTAATTTTCCCTCATTTCCTTATTTAAATTGCCTTCTTTTTCATAGTTGTTTATAAATGCTATACAACTTGTATAGGTAAACAATATTGTTGCTGGTATTTTTTTCACTCTCTGTATGCTTCCTCTTGCTTTGTTTGGGTCTTGGTTTCAACTTCTTGTGTCTCCAATTGTTACTTCAATTTGAGAAGTGGATAAATGATTCCAGAAAGGCACTGGTTTTGTTTTTCATCTTCTCAGACTGATGCCTGGGATGACCGAAATCTGATTGGTGTCACATTTCTGGGAGTCGAGATGGATTATGACATAGTTTAAAAACTTGGTTTCATGTTAGATTTCTTCAATTGCCAACATTTAGGATTGAACTGCATCAGATAATCAATTGCTTTCTTTCTGTTGAAATAGCTTTTCTTTATGGGCGACGTATAACCATCTTATAATTTCACTTAAGTAATGAAAAATGGATATCTTTAAAGCTGGGATGTTTGGTGGGTTACTTTAATGATGTTTTTTGTCACGTGTCAAATGGTTTGTCAGCATCTAATTGCCTGAACTATGTGAATCTCTTTACCTCCACTTTGGTTTGCTTCCTTTCGGAAAAGAACAAAAAGCCCTCAGAGCCGCTTCCTGTTTGAGAGATGGATTGAGCTACATGGCAGCCTCTGTTATGGTTAAATAACTATCTGCTCCGTTGTGGTTTATAAAGGTCTCTGTGGCTATGTTATGACTGCTACACTAAAACGTGGAGCACCTGGGATATGGGGGTGATTTTCCCGTTTATATTCTCTCCTGAGGCTTAAAATTCTTCCTTTGCCGTCCACTGTTATTATCTGACAATATTCTAATCCTAATTGATAAAATGTTATCCAGCTTTAAGGTGAACAGAACCTTTACTGAACGAAGCGTGGAACTTTGGGGGCTTGACTACATTACCTTTTGCAATGAAATTAACATTAAGTTATCTCTTTTTTCTATGCATTAGATTCCTTTCATGAATAACAATATATCTTTCAGGAGGTAAAAAAATTTACTTGAACTTTACTCTACTGCCTTCTGCCAATGAGAAGAATTCAAAAAATAACATAATAATGTAAACTCTAAACATCTCCATTCTGCTTGTCAATGTTTCTTACAGGTCCCTTGAACCATTTCCTGGCGTCCAAAGCCCACCACAGCATTATCAATGTCAAGGCTACAAAGAGAGCAGCGGGAGCATAGTTGAAAGTACTCCATGTAATGGGATAGAGAGTTGGCAATAGGAAGACTGAGCAGGTGTAGCATATCCACAAGAAGGCTACCAAGTACACCACCTTTCCTGCTCTGCCCATATAGAAGGGTCCTGGTTTGAATTTCTCCTCAGCCATTACCAATCTTGCGAAGATGGGGACAGCATAACTACCCACCCAGCCAACCGTGCTAATGGAAATTATAGCGCTGAAGATGACGTTAAGCTTGAGGATGGGGAGTCCAAGAAGGATAGCTATGGCTGCAGAAAGCCACACCGCATTTACTGGAACCTTATGCTGCGGGTGGAGTTTTACCCAAACTCGTGAAAATGGAATTCCTTCATCCCTTGAAAGCGCATATATCTAGGGCCAAAGAAGCAACTGTACATCAAGATATTGGAAATGACGTGCAAATGTATGTCAAACTGGTATAAAAAAGAGCCTCTGGTGTTAGGGAAACATCTGCATCCTTATTACGAGGATTGATGACAGTTTTCATTTACACCATCGGTTTTAGATGTTTGCCTGTATGTGCAGTTTTTGCCATATCTTTGGATTCTTTGCTATGGTTTATGTCTTTTACTACAACCTAGACGTAGACTCGAGGATTGAAAATGGTTCTGACTTGTACTAAGAAAATCAGGTGCATGAGCTTAGCCTAAACACTATTGAGTAGATTGTTTTGAATTGCTGTGCGCATTTAAATGAACATGCAGGCAAGCCATAGTAAAAGATTTAGTGGAATTAGGAGAATAGATGGAAGATACTGACAACTCTTGCAGCACTAGTTGTCACTGAGAGGCCACAGAAGAAGAAAGAACCCCATATAATCCAGAGAAACACTATTGCACCAGTAACATTGTGATATCTTCCATGGAATGCATCATAAATTATCTGGGCTGGTACCAGTGCTCCAGCAGTCTCATTTTTTGGATCATATAGGTAAGAAAAATCCTGAAAAGAAAAATATAGAAATAGAGATAGAGATTGAGAATTTCAGTCTCATGTATCACCAAATTTATGAAGATTTAATAAAAGCAAATTCTGATCATTTTCAGCTACTATTTGAGTACCTGGATGCTGAAGGTAAGAGCAACATTATATGCCCAACCAAAAACTGTAATGATACCAATGCAAGAAAGAATGGCAAAAGGTCCAGTTCGATCAGCTCCTTTTGTTTCTTCAGTCAAGTGAGCAGCAGCATCATAGCCATATAAACAATAATGGCTCAGAAGCACAGCCATTATAACTGCATAGGGCGCACTACCTATTCCAGTTGAATCAGATGACAACTCAAAATGAGAAAACACATAAGATGCTGGTTGTCTTGTCTGTGCCACTAGAGGAAGCATTATAATCACCACTAAACCACCAATCACCTGCATATTACAAGAAGCATAAACACTCACTAGCTAATTGTGACAAATTCTTGAGTATTCAATTTTCTTTTTCTTTGTCAACCATTAAAATCTTGTTATTCTCACTTCTTTTACGGAAATCCGTGGTTAATTTCACTTTCTGTCTCCACGGTTTCGAGCACTTTTGGTGGTTTGCTCATCTATTATAAGCTAGTGTGGTTCTATTTCTCACAAATAATGAATGTAGTTGCGCTTTATGTTCTTGAACTTTTTAGCTTATGAATGCAAATGAAGTGAGATAAATTTGGGATGATCAATTACATTTCGTCATGTAATTAAACCAGACTGAACCACTGAGCTTTCGCTCAATGGCCACCAAAAAGGGATTTAAGTCCCTCTTTGGGCTACAGGTCAGGGGTTCAAATCTCACCTGTAGTGAAAAAAAAAATTTAAAGGTGGTGTCAGAGCACCTTTTTGATCTAGCCAGGTCTGTATACCTAATTAGTCCGTTACATGGTTGATTTTATTTTGACTAATAGGTAAGTAATTAGTACTTGAAAATTTTTCATTTTTAAGCTGCAATGTGGATTCTTGAAGTCAATAAATCATTGTGACAATCCTTACAATATGCCATAATGTTGGATAAATTCTGGAGGGCTACAGTTCTTGAGTATAATAATAACAAGAGTAATACTAATAGCTTTATTGTTAGACAAGAACCGTGTACCTGCCACCAAATAGAGATTATGTTGAGGTAGGCAATTACTTTGAGAGCAAAGGAATTGAGTACTGCCCATACGAGGATGAAGAATACATATATGCCCAGGAATACACTTTTAGGAGCAAAGTATCCTCCACCCTTGTTTGTTCCACTGGACAAAAGAATGATTATTTGCAATGCTTGTGCTCCAGAATATGCCTGCCCATGAACAAAATTCGTGCACGAATACATAGATTTAGTACATAATTTGGTTTATTAGCAATGGACCATTTCTTTTTTTCTTGACAAGATTACAACTAACCAATAATGGCTTTGATCAGATCACAGATCAATACTAACAAATTAGGAAGCAAGAGTATTACATGTTGATCCGTACACGGTGGAATGAAGACTAACATTCAAATGTTGCAACAATAATTTGTTGATTATCCCTTTTCAGAAAACAAATGTCCAATTATTTGCTCAAAGAAAACGTCCAATTTATTTAATTTTGTTCAGCAACATGATGGTATCTAAAGAATGGAGTAGCACCTGAGCACCTATGCCAGAAACAAGACCAATAGTCTCGAGCCAAGCACAGCACCATGATGCAAATGGCCCCCAGCGTGGTCCGGCCAGATGTGCAGCCCAGAAGTAGAGCGAGCCAGTGGTCTATGGATTGGAATTTCCAATTGGGAAAAAAAAAAAAAAAAAAAGAAGAATAGTATGTTATATTGTTGGATGAAACAGGCCGCAGCTAATGAAAAATTTGGGATGTCATAAAAAGTTTATATTTTATTATTTTTGATTTAGTGCCAAGAACTAGGGGAAGGAGAAGGAAGAAGAAGCATACCGGAAAAGAAGAGCAAATTTCAGACATAGCAAGTCCAACAAACCAGGTGAAGAAGGAGACAACCACCCATCCCCATAACAAGGGAGCAGGACCAGCGTATAGCAAACTTTGACCATACAAGGGTGTACCAGTGAAAACTGCCATGCAAGAGAATGTTATTGCCATTGTCTTGAAAAGGCTCTGTCCAAAAAAAAAAACCCATAAAAACAGGCATCAGGAATTCATGAAAACAATTAACTGTCATCAATTGATCACCTCAAAATATAACTTCATTTTTAAAAAATTCCAGAAATTTTTAAAAAAAAGCTGTTAATAAGCAAGCTAGGAGTACCATTTCTCTCTTGAGCTCTTGCTTGTATCCAAGCTCATTGAGACGCTTTTCTCCAGAATCTATTTCCATGGCTTGCCTAGGGATGGCCATCTTCTCCCTTCTTCTGTTTCTTTCACCTAGCCATGAAGTCCAAACTGAAAGTCTTATATTTGAGGAAAAGTGGGACCATTGCAATGTATACATACATACCCTCCCTCATCGTATTTGTATATTATTCTTTTGAAGCTGCTGACATATTCAAGTTTGTAAGGTACTATATTAATTTAACTTAATTTCCTTGAGTTATAGCTTAATTACATAACTTTCATGGGTTTTTCTAGAGCTCTACTTGTGTCCATTTAAATTTGAGCATAGCTACTATAGAATGTCAGCTTGCCAAAAGTAATTTTAAAAAAATCCGCAAGTGCTATCACCATTTATCCAAAAACTCAGGGGTAGCCATTGCAATTTACCTTAAGTTGTAAGACTGGTCAAAAAATTCACACGCCATAGAAGAGAAAAATACCTGTGAACTTGACTTGATTGTCAAATAAAGGTACAAAAAAAAATGTATATATAAATCTACCGTTATGTTTGAAGGGGTCAACTTTATGTTGGATTCATCTTTACCTTTTTCGGATATATTTATTTGAAGAATTGTGGAGTTCAAACTGACCCAAATACTCAATCAGGTGTCCAGACCCGATCATATGCCCCATGGAAGAAATTATGTCAAAATGTCCAAAAAAAGATGAGGTTAAATCAATATGGTTTTTTTTTTTTTAGTAAATCAAAATTCTGTACTATTCTGTTAACTATATATTGTCTTTTCTTGTCCAAAAAGTCCAGCAAAATTTGCGTTCCATTTTCCAGATTCGTACCCGCTTTAAAAGGCCATGGTTGAATGGACCCGGACCATCCAGTTTGACGGACTGGCATTTGGCAGGCGCGAATTTGTCTTATGTGAAAGACGTCAAAAACTTTGGCAGGAGCTTTAGGCTCTAGTTGCTTCTTTGACCATCTTAAACAAACTTTCAGTTGAACACTGGTTGATTCAATTGTTAAAAATATACGATCTAAACGATCTATGGGTCGCGAAAGCATTCTTTAATCCATGATGATGATCGAAACAGAACACATTCAAACATTTTCCTACCACAAAAAACTAAACTTTACTTTCTTGAATGACTTGTCTTTTTCGTTTTTGTGCAAGTCAATGATGTGCAAAAAAGCTGGACATGGTTGGAATTACTTATGGGACATTTATGTGCATGTTTGAATATTCTTGCCTAGGATTCTACAGCTACACAGTGTCTTTTTTGTTTTTTTATTTCTTGATAAATTAAATAGTTTGACTTGTGACTCTGCTTGAATTGCTTGTTTTCGTCGGAAAATATTATCATTTTCCGTAATCACATTTTTCTATCACCTTTTTCCCTTACATATATCAAATCGCTACAGTAATTTTTTCATGGATTGCTTGTTTCCGTCGGAAAATATTATCGTTTTCCGCAATCACATTTTCCTATCACCTTTTTCCCTCACATATATCAAATCGCTACAGTAATTTTTTCATGAAAAATGACGAAAAATGCAATCCAAACACAACTTAATATATGCATGTATGCAAATAAAACAAATACAATTTAAAGGTTTTATTTTCTTTTTGAAAGCGATGTGATGCAACTCGATTTGTGTGTGTGTGTGTTACTGAGGCTTTTCTTTTTTGGCTATTTGATTTGATTCGATAGCTAAGAAACATGAGGGATTTTTGGGTTGCCCGTTAGGGCTAATAAAAGTTATCATATGCTTAGAGCCAAAGACAAAGATGGATGTATTATACTGAACAAGCTACAATTTTTTTTTTCTTTTTAAGATAAGCAGTAGTAGTTTTCCACTTATTTTGTTACTTCCCTTGATTAATCGAATTCATGACTTGTTAATTACAGGTGAAACATCTTACTAATAAAACATTGTCATTGACCAAGCTACTTAAGTTAGACAAAAGTTGGGAATCCAACCTCCAAAAACAACGGGGTTAGAAGCATTTAAAAGTTTATCGCATTAGTTCATTTGAAATATAGCAATTTGTCTTTTTTCAACAGCGTGAATCAGACTTTTGTTGTTTTATAAACCTAATCCCAGAATTAACCTCAAAAGCCGGCAACTCTTGAGGCAATAGTTACCAAGTTATTAGATGTTAGTTATGTTAGAATAAAGAAGCTTCAGAGTTTTAGACTCTAATTACTTCTTTGACCATCTTAACTACTTTCTTGAAAAACTTGTCAATATTTGTGCAAGTCAATGATGTGCAAAGCCCCTCCTGGGCAGCTCATCTGGCAGCGTACGCCTCCTTAGGAGCGCTTGCCAGGGGTTCGAGTCGTGCAGGGTTACCGTGTTCGGGGGGATGGGGCCTCTCCTCCCGGATTGCAGGGGATTAGTCGGGCCACCTTCGGGTCTTGACCCGAACACCCCTGTGTCGACAAAAAAAAAAAAAAAAAAAATGATGTGCAAAAAGCTAAACATGGTTGGAATTATTAAAGTACATGTTTGAATATTCTTACCTAGGATTCTACAGCTACACAGTATCTTTTTTTATTTCTTCACAAATCGAATAGTTGACTTGTAGTTGTATGGAAAGAGTTAATATATGCATGTATGAATGCCAACAAAGTGCAATTTAAAGACTTTATTTTCTTTCTGAAGGCGGTGTGATGCATGCAAAGTTAATATGCTAATTTAAAGAGATGAGAAATGAGTTAACTTATAAATTTTAACCTGAGATTCAATTCCACCATTGCCTTGGCATATAGGAGTATACTTATTTATATATTGTTGGGTAAAATATACGAAAGCCCGTTAAGGTTAAGTGAACATGCAGAAAAACCTCCTAAACATACACTCTGGTACCTCATGGTTTGAACTAATTTCAAAAAGCGACGGAAATTGTTTGAATGAACGGGTTTGAAATACATGCATTTCTTTTGCGAGTATCTGTACTGGAAACAAATAAATTTTCAGTTGATATACCTATTATATCTTTAGAGTTATAATATAGAAAAAGCCCCTGTAGTTAAGCAAATCTACAGAAAAAGCTTTTGTGGTTTCAAATTATACAATCCAGTATCTCGTGGTTTGAACTAATGTGAAAATTAACAAAAATCATTTAAATTAATGAGTTTGAGGTTGCTTGACATGGAAAACAATTTTTTAATTCAATTTTTTAGCTAATATACCTATTAAACACTTTAGAACTCATAAAATTTTCAAAAACAACCCAAAACTCCTAAATACAACTCACTTTATTTCTATACATAAAATAAATAAATAAAAACTTCCAATACAACTTACCTTATTCCTATGAACTAAGTAAATAAATAAATAAAAACAACATGAAACCATAGGGGACTTTTCCATAGGTTGGTTTAATCACAGGGGTTTTTTCCGTAAGTTTGCTTAATAAGATAGTTGTTAGAAGGTCTTTTATTGCTTATATATATTAGGGTCATTGTGTCATGTCATCTGCCTCCGTTAATTTTGACTATTTTCATTATTGTTTCAAATTAATAAGGGACTTTTTTGCAGGCTAGCTTAACCACAAGGGATTTTTTTTTTTTTTTTTGTATTTTAACCTATATTTTTTTATGTGTATTTCTGAGGTTGGGGATGTGGGGGGACTCAATTTTTTTCTTGGTCAATTGGGCACTCCTTAACATAAATAAGAAACCACCTAATTAATTAATGCGTTAATTATTTCATATTTTGGAAAGCTATTTTTAAGGGATTCGAATGCTAAATGGTATACATAACCTTTTTCCTAAAAATAAACATCACAGATCTTCTGCTAATACTTGCCTTTCTACCCTCGAAATAATGAATTCACCATGGTACCAAAAGCGATGCTTTTAACGAAAAACCACAAAAATGGAGCCATCAAAATGCATAAAACTCATATTTAGAAATACAAAAATTTTTTAACTCGTGTGTTAAAATCTTCAATGTTTTGAGAAAATATATTAAAGAAAAAACAAATGCAAAATCCAATAAAGAAATTATCATTTTAGTTGAAAACGTTCTTGTATTGAAAGCTCAACTCATTTTAGTTTTTGACATATTTTCACATTAACATCATTAATTTAGCTCTGACTAGTGCTGTAAAAAGTCACGAGAAATGTGTTAAATTCATTTATTAAATTAAAAAATAAAACCTAGTAAATCAAGCATACACAATTTGTTTAATTAAGAGAATTTGTTTAAAATTCACCTAAAGAGTGCTTGCTTGTTTTATCAATTTTTTGAATTTTCTTTTTTACGTCTCAAAAAATTTATTATTCCATGTCTTCTTCCAAAATAAATTGTATTTTTCCTTTCAATATGTCATTTGTGGAGGATAAAAAATTCCAAGTTCATAATTGTTTTTCTTTTTTTAGTTATAAAAGTCTTAATTTGGTTTGGTTTAGAATTTGGGAAACTACTATCTCTTTGTAATTACAAAGAAATAAAAGTACAAAAATAAGTTACTTTAGCAACCTTGACAATATTATGCATCTTTTAGATCCACAAAACGAGTACAAAGTTGACCGCACATTTGTGATTCGGTTTACGAAAATGAATTATTAGATTTATGTTGCAAAAAAAAAAAAAAAAAAAAAGACAACTAAAGAGAAAAAGAAAAGAATAAAAGGTGATAAAATTGAAGAACAAATAGTTAAACTTTCTCCCTATCTTTGTTGGTTTATTTGAAATGGTCTTTTTCCATCATTTGCAAATTTCTTTCCTTGCTAGAAGTTTTTCAAAACTAAAGACATCACCTCTTAAATGCTAAAATTCATCAATTATGGTAGTGTGTGAAACAGCCAAGAAACAGGAGTAGCAGAAATAATTAAGGCAAATAAAAAGTTATCATAGACAAAGAGGAAGATGGGATGTTATACACTGAACAAGCTAACCTCCAAAAACAAGGGGGGAAGAAGCATTTAAAAGTTCATCAAATTAGTTTATTGGAAATATAAATAGTTACCAAGTTGTCGGATGTTAGAATAAAGGTAAATTGGAAAGAAAACGTAAACAGAAAAAATATTTTTTCTTTCGACATCAATAAATTAGTTTCACGTACACTATTTAATTATCTGCATGAATGAATAGTTGGATGAAAAATGTATGGCGCAAATTCAATTTTACTCACCTTATTTATAGAATAGATTTAGGTTCTTAGTATGAATGACTTTTGTTAATGTTTTCTATCCTTAACGAAAAAAAAAAATTTTTTTTGCCCTCACAAAAACCTCGGCAGTTTTATATTACGCACAGCAAGAATTTTGGTTCTGTATCTGTTAGTGAGAGTTATATTGCAAATTCACACAAAGCATTCATTATATGGAAGAAAAAAATCTCCTTAGAAATAAAAAAAAAGTGCATTTAAAAGAACAAAATTCAATGAGAAGACTAAGAAATTCTTGTTGGAGTGTGTGTTTAGTTGTAGTATTTCCTTTTCTTTTTAACTCCCAATAACAAGTCAACGCATTGGGAGGATCAATCTTTACGTGAACTTCGCGCAAGGCTACACAATACAATTGAGATTTTTTGAATATTAATTTTGTGTACTGATGTTTGTTAATATTTACTAATTTTTTAGTGGTTTTTTTCCAATTTCTTCACTCACCATAAAGAAAAAGATCAAATAAATAATATATCTTTTCCCTCCCTTTCTTTTACTTCCCATTCTAGACAATATATACTAGAGATTCCTTTCTTTTTCTACTTTTCCTTCTTTTATTCCATTGAAGTCCTCTCCTTCCCATTGGGTTCATTTCCTTCAATTCAAAGGATGCCCAAGTGATATGCACACATTTTTTTTCCATCTTAGAGGATTACAAGCCTACTACACCTTACATTTTCAAGAAGTTTTCAGCATACTGGTTTCCAACTATGAAAGTTCTTTCTTTGGATAACATTCTCGCGATCAAGTAAAAGGATTTTTCTAAGGAGTGTTTGGAGAAGTATTGGTTAATAATATAGTTATATTACACATAACTTATTATGTGAATGCACACACTCATATTTAATTTGCCCTCTCGTGCATCTAAATACTTTCCAAAATCTCGAAATTATCCTAACAAATGTCCTAGAACGCTTGTTAACCAAACTTCATGTTAAGTTACCAAGTTAGATTAGATCACAAATTTAACAAATATACTTTAATAAATATAACGGTGGACCAATTAAACTTGTTTCCTTCTCCCAATCCAAATTTATTATTGGGTGTTAAAATGGACAGTTGGAGAAAATGGCCAATGGTAAACCTAATTCAAATAAAGTTTACAGCTTGGTCTAGATAGGAAAATAAATATTTGGTATAAGCGTGTGGGATGTGCTGTGGCTCAAGTCCGAGGAACAACCCATAATATTTGTTTCTTACTTGCTCAATTTCCAATTTAGTTTTCTCTATTGAATATTAAAATCCTCTCTAGTATAAAATATAACCCCCCCCCCCTCCCCCTCTCTTCTGAAAAACGCCAATTCGAAGCTTTGTACAAAACCACATCCAGCCCAGGAAAACAATGATTTGATTTTGAAATGATCAAAACTTAGTTGATTATGAAACTTCATTGTGGAAGTAAAAGTAAAGATGAGTGAATGTAATTTATTAACTCACATACTGATTTTATGTAAAATTACGAAATGAAATTACAAGTTTAAAATCCAAAAAATAACTACAGAAAGAGTGCAATCTGTCTGGGTTGAATTTGAATACTTAAAAATGTAAAACCTCCAAGCTGGTACAAAAAGGGAACTACTACCAAATCCTTCGTAAAAGGAAACTCGTGAAGAAAATAAATTGGAGTTTCTTCGAAATGGTAAATTACTAATACTGTGTTTTACAACCAATATTAAACATTCAGCTTCTACACTTTCAGACGGGTCAATATTTACTCTTTGGCAAAAACATGTAAACCAAAAATGGTACTACAAAATTTTCAAGAAAATGAAAATTATGATGCAGCATTTCTTGTTCCAAATAGACAGCCAAGGGATCACCTCCGGTATCTATATCTTTTGAAGTTGAAGTACAAATGCAGTATTCCACGTTCAAATGTGCACTTGAACCCTTTCTTGTGTGAATACTCCCATTCCTTGTTAACTATCCGGAATGCCTGTACAGAAACAACCACCGACTCAGTTTTGCTCAAGCAATTTCCAGCAAAAAGACCAGCCAAATGATGTTGTGCAATTGTAGGTTAGTCAGAGGAGGAAACTTACAATGTCTTCATAAGGTGGCCCTGCATGGAACCTGATGATGCAGGTCTCTGAACTATCGCCATCCTTCTCGATGGCATAAGTTGGAGCTTTCCCTTTATCAACAAGATCTGGATAGAAAATGTTGAATTTGTAGCCTTGTACAATCTTCGGGGGCGGGTTATCGTGGTCATAGTGGGTTTGATTGTATTTATTCCACTCATAACCAGTGTGGACACGATTGAAATACTTCGGCTTTCTTGGTCGGTACTTATCATGCCACCAATAGACCTGCATCCACACCAAATTAGAGAAAGAAAAATGAGAAACTAGAATTTTGATGAACACGGGCTAGAAGCACACATATAGGCAAGCTGACATACCTGTGAATCAAGATTTATTTCGTCATTCGAGCCAAATACTGCATCACCTTCCTCCATGGCTCCCATTGCTTTCATGGCTTTCTTCTCGAAGTTATCCTCAGGAGGAGTAGGCCTTACGGTCAATTCTTGGAGACGCCTTTCTTCCAAGACAGCCATACGCTTCCTCTCCTATACATAGGGATCAAATATGCATAGCTTCAGCATATTGTAGGAAAAAAACAATACTTCTCTTTTAGCATAGTCAGATAATCTACATAAAAAGCACAACAATCTCTGTGTTCTTACCAGTATAGCCATATCCTCTTCTGGGTCAATTGCTTCTTCATTTTCATCGCCATGAATCAACTGCGGCGAATATGATCCAGCCTCTTCATCCAACTCTGGAGTCTCTTGACGCATTATAGGTTCAGGAGAGAGTGTTTCAACACCTGCACAGAAGAAGAAGTCAGCCAAAAATTAAGGTGCAAAAGTAGAAGGAGAAGTCCTGAACATGACAAAATTTCAACACCTTTTCCATCACTACTGGCATCTTCCTCGTCAGGCTGTGGAGTCAACTCTCTTTCACTATCTCCAACTTCCAAAGGTTTCTCAAGGCGCTGTAAATGCTTGCGTAGCAATTTGGCATGGATTTCCTTCAGACAAGCCTGAAATTGGAAATAGGAATTAATCAGGCAAAGCGCACCACAAGCCCTAAAGCAGTATAGAAGCATCACTGCACTGTTTACCTTAGCCTTGAAGATGTGGAGACGTTTAAGAACAGCTTCCCAATATTCAACCACCTTAGCTGTACCAGACTGCATCTGTGCCTCAATCTGAGACTGTAGAGCTTCTAGTTCGACATAGGATTTCCCTTGTAGGAGCCTCTTGACATCAGCCTCAATGCTTGAATGCATTCCCCTCTCTTCAGCAAGTAACTCAGGAGGTAGTCGCTCTCCACGCACTCTGGCTCGATCCAAAGCATCCTTTTTCCGAACTTCAGCGAGTTCCCAATCACAAACCACCAGCAGTGCCTGCAACAATTCCAATTTGCACAGATATGAATTAATTGGGAATTACATCCAGAAGTTTACAAGTATTTCCGACATAGTTTAAGAAGGATCTTCAAACTAAAGTTAATTAGAAATTTAGATTATAGCATTCAAACACCATTTATCTATACTGCGAATGATGTTAACCAGAAGTTCAAAAACTGCCCCCAAAAAAAAAAACCACAAGCGCAACATGAAAACGTACTTGATAAACAATCTTGACAACAAATCAATCAGCTGAAGCTTTAACTAAGTTAAGGACAGGTATACACCTGTGCTGAGATTATATGTCTCAACAGATTATCTAACCAGTTTTGGGTTGTTGACATGTGATCGAGAAACAGATGAACAAACAACTTTCACAATGTGATACTAAAAAAATTATCATAAAATTAAGATACACTATCAAAGAAGGAAAGAAACGAAGTCTGAAAAGAGAATTTGCAAAGACATTGAAAACGCAGGATATTTCACATAGAGTAGAATGTTTCACTCACGGAGACAAGTAGTCCTAGGATTTCATAACAACTAACACACTAGCTCGATATGTGGTAGTATGAACACTTTATACAAGTTACTAGAAGTTGTAGCTGATTCACATAACAAATTGATTTGACACAAATTCAACAACCTAGTCAACTTCCAACAACTATCCTAACACCTTTATGTGAGTTAAAATTTCAATTAGAATAATCCTCCAGGTAAGAATAATTCCACCACACTCAACCAGATAATTTACTTTGCCCATGTATGCAGATCAGGCATCATTATTCAGATGAAAGTTGTGATCCATCTGTCTCACCAATTAAGACCAAATGAAAGATGACATAAATTAAATATACAGGTAAAACAATTATTTACACATAAAATTCAATAACAACCATAAAATCAGATTTCTAGGTTCAATATCCAGACACTTCCATTCATTTGCAAGGTCAGATTACTAAGGCCGCAGCACCTATCCAGCCTACACAACCATAACAAACTTGAAGGTCTTGTGCAGCAAATATCATGACTATGAAGCAATTTTATTGAGTCTATCTTACACCATGAACAACTAAGCCAAAAACAAACCATCCTAATCCAGTTCCACTTCCTCCATCCTCTTAATCCAGTTCTACTTCCTCAATCATTTCCTTCCAACAGCATGCCACCAGGCCAATGTCCTGAAGATATGATTCACATTGTTTTCGAAACTTTTCACTTATTGCTCTTCCTTTGTACATTGTGTGACTCTCGATTTATTTATTCGTGTTCAAATTCATTGAGGTAGTGGGTGTCCACCAATCAGGAGAGGGATTAGAAACGTGTAATCAGCAAAGAATCAAAGAGAAAGAAAACAAACAAGGAAATATTTTCCTCAGTAGCAGAAAATGTTAGCAATCAGAGCACTTTCTAAGCTCTCTTACATCAAATTTGCAAGAAATGCTTATTTTTGCTGCAGTTGCTCATAACATCCTGACCACCTTGGTCTGAATAACCAAATGTGCAACCATTGAATTATCAGATTAGATTTATTAGAATGGACCAATAAGTCAGATATAAATGCAGAAGAGCCTACTACATTCCAATCTGCCACTAATAGGACTTTTTGCATGAAGCACTATTGTTTCTTCAAGAGTAAGATAATACTTTCCATAGTGCTAGTTTGTCTGAAGCCATAAAATGTTCACTTGCATCATAGAAAGTAAATCGCCAAACAACACACAGGCTACCCAAAATATCAGCAAGTATCCACAAGTTGCAGCTTTTTAGCTAAAAGATTAACATTATTTTGGGATATAATAGAACCAAGATTCATAAAAAGAGTTACAAATGCTATACTATACCAGTGAAGTACTAAGAGAGGAGCATACATCTCAATAAATCCTCGACCCAACAAAGAAAGAACAGGTGATAAGAAAAGAGGAACTACCTCCCAATACTGGACATGTGTTGGCGTTGACCTGTCCAAGTCGAGATGCATTTTAATGTCTTCATGAAGTTCTTCCATTTCTTTTACAGTTAAACCCTGCATTGCACATAACAATCATAGAATGTTCAGAACCACCAAAGCACAGGTATGCCACTCAATTATCAGAACAGGACAAATTCATAGTCAGCATTTAAGAAAGCATAAAAAACACAAGAATGTCATTCAATTGTGCAAAACAGGAAAATTTAGTGTCAGCACTCAAGAAAACATACATCCAAGGTTCATCTAAGGATAACCACCATTTTAACCCACCTTCTGCTTCCAGATGCAACTGGATTTCTTTTCCTCAGTAGAAAACCTATTAGCTATGCAATCTTCATTTTTATGCTTGGGCAGATTCACAATATAGACCATTATACTCACAAGAGAACAAAAAAGAAAAAGAAGAACTGAAAGATGAAGATTTAAAGATTTACTCATAAAAAGCATAAGACCTCTAGAGCAAAATTTCCCCCAAGGTTTAGAGACACCCATCCCCATAAGAATATGAGAATGATTTGAGTATCATTGCTGCCATAGCAGCATTCCTTTCCTATGGCACTTAAGAGACTAATGTGACCCAAGAAAGAGGGTACAGCCTCAAGTTCACTTAGCATGAGATGCCAAAGCATTGCATCCAGATTACCAATTGAGCAGCAAGACTAGTAAATGTCTTCAAAAGTATAAACTACTTAGAATTTTTTTTTTCTAAGAGGATCAATAGTGGTTCCCCACCTACCCCCGTGATGAAAAAATGATTAATACTTCAGGTATTATTGCTATTATGTAGCAGCAAAACTAGATTGGGATAGTACTCAAAATAAGTTACTGAGATTTGACAGGAATTAAATAGTTGCACCAAATGATTTATACTAACAGAATATTCATGCACCATACACCCTATTAACCCCAGAAGTTGGTACTATTTTAAGCCTCTATATTCTCCTGATAAGTAATACTGTCACTACTTCAAAGAAACATGAATTTGCAAGATCATGAGTTTGGTTCTTCTTGTGTGAGGTTAATAATAGAGATAGAATGCACATATTAGTAGCTAATCAGTCAATTGAATAGTGAAGCATATGAAAAAGAGGACAAAGATGGTCAAGGATCATTATGATAGCAAGACACTGCATTAGAGAAAACAAGTAATAATTACCTTGAAGACCATGTATGGTTCATTTATTTCTATATCCAAGTCATCTGAAGGATTGAGATGCTTAGTAAGAATGTCAATCGGCTTAGTGCGGCCTTCTCGCAACCGTATCTCTGACCTAACCTTGCTTTGATCAAAATGGAACTGCAAGCAATAAAATGAGTTAACATAGCAGAATTGGAATGAGCAAAACATCCACCTTACAGCAAAGAATTGAAGAAGCTTCTTTTTCCCTGTTTCATATTTTAATTATCAGAAAATTTTATTACACATATTGCAAAAGAAACAAAGGTCATGAAAGATTTGAGACATCCACCTCTTCTTCTTTCTTCTCCCAGTCTTGAAATTCAGCTCGAGCACGTTCCCTTGCTAATAATGCCTGTTCAATCAAAACATGGTAAAATTGCCAAAATGCTGAAACATTGATAAATCAGAAAGTATGTCCTAAAATCCGTCATCAAGAACTTTAGATACCAAAGACAAACAATATTACCATTTCTTCTTCATGCTGTGCCTTCTCGATAGCCCTTTCTTCCCTTCTTTTCTTCACCTTTTCAATCTCTGCCTACAATTTTAATTCCATTGAGTACTAACTTAACAAAAAGTAAACGTCTTCTCAATATTTTTCATGAAACTGCTGCAGTCATTGCACAACTGGAACACTTCAAGGAGGAATTTGGAAAAAAAAATCAAATTATGAATACATGAAACTAGAATTACTACTGCTGGGTTTTAGGTGAGTAAAGTAAGGGATGCAGACCTGTACATAAAAAAACAGATCTCAATGCTCTGACTTGTGAAAGAAAGCGACAAGAGGGGAAACGATTGGGAAACGATTTATTGGACAATGAAGATAATCATGATTTGTAGGAGTGAGAGATGCATGTACCAGTAACCAATCAGTCAAGTGCAGTATTTCATACAGCATGCTTCATTTACTCTAAGGAACATAAAAAAAAAAAAAAGCAATACTAGTCTATAAAATACCATTCTTTCTCTCTGTCTCTTTTTCTCTGCCTTTAATGAAAACGTTTCAAGTGGCATGCCTTCGGTGATATCGCGTTCAATCTTCTTGCGCCACACAAATCTGCAAGGGGACATTTTTTACACAGAAAATTCAAGGGACAACTAGATTTTTTCAAAAACAAAATAGTAAACTATGATAAATTTTTCAATATTGTTGTCCACAGATTCTGGTGGAAAACTTTTATATAAGCTCTCCTAGCCCCATCTTTTGAACAAGAGAAAAACTGATACAGTGTCCAAAACTACTTCATGCATTAATTAAATAGGTTAAATGAATATACAAATGAGAACATGCACATAGGCTATTAGCCTTATGTTACTGAAGAAGCACACAGAGGCACAAACACAGATGGAAAGGGTGGGAAGAAGGAAAACCATCACCAAGTTCACTAACCAAAGAGGTACTAAATTGCCCTAAGATGCACTAGCCTATTTGAACTATCACATAAAACTATGTAAACAATGTTCTCCAAAATACAAACTTCTTCATAAACATAAAATATAAGAAAAGCCTGCTGAATCACACTCAGGGCCTAAGGTTTGAACAAGCTATAGGCTAAATTTCATAGTGTCAGCTAGATGCCCTTCTTAGTCAACCTTTAACCGAAAGATTGAGTCTATAGATTACAGTGAACTAATTTCCCCTCTTGTTCAATATTGATGAGAGTGTTAAAGTATCCTTTTCTCTTCCTATCAGTCATAAATGTTTCTATGATCCTAAGTATCAACCATGAATCTCAAATCTCTAGCTTGAATTCTTTTTTTTCTGAAAGGGACTTACTATTTCTTATCTAATATCTCATTCTACTCATCCTTTTAGTTTACAAGCCTGAGTTTTCACACAAAGGTAAAAATGCACTACCAAAGCAAACTTTCCTGGAATCTTATAGTGAAAATGCAAAATTTCTGTTCTTCAAATACGTTTCTCCATACATAGGTGCTCGTTGACAAAATAAAGCCAGCTTTTTGAGCCCATGACCAATCAGAAAATGTACAGGGCATCATGAATAAAGATACCACAATCATTTCAATGGTGGTCATGGTAAAAAAAAAAACCTCCACACCAAAGCCTAAACAAAGATAAAATTATCTAGCCTCATTCTGAACTTCAAAATAAAAACACAGTTAAAGCAAACTTGGTTACCAACACTAACATACATTCCTGACATGTCCGCAATTCAAAATACAGAGGAATATAATTTACCTTTCATTTAGATTGGAATCTCCAAATGGATTTGAATCATTACCATATCCAGAAATATTCTGGGCCTTCAATTTCTTTGCAACTTTTGCTGCCTAAAGTTTAAAAAAAAGGTTGAAGCTGAATGAAATAGTGTCAATCAAATTAAAGTAAAAGAAGATAAACCAAATGGTACTTATAAAGATAAAAACAAACAGAGTTACCCTTTTTTGAGCTTTCTTTGCCAAGTACTCGGCAATATCATCCTCAGTGATTTTTCTATTCTTCTTTTGATGTCTGTCATCATCGCTGCCACGATTATGACTGGACTTGGATGAGGATATTTCCCTCCTGCTTCTACTGCTCCTATCGCTGCCCATGATGAATTTAAATCTGCTCTTTATTCCTGCGTACAAATAATGCAGTGGCAGTTATTATGGTACTGAAAAATCAAGATATGCATCATTTGATAGAACACTAAAATCATATGAAACTGCACCATAAATAAATTTTCATTGACCTTCAGGTTTAAAAAATTTGTTCTTTATGTAACTGTTGTTGAGCCCCATTTTTTTTAAAAATAAATAAATAAAAATTTTAGGTTAAAAATGGTTTTAGAATTTTTGTTTAAAATTGATTTTAAAAAAATAAGGAAAATAAAAAGAAAAAGCGCCTAAAATGGGACTTGGCAAAGGCAACGGGTTTGGGCCCACTAAAGTCTTGAAAAAGGATTTTTCAACAATTTGGAGTTGCCTCTCGGTATTGGATTTAGGCGTACCAAGTCACCTTAAAAAAGGTAATTCTTTCTTTTTTTTTTAAAAAACACAAATTTAACCCTTTAATCAGACAACTCCAGGTCTTTCGAAATCAAAGCAATGAATTCGGGAGCTACAATTGTGAGGGGGGAAGGTCGAGACTTTATCCTTGAGCACCCCCCTACACCTGGCAAAGCTGGTTGCAAGTTTAATTTTATTCTTTTAATTTTAAGGCCAAAATTGAGTTAATTTAAACTAAACACATAACATGCAATAAAAGATTGTCTAAATAAAAGCAAATATAACACATCAAAACAATGTAGAAGGAGATGACTAATTCCATGACTTACATTGGAAAAGCCATGGGATAACGCGCTCGTGGCCCACTTGATCACACACGACAAAATAAACAGTGGTTGACTATAACTAGAAGAAAAGAAAGGAAAAAGAAAAAGAAATTTACAAAAATTAAATGCTCCTATGCCCCTTATATGGGTGTTATCACTTCTATGAAAGAAAAATAAAATAACTACAACTTGACTTGGCAAATAAAAAAGCTAAGTAAACTAATGGTTGAGTAAATAATGGCTAAGGACCTAACTGAAAGCATAAAAGTAAAGTTCTGGGGTCAAATTATGAAGTTCTAAAACTCTGGAATTAAATCACAAAGAACGGGAAAATTGAGGGACTGAAATTATAAATTTAGACAAATAATCATCTTCTCCAAACGGGCTAAACGTCAGCTGCCGTTTCGTCCTTCTTCTCCGATGAAAAACACCAGAAAGTTCGACTCTGGCCAATCCCAAAAGAAAATGAAACTCGCACAAGCTCCCTCTCACACAATCTCATGGCATAACTTGAGTTCATACAAAGGAAAGGATAAGAAAAAGAAAAACTGAAAAAGGTGCAAAAAGAAAGCACATCAAGATCTCTCAAAACTCTCCTTTCTACCCTGAAAATCAACTATTATGTTTTGACAAGCATTGAACTTGCTGAACATTCGTTTTCCTCACACGCAAAATGCAGGTCAATCGTCCTTCAGGTAGAACTTTCAGTTGGGCATTTTATCAAACAATAAATGGGCATGAAGAAATTCAACGATTCCCTGCTCAATCGAAGTTATAACTAGCCTCCAAATTCTCAGAAACACAAGGGATTTCAATCCAATCAACACATAAAGCATGTATATTCACAAAATCGTGGATAATCAACAGGAAAATTGCAATAGACAAATTCAAGAAAGATGTGCTTTGAGAGCTTCAAGAGTCTGAGCTTGAAGAGAAACTGAAATTTAAAGGAAAAGGATAGCTTACAGTGCTCTCTCTCGGTGAAGATTCGCAGGTGGTGGTGGAAAGTTCCGGTGCTGGCAGCGAGCTACAATTCCTCCGCCCAGTCTTTTGCTATGTTTTCCCTTTCCTTTTTCTTTTGTTCCCTTTTCTGGATTTTCTCTGTCTTGCTATTTTTTGATGGGGCTTGGATTTTCTCTGTTCCCAAGAAAAATAAGAGTATAAAAGAGGAAACAGACCTGGAACTATAATTTACTTATAAATCATTGTGATATATGTAATAGCTATAACGTAAAAAAAATGATAGTGACTGACATATACACGATGATATAAGAAATTCATGCCATCGACTATTACATCTCGCACATGGTCCGCAAATATTCCAGTCGACCAAGCCAGACAGGTATTTGTTTCTTCCTTGGACTACTTGCCAAAACAACCAAACTGAAAAGTACAGACCAAAACATTGAATTACCAGCCACTCAAAATTTCACAACTGGGAGGACTAGTGGAAAGACGTTGGCAAATGGAATTTTTCTTCTCAAAAACTGGGTAGATTTGAGAAGGTGAATTACTTGCCCAAGTGGAAATTGATATCACACGACCAAGAGAAAACAAGTATATGTACTTTTGTTAATAAGAACTGCTTCACGTAGTCAAGACAGACCTCAAATCAATGAGAGCCACAGTAGTCAAGACAGAAAAGGCTAAAAGGACCAAAATTATTTAGTAATCTGTTAAGGTAACGATTTCCTATCCTTCTTTAACTAACATCCAATATTTGACATTCCCTGTTAAATGGATCACCAAAACCTCAAATCAGTTTAGAAGGTCGAATGTAAATATTTCTTTACCACTCGAACAAGTTTTACTAGTAGAGAAATGACCAAGATCAACTTTCTTGTTGTATATATCACAAGGACAGTAATCCTCACTATGCATTAGAGTTCCATATCAGGATGCCTAGAATGCCTAAAATATGGATTTTCTTGAAAGCAGAGGGAACACCATGTGGAGATCCGTGGTTTTCGCTGTAAGGATGATCGTTAATCTCGTGGCAAAGTGTAAATTGAGTAGATTTTTTTCCATTTAACGCACTGATCATGAAAACTTACCAATTTGAATGACCATTATAGATGTCCATAAACATATTGTGCTGAAAATGACTTTGGCGAATTCTCATAAACTTTCAAAGTTGTCTTAAGAAGGTTAAAACTTCCTTAGAAACCTATGATAAGCAGCTATGATGCAATCAGTTAACCAAATCAAAAGGGCAGACAATTATATACTTGAAATGCTCAACAGAATTGCAAAAATTCTCTGCATCCAAGCAATGCAGAGCTAAAAACACCATAGGATCATGCCTGTTGAAATAGCAAAATCCATTTTCTTTCAAAATCTGATTTATGGGATCATGCCTATGAACTGCTAGCAATGTACATACATAAAAATAAAACAGGTAACACAGGGACAGAGAAGTTTGTTGGTGGATTGTGGCTGGGGTTAGAGGTGGAAGGATGGACTGGAGACTGTAGTTGGTAAATTAGAAACACAGCAGACAGAAGTGTCTTGGAATCTCATGACTTGGGAAGCTGCCCTGCTTGTGTTTCATTTCGTTTGAGGAAAGATTTCAGTATATTAAGACAGAAGTGTTTCCACGGTTATATTCCCTTTTCAATCAAGCAGCTACGGCAAGAACCAGCCAGTGGCTTCACAAACTCAATGAATTCACTAAAACTTTTACAAATGGTCTCACCAGATTGTAAGAAAAACACTAGCCTACCCTACCCTACCCGGATTCTGACTCCAACAATCATAAAACCCCCAATTGCAATTCCCTTCCCTTTTTTTTTGGTTTTCACTTGGACAATAACCAATTGCAAACATTGGCATATCAAGCCTTAAATGAACCATCAGAGGAGAGATTTATAAAACTAAAATGTTAGGTAAAAACCCATTAAAAAATACACAAAAAAGACCAGATATAGCCATCAGTCAAACATCAAACAAGCCCAACGGCTGACAGAAATCAATAGCAACACAAACAGGAAGTAGATCTTCAATGTCAAAATTCATATCTCAAATAGAAAAACATCATACCTTTATTACAAAACCCCTTCTTCACTGAAACAGTGAACAAAAGGGCCTTTCCCAGATTGCTCAGAATCCGCAAGATTTAGCAGAGAAAATGTCCAAGGAAACGGACATAATTTATAAAAATGGATTGTTGAAACAGGGTAATTGTTGCTTGATGGGAAGGGGGAAAAAATTGGCTTCTGGGTATGGGATTATTGGGTCACTTAAAACTACTACTACTAATAAATAAGGCGCATGTTACAGGAGGCTAAGAACTAAGAAAAAGAAGAGGGAGAAGAGAGTGACAGGTGGGGGATGGATGATGCCAGGAAGAAACGACGGGCAAGAGAAGAACGAAGGGGAGGAGAAGGGCGCTTTGACAGATTTTTAACGTGGTGAAGAAAAAATTGAGACATCTTTAACAGAATTCTGCCGGGCTTTTTTTTTTTTTCTTTAAATTGGACTGGCTGCCCTTTCATAACTCATAGTTTTTTGTACGAGTGTTTCGATAAATGGACTCTGCGAAAACACTTCAAATTGGACTGGCTGCCGCTCGGGCTTTTTTTTTTTTTTTAAAAAAAAAAAAATTGAACTAGCTGTCGGGCTCAATTTTTTGTTAGTCCGGCAGCAGTGTCAGAGTTTTAAAAAAAAAAATTCGCTTTTTTGGCTGTTGGGCTGACAGCAGTCATAATTTTGCAGTACCCCATTGTTAGACCTGTATATGTCAAACTTTTCCTTTTTTCAACAATATTCTGAGTAATTAGCCCAATGATAGATGGGGAAGTTATTTTCCTCCTTAGGGTGTAACTTATTTCTTGTCAAAAATTATTTTTCCAAATTAATTGACAATCAAACATGGAAAAATATGGCAAATGTTTTTCGGAAAACCTTTTTCACCCAAACAAACAGACCCTTAATCTCCCAAATATTAGAAACATTTACCTTTCTCTTCCCTTCTTTTCTTTTCTGCTCAAATCTTATCTCCCAAATTAGCTATGGAAATATCTTGAAGAAATATTCAGGCTAATTATAGTAAAACCTATGTGTTTTAGAATTAGGAATTAGGATAGGCTAATTCCAATAAATTTGGCCCTAATTATATCTTATCAAAGAGTACCGTAAATTTGGCCCTAATTATATCTTATCAATCAAACCTATGGTAAGAGTTGGAGTTTGAAATTGAGGCTCCAATTGATTCGTCCGGTTATTTCACAATTTTTGAACCTTTTTTTTTTCTTTATTGTCTTTTCACGCTATCATAGTTTCTTGGGTAAAATACAATAAATCCCCCTATGATTTATCAATTGTACATAAAAACTTCCTCATTATTTAAAAACTCCCACATAACTTCCCTATACTTTGGACTTCTTTGGAACTTGGATGAAAAGCATCCAAAATAACGGAGTTTGAGATACACTCGTGTATTAAATGAGTTTCAAGTGACATTATCAAGCACAATTCAGTATTTTGCAGTTTTTTGTCAATTCCTTTTTTTATTTCCTTTCTTTTTTTTTGTTTATTTTCCTTCTCTATTTCTTCCCTGCTCACAACCAAACTGGTCAACAACACTAAAATGATCAACGACACTGATGAACACCAATCATCATCAGTACCGCCACTGATCACCAATAGCTCCACCATCGCCACCAATCACCAGCAACTCTACCACCAATCATCACTGATTCTATCGCTCAATTATCCCAAAATAACACCAAAAAATTTCCAAATTAGATAGAGCGCAAAATAACAACAAAAGTTCTCAATCTAATAGTCTCAAAATATTAACAAAAAATTCTCAATCAATGATCCCAACCTAACACCAAAAGCCTCCAATATATCAATCACATAGTGGCTCTATTATCAACTTCAAATTAATCACAAATTCAATAGAAACATGAATAGCAAAATTAGATCTGATGATGGTCATTTGTCGGTGGTATTAGTTGAAGGACGAATAGAAGGAAAGGAAAAAGGAAGCAAAAATATAAAAATCAACCAATGGGCAAGAAGGAGAAATCGAGGTCCACTGCCTTCATGTAATTGGAGCGTGAAGACCCTTTTGGCTTGCTTGGAATACTGAGAGGCCAGAGCCTCCTAATCAACTATCATGGGACCAAGACCTTCGAACGATTGGTGATGAAGATGCAGGGGAAAGAGCCGGTTTTATCGCCTAAGAAAACTAATGATTCAGAAGAGAAAGAGACCAAGCAACCCAAGTCTCCAAAGAAAGTTGCTGCTTAGATTTGGGTTCTTAATTTTACAGAAGAACACATGAAAAAGTCATGAATCTAGACTAGCGGTGATAGAGATGCTGTTGAAAATAAAGATGGCGAGAAGATGGCAGCAATGAAAATGTGGTGTTGGCTGGATTGATGGGGCAAGAAAAAGAAAGGAAAATCAAAGGGGAAAGGGAAAACAGGAAAAATGTTTAAAAAAAAAAGGAAGAAACAAAAGCCCAGAACGGTCTGGCATTTCCTCGAAGAAGATGATATATCTTATAAAATTTCAAATGAGCCCCTTACTTTTACCTTTGTTTCAAATGAAGGAAGAAAATTTTTAAAACTTTAACTGAGCCCTAAGTTGACCTTTGATTTAGTTTGGAAATAGGGTTAATATAGAAAATTTACATCTTTCCGTCAATTTGGATGATTTTTGTCCATTTTCCAAATTAGTCCAAAGCACAAGCAGGTTATGTGGGTGTTTTTAAATAATGAGGGAGTTTCATGTATAATAGGCAAACCACAGGAAGGTTCTACGTATTTTACCCTAGTTTCTTTGGGAGTAGGCTGCAAACGAGTCGAATCAAGTCAAGTTTTGATTTAATTGAGTCGAGTCTTGACTCCATTTTATCAAGTTCTAACTTGACGAACTTTCAATGTAAAACTGGAACTTGAAATTGACCTCAAATTCGAATCTAGTCGAAGTCAAACTCAAGTATACTTGAACTTTAAAAAATAATAATAATAAATTTTTTTAAAATGAATAAAATAGTTATTTTCCTTAACAAATAATAAAAATATTAGGGATAGCAAAATAGTAGTATAAGCGAATGGAGGTGTTATTAAACAAGCAGGAGATGTCCCGGGCAATAGGATAACGTACCAAATAACTATTCTACCAGTTTCCTATTGGGTTTATAAATGAGGAAGCACTCACCATTTCTTTCTTTACAATATCCCAATAGAGTCACTAAATTTGGATGTTTCACAGTGTGATAGGCTTCTAACTTCCCTCAGAAAAGTCTCGCTCCCCACCATTAACTATGTGCTTTGTTGCAGCATGCTGACTACATGCCTCCGTTACCTATGGAGTACATTCAAATTACATGTAGAACAATTAGCTATGGAGTATGTTCAAAATAAGCGTATTAGATTTAGGATATGCCTTCGAGACCATATAGGTCGCCCATCATGCCTCCCGGATGCCCTCATATCAACAGTGGGATTCGCCCACCAACACAGCTCTAGTGAAATTTGATGAACACATGATATTTTGTGAGAAAGTCATCTGTTCTTGCACACTGAGCCAACTTGTGTTGGCATATAAAAACTAGATGTATATATATGTTGTTTGCCACTGCATAAGTAGTATTATTACAAGAGTTCTGTTTTAAAAAATTAACTAAAAATCTCGACATGCTTACACACAGAAGATGTGGGAGTAACAACAAACTAAGAAGTGAGTCATCTTTTACTTTGCTTTTATCGCTGATTCGTTTGCCTACTATAATATCATTTTTCTTACTACAAAAATATAGTAGCTATTTTAATTACCCCACCATGGAACCATGTGTGCATGAATGTTACCCCATGTCACTTCTCCCAAGGCCCAACACAAGTTCGATCTGGTTAAGTAAAAATATGACTCGGTGAACTGAATGTGAGCATTTATTCCTATTCTTTTTAGTTAAAATAATCAAGTCAAAGCACTCTATAGGTTTTGCATAATGTTATTAAATTTAAATTGATTAAATATCATCTAAATATAGTTACTTAATAGAATTTTCCTTTTTGTCTAGTGAGACCCACTAAATGAAATCAATTTAACTGCTTCATGTTACAATATCAAAGGTGAAGAATGGACGAACCTAGTCACTTATGGTATGAACGGTTGCTTTACTAACATCTAAGGTAAAGACTATTATTCTAGATTGAAGCATGTAGGGATGCAAGTAGTAAATATAAATTTACAATTTGACAATATAAGTTAGAGATGTAATCAAGCCGAGTCAAGCCTGAGTATCACCATACTCGAACTCGACTCGACTTTTAGGAAGGATGCTCTCGTTTGAGCTTGAGCTCGAGCGAGTAGCATTACTAGAACTCGAGCTCGAGCTCGATGCTCGATGCAATGCTTGTAGAACTCAAACTCGACTCGCATAGGGTCGAGTCAAAGCAAGCCTTATCGAACTTGAGTTAGGAATATTTAAAGATTTCATTTTTTTTGATAAATTTTAAGCTAAAAGACATTATCATCCTTCAAAAAAATTTTATACAACCTAAAATATTTCATAAATTTAACCATTCTTGTGGGCACAAGGGTAATTTCATAATACTAATATATTAAAAAATTAAAATTTAAAAACTCGATAAGGCTCGACAAACCTTCAAGTCTTGCTACTCAATACTCAAACTTGACTCGTTTGGCCCTATTGAGCCACTCGAACTCAACTCGAAATCGGTCAACTTGAGTTTGAGTCAAGTTTTTAATTGAGCTACCCGCGAGCAGATTCGATTACAACCCTAATATAGACAAGCTACTTATTTGTATATTGGGTTGAGCTTACATTACTTGATAGGTTTGAGGAATTATTTGTTTAGGTGAGGGTTGGGCGACTTTTGGACGAGTTGGTGTTAGGTTTTATCTATTTGAATTATACCCAAGTCGTCCAAGCATAAATTGGGTTGATGTTGGATTGGATCATATTGATCAATTCAAACCCATAACCCAAATAAGACCCAATCAATTATTTCATATATTTTGATACATAATACTCTCTCATACACATTTACATATATAAAATAATTTTTTCTTACACATAAACATAGTTTCACATACATAAATACTAAAGCATCTCCAACTCGATTTTGGTCTAATTATGTCGGTTTGGATATGTTTTTTTGGTGTTAGTCTAATGACTAGTTTGGGGGTTTAGGATAGAAAAGAAAAGAAAAGAAATGTTAAGCCATGAAAGAAAAGAAAATAAGAGATATGAAGAAAAGAGATTTAATATTGTTTGGGAGTTTTAAAAGGAAGTAGAATGATTTTAGATATACTTGTCAATAAAATTTCATTCAATAGTTTTGTGAGGATAAAATTGACAATTTGAAAAAGTTTTGCAAGGTTCCATCCGTTTTCCTTTGCTTTCTGCATGTTTTTGGTTGGGAAAATTTTTTTGACTATGGCAGCACTTGGGATCCTGCAAAATCCATGCGTTTCTTTTCTTTTCCGTTTCACTCGAAAGTTTCAAACATAAAAAAACTCAACTTTCTCTACCTTTTTTTTGGTTTCTGCTGAAATCTCACTCCTAAAGGCACCATAAAACTTTATTATAACTTTCTCTACCTTTTTTTTTTTATTAAAACTTTATTTGTCTAAAAGACTCGAAATATCCTCTAGTTTCCAAAACCCAATCTCCCATCACCTATCACTTAACTTTTGCCATCCACTATCAATATCCTATTTAAAGTACACTTTTTTTTTCTGTCACCCATCACTGACAACTTTTGATATCTACCATCAGTATCCTATTTAATGTACTTTTTTTACCCATCACTCATCATTGACAACTTTAGCTATTGACCTTCGGTACCCTGTTTAATGTATTTTTTTTTTTTGTTTCTATAAAACTTGTGGGTGCTTTAGAATGTTATTGTACTAGAATTCTGACCCAAAGAGAAGCTCTCCTATTATATATGGGAAATTCTACAGTCCCTTTATTGTTTTTAAGGGAACTATTCTCTTAATACATATCCAATACATTATTGCCACATCATTTAATAAGGATAGAACTCATACATAGTAAACTTTCTCCTAAATGCTTGATAACTTGCTATAACATGCTATAGTTTTCCTTTAGTATGACAAATCTATATATATCTCATAAGAAATCAAATTAACAATATAAACTACTTGTATTAATGATTATGAAATAGTTATAAGAGACAACTTTTTAAAGTGTACTAGTGACATATATTATTAAAATATTATAATTTCTAAAAGACGAGTGAATTATAGTATTAGTATTGTCAAATACTTAAAGAAGTACTATCAAAATTGAAAATAGAACTATTCAATATAGTAAAACAACAAATCATATTGTCATTATTTAAATTTTTTAAAAGACAAATAAATGATTAAGTGATAATATTAGTATTCTCAAATACTTATAAAAGTATTACGAAAATTCAAAAAAGATAGAACTGTTTAATATAGCAGTAGTATTAGTATTAAGTGATACTATAAGAAATCAAATTAACAATATAAACTACTTGTATTAATGATTATGAAATAGTCATAAGAGACAACATTTTAAAGTGTACTAGTGCTAGATATTATTAAAATATTATAATTTCTAAAAGACGAGTGAATTATAGTATTAGTATTGTCAAATACGTAAAGAAGTACTATCAAAATTGCAAATAGAACTATTCAATATAGTAAAAAAAAATATTGTCATTATTTAAATTTTTTAAAAGATGAATAGATGATTAAGTGATAATATTAGTATTCTCAAATACTTATAAAAGTATTGCAAAAATTCAAAAAAGATAGAACCGTGTAATATAGTAGTAGTATTAGTATTGCGTGATACTAGATGAAGTGCTACGAAAATTTTAAAAAAAATAAGGGTGACAATCGGGTCGGGTTCGGGTTGACGGGTCGAGTTGAGGCCTAAGTATAACAAAGAACCTGCTGACCCGAACCCGACCTGCCAATGCGAAACGGGTTAGGGTACCTGACACGAACCCGAAAATTTCGGGTTGACGGGTCGACCCGAAATGACCCGAAACTTAATTTTAATTTATTAATTTATCAATGTAATATTTAATAAAATCAATTTTTCACAAAATTAATTACATCATCAAGTAATAAAAATTTAAATAAATAATTTCAAACCAAATATAAAATAAATTAAACACCGTAAAAGTGTTTTATCCCAAACCAAATATAAAATAAATTAAAACAGCATAAAAGTAAAAAATAACATAATATATTATTTGTCCAAATATAATAATTTTAACTTCACACAAGTTAAATAAATTCATTTAGGATTAAGTAATTATTGCCTTTGGAAAAAAAGAATGATTTAGTTTAGTTAGATAAAATAATTTTTATGTTTATTAAATTAGTTTTAATTCGTAAACGGGTCACATCATGTCATATTAGGTCACCACGAGTTGACTCGAAATTGACCTGTTTTCTTTTCGGATACATCGGGTTCGCCCCGATTCTGACCCGAACTCCTGAAACCTTGATCCAAACTCATTAATTTCGTGTTAGTTTCGTGTCATGTTTTCGCGTCGTATCAGGAATTGCCACCCCTAAAAATAAACATATTAGTATCTGATGTATATTATCAATATGTTATAGTTCTAATATTATCAAATAGTTGAAAAAGTACTACGAAAGTATTTTCCGATTTAGTAGACGCACTACTGCATATAACATTAGTACTATGAATAAGTTATGGTATTAATATTATTAAATGGTATGCGAAATAGCACGAAGTAAAAAATATTGCTATCAAATGCACTACTATTACTCTCTAATATAGTATTTGAAAGACTACAAAATAAAAGGGAAAATCGTTCAAAACGCCCCTCACATTTTACAAGATGACTTTTTTCGTGCCTCACTTTTAAAAGTGTAATTTTATGTCCCTTACAAATTCATATTGACCAAATTTGGTCCCTACCTAAGTTTTTGACTAATTTTTGGCGGGAATCCACCACATGACTTGCATGTGATCATTTTTTAAGAGCAAAATTATCAAATCAAATTTTTACATAATCTGATTCATAGTCCTCACATTTCACAAAATGAATTTTTTCGGCCATAACATTTTACAAAATGAATTGTTTCGTTCCTCACATTTCAAAAAATGAATTTTCCATCCCTCACATTTTTTAAAATGAATTTTTTATCCCTCATTGATCATGAGCATGAATAACTTTTTTTCTATAAACCCACGTATATGTCTATTCGATTATACCTGAACAGTACGAATAACATGTAATTTATCTCTATTGGATTTCATCTAAATATGCTAATTGTAGTTATACACATGCTATTCAATAGATATATATAGGGGTTAAAACTAATAATTTTGTTTGAAACCCATGTATATATTTATATGATTTCACCATTTGAACCTATTCAATTTTTGTGACATTTGTCTTTTGGTAATAATTTATTTATTGAATTGTATAATAAGGTCATCTAATTAATGGGTTCTAACTCAAATTCTATAATTGTGCTAACAAATTTCATTTTAAATATGAAATTTTTACTCGACACTTTTAAGACCAACAGTTGAATTACTTGCCTTGTGATTGTCTTAAAATTTGAAAATGCCAATCACTTATTTCTTTTTGTCATAATTTTATTTTGTTTATTTTTTTGTCCAAATTTAATTCGATATAAACACTCGATAATATTTATAATTAAATGTCTTCTTTATTTTCAAATTTCGAGTAAAAGAAAATGGATATAAGTGAAAAACTAACAATTTTTTTAAATCCATGTGTATATCTATTTGATTTCACTTGAGCAGTACGAATAGTATATAATATATCCATTTGATTTCACATGCTATTCGTACTGTTCAGGTGAAATCAAATAGATATATACATGGATTTAAAAAAAATTTATTCACACACATTATCAATAAAAGATGAAAAAATTCATTTTAAAAAATGTGAAGGATGAAAAAATTCATTTTGTGAAATGTAAGGGACGAAAAAATTTATTTATGAAATGTGAGAGATTATGAATCAAATTATATAAAGTTTGATTTGACAATTTTTCCCTTAAAATATAATCACGTGCAAGGCACGTGGTGAATTCCCACAAAAAACTAGTCGAAACCTAATTAGGGATCAAATTTAACCAATGTGAATTTGTAAGGGACGTAAAATTACATTTTTAAAAGTGCAGGATGAAAAAAGTTATTTTACAAAATGTGAGGGACGTTTTGAATGATTTTTTCAAAAAAAATATTTTCTTAAAAAACCAAAAGATGAATAATTAAGTAATTTATTACTATCAAAAGTTGAAAGAAGTATTATTAAAATGAAAACATAGTACTATCCAATATAGTATTTTAATATTGTAAATAAGTAATGCTATTAGTGCTGACAAATACCAAAAGAAGTACTACTAAAATGAAAAAAAAAAGTACTATAAAGTACTGTGCAATATAGTAGTAGTCAATGTTTTGGAAATCGGACCGGATCAGCCGGTTGAACAGCAAACCGTCATGGCCAGTTCAAGTCATAGTTGACTTTGTCAGAAAATCGGTCAAGAACCGATCAAATCGTGAAAAACACCATTGAACCGATTTTCAACCTTCCTTTTTTTTAAAAAAATTTTGCAAAATGCAGCTATCAAGATTCGAACTCAAGACCTTTGTAATAGTTTTTTTAAAGTTTTGCAAAATGCAGCTATCAAGATTCGAACTCAAAACCTTTGTAGTAGAAGACCAATGTATTAACCATTGCACAATCACATCTTATTAATTTTTTTTGATAACTTATTTATATAAAGCAAGCACTCATATTTCTTTTTTTCCATTTTTCGTACAAAATCTCATGCTCTCATGACTCTTTTTTTTTAATTTTCAACTCTCTCTCTCTCTCTTTATCCTCTTTTCTTTTGTCACTCCCTTTTTAATTAAACCTCTTTATTTTTAATTTATTGATGTTTTCTTCCATCTTTTAATTTTGTTTTTGTCCATTAAAATTAAAAAAAGTTAAAAAAGAATTATTTTTTTAACCCAAATTATTTAATGCCACAACCACTCACTTTTATCTCATTTTTTGTTTCTTATCAAGTTTACATTTCTATTTTCGATTTTCTTGACTTCCTTCGAACTCCAAACTTTCTTTTTTAAATTGTAATCTCTAAATCCCAAAACTTAAATTAAAATTTAAGTTCACAAAATCTAAATTCTCATAGACGTGAATTTTGTACAATTTCAAAATATTTTGATACTTTTGGGTTGGATTTAGATATAATTGAAATTGAGATGAAATTTATTTGTTTTAACTTATAATTTAAAAAATTTATTTTTAAAAATCCAAGTTATTAAAAAATAGTAAACTTTTCATCATATAAAGTATTAAATTAGTCCATTACATGTTTTATTTTGTACATATATATATTTATATAAATTATTTTTTAAAAAATTCATTGAACCGAGATTGAACCGATCCGACCGGTTGAACTTCGACCCTTTCACTTTACCGGTTCAATTAACGGTTCGATTTTTAAAACATTGGTAGTAGTACTATCCAGAGTAGCATTAGTACTATTATTAAGTCATAATACTAGTATTAAAAGTACTGACCGACGTAGTAAAAAACAAGTATCCAATTATTTGACTAATATTATTACTATCACATATTACAAAAAATACCTCTTAAGAAATAATATATCGAAATTTCATTAGCATTGTTGTATTAATGATCATGAAGTAGTTTAAAAGACAAATTTATTAATATATGTTAGTGCCAAATATTATCAAAATTTTGGGACTTTCAAAAAAGATCACTACATTGTACTATTAGTAATATCAAGCACTAAAAAAAAGTACAGTAAAATTAAAGCATAATATTGTCTGATATAATAAAAACTACTACCAATTGCTTTGACTAACTTAATTATTGGATATTGCAAAATATTATTTCTTAACTAACAATTATTTCAAAAATTTAAAATGACCAAGGGGTACTTGTGAAGGGCAACTTTGATAAGTGGACCAACGACATAAAAACCTCATAATGTATAACTAAAGCCTTAATACCATATAATAAAACAGATCTCATTATCAAGATGTCCTAGTAGTTCTACGTAACTCGCATTATGTACTATCCTTTTGTCTAACTATTATCCCAAATTTTGTCATTATTAACTGAAATTATATCACAAGTTATCTATGACAGACTAATTTCACTAATAAATGGTTGTGGAGCTTCATAAGATCATGAAAGAATAACATTGCTTTAATCATTTTTTTAGAACACAATGAAACAATATACAAACTTAAACTAAAGTGATTTGCAGAAAAAAGTTAGAATCAATGAATCATTAGTTTAATACTTTCAGATGTGATCTTTATATGATAATTGTCCTATATCAGAATTGCATCAAAATTTTATAAATTAGAGACTAGATGATTTAACGGTTGAAAAAAAAAATTATCATGGTAGTGATGTGAAAATAAATTATAATAATCAAATTGAAATTGAATTGGTTAAAGAAATCCAATAAAATGTACAAGGATATGACCAATTTAGATTTCATAGTGATAATTGTGCCGATAAAAAAAAAAAAGTTGTGATCATCTTTAAACTATTTAAGATTTTCTCATGCATTGATTTGCAATTGTATAAAACTGGAGTTCTTAATTTTTAAGAGTTGCCTACTCTAGCATAGATTACAAAATTTGCACCTCCGGAGTCTTCGGAGTTGCCATTTCTTTCAATCCTCTAACTCTCAACAGCCATAACCCACCCCCCCAAACTCCCTTCCCTCCCTCTCTCCATCCTTTCATTCCTGTTCCTACCACCATTCTCATCTGCTTTCCTCAATTTCTTTTCTTTTCGCTGTGATCATTGATTTCATCTTTTATTCTTGTTTGATTGAAGTTGAGTGCAATATCCATTCTAATATTACTCTGTACCAAAAATTTCTTGTTTTTTTTTTGGTTGCCATTTTTGATTATTTGAAGGCTGCAACAGGATTGTTTGATGCTCCCCGGAATCCGACAGTAAATCGGACTCCGCCATGGAAGATGAATAGAAGAATATTCTCGAGGCCGGCGTCCCACCTCCGCCACATCCGGCGATCACTAACCACCCATAACGCTGTCGCCGCCTCCTCCGACGGCACATTTGCGGCTGACCAGCCTCACCTGGTAAACGTCTTACTATGGCGCTACCAAATTCTGGACCCCAGCAGCGACATTGTCAACTGGTGGAACCATGTTTTCCTCGTAACTTGCCTCATCTCTCTCTTCATCGATCCGCTCTATTTCTACCTCCCCTACGTCGGTGAAATGGCTTGCATGACCACCGAAAACGAAGCCTCCGTCAGCATCACCTACTGCCGCACCCTCGCCGACCTCTTCTACCTCCTTCACATTCTCTTCAAGTTCCGCACTGCCTTCGTTGCCCCTAGCTCCAGGGTCTTCGGCCGGGGCGAGCTCGTTATGGACGCCAGACAAATTGCCATGCGATATCTCAAATCTGATTTCATTGTTGATTTTGCCGCTACTCTCCCCTTACCCCAGGCCAGTTTGTAAAATTCCCCCATGCATATTCTTTTCTTCTTCTTCTTTTTTTCTAACAATCTTTTCGAGCAGGATTATCAAGTACTCTTTTTAACTTGTGTCCTTTTCGCTGTTGTTAATGGACTATTGGGACTTGCTATGGCGTTGCTTAGCAATTTATTTTGCCCAATTTTACGTTCTTGACTTTTACACCACGTTTTCTTTATATGGTACCAGTATAAATTATGTGTATGCGTATGGAAATAATACTAGGATATGAGAATGAACCAGCACAAACTCAAGTAGTACTGAATGCAGCTTTTCAAATTTGAATCTTATTTTCTCCGCGCATATGAGTTTAATGATTACTCTAAAAGTTCTTGTTTTTGGCAGATTGTCATCTGGTATGTAATTCCGGCGACCAAAAGTAAAAAATCTGGTCAAGCCGACAACACTCTTGCCCTTATTGTTCTTTTCCAGTATATTCCCAGACTGTTCGTCATCTTTCCTTTGAATCAGAAGATTATCAAAACTACTGGGTTTATTGCTAAGACTGCTTGGGCTGGAGCTGCATACAATCTCCTTCTCTACATGTTAGCCAGTCATGTAATTTACTGCTGCAAACTGCTACCCGTGGATCTACTTTCTTACCATTCTGTTGGCTACTAGTATATCATAAGAAGCTTACCAATATCAATTGATTCACACAGGTGCTAGGAGCTTCATGGTATCTAGCGTCAATAGGGCGACAGCTCTCTTGTTGGAAGACAGAGTGTAGAGCAGAGATGGATGCATTTCCACCTTGCAGCTTGAAATTTCTGGATTGTGATAGTGTTGGACAAATTGAGAGGAACTATTGGCTGAATGCAACGAAACTTGTCACCCGCTGCGATGCCAAAAATGATGATTCAGATTTCAAATTTGGGATGTTTGCACATGCTTTTACCAGCGCAGTTGCTTCATCAAGATTTAGTCACAAGTATCTCTATTGTCTTTGGTGGGGTTTGAGAAATTTGAGGTTGGATTTACATTTCATACTTCATCGTCTCTCCTCCTGCCACATCTTAATTTAATTTGCTTTTTTCAGATTCTAAACTTACCTAGGCTAGGACACATTAATGCTTTTCAGTAGGATACTGCTCACTTTTTATATCAACAACGTACTCTTTGATATATTTTCTCAACCTTGCAGTTCGTATGGGCAAAACCTGCAGACTAGCACTTACATTGGAGAGACAGTATTTTGCATTGTCTTATGTATTGGTGGTTTGATTCTGTTTGCAAGATTGATTGGGAACATGCAGGTAAAAGTTGCTGCCTAGAGTTTGGTTGTATTAACCATCACAGAAGGATCAAATTTATAAACTTATTTGCTACTCTTTTCATCCCTTTTTTTAATGTCGTTCTGTTTAACATATTACATAAGTCTATCTAGAAAAGTAAATTGAATACTTCAATACTACTGTCAAAACATGTTATTATTAGCCTGAATGGTTTGATAAATTTGGATTATAAATCCTAATGAAGGGTGCTTATGGAACTTACAGTCTTTTACTTTTGATTTGGACAAATTTCCTTGGACACCATAAGACTGAAATATGGCCAGCAAAATCAGGAAAAAGCGGGGTTGTACACAGTCCCACAATATGTATAGATTGTGCATTTAGATGAAAATTCCTACTACGTCTTTAATTAGACTTCTAACTGCTTCTGCAGTAGAAGATACTTAGACAAAAATATAGTTGAAGAACTTTGTGAATGATGAAATTTATTGAAAAATCATGAAATTTTCATTGTTCTTCGGTATTACAGAGGCCAATAATAATTTGAGCGATCTCCTGAATTTTCAACAAAAGGGTTGCATTTTATTTACTTTCTTCCTTCTGAATGTGGTTTATCAGAATTAGACCTGCAACGCAAATAGACTGAGACTTCTTTTAGCACTTGTAACGCTAGAAGTGAAATGTTTATGTCTGTATTATTTACCATTATTTTTTGTATCTAAGGCTTCATTTCAGTGGTGGCACTCATTGCTTTTCTTTTCTTCTTTTGCAAATAAAGACTTATTTGCAATCTATGACGGTTAGACTTGAAGAATGGAGACTTAAGAAAAGGGATACAGAAGAGTGGATGAGACATCGCCAGTTACCTCCAGAATTGCAAGAACGGGTTCGTCGTTTTGTTCAGTATAAATGGTTTGCTACAAGGGGCGTTAATGAGGAATCCATCCTCCTTTCCTTGCCTTTGGATCTTCGTCGTGAAATTCAGCGGCATCTATGTCTAAACCTAGTTCGAAGAGTATGTCTTTCTCTGATTATTATTGTACCAATCACTTTCCATTTCTCTTGACCATTCAGTACTTATTTCCTCTTGGAGATGTTAGGCAGTAGTCAGGCGTTTTTCCAGGCATATTCCACAGATTCTGAGCTTTTGGTCACCTTACAGGTTCCTTTTTTCGCACAAATGGATGATCAACTGCTTGATGCCATATGCGAACGCCTGGTCTCGTCCTTGAGCACCGAAGGAACCTATGTTTTCAGAGAAGGAGATCCAGTGGATGAGATGCTTTTTGTCATTAGGGGACAGTTGGAGAGTTCCACAACAAATGGTGGAAGATCCGGATTTTTCAATTCGATCACCCTCAGACCTGGAGACTTCTGTGGGGAGGAGTTACTGACATGGGCCTTGGTTCCCAACTCAAGTCTAAACCTGCCTTCTTCAACTCGAACTGTTCGGACACTTACTGAAGTTGAGGCATTCGCACTTCGTGCCGAAGACCTCAAGTTTGTTGCAATCCAGTTTAAACGTCTCCATAGCAAGAAGCTCCAGCATGCATTCAGGTACTACTCTCCTCAGTGGAGGACATGGGGTGCTTGCTTTATAGAAGCTGCATGGAGAAGGTATAAAAGAAAGAGACTTGCTAAAGAGTTGGCCGTGCAAGAAAGTCTATATACTGACTGGGATGGTGACTTCACGTATCAGCAAAAATCTGCTGACGGATTGTATAATGGATCTGAAGAGGTTCCACTGGTGGATATTGATAATAATGGTCAGCATCTTGGAGCTACAATCTTGGCTTCAAAATTTGCTGCAAACACCAAAAGAGGGGTCGTCCAGAAGGTTCAGGTGGCTGATGCCTCCTCTTCTAGCCTAAAGATGCCCAAGTTGTTTAAGCCAGATGAACCTGATTTCTCTCTAGTCTAAGAAAGAAGCATTAGAATTGGTACAGCAACAGAAGTTAATTAGTACTTAGCATTGTCATTAACCATTTTTGTAAATCTAGTAGGGGCTAGCACTAATATGATGATCAGAGTTTTATTACTTAGTTCATTAATTAATATAATCTGAGTATTAAAAGACAGAGAGTTTTAATTGATCTGTTCTTAATTTCAATGCCTCTTGCCCATCTCAAATGGCCTGCAATATGCAACTTACAGATGTATACCTTTCCTTGGAAGGCATAATTAGAAAGAGACCTACGGAATCCATATTGTGCTTTGATGCCCTCAAGAGTAAAATCATTCTTCTCTCTTTTAATTAAATTACCAGTTATTAGGGAAACAAAAGGGCCCAAAATTGAAGAAACAAAAAAAATGAAGTATTTTGATCTAAATGTACATAATGAGAGATGAAAACCCCAAATTCTTGGATTGAATTGAAACGTTTGACTGGTTTTGTCTAAACTTGATGATGCCAATCTACATCACAAGATTTTTTTTTTTTGTCCTTCTAACTTTGGTTTCCCTAATTAACATCAACTAACGGGTATCTTAAAGTCTTCAACTGATTTTTACCTAAAGAAAAATGATAAGCATCAAGAGAAATATATGAGATGAAACATATAATTAGGCAACAACTGATCATCAAATACACGAATAGTTCATCAAATTGAAGATACCCATATCTACCTCTAGCTAATGAAAAGCCTAGATATGACTAAACATAATATTTCATGTATTTTGATACATGATACTCTATCACACACACTTATACACACAAAAGTATTTTTTTTATTACACATAAATACGGGTTTCACATACATAAACATAAATATTTGGATAACTTTTTTATACACTGTCAGTATATAATTTTTTTTTACGTTAAAAGATTTAGATCATGTCACATAAACACATCATTTTCACATTCACGAACAGACAAAAACATTATGTTGAATTGTCTAAGCTAACCTTATTCTTATTCGTGGATTGAGACGACCTAAGTCACTCCTGAGCTCTTAAACGCCCATTATCCTAATTTACTGATGCATGCATGTTTGATTAGTGGATAGTGGATGCTATTACTTGGGTGAATGGGTATCCAACTTAAAACCCAAATCGCCCAAACTTTATTTGAGTCTTTTTCATCCAACTGACCCAAATCAACCTGCTCGGGGGTGATTCTTTTTTGGATATTTTTACCCGCCCAAGGAGATTGCATCCAGTGGCAGCCTGTTTAACTGGCCTTTTCCTCCTAGTTGAAGTAGAATTGGCCTTTGGTTTTTGATGTTTTCGAATACGTACACATTTGTTGCACAGACATATGCAAGTGATCACGGCATGTGGATCTTTAAATTAATATCCAACTCGCTCTGTTGTTTTTTTTTTTTTTTGTAAAAAAATAAAAAAGCTTGAATGGATTCGATTCCAATCATCATCATCATGGATTAGGCTATGTCTTCAAGATTATAGGCAGTTTACAATTGTTCTTACAAATCACCTATCAATATAGTTGTCATATCGGCAACAGAATTCAAATATACGACCTCTTTTTATGAGCAAGTGGTCTGTCGTTATCAACTAATATGTACTTTCTAACCATTTAAACATTTATATGTTCAAAAACTAAATGTAAATTATCACTATAAACTGAAAATACAAATGACTGAAAACCACATTACGATATCAAAGAAAATCATGGTTGTTGACTTTGATAACCGACAATCAAAATGTTGTCAAGCCTAAAATCTCTCATTTAGAATTTAGATTGATTAGTTTGATCACGACCCTTCTTTCCTTCGTTCGTGTCTTGATCTTTCCAAGCGTCATGAAAATGCCGCCATGCACCCAAGGCTTCTAACAATATTTCTTCGAAATATATACATTTTGGACATGCATGAACCTGAAACATGAAATACTACCATATAAATGCTATTTTAACTGAACAAGGAAGTAGGCTCGTCAACGAGGAAAATTTTGGTCAAGATTCGTACGAGGAAAAGCATTTGTTGATCTATATAGAGATCAGATCAACAGACCCCTGATTAATTGTAATCACACATTTGATACATGTATGCCTTTGTATTTTTTTTAGCATTAAAGCGGCCGTCTGAATAGATTGATATAGGCAAGAATGGAACCCCGAAAGACAAAAGGTAGATAGAAAAGATGAATGTAGATCATATAATATTAATGCTTTGAGGGTCACTTTGTTCATGGAGTAGGTTGAAATTTTTATATGCAAAGTACTGTGTCAGGTGACATTTTTAGTTTTTCTTTCATCTTATTATGGTAATTTCAGTGAGTATTCCACATTTAGTAATGTAAAATAAGATTTACTTGAACAATGTTGTGTAAATAATCCAGTATGAATCGAACCAACTGTCAGACAATGGTATCGAAACAAGTAAGAAATCCCATGATTAGTCATCCCGGGACAGGTTAATCCAAAACTTTTTAACTAGAATTGGTTTAGAGCAAGACTTTGAAACAATTAGTTGAATCTTGAAACTGCACATTGTGATTTTGGCAGAAACTAGAGTTAATATTATTTCAAATTAGGCTGCATATGTTTTATTTTTATATTTGCCACTTGTGTTATCACCTCTGACACCTTCTTTTTGAAAAAAAATTGGACAAGATGTGATTACCAATTTCTATTGTTTAGCTTAGATTAATCTCCATTTTACCAATTTTGGATGTGATTTTTCTTGGAATATTTTGATTTGGTAAGATGAGCAGAAGGGTAGTTTAGGATTTTTAAAAATTTTGTTACAGAAATAACAAAAGTAAGGGAGGTAAGTGATATTTCTAAAATTTTAGGGGTGCTAAGTGATATTGAGAGAAATTAAATGTAGGGTGGAACATCAAAGCTTGATCTAAGAGAAGAGGCTATAATTAAATTGCAAATGCCCCTTCAAATTGTATGTAATGTACAATACAGTCGGATGTATACTCTTCAATTTGTTTAATCAGTAATTACATACATGTAGACCTTGATAGCCAGGCCCAACTTTTAAACCAATATGTTGTAAATTGTTGGGTTAATTTTACTTTACTCATTAAAGCATAAAATTTGTCACACTTCAGTTTCCAAAGTATAAAACCCGTTACACTTTAGTTACTAAAGTTTAAAATTTGTCCCGCATCTGTCAACAATTTTACTTAGGTGAGACAAATTTTATGTTATAATGACTAAAGTGCCTCATTTTAAAATTTAGAGATCAAAGTGGAAATGTAAGTTTAGTCAAAGGGTGCAAAGTGGAATTAAACCGGGATTTTAGCTAGTTAATTAGCAACGGTGGCTTATTTTGGTCAAGTTGGTCATTGGTGCAGATTAATTAGCAATGGTGGTTTATTTTGGTCAAGTTGGTCGTTGTTGCAGATTCAAATCTAATCTTTTACCAATGAAAAGATTCAAATCTAATCTAGTCTTTGATTTGCAGATTAAACGCCTGCCGAATCTAAGCTATTCTCTTTTTGGCCAAGTTGGTCTTATTCTTTCATTTCTTTTCTTAGCAGCCGAAGCATGAAGTACTAATCAATATAAACAAAGAGACATTCTGATGATTTCTTTGCCCTTAGTCCATCTTCCTGCATGCTCCTTTACGTATATATGGATAATGGATGAACAGAATTCTATCCTTCTCATCTTCCTGTCTCCAACCACTGTACCTGAGAATAGATTCGAGCAAGAGGCAGCCATCAGGTAGGGCCCCTGTTGACCAATTTTTGTTCTTCCAAAATCTGAGCAAGTAATTGGAGATTCAATGGTCATTCCATCATATTTTCTTTCGTTACTCAGACGTCGTCCAATTTACGGCTCCTTTTTAACATGCAGCAACCAAACAAAGAAAAAAAAAGATGGGAAAAGAGATTTCGATCATGACAGCTGAGCCATGTAGAAGTTATTCAGGTATAACTGGTTAGGTATTCATTGAAATCAGACTATAATTTGACATATAAAGATCAGCTACAAAGCGTGGCTCAAAATAAGAGGAAAAAAAAAAGTGTGCACGAGCAATATATAGGTGAACACATAAAGATTAAAGATGTACATTGCTTGAAAACAAGAGTTTTTATTAATCGTGTAGACTAAATGTGAAAACACCTTTTGTACTCACGTATATCTTCAACTATTGTGTGTTCGAAGTTATTGTATAATTAACTTGTGCATCTTAGAATTTAGATCATAGGTTTCAGCCCTAAAATTTGGAAACTCATTCTTACTCTTTGTAGCACCCTTAGTAGCAAAAAAGAAAACTCAAATTGTATATAGAGGCTTACTTAAGCAATGACAAAGAATACATTTACGGGATGTATAGAAGAAGGTTAAATTGCGTACTTGAGAACTGTAGAAATGTACATGCGAATTGAATAAGCATTAAATATGGTTTACGCTCTTTTTATACTTCCAATCGAATCAATATACGTAAGAGCAACTTACCTGAATAGCTACCAAACTTTTGAATGGTTAAGATTTGACCACTCAAATATTAATAGTACGTTTTTATCTATCGAACTATCAAAAGTGTAAATTTTAGATTATTCCATCTGATTTTACTGTTAACTCTGTTAGATCTAAGAGTTCACATGATTTACGAGACATACTATTAATAGTTAGATTTAGCAACATTAACAGTGGAATTAAACGGAATGGTTCAAAATTTATACTTTTAATAGTTTAGTGGATAAAAACATACTATTAATAGTTAAGTTTAGTGACCAAAACTCAACTATTCATAAAATTTAATAGCTACTCAGGTAATTTGCTCTATATACACTGATAACCTAGCCAAGATGAGTATGAGCATACCAACAAGAGTAACAAAGTAAAACAGCCACCGAGACCCTTGAGAACCTTTGTATAACCCAGTCAAACCTAACTCCCACAATAAAACAACATAATCTTAGTCAATAACAAAAGTTGCATTCTAAATAAGAAATGAATTAGATATATCTTGCCAGTATCAACTACAAATGTTCTACCAAATAATAATACTTTTGATAAATCCTTTCGTATGTTTGCTCTCACTTGAAGTCCATGTTGGCTGCACAAGAAAGAACTGAATTGAAATTAAGAATAAGGATATCTCTCCAGTTCCAAGTTAAAAAAAAAAAAAAAAAACCTGGTTTTAAGAGGTAAACAAGTCTCATGTTCATCAGACACAATGGTATTGTTAAATGAAAGATGACTAGACAACATAAAGAAGTATAAGTATGATCCCAATCCCAACTAATAACATAGCATTGACCAAAGGCCAAGCATTTGGTTTGATGCTCACAAGAAGAAAATCAGCTGCATAATATTGTTCTCTGTTTTAATTAAATTACCAGTAATTAGGGAAATTAAACAAAGGGAAGAAAATTAGTAAAATAATAATAATAATTATTTTTTTTTACCTAAAATTTAGAGATGAAAAACCAAATTCTTTGACTGAAACATGTGACTGGTTTTGTCTAAACTTGATCCCATTCTAGACCACATAATTTTGTCTCTGCAATGGGTTCTCTAATTAACATCAACTAATGGTTACCTTAACGTTTTCAATTGATTTTAATCTAAAAAAAAAATAAGGATAAGCACCAAGAAAAGTACTTATACAACATGACATGTAATTGGGCAACAACTGCCACACGAATTGTTTATCAAAATTTTTTTAAACCCTAATTAGAAATAATGAAAAGCAAATAAATAAGATTTGAATCTATAATCCTTCATAAATGTAAAATTCAATGCTAGTTTCTTTAGCGCTAAAACCAAGACCCTACTGGCATCTTCAGATGTGACTTTTCCCAATTAACTTTCAAAGACTGCAAGAAGCAGAAGATCCAGACTTTGCACAAACTGTCTTTGACCTAAGCTACAAGGATGGTTATTTAATCACAAAAGAGGTTGACTTCTTTTATCGTTTCTTAAACTGTTGACTTTCTTTTGAGTGGTAATTAATCAGAAATGATTAAGCCATCTTTATTTGCTAAAACATCATTTGACAGCACGTAGACTCATAATTAATCATTAATTGTAAGCCAGTCACATTCCTTAATTACCCAATGAACGTATGCCAAATATACCTAAATCAGATCATGCCGGCCGACCACGCTTTGACTTTGATGGTTTCGATATATGTACCGTTAGCCAATAAAAATCTGAATTTGACTATAATGGGTTTGACTTTTTTTCTTTTCTTTTTTTAATTTTTTTGTTGAATCTGAAAATATAGTTTATAATACTCTAAATTAATGACATTAATTGAAGAATAAATTAAACCACCTAGAAGGAAATTAATATTAATCAGCAAACTCATTAAACTCATCAATTAGTTTCTTTCAGAGGAATACTATTAGTCAGCAACATGTGAGATCTGATCTCTTTGAAATGAAGGAAATTACTGGGGATAAGATCTATCCAATTTAGCATATATATATATATATATATATATATATATATATATATATGTGTGTGTGTGTGTGTGTGTGTATTTGCATACACAAGAAAAAGTAAATAAATCAATTAATAAATGGGTTAATTACATTTACCTCCCCTGAGGTTTGACCATATTACCAATCAATCCCTGTAATTTGTCCAAATAACGGTCTCACCCTTTGAATGATCAAACATTTAACAAAAACCCCCTTAATGCCGAAAATGCCCTTTTTGAGGCCATGTTGCATTAAAAAAAGAACATATTTTTATTTATTAACCTTCAAATAATCCAAAAAAATAGAAAAAATTTTTGCTTGCTATTTTATAAAAATCATATCTTTGCTTCCATAAATAGTTTTGAATCAATAATTATTTTAAATCTTAAAAATGAATATTAAAAATTAGATAAATTGAAAGAAAAATAAAAAAAGAAGAAATTATTTTAATTCTTGAAGTATGGTTCAAATTGAGGAAAACATGCCTTGTACTCTCCGCAACATGCCTTGAACCACAAATTCGAACCATACTTGAGGATTTAAAATAATTGCTTCTTTTTTATTTTTCTTTCAATTTATCTAATTTTTAATATTCATTTTTAAGATTTAAAATAATTATTGATTCAAAACTATTTATGGAAGCCAAGATATGGGTGTGTTTGGATCCCTTGTTTTTGGGGCTGTTTTTGAAAAACTGTTTTTCACATTCCAAATGCTACAGTAAATGTGTATTTCCAAAACAACTCCAAAAACACCATATCCAAACATTATATCAAAAACAACTACATATGTATATTTCAATTTGTATATTTCAATTATGTATATTATATATATTATATTATATTAATATAAATTGAAATATACAGATTGAAAATTATATATATATTATATATTATATAAATATTTATATAAATTAATATTATACATAATATTGTATATTATACATAATATAATATAATATATATAATATGTAATATTGTATACATAAATGTGTAAATATTTATACATAATATATTATGTACATTATATTATAATATATACATTATTAATGTATAATATTATTATGTACATTATTGTGTATAATAATGGTATGTATAATATATAATATACATAATATGTAATAATGTAATAATGTATATTATGTATGATATATTATATTATGTATATTATATTATATATATACAATACTATGTATATTTTACAAATTAAAAATTATATATTATATATTTATATATTATATATTATATAAATATTTATATAATGAAATATACAATAAATATTACAAATTGAAATACTATATAAACACCATATTTATAATATTATAATATTTATAATTAATATTAATATATATTATATATATTAAATATTTATATATTTATTTATACATATTATAAATATTTTTATATATTTATATGAATATTGTATATTATATATATTATACATTTATATAAATGTGCATTTATACATAATATATATTAATGTATATTTATAATATACATTTATATTATGTATTATATATAATATAATACATTTATAACTTTATATTAATATACATAATATTAATTTTATATTTATACATAATATTAATACATTTGTACATTTATTTTAATTATATTAATACATTTATACTTAATATTAATATCTATTAATAAAATTATAATTTATACATTTATATAATATTCATTTGTAATTTATACATTTATAATAATATAGACTTATACGTTTATAAATATATTTATATTATGTATTATATATAATATAATACATTTATATATTTTTTTTATATAAATACATAAATATATTTATTTATAAATATTTACAAATGTATTATAAATGCATAAATGTATATTTATATAAAAATTATAAATTATAATTAATACATATATATAATATTCATTTATAATTTATACATTTACAATAATATACACTTATACATTTATAAATATATTTATATTATGTATTATATATAATATAATACATTTATAATACATTTATATATTTTTATATAAATATATTTATTTATAAATATTTAGAAATGTATTATAAATGCATAAATGTATATTTATATAAAAATATAAAAATTATAAATTGTAATTTATACATTTATATAATATTGATTTATAATTTATACATTTATAATAATATACACTTATATATTTATAAATATATTTATATTATGTATTATATATAATATAATACATTTATAATACATTTATATATTTTTTAGCGAATATATAAATATATTTATTTATAAATATTTATAAATGTATTATAAATGCATAAATGTATATAAAAATAAAAAAATTATAAATTATAAATTATAAAAATACCCAAAAATATGTTTTAAAAATACTTCTAAAAATAATCCAAAAAAATCTACAGTAAAAGTTTTTCATATAGTTTTTGAAAAACAACTCCAAAAACAATTAATCCAAACGGACTTGTATTTCATAAACAAAATGCTACAGTGCTGTTTTTGAAAAACAATCCTAAAAATAGCTAATCCAAACGGAGCCCATTTTTATAAAATAGCAAGCAAAAACTTTTTTCTATTTTTTTGGATTATTTGAAGGTTAATAAATAAAAATATGTTCTTTTTTTAATGCAACATGGCCTCAAAAAGGGCATTTTCGGCATTAAGGGGGTTTTTGTTAAATGTTTGATCATTCAAAGGGTGAGACCGTTATTTGGACAAATTACAGGGATTGATTGGTAATATGGTCAAACCTCAGGGGAGGTAAATGTAATTAACCCTTAATAAATAGAATAAAATGTATGCCCGTGTAACAACCATGTTGCTTTACGATCGTAGAAAGTGATTTTTGAAGTAATTATGACAAAACAAGATTACAATTGATTTAAAAATAACACATATGATAGATTTTTTAGGCACATTATACGATTGATTTGATATGAGATGAATTACATCAATGATCAAGGGATGAATGACACGACGAATAGAGTACAATCAAATGTTCAAACATGAAGAATAATTAGGCAATTTATATGCATGTGGATATAATAAGATATTAATGACATGAATATAGTACAATCAAATTTTCAAACATGAAGAACAATTAGGTAATTTATATGTGGATATAGTAAAGTAGTCGTATTTTTATGTTGTATGAATCTACACATTCAGAATTTCAGATTCGTGCATGAATGTTACCCAAATGTCACCTCTTCCAAGACAAATTTTGATCTACTTAAGCAGAAATATGACTAGATGAATTGAATGTGAGCAATTATTCATGTTTTTTTTTCTAGTTAAAATAATCAAGTCAAAAACACTCAATAGGTTTTCCATGATCTCATTAAATTGATTAATACCATTTACATGTGCTTACATGGTAGAATCTCCCCTTTTGTCTAATCATCAACGCTTTTAATTGCACTAAATGAGATCAATTTAACTGCTCCATGTCACAATATTAAACGTGAAGAATGGATGAACCTAGTCACTTTTGGTAATGGGAGTTATTGTAGATTAAAGCATAATGTAGAGGATCAAGAACTAATGTAAATTCATAATTACATTACTTTACAATATAGATATCCTAATTATGTCTAGGATCTGAGGTGTCATTTGTTTAGGAGATTGCATTAAGTGGTAGCCTACTAAGATTTCCAGCCCTAGTTGAAAGCTTGAAATAGAATTAGCCTGCGCTTTTGAACCTTTGGCATAACACTTAGGCCCACGTATGTAATAGAGAAACATGTCTATCAACGATCTTAATAATGAAATATTTTTACGGTTTGACTAACGGATGTGCAATGGATCGATACTCATTAAGAGGGGTCTCAAGTGTTAATTTTTTTTTTAAAAAAGTGCAATTAATTCGAGAAAATATCTACATATGAGGAGTTCTAATAATTGTGATTATGTGCATTCACATGACAAGTAAGATATAGAGTTGGTGTGAAAATAAGTGTCCAATGATTACTGTTAAAAAAAACCTATTTTTTAACCTACTATTCTATTTTGTTCGTTTGAGTTTCTCATTCGTCGCAGCAAATTCAAATATATATCCCGTTATTGCATTCATTTCTTCCTTATTAAGAAGTCATTGAGAGATAATTAAGTTCGATATCAATGAACAATTTATTGACATTTGACAATTTTGTTTATGGCACTTTCATTTCACCTATGAGTGTCTAGAAACTGCTCAGTCTCCTATCCTATAGTAATCACCTTTAATATATCTACATTTATATATATGGAAATTCAGGGTTCATTTAGTTCACAAACTAATGAGGTCTTTTTTTATTATTGTTATCTTTTAAGTAGAGAGAGGTGAGATTTGAAAAGGGAAGAGGCGAAGTGAATTTGAACCCGGAACCTTTAATTCTTAATATTTTCAAACTAGTAATGTTAATGACTCATTTTCAAATAATAAGTCAAGCAACAGGACAATGATCCCAAGATTTACAGTTGAAATAAGCATTTGTTGTTTCCTCAATTTTGTTTTTTATTTTCTCTGGGGAGGATTAATGCTCTTTTATTCTTCCCTTTCTTATTCTGGGATGTCTCAGAAATAATTTCGCTTTCAAAAAAAGATCCAACTTTATCTACTTACTTTCCAAGTTTACAAATTTCAAATTTGTATCTGTTAAATGATAAATGCTAATTACTCCCATAAACTCAAAATACAGAGTATTGGAAACTGTTTCTAAGGAAATTAATTAGAATAATATAGAAAATCATTTGTGATAGCTAAGTTTGCGAACTGACCAATCAGCATATTATCACGTTATCAAACGTCACATATCTAATTTACGATTGAAAATGATTAGATTGATCACGACCCATTTTTTCTTCATTTGTGTCTTGATCTTTCCCAGCATCAAAAAGCCATCCAAAGTTTTTTTTTTTTTTAAAGAATTTATCATCATAAACTGGGCATTGCATACATAAGTCCTATTAGTTAAATAAGAAAATAGACTCTTAAAAAAAAAGAAAAAAAGAAAATAGACTCTTATATAGAGAAGGAAAATATTGGTCAAGATTCTTAGGTAGAAAAGAATTTGCTGATCTACATAGAGATAAGATTAACTTAACCCTGATTATTCATCTACCTAGAGGACATAAAGGGAAATCTGCGCTCTTTTTAAGTAGTCATAGTTGGATATTCCGTAGCCATGTTAGTACGATGGCAACAGGTTTGGAGATTATTTTTTCTTCTTTTTTTAATAGGAAAAAAATTTGGACCGGTTATACGTTGCTTATATGGTAGATTATCCTAATACAGTCATTATAATGACACTGAAATTTCAAGACACGACTTTTTGTGAAATAATGATCCGTTTTTATCTGTCGAGCCAACACATGTTGGCCAGCAGATTTAGAGGTTGAAGTGATTATTAGATGGATAATTAACTTGAATATTCATGTGCACATGTTTTTCAACAAATTTGTCAAGAGCAACAAGATTGTAGGTCTTATGACTTTATTTTATTTTTCATGTAAAAAATGCATCATTTGTATATTTATACTAATCGTGATTTGCGCGCAATCTAATTATTAAAGACCCTTGATTTGAAATTTCACTTAATAAGAAACGGTGGCCTTTTTTTTTTCTTTTTTTCTTTCCTTTTTGGGGCCGAGTTGGTCATCAGATTCACGTCATATCTAATCTCTGATTGCATCTTAGCTTAATTATCAGCTTCATTAATCTTTCATTTGTATGCATCAATATAAACAAACATTTCCTGCATGCTGATCATTACGTATAGATGATGGACTATGGTTTGACGCAATTCATACCATTTTCTTTTCCTGCCTCGAACCACTGTACCTGAGAATATAATACAAACCAAAAGCAGCCATTCCTCATTCAATAATTTCTTGTTCTCAAAAAAAAAAATTTTTTTTTCTTGTTCTTCCAAAATCTGGACAAAGTAATTGGAGATATATGGTCCTCCCTATTTATGGCTACCTACATTTTATATGCAATATACTATAATCCATTTGAAAAAGAAGAAGAAGAAGAAGAAGAGGAAAAATGAAATGCCTCAAAACTAGTTCAGCATCATCTTAATTTTTAAAGATGATCGATAAACATTGACATTCCGCAAACAGTGTTAAGTGTGGAGAAATTGGTGAGGTTCTTGCATTGTTAATTAGTTTAGAAAATTAACAGTTTATTGATACTTTAGGTTTTCCCAAGATTTCATGACAATTTGAGCCTCCTAGACGTTATTCAGGTATAACTGGTTAGGTATTCATTGAACTCAGCCTATACTATAACGTGCAAGCCTCGAAAACAAGGAGAAGATTTGAAAAGTGTTTAAATATCAGTGAAAAATTTACTGAAATGGTTAAAATTTAATGACGTGTGTGCATGTGAAAGCATGAGGGAATAACCAAAAAAAAAAAAAAAAAACCATGGTAAAATACTATGACAACTTTGTAATTAAATTTTAGCAATCAACTTTGAATGGCAAGAAATAACATATGTGAAGCTCTATATATACTTTCACATTTCCAATTCCTCCCTTCACAAGAAACTATTATATATTTCTTTTGCTTACGTACTTTGTCTAACTGCAAAAACCTTCAACTCCATATATTTGAGATTGTCTATTAAGCCAATCGATCATCAAGGGAAGAATTCAGGGTGCCAATATATTTTTGATTTCACTAATTCTTTTGACCAAATTTTAGATGTGCAGATCAACTGCAGAGTATGAACGAGCAATTAATATAAAGGTGAAAACATTGAGATTAGAGATGTACATTGTTTGAAACTAAAAGTTATAAAATGGTGTACATATAGTGCTAAAACACCATTGTGTGTACTTGGGTACAACTTCAATCAACTATTGTGTGTCCCATGTTTGTTATACAATTAACTTGTGCATCTTAACCATAGGATATGGGCCCTAAAATATAGATATTCATTCTCACTCTGTGACCCTTTGTAGCAAACTTGTAGCAAAAAAGAAAAGCTATGTGTACATGTATTAGGTTTACTTAAGAAAAGATAAAATGTACATTTATGGGATGTATTAGAGATTTAATTGGTCTACTTGAAATTCATATATCCATGCATATTAGGTAAACTTTAAATCGCTGTAAAGATCTTGATCTAGTGGCTAAAATTAAGATTTCAGAAGTTAGAGAATTACAGCTTCTTGGTTTAAATCTCCCTGCCTTCCTTCCATTTCCTGAGTTTCACTCTCCTATGCTAGAAAAAAAATTTTGTTTAATAAAATACTTTAAATATGATTTATACTCTCTTTACACGCTTTTTTACACCTTTCAATTAAACCAATATATGTACTTGTCCAACTAGTCACTTGCATGCTCCCTAATGCAAGATTGTAGCAATGTATGATTGTATAGCGAATATCTGTTTTGTCGAATTAAAACCTCTGAATTCCAATCAATCTTCAAATTCCAATCTTCCTACAAATCTTAACACCCTTTTTTCACACTTGAACTAAACTGAGAGATGTATTTGTCCCCCTAGTCACTTGCATGGTCCTTATTACAAGATTGTTGTAATGTATGATGGGATATTGTACGTGAGTATTTCTTTGGTCGAATCAAGCCTGTGTTTTTACAATCACTCTTGATATTCCAATCTTTCCATGAAATCTTAACTTAGCCAGGTTAGAGAGGTACAGGTGACACTAGTATATATTTGGGAGATAATCTTTTTGACAAGAGCAAGAGCAGCATATATAACAGCTAATTCTGAATACAAGAATCTCAACAATTGCACCTAAGCAAAAAATATTTTACGTTCTAAGAAGAAAGAAAGATATGATCCATGGTGAGGCCATTGACCTACAACTCAGCAATTCGAACTAAACAAAAATTTGGACAACTGGTTGTGAAGTACAATTACAAGTACAATCGATGCATTGCCCATGCATGATAAATAAATTATGTACATCTGAACAGATGTTTTTCATCAAACGGTCAATTTCATCTGTCCACACTAATTATGTACCCTAATTCTCGGACAAAATTAGAATCAGATCAAAGGTCCGAGATCTGCCAAGTGTGTGAAGAGCAGGGACGTTTGAATGACAGGTCATTCCTTTTGTATCTTATATTAATCTATTAACCAAAGAACTTAAATAAAACTTAATCTATATACAATATAGTAATGATAGTTGACATTGAAAAGATTAAAATAAGGATTTTGGGATAGCTTTGTCTACTTTATATTTTTCTTCCTTAATGCTCAAACTGTGCCTAGAAATAAGGAGTAGCTAATTTTCTATATGTTTGTCTGATCTATCTCTAGTCATTCAAAAACATTTCATGTGATAAAAAGTCAAAGGGGCTGTTAAAGATAGTTAGGGGCAGTCAACGTTGTGAATTATGCTGAAATTATGTTAATTAGTCGGCAGAGGTTTCCATGACAAGTAATTAAACTACTAAGCATATATGCATGCAACATGTAGTGCAGTGACAACTACTTCTGTGAAGGAAACCGTGTTGCACTGTAAAATTGCCGGTTACAATTGGTTGGCAAATGGCAACCACCAAGCCTTCAATTAATTCAATTGCACTCCACCCCAGAAGAAAAAAGAGCAAGATTAAGAATTAGAGAAATCGAAAGTACACTCTTTGAAGCTTGGATATACATAAAGAAAAGGTAAGGAGTACATTCATGGGATTTTGGGATGTAAGAGAAAAGGTTAAATTGCATCTCTGATAGGCAAGCAATTTGAAGTGAGACCAAGTATTTTGTTCTCCTTTCTTATATAAGGCTATGATGCTTAAATTGTTCATGTTTTCCAAAAAGAAATTTATGGTTGATACATGAAAATTAAGCAAAGTGGATACAAGTATAGAATCATTCCTATTTCTGTCAATAGGATAGGTATTCATAAGTCTTAGCTACAATTTATATCATAGGGTTAATAACACTTTGCCCCCCTAAACAAAAAAATACACTTCCCCCCCCCCCTATTCTAGTAAATGTTAGGCACCCAAGACATGTGAAAATGTTGCTTCCAACTTTGCCCTAAATATTATTACACTTTGCTCCCTTCAATAAAAAAAATATACACTTTGCTTTAATAATTAGCAACTCTATCTATTATACATTGAAATGATAAGAAAGTTATATATTTAAAGTATAGTTATAATACATAAAACTAACATACTTTTCACCAAAATGTTATTGATGAAAAATACCATATATATTGATGAAAAATACCCCTATAAATATACATAGTTCTTCAAGATAGAATAAAAAACTTCTATAGTAAAAAATGTACTATAAATAATCTAATGCGCCATAATATTTTTTGAAATGTGTAAAATAAATATTCAAATCTTTAATCTCGAAAAATAAAAAATGAGTTATGTACAAATTTAATAAATTTGATATGAACAAAATACATATACACTTCCTTACTCTTGGAGCAAATATCGTAATTTAAAAACATATTTATATCTTTTAGGTTCATTAAGTAAAAGCACACAATTGTTATTTTTTATGCTTAAACTTATATTGAACATGATCTTTTTAGCTTTTAAGAAGTGCTTTTAAATTTTTTTTATAATGTTTTGTCAACATGTTTTGTTAATATCAAATTTATTAAATTCCTGCGTAACTCTTTTTTTTTTATTCTTTGAGGTTCAAAATTTAAAAGTTAATTTTAAATATTTCAAAAGATTTTGTGGCATATGAAATTATTTATAGCCCATTTTTCACTATAAATTTTTTTAATTCTATCTTAAAAAAATTGCAAAATTACATCGTAAAAAATGTTATAGAAATTTTATTTTGAAGAACTATATATATGATACTTTTCATCAATAATATTTTAGCATAAAGTTTGTTAGTTTTAAATATTAAAATTATATTATAACTTTCTTAATGCTTCAATATATTATATATAGAATTGCTAATTATTAAAGCAAAGTGTACATTTTTTTTGAGCTAAAGGGAGGAACAAAGTGTGAAAAGTGCTAAGCAAAGCTGGAGGAAAAATTTTCAGATGTTTTTATGGCCTAACATTTACTAGGGTAAGGGACAAACTAATATCATGTTTAGTTCATGGAGGCAAAGTGTGACTGCCCTTATGGTTCAGGTGTTATTAGCCCTATACTATATTCTTAAGACTTTGGTGCCTCTTGTTTCTCATTTTAGATCGATCCTTTTTTCTTCCATTGTCATTGCAATATTGCCAAGTGTCATCATAACTCTATCATTATGCAATTAAAAGAAATCAAATAACAATTATTATTATTAATGAATAAAAATGCCATCAACTCAGGCAGAATGCTTCTGTTGTGGGCTAGAAATACCTCATGAACATTGACCGTATTTCTTTATTCTGAAGTTATTATTGTGTCACCGTCCGTTACCTTACTCTTAACGGCCAACAAATAATAAAGTTGTAATAATTGACTAAAATGTATGAAAGTGTTGGCATCCAAAATGGCTGGAGGAAATTGTTATAAATAGCTAGCTTAAGCCAACATCTTCATCACCAAAAAGTATCAACTCTAATTTTGCCAAAAAGCAAAAAGAAAAAAGAGTCACTTCTGTCTTTTGCTTCTCACAAACTTTGAACTTTTTGTTGCAATGGCAATTCCAGTGATTGATTTCTCAAAGCTTAGTGGAGAGGAAAGAGCCAAAACTATGGCACAGATTGCTAATGGATGTGAAGAATGGGGATTCTTTCAGGTACTTTGTTTAAATTATTGTCCACTGTTTTTTTGGTTGAAATATTTCAAATTGTTTGGAGATCTTTACATTCTTTTCTGTGCTGTTGGCTATAGTTGGTGAATCATGGGATTTCTGAAGAGCTTCTTGAGAAGGTGAAGAAGGTCGCATCCGAGTGCTTCAAGCTGGAAAGAGAAGAGGGTTTCAAGAATTCAACCAAAGTAAAGTTGCTGAATGAACTGATGGAGAAGAAGAGCAGTGACAGATTGGAGAATGTGGACTGGGAAGATGTCTTCCTTCTCTCAGATAACAATGAAAATGAATGGCCATCAAAGACTGCCGAATTCAAGTAAGCATAGCATAAGGGATTCTTTAATTCAATGATACCAACCAAAGTTGACATTTTTCTCCGATAATTCTTGGATGAATGCTATATGAATTGATCAAATCTAGAATGAACTTTTTCCATGATGACTTATAAATCCTCAAGAAAATAGACTGATCGTTTTATTTAGCACCTGGTCATCACCTTTTCACTCGAACAACAATTTTCAGATTGGTTAAACAAATTTTGAAGAATAATGAGGCAATATTGCTTCGAATATCTGACTTGTGATGCATGGAATTCACAGGGAAACCATGAAGGAGTATAGAGCAGAACTTAAGAAACTGGCAGAGAATCTCATGGAAATAATGGATGAAAACCTGGGCTTACCAAAGGGTCACATCAGAACGGCTTTCAACGGTGGCGAAGAAGCTAATGCATTTTTTGGCACTAAGGTCAGCCATTATCCACCATGCCCAAATCCTGAAAAAGTCATTGGCCTCCGAGCTCACACTGATGCTGGAGGTGTCATCTTGCTCTTCCAAGATGATAAAGTTGGAGGCCTACAAATCCTGAAAGATGGCGAATGGATCGATGTTCAACCTCTTCCCAATTCTATTGTCATCAATACTGGAGATCAAATCGAAGTCCTGAGCAACGGGCGATATAAGAGCGTTTGGCACCGTGTTTTGGCCACCCAAGATGGAAACAGAAGATCCATTGCTTCATTTTACAATCCATCACTCAGTGCAACGATATCTCCTGCTCCTGAGTTAATCGAAAAAGCCCAGGGCAAAGAAGTCAATCAAGAAGGTGCTTATCCTAAGTTTGTGTTTGGTGATTACATGTCCGTTTACGTTCAGCAGAAGTTTCTTCCAAAAGAACCAAGATTCCAAGCTGTTAAAGCCAAGTGACTGTGAGGCTCAGGCCAAATGAATCTAAATTTCTCCCAAAAATTAAGGGTGGGGCGTGTAGGCAAATTGATCCTGTTGAGGGGTGATCTAAAATAACAGTTAGCTGCATAAGTGAATAACAAAACAAATATCAAGTGTTCATTGTAGATGTTCTGGTGGCCATTGCTTCATGAAGAGGTGTTGAGAAAACAAAGAAGAACTGGCTTTTAGCAGTACAATGGACATTTTGCTTCAGTCTTTTCGCATAGAGGCCCTGGCAACTTTGTATAAATTCTCCATCTGCTCTGTGTTATGCAATATATGTTCCCTGTAGTTGGTTTTTGTTTGTGTGACTGAGGTCTATGCCACTCTCAGGATCCGTTTGGTTCAATGTAAAACGTTTTACCTTTGAAAATATATTCTATGCATCCAAATTATTATCCAAGAAAATATTTGTTTTTATTTTTTCAATTATTTAAAGATTCTTGAATAGGTTTTTAAATTCTTCTCGTGAAACCAGCCAATTGTACTACTTGACACCCTTGCTCACCTCTGGCAAAGGCAATTTCTGACACAATCATTCATAAATTTTAGATGTAAGGTTAAGATATATCATCCCACATATATTTCTAGTGCAACCGACATTGATGACCCACGTTCACAGTAACTTAATAATACATCTTTGTTTAAAAAAAAAAAAGTTTTACATGTTGTTTGTAGTGAATTATAATCTACTCCCTCCGTCCCACTTTAATAGTTCTGGTTCTTTTTTCACACAGTTTAAGAAAAAGTAGTTAACTTTATTGGAAAAGTAAATTTAGATTGCTATTTTCCTAAAATATCCTCACATTAAATAGAGTACAACTTTATGGGAACTTAAATTGATGGTAAAAAAAGAGTCAACTCTCATTAAATGTAGTAGGTTTATTGTAACAACAACTTACATTAAATAAGGGTATTTTAGAAAAATTAAAATGCAACTACATTCTTCAATTGGAAAGTGGACTACAATTTGGGACAGATGAAAAAAGAAAACAGAATTATCAAAGTGGGACGGAGGGAGTATCTTTTTAGAATAGTTGTATTGGCAATTGTTTCAGTTCCTTCACGACTCGTAGATCTCTCTCTCCCTTTCGCTAACTTCAGAACCTTGAAAGTGGAGCAAAGGGGAATAACTTTGTACATGTTGGCGAGAAATTGTTTTACACTAAATAATGTTTGTAAAGAATTTACCGTTGTAAAACGTTTACCAACCACCAAATTGCTTGGGAAATCATTTTTTGAGAAACTTTTACATTCAAACAAACAGAACCTATTATAAATTCCTTGCTTGTGTCATGATCAATAAAGTATATTCTAAATCTGTACCTAAAAGAAACTCAATTTGGTGTTTTTTGTTTTTTAATTATTTTTGTGCTACGACAAATAAAACATGAATTAAAAATAAACAATCAAATTCAAATGAACCTTGGGTCTTTGTGTAAGTTAATTGTTTTGTATATTCATTAACAACTCTAATCATGTTCCTTATCAGTTATTATTGGAAAAAAAAAAAGGACCAGAAATAAATTTAAAAAAAAGCATTTTCTTATTATAAGAGTACTTTTGAAACATGAATTCACATATAATTGGGATTAATATTAACTAACCGTCTAGAAGTTTTTTTTTTATGTCTATTTTAATTTTGGATTATAAGATTTTCTACAGTCCCTTAATCTTATGTCTAAATCAAATATGGACAAAAAGTACAAACAAATTACAGGATCTTCAAGTGATCAAAGCCCTTAGCATAAATTCAAAAAAAAAAAAGCAAAATTGGAAAAAAGTAAACACAAATAAGATTTGGATCCAGTTTGTGAGTCCTTTAATTCTACTTTTTCTATGACCAAAATCAAAATATTATTGGCAGAACTGATGTGGCTTTTGACCTGCAACGCCTATACAATATTATAATCTGCATGTATAGTTATACTTAAAAAACAGGTTTGACTTCTTTAATGCATTTTCTAAGTTGGATGTTGACTCTATAATGTATTTTTTTTTTTAATCAAATGTCAACGTACCAATTAAACAGAAATGACCAATCTCTGTTTGCTCAAACAACTACCACATAATCATCAGATTCTTTGATTAGCCAAAGAAAGCAAGGCAACTATATATAGCTAGACATGTCTGTCAACTGTAATTCTTTTCTACTCTTCATCTTTTCTTGAAGCTGTACACGTATAGGTTATACACGTTCTGATGAAATTAATTGATTGATGAAGAATAAAAGACCGTCCGTCCAAAAAGGAAATCTATGTACATGCACCCTAGACCATTTCCTTTATCAGCTCTCATGTCTGGATGCTTTCAGAGGAACACAATTAGTCAGCAACATGTGCGAACTTATCTCTTAGAATTGAAGGAAATGGAAGGTTTTGATCCTTCTGTTACGGAAGGAATAGCCTTCGACATATTGTAGCAGGGACATTGGGTATATCAGCAGTGTTATTCCAACTCAGCATCTGCAACCACAACTTTTATACAAGGGATTACAGATAGGAAATATTAAAAACCATCATTCTTGTACATCTTTTTTTTGTTTTTTTTTAATCAACTTTTTATTTTATTGATGAGAAGAATTACAAAACATAAACTCGTGTTACATACATTTTATTTTCCGAACTGACGGTAACCCTAATTTATCAAGGCGAATTAACCCACGAGCTTTCCTTGGAAACATAGTAAAGCTATCATATTCCTTGACTTGTTAATGTGGATGAGATACACCCACATTAGACAACGCATCAGCTACTGTGTTAGCCTCTCGATAGCAGTGTGAAAAATGAACAGACTCCTGCAAGAGCTTCCAAATCTGCCTGATCTCCCTTCGAATTTGCCACGGACATTGAGTGCGACGTTGAATGATCCCAACTAAGAGCAGTGAATATGCAAGAAAAGCATTATTAGCAGTGTTATTCCAACTTAGCATTCACGCCCACAACATCTGTACAAGGGATTATAGATAGGAAATATTAAAAACCGTCATTCTTGTATATCTATATATAAACGCTGGTTTATCAAGAATATGCAAGAAAAGCAATAAATGTGAATTTAAAGGGAAGATTTTATCTTACAGAATTCTAAACAAGAGTCTTTTTTTGTTCTATCTAGACGTAGATGTTTCGTTTTAAAAACACCATAACCTATTAGTACATGCATGTTTTCGTTAATGTGATGGAAACGGGTTATATTAGCATTCACACAGATGCAAAAACAAATTTGAAAAATTATACGTATGGAAATAGTATGTGTACACAGTCTTGCGAGCATTGTAACTGTATATTTTGTATTTTAAATATCCTATGTGGGTCTGCAGTATAAATAGAGCTATTTTACCTTTGCCTCATGCATATATGATAACATGCATGAACGTTACCCGGCGTCACTTCTACTAGGGCAAGCTTGATCTTGGCAGGTTATGAATTGATAATATCAAATTCTGAACTTTTTTAAATATTTTTTTTTAAAGGAAAAAGGATCAAATCAACATCCTCTTACAATTTTGCTGCTGATTCTTGCGACTGATTGATTATCAGTTATGATTTTCCAATATAATGATCCTTTTTTCTTTTATCTAATCAGAAGTTTCAGCAGCACTAAATGGTACTTCTGCATTTGACAATATTCGAAACCAGGGACTGATGAATCTGGTCATATTTGACACAAAGCCTTGCTTCTATGTCATATAAAACGAACTTCTATGACTTTTTTATAATTAGGGTTAGGGCCGGACCACTTAAATATAATCATAACTTGATTGATAAATAATTTGAATTGTTTATTTACGTACGTAAAAGACAATAAAATTTGACTGAGATTTGAGATACTATCTTATTAGGAGATCTGATTTAGGATGTCGTTAGTTTATGTAGTTAATTAACATTTGTTGCCCTAGTTGAAATAGAACTAGAGGTAATTAATTAAGAAGGTTGAAGTTTTCAAAGAAAGTCTCATACTTGGAACAACCACTAGCATTCGTGATCTATTAGCTAGCTTATCGTTTTTTGCACCAAAAGAATACCCCATGCCATGGAATAGGACTAGTTCCATTTTGCACCTTTTAAGTTTACACTAATTCTCACATTTCACTATTAAAGTTTACTTTTTTGGGGTAGGTAAAAAAAGAAACTTTTAACGTTTACTTTGGTAATGTTAAAGTGTTTGAAGCAAAAATTTAGGGTGCAAAGTGAGTATGGTTAAACAAAATGGGGGCGAAAGTTGAGCTAGAGCAAGGATAAGAATTAATATCACTAGGAAAAGATATAGGAAAACGTTACTGGTTTGTAGTAAAAAAGCTTGTCACCTTTTAGTTGGACCATACTATTCAGAAAATGCCTTATTTATATTCCTCTACGGCCTAAGCATGTTTATCTTTGTGTGTGTGACACTGATTTCAAACAAACAAACATATGAAATATTGTTTGCAAATAAAAGTTCCTTTCAAGTTTTATGTAACCAATGAATTAGTTATCATGAGGATTAGGCAATAATGCTCTTATAAATTCAGAGGTGGGAAGGGAAATCTAGTGAACCAAACACACCCTAATCATATTAGTTATTAATACTAGGGAAAATGATGCCAATCTTCCCTCACATTTTACCAATGTTAAATTTTAGTCTCTCACGTATAAATTAAATACAGCATTTTAGTCCCTTACAAACCCAAAATTTATACTTTTTTGTCCCTCCTCAACCATGCATACACCTCTCTCCAATCCCGTTTATAGAAATCCCTCCACCACTCTACCCTCCCCTTCCCTCTTTGTACCACTTCCAACCCTTTCCTAAACACCCCTTCTCCTCCTCCTCTTTCTTTCGAGATTTTAGGGAAAAAGATGAGGAAAGATGAAGAAGATTTTCAAAAAATATATATATAAGCAAATATGAAGAAGATTTGTAAATAAAGAATTTTTTTATTTATCAAACTTGTCATTACTATTCATTTTGAATTTTGATTGATAAGTTAAAAGCTCTTCAATATGGGCTTGTTTAGATTAAATAAATTTATGAGGAGCTTTATTAGTTTCATGAGACTTTTTGTGATCATGGTTTTGATTTGTTTTCTTAGGTTTTGTTAAGAAAGGTATTAAAAATATTTGTGGAGCATTTCTAAATTTTTATGAAGAAAAAACTGTGATAAACACAGTTGAAAGGAGCTGTGGAATAATAAAGACAAAGTGGATAATGAGATAAAATACCAATTTTGTCCTTTAAATTTTTGGAGTCTGGTTTGCGAGCACCATTTTCTGCTTTGTTCGGTTAATCAAATCATCTATTTATAAATTAAGCTTCAACTGCACCATAATCACCCAAAAAATATCATCTTGATTCTTATACTGCTTTTTTTTTTTTTTTTCTCTTAGCAGCCGGAGCTTCAATTAGGCATCAACATGAATCTGTCTCCATGCATGTGGACAATTACGTATACATAGCCGGACAAATTTTTTTACCAAAGCTTTCTTATCTCAAAACCATTATTCTATCTGAGGAATATAATGAAAATAAAAAAGCCGCCATCAGACGTTAATCCTGATTAGAGTTCATTGTTTTTTCAGTTTCTTTTAATTAAAAGAACACCAGATCTCAATGTCGCTTTTGAAACTTTGTTTTGTTCCTTAGTCAAATATCGTCTATTTGATGGCCAAATTTAATATGCAAAATGGAACTATTAATTACTTTGAACAATAAAAAATCAACCCAAGAAATTCCCCTCAAAGTTGAAATTCAAGGTCAACGCAGCATACCACAGGATAGTCTCGAGGGTGTGTAGAAAAACAATTAGCTGCTAATTTGTTAGTTTAAGAAAGAACCGACAGATGCTTTCGACCCTTCCAAGTTTGTGTGACATATGAGGCTGCGCTAGACGATTTTGATCAGGGTTCACTGGTTCAGTATTCATTTGATCGTTGGACAAGGAGGGAGAATATATACAAGGATGTCAAGAAGAAAGTAAATCTATGTTGAACCACAAATACATGTTTGCTATGGTCGAGGAGTCGAATCCCACCTCAACATGAAATTTGTGCCGGTCCAAGTATGAGGATATATTCAAATGAATGGCCCTTTAACTGATTCTAGATTTAGATTCTAGTAATGGATTTTAAATGATAAACTGATTTTGCTACTAACCAATGCTATATAAGTTCAATTTCACCATTAAATGAATGACAAAGTATGCCGAACATCTGAGTTTCCCTTTTGGCTTCCTTGTACATTGAACTATTGGTTTTGCTCGCATATCTGACAATTTGCTCGCATACTACAAATCTGTACATTTGCGTGACAAATCGAATTAATATCTGAACAGATGTTTTCCATCGGACGGTAAATACTACCTGTCCACATTAATTTTGTGTCATTATACTTGGACAATCAGAATCAAATCAAGGGTCCAAGGTTCGCCAAGTGTATGTTAAACAGGGAGGTTTGAATTACAGCTCATTCTACCTCTAATGTATGATACATTTTAGCAATGAATTTTAATTTTTAGACAAAACCCTGATCACATATTATATAAATACTAGTGGAGTTGACAATAATGTAATGATTAAACAAGGGTTTAGAGATAGCAGCTTTATTTGAGTATAATATTCTTTCTTAATCCTCAAAATGTGCCTAGAAATCAGAAGTGTCTGATCGATCCCAAGTCGTACAAAGGCATTAAATGTGAAAAAAAGAAAGGTTAAAAGGGCTGCTACAGGATAGATAAATAGGGGTAGTCAACGTTGAATTATAGTAGTGGGTAGAGGATTCTATGAGAAGTAGTAAAATTACAATGCATGCATGCAGCATGTAAGTGAAGTGACAACTATTGTTGGGATGGAAACCGTGTTGCATTTTGGATTAGTGTGGGATTGCCGGTTAAAATTGGCTGGCAACCAACAAGCATTCAACCCATTCACTTGCACTTAACCCTAGAAGCAGGAAATAAGAAAAAAAAAAAAAAAAAGTGGGGGGGGGGGGGGTAGGGTAGGGGGTATTTGTGTTTGTGCTTGAAGAATTTCAATTGGACAGATGAATTTGGATTCGAGAAAGGATTTTAAATGAATAAATTTGAATAAGTTTTATTTTTAGAATTAGGAATGTAACTAAGCCTAATCAAGTAAAATACTCTAATTTTTAGGTTTATTTGTTTACAATACGGGCTTGAAATTGCATTCAATTTATAATTTGGTTGTTTACTAAGCTGAACTTTTAGACAAGTTATCAAATCGCGCAGTTAAAATTATTACGTATCTGTATGTTTGAGATTTTTACATATACGTATTACATTTTATCCTTATTGAGTCAAACTCCAGTCTAGTTAAAATTATTACAAATACTAAATATTTTTTATGTTTGAGTTGATTGTTTGTTAACTAAAATCGATTGAGCTTTTAACAAATCAAATTCGTTTGAATATCAAATAGTTTGATTTCAACCCTACACAAAAGCACATGTACTTTAATGTATTCAATTTGATAAAGATATCAAATTTTATATTAATGTAGGTAAACACTACCAAATTTTGCTTGTCTCTAAACAATATGGATTGTTAGTAGGTGATTAAGTTAATCTTTATATTCCTTATTGGAAATGACAGATACCCTTGATGTCTAGTCTCCACATAATATTTGGCCAGTAATGTTTGCAAGGAATAGTGTGAGACAGTGCAAGGAAGTTAGTCATCCCTTCAAATATGCATGATTGTCAAGAAAGTTTGAAAGTTCTCTTCACCTTTCAGCAACTTCTGTCCAACAACATTTGCATGTTCCATAGGAAAATAATTGATCAGATACAAAAATGTTAACCATAGACTACAAATTTTCTTTTATGGATACAAAAATTTTAGTTCCCATTTTATTTCAACTCTTTCTTGGAAAACAAACATGCACGACAAATGATTTTGACTTCCTTTTATCTCACTTTCTTGCACGAAACTTTCTCATACAACTTTCCTTCCCTATTCAGACAAAGAGGCAGAATCATAAATGGGACAAACAAAAGATTGTATTCAAGAGACAAAGAGGCAGAATTGTAAAAGAGCCAAACAAAAGATTGTACTTAAGATACAAAGAAACCCTTCAAATCCTTTTGACACACTTAAAATTGCTTCATATATTATCCATTTTGATATGCTTCATATATGATCCAAATAATTTTGATACTGTGAAAAATTAAGGTCTCATACAATTTTCTAAAGCAGCTACAAAAGAACACAATTTTCTAGTTTCCCTTATTCATACAATTGTCAGAGTCATAGCTAGCAGTTAGTCAATTTCTCTTAACACTTTGCAGAAATTAAGAGACCCTCAGTTATGCTTTCCTTAGTCATTGCAATATTGCCAAGTGTCAAACAAGTTCAAGCATCATGTAATGCAAGTGACTAAGTAACCAATAATTGAGTTTAAGACATGCAATCACCTAAGGGAGAATGCTTCTGTTGTGGGCTAGCCATAATACCTCATGAAACATTGACCTCAATTAATAATTCTAAAAAGAAAATATTGTGTCACCGTCCATTACCTTATTCTAACATCCACACGATCATGAAGTTATAAACAAGTAATTATAGTTATCAAGAGTTTTTTTTTTAAGGCATAGTTATCAAGAGTTGACATCCAAGATGGTGGAAAGAATTGAAGTTTCTATAAATAGCTAGCTTAATGCAACACTTTTATCACAAAACAGCGTGAACTCTGATTACCAATAGCCAAAAAAGGGTCACTATTATACCTTTCATCTTTTGTCACTCCTTTGCTTCTTCTTTGCAATGGCTATCCCTGTAATTGATTTCTCAAAGCTTAGTGGAGAGGAAAGAGCCAAAATTATGGCACAAATTGCTAATGGATGTGAAGAATGGGGTTTTTTTCAGGTACTTTTTTTTTCTTGTTTAACATTACTTCTTTGATTATTTTTTGCTTTCATAGAATAAAGTTAAAGTGTATCAGAACAAGATTAATTTCTTCAGCAAAACCATCTCTCCTACTCTGTCAATCAACATCTTCATCGACTGAGTGACATTTTTTCTTATTTATACAACAGGTTTCTAGATTAATGGTTGATTATCACATTTATAATTGTTTGAAAATATTAACATTTACTTTCTGTACCTTTTGTTTTCGGCCATAGTTGGTGAACCATGGGATTTCTGAGGAGCTTCTTGAGAAGGTAAAGAGGGTGGCATCTGAATGCTATAAGCTGGAAAGAGAAGATGGTTTCAGGAATTCAGCTAAAGTTAAGATGCTGAACGAATTAGTGGAGAAGAAGAGCAGTGATAGACTGGAGAATGTGGACTGGGAGGATGTCTTCCTTCTCTCCGATGACAATGAAAATGAATGGCCATCCAAAACAGCCCAATTCAAGTAAGGATAAGAAATTCACCAGAATCACCACTACATACATATTCTGTTAAAAGATGTAAACCAAAGTCGGCATTTTCCTTTCTCCAATATTTCTTGTATACACAGGTGCTGCAAATTGATGAAAGCGTGAAAACGAGTTAATGGCTGTGGAATTGGACAATTGAAGCTAGAAATTAAAGTTCTATCCAAGGAAAATAGAAGTATTGTAGTTTATACTTCAAGTTATGTGTTATGGATAGTCAATTGTTTCACTCACGACATGACCTATAAATTTGAGACATTTACAATGATATATAATTTTCACTTAGCACTTGGCAATCACCTCTTTGGTCCGATTACGATTCTTGAGATGGGCTAGCAGAATTAATTTCAATAAATTTAGAAGAAAAAAAAAAGATAAGAATTTTTTCCCCCTTTTTCTGGGTTTATCTGACTTAGTGTTGATTCAAATCCACAGGGAAACCATGAAGGAATATAGGACAGAACTAAAGAAACTGGCAGAGAAACTCATGGAAATAATGGATGAAAATTTAGGCTTACCAAAAGGATACATCAAAAAGGCTTTCAGAGGTGGAGAGGACGAAAATGCATTTTTCGGCACTAAGGTCAGCCATTATCCACCATGCCCAAATCCTGAAAAAGTCATTGGCCTCCGAGCTCACACTGATGCTGGAGGTGTCATCTTGCTCTTCCAAGATGATAAAGTTGGAGGCCTGCAAATCCTGAAAGATGGTGAATGGATCGATGTTCAACCTCTTCCAAATTCTATTGTCATCAATACTGGAGATCAAATCGAAGTCCTGAGCAACGGGCGATATAAGAGCGTTTGGCACCGTGTCTTGGCCATGCCAGATGGAAATAGAAGATCCATTGCTTCATTTTACAATCCATCACTCAAGGCAACAATATATCCTGCTCCTGAGTTGGTGGAAAAAGCTGTGGATAAAGAAGTCAATCAAGAAAGTGCTTATCCTAAGTTCGTGTTTGGTGATTACATGTCCGTTTATGTTCAGCAGAAGTTTCTTCCTAAACAACCAAGATTTCAAGCTGTGAAAGCTCTGTGATTGCTCAGGCAATGAAGCTGAACTCTATAAGAACTGATCAAGAAGTAAATTCTTGTTTCTTCTTTTTTTTTTTTTTTTGGGTCTTTTCTTCTCTTGGTTATGGTAAAGCTGATAATCAAAGCCAACTAGTGCATCGGCTTCTGATAATCAGTGCATATGCGTGCTTCTGATTCCTGCTCTTTTGCTATAATTTAATTTGGTCGTTAACGTATTTGTTGAAAAAGAACTGTAAATTAATTATTGTTCCATTTCCACCTTCTTATTTGCAACGTTATTTCTTTAGCTTATAAATGCAAGTTCATTTTTCAAAAAAAGAAGGGCAAACTCCACTTTACCCCTGTGGTTTAGCATTTTTTCACATAACCTCCTGTGGTTTCAAAAGCTATACATAACCCCCTCATGGTTTGGATTAAAGTGTCAAAGTAACGGAAATGGTCACTCGTAACGGCGTCACCTAAAATGTCAAAAATACCCTTATGTAAGGTTGAAATTTATGTATTAACCAAGGGGGGTTATGTGTATATTTTGAAAAGCATAAGGGGGTTATATGGTAAAGTATTAAACCATAAGGGGGTTATATGGTAAAATATAAAAATCATAGGGGGTTAATGTGTCATGTATTTATAAGGGTAATTTCGACATTTTTAGAAGTTCCGTTACGAGTGACTATTTCTGTTACTTTGACACTGTAATCCAAACCATGAGGGGGTTATGTATAGCTTTTGAAACCATAGGGGGGTTATGTGAAAAAACGCTAAACTACAGGGGGGTAAAGTGGAATTTACCCAAAAAAGAAAAGAAAGGAAAAGTATCTATGAATGGTTTTTTCTCCTTTAATTGGTGAAGACACTTGCTGCCTTGAATTTCAGACAATTAATCTCTCAAGGAATCCAATAGAAGCAAGCTTAGAATAGATTTTTAGAGTTAAATGAGAAAATTAGATTTGAAAATATAAATATATCGAGCACAGTGATCTTTCATAATAGCCATACTTCTATCACTAATTATGACTTCTTTTTTTTTTTTTTTTTCCATTAGCTATGACTTTATGTGGCAAACTATATATGGTTTCCAGCCAACAATTTTATTTTTGTAAGTTACAGAAGAATTATATACTCTACCGTTGAGTCCAAGATTGATGTGGAAAATGTTCTAGGGCTATGCATGAACTCCAATTGCCAACTTCTAAGGGTTTCATTGTCTTAAGAAGTGAGTAATGTATTTTATGCAAAATTATGGGTAGAATTTCCATTTGCTGTTTGTTTTATATATGCTAGCTCTTTTTAATTGAAGATGATGGAGAGCCAAATTCTTGCTATTTTATAATTCTACCATGAAGTCAAATCTTGTTTTTTTTTCTTTGTTTGATTCCTTTTTTTTTTTTTCTGTTGGTTTTGGTGATGGTTACAATCAAAGTTAGGCCAACAAATGCAAAATAGTGTGTCGGGTTCAGGTTATTAGCTGCACTAGTAAAAGAAAGACAGCAGAAAGATTTAATTGCAGACTATCAATTCCTGCTTTTCTTGTTTTCTTTAGATCTAATTTAATTGGCTGTTGATCTCTGTAAATTACAATTGCCTTGCAATTCTAACAAAGTGCAGGACTTCTAAATCCATCAAAAGAACATTCGAAATGTAACTAACTGCTCTGCTCTGCTCTGCTCTGCTCGTGTGTTTCCAATTGAAGTTGAATCTAATAAATTTGAGTGCATATCAATTCAGTGATAAACGAAAGCATATCACTTAATTTTGGAAGCAAGTTTTGCCTAGAAAATTCAGTACCACTTAATTAATTCAGATGTTCAATGTTTGGTTATCAAACAATCTAAATATATTGAGATCTAAATCTATTAAGTTTAAATGCTGAATTGAGTTATCAAACAAAGCCTAAGTTATTGAATTTGTTCTGGCAACCATTTTTCTTAATTCTTTCCTTTATTTTTTTTTTTTGGCTAAACTATTCAACTACATCTCAATTCTCACTTTGACTCTTAAATCATAAATATGGATACTCTAGTCCTTAAACTAGTAAGACCATTCCATTTAAGTACTTGCGTTAATGGAATCTCCAAAATTAAAGGCAAGAAAGGATTTTGGGACTCCAAAATAGGAGTCGAGTATAATTTAGGGATTGAAATAATTCGTTTTAGAGTTTAGTGACCAAAGTGGGAATCAGAATATAGTTTCTGAACTAAAGTGCTTGAATTTAGAGTTCAGAGATCAAAATAAAAATCAAAGTATACTTGAAAGCTGCGAGGTTCTTTAAGAAAGCAAGAGGATGATTTATTATTGGGTTAGCAGTTAGCAGTGACAATGCACAATCTACTTCTGGAACCTGACTCTAATGACTCTGTATAATTGAAAATGACTCTGTATAAGCTTTCACTGGACTGTACTAGTATACATATATATACAGTCCTGTTACCTTCTAATATGTACAGTGATTTACAAAAAAACACAGGAACAGCAGAGGATTCAAAGAGCCTTCTGGTCAAGTCTCTCATTCCAGTTCAAGCAACGAATTAAGCTATGAAACCAGTCACCAGTCTGGTCACACTTGTTCACAGTTGGAAGTGGATGCTGGCTCATTGATATTCGGACAGAATCTCCTCTTGATAATTGTTGCCTTCTCTTTCCATCAAAAGAAACCCAAGCATTACTACGTGCATCCTCAGGAATCTGCAAGATGGAAAGAAGATTTTAAAGGAATTGTTCAGAAACCGAAACCAGAATCAAGTTTCACAAAGAAGGGCTATCCCAAACATCTGGTAACTTCTACACTTTGTTCTTCCTAACAAGTGACACTCTTCAATTCTTTTTTTTTTTTTTTATTTGGGCCTCTGACAGTTGCTGGATTTGAAGATTTTGCTGACTGGTACTCCCTAATAACTACAGGAATTCAAGCGAAGCATCCCAGTTCAAGAAGGTGACTGTGTTACATGTCAGATCTAAAGGACCACTTACTGCTGTCCATTTACCAGACTTTACATTTCTGATGACACATAGACTTGCAGCTGAAATTTCAAATGTACAATGAACACACTAAGACAGTCCCCTTTTTGTAGCACTTCTAAAGCTCTTAAAGACCAAAGAAGCTATTCAAGCCAACATCATCAGATCTGTTTTGGAAGAATATAATGTCAAAGCAATTGATACAACTCCTTTGGCACATTGAACGTTGATAATGTCGCTAAAACTCCCTTCTCTAAAACTTATTTCTAGAGCTCCCAGACCAACAAACATGAAGACCCAAGAGAGCCGAACTATTATAATTGCATTCCATCATCCAAACTAGGAATTAACCACATTCAACAGAGAATCAATAAAGAATAAATCTGTTTTCCACCAGCTATTGAATTTTTCATAAAAACTAAAAGTTATAAATATCACCTTTAGTTCAAGCCGGGCAGAGTCTGGAAGTATGACAGGTCTAAATGAGAGGGAGTGGGGGCAAATTGGAGTGAAAAGCATGCATGGAACATTTGGATGCACCTGCAATGGAAGCACCATTTGTTACAGGCAATGGTCTATCATGTGTTGAGCAGAATAATCAAAATTAGGAAACAGCATGAGATTAAAAAATCTCAGTTTCATCACTTGTGGTTTATCTTTCCATCATTGATTGTATGATTATCACTCACACATCACAAATCGGATGACATAAAAACCAAGGAAAATATACAAGACCATTAATAGATATCCTCAAAGAAAGTAGATCAAAGAAAACTTGGAAGAATAGACATCAGCATATGAGGAAAAAACCATAGGTTATGATTACAAGGTAAAATCACAGTCGACCATGGAGACTGAGTGTTCACTGGTAGTTACTCTTTTACTGCTCGCCGCTGTGGTCTAAGCTCTCATCTCTCATGTTCATTGTTTGTGATGATGCAATTAGCCAGCCTTCCTAAGAAGATGTTAGAAGTCTAACTTGTTGACATCAACCCAAAAGAAAACTATATATTCTGATATTTCGAATATATTTCTCTGCTTCTTGCTTCAAGTTTCTTGTAGCAGGGAAATCTATTCACACGTACTGTGTCCTTGAGATATTGAAGCATTCCATATTCTGTCTGTTTCTAGTGTCTTTTTGTTGATTTGTCATTTAAAGCTCTGCATTTTTTTTCCCAAACATAAAGTTAAGAAATTTGTTTGACACTCATGCTTCTGCTAAGAATTGTGCCTCTCAGAATGTAATTATCTCACATGCCAAAAAATGAAAAAGGAATTTGGATGATGAAAATCCTACTCTGCTTCTAAGGAAGATGCACACATACACTGATATTACAATCATTGAACATAAACAACATAGTCAAGTAAAGACAACTTGACAAAGGCTAGGGAATACGAAAACTAGTACAAATTTGATGCTCAAATTGATTGGCCTTGCAGGTCATAGACAGCATAATTTGTGAACTCCATGCAAAGTATGATTCCAGTCACAACAATCTAATCATTTGAACAACTGATACAAGCAGACTGCTCAAATTGGCCCCTTAATTCAACTTTACATATCAAAGCCAACTTGCAGTTTTTGACGTTATTGCAGATCTCAAAAAGTTTCCACAGCAACCCCCTCCCCCCCCCCCCCCCTCTCTAAAGCCCAAAATAAAAGGTGAAGACCCCTGCTCTAGGTAATGGCCTGAATAAGATAAGAACCTTAAAAGTCTGTAGGGTTACCGCTCCTGCACTTGCTCTTAGTCTGCAAACTGTTTCCCAGGAAGAATAGCAAATTTGAGCAAATCAGCTAGCTAAGAAATCCTTGCATTTTCAACTTTCATACAAAACCTAGTAATCATCAAACCTTCTAAGATCCCTTCCAATCGTCAGATTAACCTCAAACATCTAGTAAAACCTTTCAGAAACCCCATCCCTTGGAAAATTCTTACAGAAAGTCTGTCCTCAAGTGTAATTTTGTTAATCTTGTATTAGCTCATTTGTAATTTCCCAGAATTGTAAACCAGCATCAGTTGATCATTCAAATCAAAATAGGCTGTCCAAACACACCAGAAGTTAACATACAACATGTAAGAAAGGACCCCGAGTGTAGGGAGGCAACTGCTTTGGTAGGTTAGGGGCAGCAGTAAGCGCTTTAACGTTATTTTACTCAGCTTCAAAGCCCTTGAAACTCTTTTTCAAAATTTTTTTTTTTAAGTTTCTCAATTAGTTTAGTGGAAAAAAATTGTATTTATTTAAACCAAGGAATTGAGGGAAATTTAAAACATTTGTGGGTTCTGGCTCCACCCTCCTTCAGACTAACAATCAGCATTGTAATTCTTTGACTTGAAGATGATGTGCACCGGTACAATAATTGTCATTTTCAAATATCCTAAGTTTAACGACAATTGCACCCGCAAAACTTTCACATTACAAAGTTTGACCTTGATTTCAACCATTGGGGACATATATTTACTCATTCTGTACCGACATATATGCACTCATTCTGTACCTAGATGATTTTAAGTTCTCAAGCAAATCTCCCTTGGTGTTCCCCCCTCCCCCCCAAAGGGCCATCTTCCAGTCCCACCTCTGAAACCATTTCTTTTGAATTTCTACATCAACAGGTTCATATCTTTGCATTCAAGTACAAGCAAGCCTTACCATTGAACCCCCAGCAGCTGTAGAGTAAGCAGTACTTCCTGTCGGTGTGGCCACTATAACCCCATCACCTTGCACCTATCGAATTAGTAGACAACATCAAAGTTTTCAAGAATTTCTGGCCTCAAAAATCACTCAGTACTGAAGTTCTTAGAAAATGTACCTTTGTTATAAGCCGGTCATGTTCATAGCATTCAATTTTTGATAGATATGGATTAGAACCACGATCAACTACCACTTCATTGAGGACATCGAACAGTTTTCCTGGCATTGCTTTTCCATTTCGAAAAATCTCACAGCGAAGACGCATTCGAAGAGTTATATAAACACCATCCACTGTGTTGTTACCATTAATGACTTGTCTTAGGTCCTTCTTACAATCTTCAAACTGAATAAAATGAATAAGGAATCACATAAAAGCTCCCATGCAGAAGATTATATTGAAAAGATAAGTCAAGAGACGTACAGTATGAGAAGTAAGAAATCCAAGAGACCCAAGATTAAATGAGACGACAGGAGGAACGGCATCTCTGAATATATTTGATGCATGAAGAATAACACCATCTCCTCCCAAACAGGCAACAAAATCAACCCTCTCATGAAGATCACTGAAAGAAAAATTCCATGTAAGGATAGCACACCTCTAAATGTAGAATTTGATTGCATTTATTGAAAACATATGCATCTCTACTAAACATAAATAAATGCACAAAATAAAAGCCATAGCATCAATAGTCAGTTCTTGTACCTTGTATCTTGGCTATAGAAAGTCTGAACAAACCCAAAACCAGGGATTCGAGCGAAAATGTCATGCACCTCAGGTTCAACAAGAACATTCATTTCTTCTTGGTAATACAAGAAACGGGCAACCTGCAGTAAAAACATATAATACTGCTGAAAAGGCTGCAGACTAAAGAAATGAAATTACACACGTGCAAGTAAACCCTCCCCCCCCCCCTCTTCTTCCGATAGAGGAGTGGAAGGAAAAAAGAAAATGTGACCCTCGGTTGCCAAAGGAAGTCAGATGTGTAATATTCAATATGCAAAACCATGTTTTGACGTTTTAGTACATCCAACAAGAAATCATTCTCTGCAATCTGCAAGGGCAACACGCATGCATACATGCAGCAAATATGAAGAATCATGTATGATATCAGAAGCAGTCAAGCTAGAATCAAGGCCAGTAGAAGAGAAACAAAAATGCACTTGGGTCTCACTATCTTTGCTGCAGATGGTAGACAGAGAATTGAATTTCTCATGACTACTTTCTATAAAGCTAACAACCCAAGAGATGTGGAAAAGCTAACAACCCAAGAGATGTGGAACAGTAAGAATCCACAAATTTGATGTATAAAATCTCACGGCAATATTAGGAGCAAAAGTAGCATAAACAAATAATTAAATCAGTTTTAGCTACATAATCCATATTGAATGTGGTAACGAGTACCTAAAAATGCTTACTGCAATTATGCTCTCCTGAGACTTACGAAATACCCAAGAATTGTAAGACTAAAAGACTCTAAAGACCTGATACTCCTCAAATTACTGAAAAGACCTAAAAGAAAATATTAATGCATATACAAATTATAACAAGACGATTGAAATTCTTGATGACCTGACAACCATAAGTTTAGCACACCGATATAAGAGTTACTATTGAAAATCATGGTACTAACAGAAACTCATCACAAAGCTTTACTAATTTTTATTCCAGAATTTGAAGTGAATTTGGGACAAACTGCAGAGCAGGCATGAGATTTCCTCTCTCTTTACTACCTTGTACAGTGATCTTGACCTCTACAAGCATCAAGGAGGTCTCAAAGACAATGAACAACTATTAAAATCATTGTACCTACATGAAGACTAAAAGATGAGCATCAGACCACCCTCAAGTATAAGAAGCAGGCTCAGAGCTGAAAGTAATGAATATGCACGTTAACGGACCCTAAACTTAGAATTGATCAGTATTGCAGCTTGCTAAATCTAGCTAGATGACAAAACTTACAATAACAGAGAAGATACTAATCCAAAGTAAAACTAGCCCATACAAATATTTCATTTTACCATATATGTGACACTAAAATTAACCAAAGCATGCATGATGCCCCCTTTAAGGTATCTACCGCACTAACAGCTGCACCAAAGATAAACTATTAGAAGATACACATTGTAAAAGGAGGAAGATGGATAGGACAACATAATCCACATACCTACTATCATAAACTTTTAAGCTATTAAATAAGACTAAGGCAGACTACCTCTTTAGCTTCTTCCATGAGTTCTTGTCCCAGCTTCTTCAACAATAATACAGTCTTTGGGGGAGATTTCCACAATAGCATCTGCTGTTGCGTGCTAGGGTGAGTGAAGGCCAATGAAGATTCTGTAACCTTCTCTCTGGCACAAGAGAATCCATCTGTGCGTACCAAGAACATCTCTGCTTTTTTCCTAGATTGCACTCTCACAACACCAGTTGCAGAAGCACACATGTTTCCTTCAATGACCTCCAAACCATCATCACCCACAGATACAGAAGCAACAGGATTGCTCCTCTGCTCTGTAACGTTTGCTGATGGAACCTTCTTATCCAACTCATATCTTGAATTCACAAACCCATTTTTTTGACTAGCAGAAGACCCATTATCATTGCTCAATTCATTCATAAAGGAGGAGGAGGAAGAATTATTACCATTGAGATATGTTCCATCACTACCAGCGGAAGCCGCAATCTCTGCAGATGAATTATTGCTTCGAAATGAACCATTTGAAGTTTGGGCTTCAGAAAGTCTGATTCCAGAGTATCCAGCATAATTTTCATTATTTTCATTTCTCCAAGATGTCTTATTCAAGTTATACATTGAAGAAGACAGCTTCTCAAGTCTATTCCTTTCATAATTAAAATATGTCAATGGTGCAAGTTTCCTATTTATAAAGAATCCAGACATCTCTTTTTTGGAGAAGATGTTAGAAGGAGGCAGCTGAGACTCAAGAGGGTTCACATTACTATCAAAGTCCATTGGTAACTCAGCTCCTTGTTCATTTATAGAAAACTCCAAATCTCGATGGGATACTATTGTACTATTATTTCCATTGTTGCTGGAGTGTTGCTTATCCGTAGTAAGATATTCCCCTGAAGAACTACTAGTCTCATTCAATTTACTGGGTCTAGAACCATTTTGATCGTCATACTCCATTCCTCCTTCAGACTTTTGAGAAATGCAATATTTTTCCATGCCTTTAGTATCAAGGGACTGGACATCCATGGAAGTAACTGCTATACGCGGAACAGTTTGAGATCTACTGCGAGCCATGTAATGTCTCCACCTTGACACCAAAGCTGATGTTCTCCATACTCCTTCCTTACTGTGGAGATATATGGGCCTTTTGCTTGAATCTGACAGCAAAGCTGCAAACTCTTCGACCTGCTTCATTGAAGGAGCGGTACCAACTTCAACAGGAAGTTTGACAAATTCAATCCTCCCAGACAAGGTAGCCTCATGTAGCTTTGTTTCATAAAAGATGTCCTTCACCGTCTCTGCTCTAAGATCCACAATGGTTTTGAATCCTCTCTCCAGAAGCCATTCTAGACCTTCTTCTGTTACCTGGCCACCCCTCCAAAAAGCAACCTCAGAATCTGACGCTGTATCTTCTTTTGAAGTCGACAAATAAACAGGATTCCAGTTTGCAAATAATGTCTGGCAGGGATCATCACCCCGACGGGGAAATCCAGAGTCATAACATGCATTTTTCAGTTTTTGCAATTTCCGCCATACATCCACACTTCGAGCATCATCAGGTGTTAAATAGCCTTCAAGAGCAACATGCAAGCTCTCACAGTACCTTTTCATTTCACCCCTAAAACTGGCAAGGGGTGGAAGTGTACCTTCCATTAGATTTACATCTGATTCACGAAATGAATTCACGGCTGATGCTCTTCCAGATAGAACATCCTCTCTTCCTTTATTTAAGAGACATACCATGCAACCAAGAACAGAAACCATTTTCTCTTCCAGTAAGGATTTATCCTCTGATGGTATATCATATGAAATGTTGCATTCTCCAGTCAATGGGTTGCATAATGTGTCCATTAATGCGTTATGAAACAATTCAGCAGCTCTAAAGATCCTGCAATAAGCTTCCACTTCAGCAATATCCCCAGGAAGTGGGCCAACCAAACGTGATAGTGATAACTCACGGGTCTGGATAGCCTGCAAGTCCAAAAAATTGTTAGTCCTCAATATAAATTGATGACTCTCACTCTGTTTTGCAAAAAATATTAAGCAGTATTAACAGAAACTAGACAGCTAAGGAAGGAAAACAATATTTAGCAAAGCTTTCGGTATATCAAGTACAGAATCTAATAAAATCAATAATACCATCACAGGTTAAAAGCTCGAGCAACTCAAATACGTTTCTGAGATGATACAAATTGCTGAAGTAGCACATTGCTGACACAACTCATTTCAAACAGGGTAGAGACTTTAGGAAACTAAGCTCAACAGATAGTATTTTGGCGAGATTAAAGATTAACTGTCGTAATCATGTGAATTTTCAACGAGATAAGGAAAGTCATGTTGTTGTATAACAAGGAACTCTACCATTGAGAAGGATCATGTTCCACTTTTGTGTATTAATCGACTACGTTAACCAATATATCTTTAGATCTACGAGAATAAACTAAAGCTCAAAACCCATCATTGCAAATGATTTAGTACATAAACAATCTTAAAGAATACTTAAGCGAATTTACAGCGAACTCTCATTTAATCCATGATCCTCAAATTCGCAAACTCAGCTGGTCATCCAAATGGCCACAAAATTAAGCCTGTAAAAAGATTTAAAAAGCATGGCTTGCCTCCTCCAATCTTCTCACCCGTCTTTTACTTTTCTGGGATGCTAAAATTTCAACCTTTCACTTATTTTGCATGAACAGAAAAACAAGGAAAAAAAAAGTGACTGCTTTTGACTTAATTTAAGCACAGAAAATAAACCATCGCGTTAATCAGAAACTTACTAATCTTTTCCAAGCCACTTGATCATCAATTCCAATAACCAAGCTCTATCATTTTCACTAACACTCCAAAAGAATATTTTAAAACAAAATTTAAATCATGAAACCTCTTGTTCTATCACTCATTTTACCCGAACCCATTTTTTCACAACTATAAATATATATATATATATCATAATTCGATATTGTGGCAAAATATATACAATTGAAAAAAAAGAGCTATGAAAACATATAGGCTAAATAAAAATAACCCAGATGAAGATTTCAAAAACTAAAGAAAATGGCAAAAGTTCACCTGAGAATTGAAGCCACTGTTGAGAGAAAAGGAATTGGAGAGCTGGGAAGCTGCTAAGACCCTCAAACGGCGTCGTCCAGCTGCACCCTTGTTCTTCCTCTGCAACAGAAACCCAAACCCAAACCCGGAAATCTTGGTCCATTTCAGCTGCTGGTAGTGAAACAGAGGATGGTTATGAATATGGGTTCGGGTTGGCCCGCCAACAATGACCCGATTCATGTGCAAGTGAAGAATCAACAGATGTTGCTGCTGCTGCCATACCACCATTAAACTGAGGAGGAAATGTTTTTTTTTATAGTCTGAATATTTTTTGTTATTTGGGTGTGAATGTGCATGTGTTGAGTGCGTGAAGTGCGTGTGTATATTTTTTAATATTTAATGGATGGTTATGAGAAGTGTTTGGATTTTGGATATTGGAAGAGAGGGAAAGGGAATAAGACTCTGGATAATATGGATAGGGATTGTGGTGGGGCTAACTACAATAATGTGGTATGTTCTGTTCCAATAATTTTGAGTTGGATGAAATTTTTGTGTACCAGGATGGGGTTTGAATTGAATTTTGTGGTTGTGCATATCCATTTTTTGGATTTGATTTTGTTATTGTTATGGAAGTTTGGGGAACTTTGGGTATTGACAATTTTGATGTGATGTTGGTGCAAATGCATGGTGGAAAAATAGTTTTGAGGATGAGGAGGAGCGTGCTTCTAATGTTTATTTTGGATAATGATGCAAAGTCACAAAATGAATTTTTGAATATGATGTACACATAAGTATTTAATAATGAAAATATATATCTAGACTCAGTTTAGCGATGACAATGGATAGGATAAAATATGGATACTCGATTTAATGATTAATCTATGACGAATGGGTAATTCATTAAGAATTTGGTATTTGATGGGAAGTTATGGATGAATAATCCGACAAGATTTGGTGAGAGAACCTTAAAAACTTGATACTCCATACCTTTTATGTATATAAATTCTCTTTAGTTTGTATTCAGCTTGCACACATATTTGTCTTGTAGACTATTATTTATTATATTTTATGTACAACCCCTTGTTAGAAAAATATGGAATTCAAACAATTCAAACAACTATTACTTATCATGTTTTACGTATAAATCTTCGTTGAAAAATATGAGATAGTTGTTTGAATCTTCTTTTGGAAGATTATTAAATTTATCTTTCAATAACTGTTAAATTTTTCTATATCGCTATCCAACTTTAAAATTCAATGTAGTATGTTAATTTAACATGATATGTATTGATTTTAGTTTGATAAAAATTAATTCCTTTTTTTTTTTGAACCATTTAAAGGCATGCCATGAATGCATGTAATGTTCTTTTAATTACTTTTAATTTATAGTACATACCAATTAAGTACATAATAATCCCTACTCTAAAATGGTTTTTTTGCTAAGAACGCGATTCTAGAGTCAAGAATTTTAACTAAGTGGAAACCACCCTAATGAATGGTTGATTTCCAAGAACATTCATCTTTCTAAAATCAATGCAAATAAGTGGAAAAATACATCAAACTTTATTTACTTGATAGGTGATGGAAATCTATTTTACAGATTAAACATGGAATTGTTAGAAAAGAACCCGAATCAAAAGCAAGAAATCCCAAAATTACACTAGTGAGGCATCACGTCTCTTAGCTCAAACTCACAATTAAATTGTACACCAAATTGATTTTTGCCACATGGAAACACTAAATACCTTTGAAGCTTAATCTTTTTATGAAAAAGTGTTGAGAAGTGGGCTAATCAAAGGGCATGTGTTGTAGAAATAGATCTACCCCGTTTGGATTGCTATTTTTAAAAGTTCCTGTAGAAAAATATACTATAACGATTTGATGTATATGAAATTAAAAAGTAATTGAAAAATCTGTTCATGTAAAACGTAAAAAATATTTTTTTTAACAGAAAATCACAATCCAAACAACGCAACGCAACAGAAAATGTAAATTAAACAATAAAATTAGCTATAATCATGGGAGTGAAACTCCCCTAAAATCCTAAAAATAAACACTATAACAACTTGAGGGATTTGATTATACAACATGTAGACCCTCTCCTTTGCCAAAACATTCACGTACTTCTTGCAATCTTGCCCGTAACTCCCACCAATCATTGATGACAAATTGATAATTGATAGGACAAGAAGTATGAGATTTTATTTTATTTTTTTTGAAGCATGAAAATTAGGACAACCATGCATAAGTAGGTGTAAAATGGCTTTTGCATCAACAGCCTGAATTATAAAATGACAAATATTATTATGCAATGGAAATTAAAATCCATCCCTTATCGCCCAAGCATCTGCCACTGAATTTGAGGCTCATCTTAAATTCCTACCAAAAAATCTCCAGCATTGGCTTTTTAGTGACACCAAGTGAAGCCCCGTGTTTCTGTTGAGTTTGGCAACTGGGGCTATAGGATAGGAACAATTGACTAGAATTCCTATTTTTTTTCAAAGTTCTTAGCAGATTAGCAAGTCCAACATAGCAAAATTCACAAGCAAACAAATGAAGAAGGATACATCACCTCCTTAGGCCTTGATGTATATTGGCAAAAGGAAAACGATGGATCAAGGAACTTGATGCAGATTAGCACAAAAAGATGTCCAAAATACTTTAAGCCAATAACGAAGATAAACGTTAGCCATATCAGGATGGTTACATGAAAAAAAGACAGAAAACTCTAGAACTGAAGTGCTTGAGGAGATTTCAATAACTAGAAAACTACACATTGATCTTTTTTGTAGAGCTTTCAGAAGAATGGCCCTCTGGTCTTGGCAAACAAACAATCCCCTAATAAAACCTTTGTGTGGCAAACACTAGCGAAAATATACCACCCATAGAACAATGAAGCAGTAAGATGCTATTGCTTTACTTAAGTTCATGTATAACTGATAAGATATCTATAGGTGACAATCATTTAATTTGGTTTACAAATATTTTTGCTCAAATTTTCAAACTATTTATGTAGTACCAACTTTCCTCTCAGGCACAAGTATCTTTCCTAAATCTTATGCAACACCTAAAAGGGCACTTGGTTTATGCTTTGGAATTGGAATTGGATACAAAATGGCATAATGCATATAAATCTTAAGGCATGAGAAATTAAGAATGAATAATATAAAAAATAAATATGCAAAAAAGATGGAAATTGGTTAAAATTGCAATTGAATATTGAAGATCAAAATAGAATTGATATTGTTTTAACCAAAATTTAATTGAAATCAAATTCACAAAAATTGATGGAGCAAATTTGCTTTAATTCGGTCAAAAGTTTGATTAAATCAAAATTGAAATTTTTCTTAACTTAAAGGATGCTAAGTGATATTGTCAATAACTTTAGAAGAGGTTTCTGAAATTATCCCTTATACTGTTTGAATGGTAAGCTTTTTTAGTATTTGTATAAAATTTTACTGTAACTTATTATAAAATTTGTAGAAAAACTTTTGTGGAGATATTGAAAAACTTTTTTATTTTTTCTTTTCCTTTTATGTTTCTTTCTTTTTTCTTTTCTTTTCTCTTTTTTCCTTCGTCCCTCCCACCACCCATTAGGAGTGGGCAAAATTATCCGCTAACCCGAAAACCCGTCATATTCGGTCCAATCCGAAAATTAGGATATCCGATTTTTATTATTTGATCGGGTCAAAAGAGGGTCGGGTACCCGTTAAGATGCGGGGTGAGTTAGAGTCACATAATTAAAAACCCGCGAATACCCAATCCACCCCGCATATATATTTTTTATTTTTATTTTTATACACACTATAAAATAATAAGTTAAAACTAAATAAGTAATTTTATTGAACAAATTGCATTACAAATATGGGAGACTATAGTTTATTTACAAGATTCATTTGTAGAGGTCATGATCTTATATTTTATAGAAAAAAGTTTAATTAATGTGGAACATATATATTAAAAATTATGCTACTTATTTCAAACTTTTATTGATTTTCAATTCTTTTAATTTTTTTTCCTTTATCTTATATTCTCTTCACATGCTTATTTCTTGGTGGGAAACCATTTTTTAGAAAAAAAAATTATTAAATCTTAGATGAATGTGTAAAATATAAAATTAAATTGGTATAAATCATTTTTTTTTAAAATTAAATGATAAATGGGACGAGACAGGTACTTACTGACCCGACCCTATCTCAACGAGTACCCGATTATCAGTACCCGCTGATATGCGAAGTGGGTAAGGGTCAAAAAATGGCTAACCCGCAAGGTGTGGGTCGGGTCAACCAAATGATGAATGGGGCAGATACCCGACCCGCGCCCACCCTTACCACCTGTACTCCAACCGCCAAGGGCCTAACACCTCTTCCAGTGCCAGTGCCATTACTACTTCTCCTCTTCTCTCTCTCTTCCTTCTTTTTCCCCCCTTCCTTTGGATTTGGTCTGGATTCGGCAGGGGAGGGGAAACGGGAGTCGCGGAGGATGAGGAAGAAGAAGGGGGAGGGAGCGGCAAGGGCCCAACACCCATATTCCAGCCACCAATGGCCCAACACCTCTCCCAGTGCCAGTGCCATCACCACTTCTCCTCTTTTTGTGTGTGTGTGTGTATGTCTCTCTCTCTCTCTCTCTCCCTTCCTTTGGATTTGGTAGGAGAAGGGAAACGGGAGTCACAGAAGATGAGGAAGAAGAAGGGGGAGAGAGAGAGGGAGTGGCAAGGGAAGGGGGAAATGGAAGGAGGGGAAAGAAAGGCAATGATGTTAAACATGGATCTCATAATGATTCAGCTAAACTATTGAATCAGGAGTTAACTGGTCGGATTAGGCGAACCATATTTTTAAACTCATTGACATTGGCATAACATCACAATGATTTTATATTTTTATAAGTTTCAGAAATATTGAAATTAAGTTCTTGGTTATATTCGATCAACCATACAAAATGTTACAAAAATGTTACGCTTGCAATCAAATATACACCTAAAAATTATATATAAAATTGTGAAATTATGTCTAAAATATGTTCATTCTCCAAAATTACTTTAAAAACTAAATTAAAAAAAACTATATCTAATTCGAGATCTTTTTGGTGGGAATATGGCTTTTATAACGCAAGTTGAAATCACTGATGATAAATTGATAAGATAATAGGGATGAAAATTCTTGATTTAGAGATTATTTATGGAAATGAGTGATTTTGATGTTTTTACAAAGTAGTTGGCATTTTTTTTATTCCTATTAATAAATAAAAATTTTACAATTTAGATAACCCAAATTATGTTTCGGGAAAACAAGAAAGAAATACTTGAGAACCGGGTCACTTGTATGCCCGATTTTTTACATTTTTTACTGATTTTTTTTTATCAAAATGATTACGCGTTACTAATCAATTCAGAAAGAAAACCGGTTCACAGTCGGACAAATCGAACTAGCCAGTCTGGTCCAGATCTAACAACACTAGAGAAAGGAAAATAGGAGAAAGGAAGAAAGAGAGTGTGTGTGTGTGTGAGAAAAATAGAGGAATTGAAGCGGCGGGGGCAAAAAACTGAGGCAAGAGGGTTGAGGAGGGAGGGTAGTGATAGAAGAGAGGGATGGGTGTATATTTTTTAGTATTATGGGATGTGTACTTCGAAAATTTTGTGGCTCTTTGAGGTTACTATAGACAAAATTAGAAAATTTTTGGCTCCATATGAATTAGATGTTTTTTAGTGTGTTCTTCAAAAGCTTTACTATAGTAGTATTTATGAAAAACTTTTATATAATAAACTGGGGAATGGGATGGGACAGGGGAAGAGGAGAAAGGAGGGGAATGAAAAGGGAGAGGGAGAGGCAATAGTGGTAGTGACAATGGAGGAGAGAGGAGGAGAGGAGCGGTGGCAATGGTGGATGAGGTAGTATGTGATGAATGGAAACAAAATGTGATAGTATTTATGAAAAACTTTTATATAATAAACTGGGGAATGGGATGGGACAGGGGAAGAGGAGAAAGGAGGGGAATGAAAAGGGAGAGGGACAATGGAGGAGAGAGGAGGAGAGGAGCGGTGGCAATGGTGGATGAGGTAGTATGTGATGAATGGAAACAAAATGTGATAGGATTTTTAAAAGTATTTTTATAAATTGTATTTGAAATTGTGTACATTTTTTGAGTTTTTTTGGGAATTATTTTTGGAGTTATTACTGTAGACTTTACAAACAAAAACAGTTTTTTTAAGGAAAAATTGCAAAAACCTCCCCTGAGATTTCTGACATTTGCACTGACCTCCCCTATCAATTTTGAAATAGCATTAACCTCTCCTAGAAAAAGTTGGAGCCAATTTAAAAGGTAAAAGTGTGTGAATTTACTAGAGTACCCCTAATTGTATTTGACTTTACCAGATTAAAGGTTTGAGTACTTTCATCAAAACCAACGTTTAATTTATTAAACAAATTAAACTAATCAAACTATTTCTGCATAGTTAAATTAATTAACTAATTAACTAATTAAATAATTTCTATTTATCTAATTAACTAATTAACTAATTATCTAATTAACTAATTAACTAATCAAACTATTTCTGCATAGTTAAACTAATTAACTATTAACTAATTATCTAATTAACTATTAACTAATTAACTAATTATCTAATTAATTAATTAACTAATTAACTAATTTCTGTTTATCTAATTATCTAATTAACTAAAGCTGTTGTCTGTCCGAAACTAACAAATTATTTGCATGTTAAACTAATAAACTAAATAACTACTTAACTAATTAACTAATTAACTAATTTCTATTTATGTAATTATGTAATTAACTAATCAAACTATTTCTGCATAGTTAAACTAATTAACTAATTATCTAATTAACTATTAACTAATTAACTAATTATCTAATTAATTAATTAACTAATTAACTAATTTTTGTTTATCTAATTAACTAATTAACTAATTAGTTAATGCGCTAATTGGTTAATTAGGTCCACAGGCCAACGAAATTGGTTAAATAGCGCATGAAATATAAAACCTGCCAGTTTCCCATAAAGAGCTGGTATGTTATGGGCAAATTTTTTTTTTAACTTTCACATATTTAATTTATGTTAAATACAAAACATACTAGTTTTCCTTTGGGCGCTATTTAACCAATTTTTCCCATAAAGAGCTGGTATGTTTTTCATAAAGAGCTGGTATAAAACATATTACAAAACCTGCCAGTTTCCCATAAAGAGCTGGTATGTTATGCGTTATTTAACAAATTTTTCATATTTAAACAAATTTATGAAAATTAAAATAACGTATTTGAAAGTTGTATTTTTATTTGGAAGAATGCATTCCTTCGATGCGTTTTTCACCCTTTGGGAAGAGACTAAAAAATCGCCACCCTTTAGAAAGTTAGTTTAAAAACTCTCTTTTTTTTTGGAAATTTACTCCTTATTAATACAGCCACTATATTTATTTTCTAGTATTAATTTTTGTTGTGGTTTATAATTTTCTTATATTTTATCAAAAAAGGTAATAACTATTGTAGTTACAATTATGGAGATATTAATTTGTCGTATGTGTAATTCTTTTGTTTTTATAAGAATTGTTATATCATGGGTAAATTTGAAATTTAATTGCATTTAATTTCGAAACACTCATCAAACCAAGTTAGGTATTGGAATGAAAAATATGTTACATTTATACCCCCTGAACTTGCTTGATCCTTAATGCCTATGCCTCTCCCTTGTTAATACTAATTGTCAAGCAAGATCAGGGCAAAATTGGAAGAAACTTCTTATCTCACTTCTACAAATAATTTTTTAATGGGATATCAAGCCTCAGGGGAGGTTTCTGCAACGAATTGTTCCTGTTCAGGGGTGCTGAATGCCATTTCTAAACCTAGAGGGGAGGTCAGTGCAAGTGTCAGAAACCTCAGGGGAGGTTTCTGCAATTATCCCTTTTTTTAATCTATTAAAAGCTAGCAAAAACTCAAGGATCCAAATAGACTCCTAAGGTGGTTTTCGAAGTTGGACATTAAAAAGTGAGATCATCTAAGAATGTTGGGCTGGCTCATTGAAGATCACATCACAAACTCGCGACCAATAAATCATTAAAGTCCACTTACGGTCCATTTAGGCCCATTTCTTCACATGCCCATATAAATGCTCTCATTCTCGGCAGCTCTTCAGTGGAAGCCCTAAAACCCTAGAGGGAGAGAGATCCGTGTCCGCCATCAACGCAACCATGGGTACGGCGCCGTTTCACCATTTCTCTCTTGCATTCAAGAAATCGTCCATTTTCCGGATTATTTCTGATTAATTAACATATATTTCTGTGTAAAATCAGGGGCTTATACCTACGTTTCGGAGCTATGGAGGAAGAAGCAATCGGATGTGATGAGGTTTCTGCTGAGGGTTCGTTGCTGGGAGTATCGTCAGCTTCCTTCCATTGTCCGGGTTACCAGGCCTACCCGACCCGACAAGGCCCGCCGCCTCGGGTACAAGGCCAAGCAGGTCCGTGGAATAGTCATTTTTTTTTTATAAAAAGTTTCTGTGATGTGAATTTTTTGTTGCTAGGATTTTAGTTTGCAATTGTTGTTTAGATTTTGTACTAATGCAGCTGATTTTGATTTATTATTGATCCTCATAGACTTACTGCTTATGTTACAAGATGTTTGGAAATGGTTGGCTAATTATGATTTTTCGTTGGGTTTTGTACGTAATTATCTGCTTAAGCATTATTTTGTTGGGATTCATTTTGAAAGATTATAAGATGCTCATTTGCATTTTTTCTTGCACCATTTCTTGGTTTAAGTGATAATCTCTGTGTTTTCTTTAAAGTTGATTAGTATTTTAAGAATTGAGGGCTTACTTGTAGGAACTAAGGGATGAAATTGTAATTGGTCCAACTTTTCGGAATTGCATAAATAGCTGTAGCTATATGATATTACGACTGTATATAGAATGTGGTTAATTTTTTGTGGGATACTTTCGAGAAAGGAATCTCTACAGTTGACATCTCCTTACCGAGCTCGTTGCGTTATTTTAGTTCAAGTAGATAGACTGGAACTACTACAAAAGTTGATCTGTTTGAGAATGTATCTTATCCTGCTACCTTGATGCTTTGCATTTCTTTTCTATTCCTTCTTTTGTGCTTGGAACAATATGACTGTAGATTCATCTCTTTTGGGGCTAAAATTCCTTAAAGTTGCAATTTTGGTTTATATGAATTGTGTGATGTGTGGAAATGATCTTAATGATTTTGAATAATAGACGAAATTGTGATGTGCTCGTATGTTTCTTCTGTTGTGCTTACCATCATTACTCAATTTGTTAAGGGTTTCAGTCTATCCCAACTTTTAATATGCAGTAAGTGATTGATTTACTTTTCAGGGTTATGTGGTTTACCGTGTACGGGTGAGACGCGGTGGAAGGAAGAGGCCAGTTCCCAAGGGTATTGTTTATGGGAAACCCACAAACCAGGGTGTTACTCAGCTGAAGTTTCAGAGAAGCAAGCGCTCAGTTGCAGAGGAGCGAGCTGGAAGAAAACTGGGTGGTCTCAGGGTTCTCAATTCTTATTGGATCAATGAGGTGTGTCCTGAGAGTTTGTTCATTAATTCACTTAATCAAGAATACCTTCTATTAGGACTTCAATGAATTCGATGTATATGAGTAGTTGAAGTAGACTTGTCAGAGCTTTTTTCTCAAGTATATGAAGATAAGGCTTCAAATTTTCCGTGCCTTGCACTCTCAATTGCAGGACTCTACCTACAAATACTATGAGGTAATCTTGGTTGATCCTGCCCATGCTGCCATCCGCAATGACCCTAGGATCAACTGGTTGTGCCAGCCAGTCCACAAGCACAGAGAACTTCGTGGACTTACTTCAGCAGGGAAGAAATACAGGGGTCTTCGTGGAAGGGGGCACTTGCACCACAAAGCACGACCATCAAGAAGGGCTACTTGGAAGAGAAACCAGACTCTCTCCCTTCGTCGTTATCGCTAATCATAGTTGTGTTTTCTTGGTGTGTTCCCTAATTCTGGTCAGCAATTGTTTGCTGAACATGCTTATTAGTTTGTCCGCGATCGGAATGTTGAGTTGTTATGTTTAGCACCTTGGGAAAGATCACAATTTTGTTATGGCTGACGTTTTAAAATATACTTCTCTTGCATATTGATGGTTTAAAGTTCTTCAGTCCTATTTTGAGCCTTTGTGGCTGAATTCTTTTCTTAAATCGACCTTTCTGATAGAGCAAGTTAATTTTGAATGGTATCTTCTGTTTTAGTGTCAGCGTTTTTTAATGAGCTTCTGTAGGATTATGTTATGTCCTATTCCAGCTCAGTCGTGCACAACATCCAGTAGTTGGAATTTTTAGGGGATAGAACGCAATGAAGTGTATTGCGTATGAATTTTTAGGGGATTCATGTAATCTAAGCTAACTAGGATAGAATGCAAACTTAAATTTTAAGTAAAAATTCCTCACTGACTTGTGTCTGAAAAGTTCTTTTGCATCACTAGTACACAGCCGAACATGATGTTCAACAGTTCAAGTGACTAATCTGGGATGTAGAACGCGGAATGGACCAGCAAGATGGATAGAAATCTTGGCTTTCACAGGTCCTAATATGGAGAGGAATTCAGAGAAGTAAAAGCAGCACATCATAATGTCTTGGTAATTATAAGCACCCTATCATTTGTGCATAACCTGTGAATCAAGTCTAACTGATATATGATATACCTCAACCACACTAGGAATCCAGGACATCCAAGAGCAAGTAAAATGAACATTTGCTCTACTATAAAACACAAACTTAGAACTACTACTGATTTATCCACAACTTTCCGCTTCTTTGGGTGGAGGTCTCCAGAGCTTCGACAAAGGAGTTGAGGAAGCCTAGCTAGTTTCCTGAAAAGGATGAAGCATCAGTATGACCTGTCTCATCGACAACAATACATATTTAATACTCCGTTTAGAACGATTGACTAATTTCAGACAGTAATTAACGTATAATTAAGAATTCTTCATGACTGTTGGCCAGCTTCATAATGAACCACAAATTGCAAAAATAGCATGGCAGTCAAGAACAAGTTATCAGAGTGGCAAAACAGAGGCTATTAGTCAGTTTAGCTTCTATTTAAGACGCCAAAGACAATTTTTTCAACAAAAGTTATATTTGACTGAAGTATCCCATCATCCATGACAAGTTTGCCATGAAGTTGCTATGAATAATCTGCCAAAAATGATAGCAAAATTCTTTGGAAGAGAGACACACACCCTATATAATTGACAGTATGGCTACTCAGGCATTTCTGTCACACTGCAACATAATGCTAAACATCCTAGTAAAAATTTAACACTCAGCACGCAGCAGGTAAGTTATTAGTGATAAGCAAACAGGAGTATTACGCCCCAGAACGGTAACGCAATCTTAAGTTAAAACATGAACTTTTGTATATGGATGATGGCGGCGATGGGTACCATAGCTGCAGCCTGGTTGACCATAATCCTGGAGATTAGGCTGAATAGGCTGGAGGCGATATTGGTGAATGTTTAGAGGTAGGTTAGCAAGTTGAAGCACTTCACTTGGCTGCTCTTCTCCAGAAAATGGGAATTGATCCAGTATAGCATGCTGTCCTACTAGCTTCAATTCAGTCATTGCCTGTTGATGGCTATGCTCTAGTTCCACACGTTGCTTCTGATAGTAATTACTCATCAACTGCTCAAGAAACACACGTTTAATGAAGTAAAAATTGACCAAGAATGAAACAGGTGCTCCTGCTAAGATTTAATTAATTTCTTAATTGAAAATTGAGATGTGAAACTTTGTATAGACTATTGATCAAAAGCCATCATGATAAAATAGAAAGATAAGCATTTCTCTAATTGCTTTTGTTGATAAAAGCCGTCATGAATAACTTTTGTTGAGAATTTCTCGAAGAAAAGGACTGATGTTAAAACATTTTATAGAACTGATGATCATTCAGATAAGCAGGTAGCATTTTAGTGACAGTAGGCTTCCTTCTGTATTAAAAACTTACCCAGGTGCACATTTCTTGGTTTTCTTTCTCCAGAAGCTTTTCCTAAAAAATCGAAAAGAAAGAGGGATTTAATTCAGCGCTGGTTCCTAAACGCATACATAGTAGCTGAAACTGATAAAAGAAAGAAACATTGAGAGAAGTAGGATTAGAATGCCACATCTATTACCGTTCGCTTCAGATTTTCCAGTTGCTGATCTAAGAGTTCAAACTGCAAAAGTAGATAATATTAGCTGCTGTAAGTGCTATAGTGACTTGCCTCCATCTAATAGCAGTTCAACAGCACAACAACAAGAATAGAAAACTATGCAAAGAGTGCACGATCTCATGATAAGAAAATGAAGATGGAAATTTTAACAAGAAAATCAAGATTCCTTGTTTATGTATTATGAAAATTGAAGAAACAAAAATACCTTTCTTGCTCGGACTTTGGTCACGGAGAGTTCAAGCTGCTGCTCGAGTTGATTGAGCTCATCATAGTGAGCAGAACTCAAGTCATCACCTTTGTAGCGCTGGAGGCTTAACTGAAGATTAAGGGTCTCACTTTTCATCCTTTTCAGCTCACCAAAAACCCTTTCCTGCAAGTTGTAAGGCCAAAGGAATAGGATCATCATGGAGGGCTACTGAGATTTGAGGAGCAGCACAAAGCAAAAAGCATGATATAGTACTTACATTGTGTGATTTTGCAAGGTCTTCGTGGTCTGGAATGGATGTTCCTTTAGTCTTCAAGTACCTTTCTATGATTTGGTCAATACTGAGCAATATAACAAGTGTTCCAAGTCATTCCTGGAAATGTGTTATCAATCCAATGCGTTTTGCATATCTAGATCCTAGAAAGAGTTTGCAGAAGACTAAAGATTTGAATTTTATATTTCCATTTGAAATTTTTGATAGCATTATTTCTAATATTTGGCTGATTTTATACCCGACATAAGTAAAGTAAATCAAAATGAACTGGTCTTTCTGATCCTGCTGACACTAAACCCACCCTCAAGAGAAAATATTAACTCACAAAATAAAACTGGACATAAGCTATACAAGCAGAAAAACTTTACCCAAGAACACAAAAAAAAAAAAAAATTATCCAAGAAAATGGGAATATTTCTGTTTCCGAATTTTAGCCTAAAATGAAGTGAAAAAAAAATGAATTGCTTTCCATGAAAACAAGAAAGAAAAGAAAAATCTCAAGAAAATTTACCTTAGTATGTCAAGTGCATCTTCCAGCATGCGAAAAACAAAATAAGAGTTAAATTTTTGGTCAAATTTTTGAAGTGTTTTCCCAAGAATGATGTATAGTTTGAAGGATTTGGTACAAGAGCAAAGTAATTTATTCTCAATTATCAAATCACAAATAGTTTAATCATGCATCTTGGTGAGATTATAGTGTTAAGATGTTCATCAGGTATAAGAATTGAAGTGGCCAACCAAAATTCACATCTTGATAACAAAACCCTAACTTTTTCCAGAAGTTGGAAACATGTTAGTCAAACCAGTCAAGGTTCTCAACTTAGTCTCTTTTAGCCCTTTTGGTAGTGTTTGTTGGAGAAGCATGAAAGCCATCATTATTAAGCAGAAGAGCAGGGGGTGCATGTGTTGCATGTACTCCAACATAAGTAAAAGCTGAGATCTTTGCACATGGAGAGAGCAGTTTTCGAGTTTAGACCACCAAAAATAGGGGTCAAATTACCTTGTTCATGCATTATATTTTGATACATGCAAAAATTATTCTTTAACTCCAAGAAATAATAAGAAGATTAGATGCCCAGAAAAGAAGCTTTAACCACTTGGAAAACAAAAAGGTTGTTTTCTTGCATGCAAACCTGAAAAATTAAGCTACAGAAAAAGAAAAAGCTAGGGATTGCCTAAAGATGCAAGAAATATCATGGGATCACCTCAGGGGGTGAGAGCAGTACTCAAACAACTTTCCTTTGTTTGAAAAGATGATGAGGCCGATCTGAGCATCACAAAGCACTGAAAGTTCATGGGTTTTCTTGAGCAGCCCGGATCTTCGCTTGGAGAAGGTGACTTGCCTGCTAGTGTTGTTTTCAATCCTCTTCAGCTCTATTTTACCTCTACCCATCCTTACCAATCTTTAAGGAGTAATATTATTGTCTTCCCTCTAATTGGAGTTATTAAAAAAAACCCCCACTTCACCTGTTGAATTTTCTGGATTAGGGAAAACAAAATTATGAAAAGGATTGACTCAAAAAGAAATTGGAGAATGACAAGGATGCATATAGTTCAAATTAGATGTTAAAAAATTTAAAATATGTCTTAATAAAGACTATGCTGAAGATGAAAAAGATTGGGAGATCAAGAAAATTTCAGCTTAATCGGAAACATATACAAGTTCAAAAATGATGACTTACTTTGTTATTTGTCTATAATTCTCAAACAGGAGATGGATGAAGAAGGGGATATGGTTGAGAGAGAAGATATTGATAAGAAAGAAGGTTAAGCTTCTAAGATGAACTTACCTAGGTATTATTATTATTATTATTTTTTTGCTTTCTTGTTGGATCTTTTTGAAGTTTTTGGTAGACTCGTGAAATAGAAGCAAACCCACTTTTGTAGTTATATAAACATACTAGTTTTAGATCATAGCTCCTATTTTTTCCCAAAACCACAATTTGGTGAGGACACGAGGGATTAAATGTTGATCTTGGTCTTCCTTTTACTATCTCCCCCCCCCCTCCCCTCAATTTGTTTCTTTAGAACGTGATAAAAAACAATTATACACACACATATATAGCAGAAACAATTATGAAGAGTTATAATGTACCCAAAAAAGAAAAAAAAATGATGAAGAGTTATATTCGAAAATTGACATGCATGAAGTGTTTGGCAAAGTTGTAATGCATTGGAAGGACAATGAGGTTATGTTCCAATCCTTTTGAGGTGCATGGCAAACTTGTAGCAAAAGTCCATGTGCTACTTTCATTTTTTTCATTCACATTTTGAGGCTTGTTACTATTTTCATTTACCATCTCAATGCAATCCGGACATTGAATTCTTAGTTGATTATCAAGGAAAAGAAGAAAATGATTACCATTCATTGTTGAAAATACTCCTAGGAAGATGAGGACCGCCATGATTTAGGTAATCAAAATTTGTGGTATGATATGAATTCTTTTCAATAGGATAATATAGAGCCTATAATTGTAAAATGAAGATAAAAATCTTATGATTAATCAAGATTATAACTAATCGATGCTTGATCAGGTAAATACTAAGCTGAAGCTAAAAGAAGGTCATACTTACATGTGTTGCCAATAGATTGACAGAAATGAAACTTCTTTAACATACACCACTAATATCAAATAGCTTAAAACTTATGCATCCATCCTGTGGTCCAAGCTAGATCAGAAAATAAATGTTCATTGTTTCGTTTGTTTGCCTAACTGCAATGAATGTAAAATTTCTATATGTTCTTGGAGTTTTTGCTGCAAATTCATTCAGCAGCTTGTGTTGCAATCTCCTCTAACAAAAATGTCGTTGTTGACATATAACCACCAATATTGTTTCATAATAACATGTACCAATTCTGGCATCTTTGTAAAATGACCAAGTGATTCGACTCCTATATATGTTTTCCAATCACTCTTTGACCAACACAAAAAAACTCCAAATTACTCTCCAAGGACTAGCTATATAGTATTACTTTCCACATGAATTTTCCCCACCCAACCATAAAAATGCATGCATGGTGAGTTCATAAAAGAGAGAAAGAAAAAAAGAAGAATGACAATTATATATCACAAGAGTAGCTCAACAATTCCTCGTTAATCATAAGGCAATTAACCATGATTACAAATCCTTGGAGACTGAACAACTCTCTTTGACAAGTTAATTATTAGCATCATCCCACATGGATATAGACAGGAGGAGTTTCTACTTGGGGAGGATGCACTTGCATGCATGCTCGACATGAATAGGGATATGACAAAGTTGAACGTTATGTCATTGATCAATTCAAGAGAAAGAATTTTAGTGGACAGGGATTGAATAATGAGATCATGATTTTTCCCAAAAAGAGAAACTGCCATCTAGATAGGAATTTTGACCCCTTTTCCATCCTCCTCCTAACCACTCCACAAGGACCACTTTCAGTTTCACATGGCATTTCCAGGCCTTCTTCAATAGTTTGATAAGCAAGATTCCCCAAATGTATTAATTGCAATTTGTTGTTTTAGAACACTAATTTCCTAGTCTATCATCATCAAACCAAGAGATTTATAATAGTTTCTATCATAATTCGCCAACAATCAGCTTTCTCATAAGTGCATATTAGAAGAAAAACCCTTCAGCATTGGATTAAATTTGTTGTGACTAAGCTCTCTTATCCTTCCCAATACAAAGATTGTCACCAACTCCTCCCCATGCATATAGTTTTAGAAAGAAAAACTTGACAGACACCAGGCCGTAGTACAAGCAGGGTCGGAACTAGGGGTCGGCGGGGAGGGCCCCGCCCCAAGCTTCGGAAAATTATTCCTTCTTGTTTGGATTGTGATTTTTTGTAAAAAAAAATTTTACGTTTTCACGAACACATTTTTCAATCACCTTTTTATCTCATACATATCAAAATCGTTACAATTTTTTACAAAAACTCTTAAAGAAAGCAATCCTTAAAAGTTTTATAAATTTAACTTTTTCCCATTCAAAAAATTAAAAATATTTTAAACTACATACTAATGATTTAATTGAATCAAAGTTTGCTCCCTCAAAAGAAATTTTCTGGTTCCATTTACTGAGCACAAGAATGATTTTGTGTTGAGTTGCAGAACGGTTTGTTTAACGAGTGTCCTATTAAAATATATTTTAGGTGTCACATTTTAAAAAATATGAGATTAATTAGGGAAAGTAAATAAATATAAGGAAGTGTATATAAGATTAAATAAGGAAGTATATAAATGCAAGAGAGAATAATAATTGTTAGTATGTGTATAAATATATTAGATTAGGTGAATGTTAAGTGTATTAATGAATATGCTATGGACACCTGGTAGAAAAATCCGTTACAGAATGATATAACGAATAGATAGCCTATGGATATTTGAAATTTTGGTGAAGCAATTTTACAAACTGTTACTACAGTGGTTTTAATCTCGTGTCAAGAGCATCTCACATAAGACAAAATTTCAACATCGACATCAATGGATGGGGTGCCTTTTCCAGAAATAAAACATGGGAAAGATTTGTAGGTTCTTTAGATCTATTATGCAGAATCTAAACTCGGACATCTTTAAGACATAAGAAGCATTTGTAGGTACTTTTAGATCTGTTATTTTTAGGCACCAGCCCTAAACTTTCATCATTCAAATTCATATAGGTTGCATTTGGATTGAAGGATTTGAAGTCCCTTCAAATTGCTCTAATTGTTTAGATTATTTAGGAGATATTTGAATTTGTAAATCACACATTGTTACAATATTTTAAATGTATTTTGATAACTGGTGAATTGTGAATTCAAACGCTTCTTAAATAATCCAGACGCCTCGAGCTATTTGGACGAATTTCAAATTTTTCATCAAATTCCTCAATCCAAATAAGGATTTTTCTAACCATCGCCTAGTAGGTAGGTAATAAGTAGTACAACTTAATTAACATTTAAACACATTCAAATTTATTACCTTTCACATTCCAAATAATTTTTTAATTTAACTTGCATTTTGTTTACCCAAAAAAGAAAAAAGAAAAAGAAATAGCAACAACAACCACCAACACTAGTGGCCATCGGGTGCCAATTTGTGACCCGTTGTACAAAGCTATTCTTCCCTTGGGTCACTTTCTACTGATTCACTTAGGAAGTGTGGAATCAATTCAAGACACCAATGCACACTTAGGAAGAGTCGAATTAATGCAAGACACTGATGAATAAGTTTGCACTCCTTCTGTTCTAATGTTAGAGTCGTTGCTTGAAAAATTAAACTTTTTATGGAGACATAGTTAATTGTTATATTTAGATGAGATGGCACTGATAAACTTATGTATATATTATTTGAATTCAAAATATTCTTTTATTAAATGCGTATTGAGACTTTAAAAAATATATTGTTTTTTCTAATAATAAGATTAGAAAACATGTGTTAAATTTAAAATAATAATTTTTATTTTGAGACATTAATAAAGTGAAACATAGCATTAACAATGAGACGAAAGGATTACTCGATCAAATATTAGATACTATTAGATGTTTGATATACACCATTTGGTACTACTGCACATATTGCATTAGTACTAATAATCTAGTCAAACAATAGTTGTAGATCATTTCTTATCTACTGTCAACTTAAAAAAAATATATGGTCAGGTTCACCACACAATTGATACTAATGACCCAGGTGGGGCATACAATATCTTCTCGTCCCCACACTCCTGCTCTGTGCAACTACCGCTGTAAACATGGTCAAAATTAGAATTATGGACTATAGCTATTTGGCAGAGCGATGAGTTTCCTGAGTAACTTTTGTATAAATAAGATACCTAATTTAGTGCTTGTTGAGTATTGTCTCAGAAGCATATTCTCATAAACTTTGGGTTGGAATACACAAGAATGCTCTGTCATCCTAGCATTGTTGCCAACGTAGTCTCAAAAGTTTCTCTGCAAAATTTCCATAATCCTCACATTTCATAGAACTTCAAATAACCCCTCTCCTCCATTGAAAAGATAGGAAAGTAGGCACGAATGTTCAAAGCTAAAGTGGTCTCTTTTACATACTAAATTAAAGAAACACTATATTAAGAGGCAAGCTCCAAACCAAGTCCAGAACACATGATATTCTCAAGCGTGTTCAGTCAGCATCACCGAGTCCATCACTTCCATCACCTCTCTTGGATATAGGAGCAAAATTAGAACTAGGCTTTTTCTTTTGTGAAGCAATTTCAGCATTTTTCCGCAGGACTGCTCCAGGAGATGGGTAAGGACGTTGCTGAAAGAGAGGACCCTGAATTCAAAAAGTACCAGAAAAAATTCATTGGAATGAAGCGAGAGACAAACAATAACAGGTGAGCTGTGAAGTTTTGCATGAGAGACTGTATAAACCTGACAAATATAACTACCTACCATTGATGTGATGAAAACAAGCAACTGACTAAATGAAACAAACATACTCGCACACAAGTTCGACCGCACCAATTCTTACAGTTGTACTAATAATACCTTACTTTATCCTCGACTGCTTAAAGCAATCAGAGAAATACTTACTAAATCAGATATGTATATTCCTTTAAACATTTACGACAAGATATTTCCAAATGACACTAACAATTTCATTCTAACAAAAGAGTGAACAAAATCTAGGAATTTTTTTCCTCCCACCTCCACCCATCTGATTTCCAATCCCACCAAAGGACAAGTCATTCATGTCAAAAGCCAGGCTACTGTTTAGCAGGAATACCCACTGCTTCCCCATAAAAGAAACAGGCAAGTATGAAAAATATAATTCCGGAATTAAATACACAATGTATACCGTGGCAGTGGTGTCTGCAGCCCGTGGTTGTACTCCTTTCAGGCCTACAACCCTGCATAGGAGCAATAACTAAAGTTGGTAATAACTTCTTGCAAGTTTTGATTTGTCTAAATAAACTAACTAGTAAGATAATAAGTAACAGAGAAATGTCCATGAAGGAAAGAACAGACAGAGCAGAGAAAGAGTTTACAGGGTCAATTACTTGAATTAAACAAGGAAAAAAACATACCAACCACCACGCGGAGCATCAGAATACGAGCTTGGATCCATGGGATCCAACTCATCATCCTCAGAATATGAACGTTTTTTAGTATCTCTTTTATGTCCTCTTCCCATTGGTGGTTTCATGTTAGACCTGCAACCCAGAAGGTCAGTTAATTCTGCAGGGATGGACTCTAAACAACTTTCCATGTTTCATATTAAACTAACTGTGGACAGGTGAATACTCTGCTTAATATGGAGCCAATTACAGAAACATCAACTATATTCATTTTTTTGCATGAGAACACCACCCTTGTGCCTTCCCACAAATTGGTATATAAATGTGACAAAAATCACTGTTCCAATTCAAAATATCCTTTCACAAATGCCTATTGGACCAAGCAAATAAGCAAGTAAAACCAATTCCAAAGCCCTAAGACACTCCAATGCACCTGTGCAGTCTATTCCAAGGAGAACACTGCTTTAACTACCTAAACGTAATTAACCAAGGACATTTGATTATAATAATCTACAAGTGTGTTTGCTTATATGGCACACGCATTAAGCAACAAAGGTATTTCAAGTGCCGTACCTGTATGGCAACATAAAATCATAATTTCAAGGTGAACAATTACAAGTCGATGGTACAGTTACAATCATCTCCAGATCAGTGATTCAAGTTTCCAGATATAGTAGCCTACCTTGGCTTGGAAAATCCCTTGTCTGAAATTTCTCCAGTTTTCACAGCATTGGAGCCATGCTGCCTGGTTTCCGGCTGTGTCGACAAGTATTGGCTTTGAGGAAGATTCAGAACCCTAAGTAAAGACAGCAGTTTATATTTGTAGAACAGAAAAATACTTGCAAGAAGCTAATCACTATAATTTTCATTAGTTGAAAAGAAAATCATAAAAAGCTGTAGTGGACTTCTATGAAAAGCCGAAGCTCAACTGTCACACATGAGCTATATCTATAGTTAGCATTTTCAAATGAATAAGCATCCATCTATGATCACCTACTGAAATATATTTCAAATAAAACCTTCCACAAATATTGTCTTTACTCCACAGTTTTTTCAGGGATCATGCATAATCACCAGGGCATCAAATTCATTACAACATGAACATGACGAAAGCGATGTGAGTGAATATGAAATATAGGATGAAAAAAGGGTATTATGTATCAGCAGAAGCAATTTGTAGAACAAATATATCTAGCCAATACCAATGAAAAAAATTTCAAGTCTTTAATCACAGGGTAGACATGATAAATGGACACTTGAAAACAGCATTAACAAAAGAAACCAATTCTTGGCACTACTCCCGATTCTTAAATCCCATCCCTCCCATGCCTTTTTTTTTTTTTCTTGTTTTTAAGGGCACATTTTACTATCAAAAATCTGTCTAGTATACTTGGCAGGTCACACCTTGCCACTCATACAGATTTGAATTATTTTCCCTCCATATATGCAATTAGTTTTACTATCAAAGAACCTGAATTAATGGGTCTCAACACCCCAGCTATTGAAGCTGCATGAAAGGCCCTTTTAAGTAGTAACACTCAAATACACGAGTGTAAAAATTAAATAAAGCAACAAAGGAAAGGAACATTACAAATATTAAACAGAAACAGAACCTAATATTAGTCATTTTCTTCTGTCAAACATTTACATCACCTAAAACAAATTATGTAAGTAGCAGTACAACAAAAAAACAATGAGCTCAACCAATGACCATACCGAGTGCAATGATTGCAATAACCCCATGTCTGTACGAGGCCTACACCCCATCCACCACATCCCATGCATTTATTTGATATTGATGATTTATCACCCTGAGGATGAGAGGAGATTTTAGGTGATGTTCCTGGGCGCTCCCACTGTGATGCATTGGTCATCCTGTTGTAATAATAAGTTTGACCTGTGAAGACACATGAATCATGAAAAGGATAAGTGAGAGTGTTATGTCATCCTCAAAGGTTCCAGTAAGCATTACCTAAGTGAAAACTAAAACTATTAGAACTTCAGCATAATTTGAGAAGAATCATCCCGAAACTAATGTAACCAAAAGAGGAATCTACAGGTGAGCAGCCATCACATAGACCATACCAGTCGTTTCATCCACCGCCTCTTGCCAATCTTCTGGAAGTTCTGAATGTGATGCTGCTGGAAACATGGGTGCAGCATCTGTTGGTCTTTCCCACTGACTTGTCCCAGAATTTTCATTATAATAATATAAAGAGCCACTTGCAGGATCGCTTGCCTCAATCTGATGGATATTTCACTAAGTTAAACATCAAATAAGAAAATGGAATATATCTTAATTTAGTAGGGAGAAACAGAGCATAACTTTGTATGAACCGCATGAGGAGTTCCTAAGAATTTTAAAGAAACCTCAAATGACGAACTGAGCTTCATTTAAGAAGAGATAATCAATGGGAAAGACTTTGCAGTATTGGCCTCCCAAGCAGACTTCCACTCAAGTAACCTTTCAAATTTCCTAGTTTGAACTTTGCCCAACTCCAAGAGAGTTGGGATGGGTATTTACAAACAATTAGGGCAATGTGAAGCCAGAAAATACTTTTCTATTCTAAACCAGTGGAGACTATATTGTCAGTTGGATCATTCTCAGTCCTTGTTTTACCAAAATGACTTAAGACGAACCATTTTGTTACAGACATTAAGCATATGTTTAGGCCATGTTTCCTGACATTATTCCCCATGTAAAATAGCTGGTTCTTAGTTACAAAGAACATAGCATAACCACATAGAACAGCTGTTTAACTGTATGTCATCCTCCACCATCCATTAAAATCCAATTTCATTCAATCCATAAATCAGGGATGCATATAGAAATTACTCAGAAATACATTAAGAAAAAGAATTTAAAAAAATCGGGAAAAGGAATTAATGCTCACCCATCCTGGAGGAAGCTTCCCAATTGCCATGTTCTGAGATGACACAGCTTCTGTACTCTAGAAAGAAAAGTACAAAGGAACATTTAACTGGACGAGCAAATAAAAGGTAAAACCAAATATACCAAGATAAGAAAACACATTTGACACCTTTGAGAGAACCATACAAAAAGATATATAGACACATATGACAGGTATATCACTTAATGGCAAAACTATTAACAAATGTTATTGTTGCATCCTCAAGATTTATCGCTTCCATAAGAGCATGTTACATCTTACAAGGTGTACATATCCAAAAAAAAAAGAAAAAGAAAAAAAAAAGACGAGGGGAAGATGCACTTGCATTATCAGGTAGGGCTTGATTATTAATTTTTGGATCATCTTTCAATATGCCTCTGGCTCTCAATTTCTGCTTGAGGTATTCAGGCAACTCCTTACCCACAGGCTTCAACCTGGATTCAGCACCATGCTCTGTATTTCTTTGGCTTGTTTGATGATCATCAACATTATTGACTTCAGATACATACACGGATATTAGACTTTGACCAGCTTCATAAGATAAAAATTAATGACCAAGGAAGATAATTTTACCGGTGGCAGTGATATTGGCCTTTGAAGTAACATGATAAGCACCTCCACCCGGAACACCGTATCCATTTCCAATTTCCAAGTTACCTAACACAAAGATCAACATTCATTAGCTGTTCACCCAAATTTTGCTAAATTGCATTTTCTAATAGTCAACCCTTTCTTTAAACTAGAGAATATCTGACTGCAATAAAAACTGGCATTTTGATACTTTTCAGGAAAAAAAATTGTCTTCCTCTTACATTGCTTACCACACCCGAAGGTAGAGGAGAGGGCAGCGTACGTAATGTAAATAAATTATAATTAATCTCTCATGTAAACCAAGTAACTAGATAAAAACACCTTAAAAAATCCAAATTAATATTTACATAGAAAAAAAGGAACAAAATGACCTTATGCAGTTGAAAGGAAAAACAGAGCAAATAATTGCAGTATTAAAATAAATCGTTCTATGGTACAAAATCATGAGTGTAACCTTTATAAGGTGGAAAACATAGCTAAGGGATCATACAATAACAAATGTGGAAGAATTAGATGCACTTCAATCAACTTTATCCTCAAGTCTTTTTTATCTGAATTCCTTAAAGTAGTTTCAATTCATTAAAGTAGTTTTATCTGAATTCCTTAACGTAGTTTCATTCTAGACTGCAACTGAGCCTCCATGTTAGCAAGGTTAAGTATGCCAAAAAGAAGGGTCATAAAACATTCTTGGTGGCAAAACAATGTGAAGGAAAGATCTCGCTATTTGATGTGTTTGTAAGTCTAAGAAATCATGCGCATTCTAAACCACTTCATTAGCTCTCGATTTAACTAGCAAAACCTTCAACCATGATAGCAGAAAAATGAACATTTGCATGTTTAATTCCAAAAAAGTGAGTGACTCAACTAAGATAGACAAGTGGACCAACCTTCCTCAGCTAAGGTAGATTTTCCACGCTTTAGAGCCATTTGAGTACGATGCTCATTAGTCATTTTAAGTAGATGCTCCTGTAGATTCAGAGTTCAAAATGAACCTTAGAACATCCAAATGGAATATAGAAGGCTGTGATTCACATGAAATGCCAAAATAAATAAAAGGAAAAGAAGGGAAAAGACATAGCAGAACATAGCAGACTCAAGACCTAAGACACCTTTATAGCATTTGGGTCATGACGTCCTGAGAGAATGTCTCTCTGCTCTTCCGAAGTTCCATTTCCATACCCTGCATCTCTGAACTTACAAAATAACATGAAATTATTCATCATGTTTCCACCTCTATTTGCACAGCTTCTAGGGTAAGTAAAAAATGAAACAAAAACAAAACAAACCTCTGACTCTGTATAATTTGTTGAGTGGCAATTTCCTGGAACAATACAGGCAACCATGTGATTAATCAACAAGTGAAAAAGAATGGTCACTTCAATGCCTGTCTTAAGACGAGAACATACTTGCTCATGTAGCACAGCATTCTGAGCAGCAATTTCAATATCATTTTGATTTTCTGCTTGCAGTTGAGAAGAGCTAAATTCCAGATAAGTCTGCATCCTCGAGGTCGGCTATTCCAAGCCCACTTCACTAAAGTCAAATGCAAAAGTTCTTGAATTTTAGTTAAGAGGCATATTAAGTAAACATTCAAAAACAAAAAGGTACAGGAAAGGAGGCAGAAAGAGCAATCTCTATATGTTTTCATGATAATCACATTTTCTGATTTACGTAATCCATCCCTTCCCCTTCCAAGAACTTCAATAGGTGGTATCGTTAAAAAATTAAAAACAAAAAAAAACACACACACACACACAAACATACACACATCTGAAATTTGAAATTGGTCCATTCTTCGTTCCTCTTGAAAACTCATCCGCTCTACTGCTACACATAAACCTTCAGAACTTACAATAATCTCATTCTGATTCAGTAAGTTGTTACAGATATCTTCTACATCTATTTTCAACAAATTGAAAATCATATTATCCTTACATCATCAAGTGTTTCAAAATTGCCAGACTACCTGTATGACCTGTCCATTGTACTGTCTCCTGAAGCTTTTTAGCCCACATTCGCATTATATACAGGTCAAACTTTAATCAACACTAGAGTATTTACATTCTTCAGCCAATCTTTGTGACTAACTGAACCTTAAGAGAGAATATTAACTAAAAAATGCACACCGTTAGTGCCAATCACTTATGCTTCAACCTGAATAGCAAGCACAGAAGCCAATCTAAAGCCAATCCAGTGACAGGATTTAGACGGAAGGTACATTTAACCACGACAAACTATCTTTAAGTCTCTAAAATGCACAACATTTGATCCTTTATGAACTCAAAAATACTTTTTTCCCAAAACCCTTTACTAATTTGATTGCACAATGCAGATAAACTAACTAAAATTCCTAATAACACACTCCCTGTTTAACCCTTAACAACTTGTTCATAACCTAGCTAATTTTTGGACCATTATCATTTACATATTCTTAACTTTTCCTAAATTCCAAGTTTCTATAGCATAACCTTTGGTGAAATTTCCAACATATTGTTCAATCATATTTTTCAAAACTAAATAAATCAATAAAACTTACCGAGTCTAAACCAGCAAGGCCTGACATGAGTAAGTAAAACTAGTAAAATTTAATTGAGTTTCAATGGAAATAAAGATTTTATCCAAGTTATTTAACATCATCTTTTCATTCTAAAATTTATGATTTTCAATACAAACCCCCACCTATACCCACGAAAGAAAAAGGAAAACAAGAAATCCACACAACACTTATTTTCAATTGAACCAGCTAGCAAAATCTGGTAATATCCAATTACTTCCAATTTTCCCAAAATTCAAAAAAAAAAAAAGTAGCAAATTTACCAAAGCCGTATGAACAATTTCGAATTTCCCAGCTCAAGTCACTGCATACGAAATTTAATAACAAAATTGTATCAATATTAGCTAAGTATACATAGAATCATATTACAGGTAATTTAAGAAAATCATTGAAATCTGCACTAAAATTAAACGAACCCGGAATTCGGAATTGTTTAGCGAAATTTTTATGGTCATCTGTTGGAAGATTCTTCCGTTTACAGGAGTCGGTCGATGGTTTTAAACGTTGTCACCGAAGATAGAAAACTCCAGGCAAAACGACGTCGGAGTAAGGGAAGTAAAGCAAGTGTATATTGCCGAAATAGTCCAAAAGTTTCCGAGAATTGAGTGTTTGACCATTTAAACTTGAAAAGGGATCAATTTCATTGTTAATCAATTGTCCTACGGTGCGCAAGTAGTCATTCAAAATTCTGTAGATGCTACCCTTCCATTGCTAGGATACAGCCTTGTTGTCGGTTGATTACTTGATTATAAATTTGACTAAGAATATATAATCAGTTTCTTTATTGTTTTCGTTTGTTTTTTATTTTAGATTACAAATTTTTTTTTAATAGCTAAATAAGATAAAATAAGTAATCTATCAAAAATGTAATTTTACTAATTCTGATTATTCTTTATAACCACTTTCTGTAATTAACTTATACAAGATCTAAATCAAACGAGAAAAAAAATATTAAAATTGATTTTATAAGATATTAATTTATAGTTAAAAATTGATGATTAATTTATAGTTAATAAGAAAGGGATTTAGGGATAGAACAGCAAGTCACTAACGTAGCATAAAGTTGGAAAACTTTTATTTGAAAATCAATTAAACGATCACCAAGTACACTCAATATATGAAAAAATTGATTTTTGTATGCAGATAATGAAAGGTAGAAATGCAATTTTAGTCCTTGATGTTTGGTATGTGCCCTAAACTGGTCTCTAATCTTTGTATCAAAACAAAATGATTTTCAATGTTTTTGGTTTTAGCACATTTAGGACTAATAATCATAATTAAATTAGCGTTAGTCAACAATTACAATTTTGCATTGTCATCCCCAATGTTTAGAGTTTGAATCACTATGGTCCATTAAGTTTTAAATAAGGATATTGTTTCATGATGAAATGAGATGCAAATTAGATCAGCATTGTGTTAGATTCTATTATTTAAAAATGTGGAAAAGCTAACTAAACTTCATTTTATCCTTTTTTTATTTTAATTTCATTCATGCATGCCACTAACTTCTTGTAAGCTTATTCTTTTTTGGCATTATTGGTTTCGAAATTCGTTTTGCACCATGAATAATTAATTGATGATGATTTTAATCGTTTGTTCTCTTATATTGACAATTAAACACTCCATCAAAAATTTCAACGTTTTAAATTAAATTGATCATCTTCTTTTTTTTCTTTTGCATTACAACAAGTTATCAATTGAGTTTAATATAAAGTACATATCTAAAACATACATTTTAGCCACAAAAAATAAATCAAATCTACTCACACACACACACACTCTTGTCTAATTGTTCTCAATCCTAAGATATATATATATATATATATATATATATATATATATATATATATATATATATATATATATATGTATATACAATGTTCAATTTGATTTCAATAAGATGGACTAAGTTTGAATTGAAAAGGGGAATTTAGTGGAAAAAATCTTGAAAAAAATAAGTGTTGAAAAAGAACGGTATAAAGTGCCAAAACTTTATTTAGGAGAATACACCAAGATATGCTGAGTTTAGTGACATAATTAAATTCCTTCAGACTACAATTTTACAACATATGTTAAATTAAAGGCTATTGGTGACAAAACTTGGCAAGAAAAATATAACAAATTGTTTAGTAGTTACAACTTACAACTTCAAACATTTTGCTAGGGAAAAGTATAAACATGTCACGGAGTTCATAGCAAAATAAGAGTAAAAGAGAAGGAAAGAAAATACAAACAAGGGCTTCGTTTGGCAAATGAATTTTTTGGATGTTTGTATAAAACTTTACTGTAACTTACTGTAGAAGTTGTAGGAAAAATTTTTGAAGTTTATAAATTTTTAAATATTTTGAAATATATAATTTTAAAATTTTAAATTTTTTTTTGAAATTACTATAATTAAAGTTGTTAAAAAATTTGTAACAGATAAACTTGACATAGTTTGCCAAATAGGCCCAAGCTCCGAGGTTAATCATGATTGGTCAGATTTGTTATTCACCACCTGGCAGCATACTACACACTCTTTTGAGATTTACTGGAGTTAAAAACAGAAGGACAAAGGTCACATTTTTGTTCCCGAAGATAATAGGAGAAATTAATTATCCTAGAATCAAGAGTTCTTCGTTTCCTAATATCAACAAAGGTTATCTTTTTGTGTTTTTTCCCACTAAACATATGCAGCAAATATTCACATAGTTTATAATTGTCTAATAACTAAGTTAAACCAATTTACTTTTTGGGTTTGGGACAAAAAAATCTTATTATAATTTTGTATGTAATTATATCCTTAAATAAGTCCACCTGAGAAAGCGAAAGTCTTAAGTAAAACATGTTAATTTCCTGTTAATAAGACACTAAAATGTTAAATGTATATTGAGACAGTAAAATGACACTCTAATAGTGTAACTTGTGTTGAATTATATCCCAAATTAATTTTCCAAAATTCCAAAGTCATGGATCCAACTAGTACTGACGAATTATGCTAAAATGACAAAACTACCTGCCCAAGTCCAAATGCAATTTGGACTTGGAAAAAGTAATTTTGGCATTTTATTCAAAAAAATGGCTCTAGAAGTAAAATATAGATTGTGACATTAATAGTACAATAATTAATTTCCAAATTATCTTCATTCTTTAGCAGATAATTAAGTAGATGATAATTAAGTTGAAAACAAAATCTCCCACTTACCAAAAAATTTTTTTTTTAAAAGTTGAAAACTTTCCTTATCTAGTCTCCCATGTCACTACGTTTTATCTGTCTTCTCTCTAAACCCTACTACCCACCAAACTCATCTACCGGCTATAAATATCAAAAAAGCTCTAACTACCCAGAGTTCCAAACCCTAATCTAGTCGCATTAAAAAAAAAAAAAAGAGGAAAGCTAAGCTTCACTTGTCTTCTTCAACGAGGCCATGAAACGTTGTCAAAACAAAGCTGACAAGAAAATTCTTCAGACCGTCAAGAAAGGATTCAAGAAAAGTCACCCCAACCCCATCAAGGAACGTTGTTCTGGGTCTAAGAAACCGCGGATGCGAGTGATAATGCCAAGGGAAAAGTTCCAGTTCTCCGTTGTAGATTGGGCTCTTGTAAATTGGGATAATTTAGAGGAGACTTTTGTCAATATGGATTCCCTCTATGAAACCGATGCCCCATGCATGATACTGCTACTATGATAGATTCCGATTCCGATTCCGATTCTGATTCCGGCACTGGTGTTAGTCATGGAAAAGAATGTAAGTTTGTTCGTGTCCAAATTCAATCCAGTTGTTCTGGGAATACCACAAAAGTACATAATATTGGTTACTTTGGTTTAGTAATTCGAACGTTAATTTCTAGTAGATGTTAGTAGTATTTGTGAGCCTTTTGTAAGTATCTGTGAGTAGTATTTCGAACGTCAATTGAATTGTCCATCGAATCTTGGTACATCTACGGAAGTTTTTTGGTGGATCTTTTTTTTTTTGGTTTTTATTTTACTTGATCATTATTTTTATTTTGCCAATTTTGTTTTGGTTGTGTGATTTGGAAACCTAAAAATTGGGTTCCCAAAACTGAAGCTAGATGTAATGTGTAAAGCTTTCAGATTTTAGTTAGCAGTTCGAGATGATGTTGATCCATGGAGTTTTTTTTTTTTTTTTTTAAATATATACATCCCATAATTGGGTATAAATTTGGACCAAAATTCATAATTGGGTTTTTTTTTTATTGTACTTAAAGAAGATAAGCAGTTTCAATTTAAGCCATTGTTTTGATTTCTATGTCCTGCTCGTGTTTTTAAGGAAAACTTGTAATTAAATGGCTTCTTATTTGTACAAGAATTGACAAAATTAAAATCCTATGTAGTTTAAAGTAATTGAAAATTACTGAGGAGCTTGGCTAAAATTGGTTTGTAAAGGCAAATTAGTTCATTGTTGAAGTATTTGGCAGAAATTATTTGCACAATAAGAACTTGCAATATATATATATATATATATATATATATATATATATATATATATATATATATATATATATCCAAGTTTCACATGTTAATTTTCATCCCATTATGGGTGAGTTATCAGTTGTAATATTGTTCAATTATTCAGTATGCTTTGATTCCAACAATTTCTTTTACTTGTATTCCAAAATGCCCTCAAAATGACATTTTGTTTCTTTTTCCACAAAATTCAAAAAAGACTGTGGCAAAATTTTCTTTTCTTTTCTTTTCTTTGCACTTGTGGTAGTATCAAAGATATATCCGGACATATTTGGGCTTTCATTTTGAACGAAAATATTAATTCTTTTAAACCTACAAATACGTATTTATACTTTTGAGATTGAATAATATCTTGTACTGATGCAATACGAAATGCATATATATGTTAAATGGAACTCCATTTGGAATTATTTTGATGGATTCATAGCTATAAATCGTCTATCAATAAATTATACCAACTAAGCTTGTTTGAATAAACCATGCAACTAAACTGCTTTTATATATTACACACAAAACTAAACTTAACAGTCACGTACAGATACAAAATTCATAATTTTGAACATCATGCAAAAGCCATAGGATAAACTTCATGTCTTGAAACTCACGAAGAAATGACATTTACTTTTTTTCTTTTTTTTTTATTTTACAAGTAAGAAACAAGCTTTTATCTAAGTTGCTTCATGCCATGACTAAAAACAAAAGTTGATCAAGTTCAAAAGATAATATGATTTTTTATGTTAGCCAACTAAATGATTGGTTCTTGCTAAAGGTAAAAAATGTAAATAACCACCATATTAACGCTGTTGGGTGAAAAAAATTTACCTCTATGGGAGGTCACAGCAATTTACCCAAAATATAATAAAGGGTTGTTAGCATGTAACACTTTTAGTAAACACACTCCTAATTTAAGGACGAAGAAATTACTTTTTTTTCTATTTCAAAGTTCACATTGGTGTTTCTTCGAAAGGCAATTCACATGTACCAAAAGGGATTTTATCAACCCTAGATAAGATAACAAATTTAATATAATTTTTCTCATGATAAAAAACAGCCACCAGTAAGGTACTTGTAGTACTCTATGCTTGCTCAGTTAGGCTCAATATACCTTTTTATTTATGTTCAAGCTGGCTCAATTAGGCTTAATAGACCATTATATGTATGAATATGAAGTGTACGTACTATTGGATCTTTAGCAGGGTGGTTTGCTATGTTGCAGCCCATTGAAAAAACTATTCGAACCACCCACCTGTTTGGCCAGACGATTTAATCCTACCCCTTAATGGTGTCAAAAGTATTCATAATAGTATAACTTGCTCGAAATTATATCCCAAATTAATTTTCCAAAATTCCAAAGTGATGGATCCGACTAGTACTGGCGTATTATGCTAAAATGATAAAAACTACCCCGCCTAAGTCCAAATTGCATTTGGACTTGGAAAAAGTAATTTTGGCATTTTATTCCAAAATGGCTCTAGAGCAAAAAAATAGATTGTGACATTAATACTACAATAATTAATTTCCAAATTATCTTCGTTCTTTAGTAGATAATTTAAGTTGAAAACAAAACCTCTCACTTAGCAAAAATATATTTTAAAAAAAAAGTTGAAAACTTTACTTATTTAGTCTCCCATGTCACTCCATTTTATACTTTTATCTATCTTCTCCCTAAATCCTAGTACCCACCAAAATCATCCACCGACTATAAAGATCAAAAAATCTCTACCACCCAGAGTTTCAAACCCTAATCCAATCGCTTTAAAAAAAGAAAGCTAAGCTTCACTTGTCTTCTTCAACGAAGCCATGAAACGTTGTCAAAACAAAGATGACAAGAAAGTTCTTCAAACCGTTAAGAAAGGGTTCAAGAAAAATCACCCCAACCCCATCAAGGAACGTTGTTTTTGGTCTAAGAAACCGCGGATGCGAGTGATAATGCCAAGGAAAAAGTTCCAATTCTCCGTTGTAGATTGGGATAATTTAGAGCAGACTTTTGTCCATATGGATTCCCTCTATGAAACCAATACCCATGCATGATACTGCTATATGATAGATTCCGATTCATTTTGCTATTTTCAGCTTCATTTTGCCTTCGTGTAATATAACTAGCCTTTAGATAGGCAGTTGATTTAGATCTGGAATTTGAAATGGTGTGCTTGATTTTTTTTCAAATTTTTAGAATTTGCAAACTGTTTTAATATTCCATATGCAACTGGCTTCACTTTCTCTTTGAAATGATAGATGCACCGCCAGCAGCTCATTTGGATCAGCACTACTGGAGACATTCTATTTCTACGAAACCTTTCAGATCACCGCACCCCTCTCCCCAAAAAAAACATCCATCTTCTCTGTCATGGCAGCCATTGCTCACAATAATCTCAATGCCAAACTCACAAGGCCAAAACCCAAATAATCCATTTCCATAGTTTATAACCGATTTCTTTCTTACCACTATTTATTTGAAATTTTTTGTTTTTGGAATATGTGGAAATAAGTATATTCTATAAAACTTTCTACATGCCAACTACATAGTTTGTAATATTATTTACTATACTATAAATGTTCCTAGCATTGTACACTTAATTTCCAATGAAAGTTATCAAAAATAAGATAAATGGTTTAGATTGATTAAAAAAATCTAAAACTGAAATCATTGAAATATCCTCTAATTTTATTAAATATAAACATAAATCACAAATTTTAGAACTCCAATTAACATTCTAGAAAGATTAGTACTAGTAATTTTGGCAAATTCCTCCAACATTTCTTCTGGTGACCCTCAGCAAATCTATGGCAAATTTTTTGTGAAAATTTTTCCCCAAGCAACTATTGTTCTACTATAGCAATACCTGTGAAATCATATTTCTTCTCTTCCTTGTAAATACATTTGTTCAATTGCTGATTTTTTTCATCTTTTACCCCATGTATCTGAAGATATTTGTTAGTTTTTCCGACCCATTCCTCAAGAATAGTACTGTTAATCGAGCCGAGTCGAGTCAAGTATTTGGCTGTTGAGCGAGCAGACGAGCTTTGAAATGTGTTCGAACTCGACTCGCCAAATGGAACATATGGCTCGAGCTCGACTTGTTTATCACAAACGAGCCGAACTTACACGAGTTCGAGCTCAAACTCGTGCAAATTGACCCCAATAAAAGTCTATAATTTTCAATTTTTATACTTTTGAATTGTAAAATGACATGTATACCCTTCCTTATCGAGCCTAATCGAGCTACTCGAATAACAAACGAGTCAAGCTTACTCGACTTGTTAATTAAACGAGCATATCTCGAGTTCGAGCTCGACTCATTTACCACAATTAATGAGTCAAGCGCGAGCCTTATCGAGTCAAGCTCAATCGAGCTTTCGAGCTGTTCGTTCCATTTAACAGCTCTACACAGGACCATCACCTTCAATCAAAGAGCAATTAGCTTTTGGAATTTGATTAGTTATTTTCTTTTCATATTTACCCTCTTGTTCTTTTCAATTGTCTCCTTCATTCTTCATGAGTATGAGCTATGAATTCTCCATTCTAGCAAAACTCTACACCTTCATTTTTTGTCAAGCCAGTTGTGTCACTACCACATTGAGCTATTCTAACCTTGATACTTTGACATTTAAGATCCTGATTCTTCATAGATTTCTCCACACATTCATGCCTATTCTTTGACACTCTTAGAGTTCGTTCAAGCCCTTTAGTTCATTTAGTTAATTGTAATACCCCACAAATTATCACAGACAAATAATAATTGTAGACGGTAGGATATAATTTTTGTACTTCATCAAATAGAGTTTCTAGAAATATTAGATAAAAATATCATAATTATTATTAAATAGTTACAAAGGAAGTTAGACAAAATATTGACAATTAACGAATGAAAGAACTAACTATTAGAACTTAGAAGCACATTTAATATGTTTTATCTACTACATCATAAAATTGGACACTTGTTATATTCTATGTAATCGATAACTTGAAGTTAAAACTTTGAGCATGTTTTAGATTAAGTAATAACTAGAATTTTGCCCATGCCTTAGCACGGTCTATTTTTATTTATTATGAATTTATACAAATAAGAAAATTTAAATACAAAAATTAACAACAATCCTTCATATTCATTCACTTTAACTTTAAAAAATTAATGTATTCTAAATGTTCAATTATTTACTAATTTTTAAAAATTTGTTTACATACTTTTACTATAATATGATAGTATATATCAAATAATGTATCCCATATCCAAAACTTGATAGATATTCTTTTTTTTTTATAAATATTATTTTAGATAATTTAAATTTTTATAATGACCATAAACCTAGAACTATATATTCACATTTAATTAAATAGAAAAAATCTAGCAATCCACTTTTTTCCACTAATAAATATTTAGTTTCCAACAATATTGGTAATTTTATCTTTGTAACAGTTAATTCTCTTTTTTTTGCATTGAGTTAATTCAAAATTAAGGGAAGAGATGATGAACAATTTGAATACTAATCAATGATATGGTGATGAAAGGAACTAATTTATGAAATATGTAAGATTTTGATAATTGTAATTTTAAAAAGGTTTTACTATAGTTCCATGTAATAATTTGATAGAAGTTAGATATCATTAAGATAAGATTAGTTTTTTTTTAAAGTTATTTTAGATATTATTAAGATAAGATTAGTTATTTTTTAAATTTATTTTAAAATTAGGGATAATTTTTAAATATATAATATAATATTCAATATGGATGAAACCCAAATAATCCATAATCCGTTAATTCTCTTCAATTAGACATGCCATATAGGAGTGAGAAACATAATGGCTTCTAATTCTAGATGATTTAACTAATGAGTCACTATCAAAATTAAGTGATAAATTATACTCCCCTCACTTCTACCTTTATGCCACTCCAAGCTCCCTCCTGCCACTCCAACTCTCCTTTACCGCCTCCTTCCCTCTCTTTCCTGCTCTTGTCCCTTCCCACCCCATTGCCACCCCTTCTCATTTTCCTTTGCCCTCAACAACCTCCTGTTTTGCTTTAGCTAACAACCCCATCACCCCTCCTTTCACCTTCAACCTAATTTTCCCTCCCTTTTTGATGATTAGATTTAGTCAAAATGAACATAAGTTATGGCTATTAATTAATAAATTAAAGAAATATGTTGATCTATACGTATTCATGCCTTTTTTTAAATTAACCTAATCCCTATGTCATCTTCAAAGCTTAATTCAATTGGCATAAATATTAAGCATATAACCAAAAAATTCCTGTTCTAGTAATGTGGAGTTTAGAAGTAAAAACTATGATAGAAAAAGTGAGGAGCAAAATAGTAAATTTGTTAATGTATCAAATTGAATATTATTTGCTTCAGAAAAGATAAGAATTTAGATGTATTTGATAAGTTTTTCTTTTCCTTTTATGAAATAAATATAGTGTATGAAAACTTAATCCAGTGATTTTTCTTGGTTAAAAGTTTATATTAGGTAATATGATCACATTTAAGTAGGATTACCATATGACGGGTAGGATTATTCTTTTTCTATTTTAAAGTTGAAAACTTTCCAATTTTAAGTGATTTATTTATGTTATTATCCATTCAAAGTGCTTAAAAGCACTTATTATGAATAAAATAATTCAAAATTCTACAAAGAGCTTTGATGAGAGTTCTAGTCTAAAAATCCCTCCTGCAATACACGTATATATAGATTGTATGTGGAGTATTTTTGACGGCAACATATTATAGCACTCAAAGATTGAAGACGTAGAGCAGCCTCAGCTTCCCGAAGTACCACAGAGGCGTCTAGGGTTTTAGAGAGAAAGAGAGGTCGGCGAAATGGTTGAGACGGGAAATAAGCCCAGGAAGGAGGAGGTTGTCACCAGGGAGTACACCATCAACCTCCACAAACGCCTCCATGGATGCACATTTAAGAAGAAAGCTCCAAAAGCCATCAAGGAAATCAGGAAGTTTGCCCAGAAGGCCATGGGAACAACTGATGTTAGAGTTGATGTGAAGCTGAACAAGTTCGTTTGGAGCCGTGGGATCCGCGGTGTGCCAAGAAGAGTCCGAGTCCGTTGCAAGAGAAATGCAGATGAAGATGCCAAGGAGGAGCTTTACTCCTTGGTTACTGTAACTGAAGTTCCCGAGGGATTCAAGGGGTTGGGTACTAAAGTTATTGATGATGATGATGAGTGATAATTTTCTCAGTTTCTATGCCATTGCAATTTTGGCTGTATTATTACATCATTTTGATGTTAGTTCAGTTTTGACTCCCTTACTACAGGAGAATGACTTGAATAGGCAAAACTGATCCACCAAACTTGGATCTGAGATAGCCAATATTGCTCAAGGATCAAAGGCTAATTGCTTAGATTATAGGTAAAAAAAAAAAACATCCGTCAAATGCACCTCTGACACGGAGTTGTTCTTGTTCTATACGTGCCGTGCTGACTCAGCACGGCCCAAAATAAATTTCGCAGAAGTCAGAAAAATGTCAGTCTGTGCAGGCTTGTGTCAGTCCGGGCCGCGCTGACTGTGCACGGCCCGGAATGACTAAAGACTGACAGATACTGCTTTTGTCAGTATGGGCCGTGCACATTCAGCACGGCTCCTTTGAAAAAAATTTAAACCATTGGTCTTGTAGCAGGTGAGAATGCCGTAGGAGTGATCCTTTGTGGAATCTTGTAAGTTTCCTCGCTCCTCGTTCTTTCTTGGGAAGGGGGATGTTTTTGTTGGTTAAGCAAAATATTTATAGGGCTAATGCTTAATGACACCTCAAGTGCCAAAAGAAAAATCAAGTCTTGGGATTCTATTATCTTTATAAATTATGCATTTATAATAATATACACTTATACATTTAAATATTGTATTTATAATACATTTATAAATATTTATAAATAAATGTATTTATATATTTATATGAAAATATATAAATGTATTATATTATATATAATACATAATATAAATATATTTTTAAATGTATAAGTGTATATTATTATAAATGCATAATTTATAAATGAATATTATATAAATGTATAAATTAATATATATTAATATTATGTGTAAATGTATTAATATAATTAATATAAATGCAAAAATGTATTAATATTATGTATAAATGTAAAATTAATATTATGTATATTAATATAATTTATATAATATATAATATTTATATAAATATATTATAAATATATAAAAATATTTTTTAAATAAAATAAAATATTTATAATATGTATAAATAAATATTGTACATATTAAATAAATAAATAAATATACATTAATATTAATTATAAATATTGTAATATTATAAATATGGTGTTTATATAATATTTCAATTTGTAATATTTATTGTACATTTCATTATATAAATATTTGTATAATACATAATATATAATTTTCAATAATACATAAAATTGTGTTGAAATATCAACAATGCATATTCGGTCAACATTCAAATTCAAAAAATAATTTCAAAGTTGACAAAATATTGATAGACCGTACAATTGTCTGTAGCTAGCACCATGATCCCATTTGTGTCATGAGCAGTCGAAGACTAGGAATTCTAAACGGCTTCACAATTAACTCCAATCAGGGCCCCATTAGTTTATCATTTCTTTACTTTGCATTATTGGCATATGTAGTCCTCAGAAGCTGCTGCGAGCCAAATTGGAAATGGCAAGGAGAAATCCCGTGCTTAATTTTTTTCAAAGGAGCCGTGCTGAATGTGTACGGCCCGGACTGACAAAAGCAGTATCTGTCAGTCTTTAGTCATTCCGGGCCGTGCACAGTCGGCACGGCTTGGACTGACACAAACCTGCACAGGCTGACATTTTTCTGACTTCTGCGAAATTTATTTTGGGGCCGTGCTGAGTCAGCACGGCACGTATAGAACAAGAACGATCCCGTGTCAGAGGTGCATTTGACGGATATTTTTTTTTTTACCTATAATCTAAGCAATTAGCCAGGATCAAAGAAGTTGGGAAAACATGGCCATCAATCAAACAAGCAAGATAACAATTTCACATTTTTGCCACAGTTAATTAATTGTTAACTTTCATCAATAAAGTACCTTAAGTCGAGTTTTGTTTTTTTTGTTAGAATTGCTATTTCTAATTGATCATTCGAATCAATTCTAGATGTATAGGATCTTTTTTTTTTTTTGCTACCTGTAGAGGTTCTTATTTTAATTAGTGGAAGTTTCAAGCGAATGCTTACCAAAATGGTTCGACAATTCAGTTACATTTTGTATATTTAATTGCCATTTAAAAATATTTTCTTTTTAAGTTTGTTTATCACATTAATTCATTTTCTTGTCTTCTTCCGGTCCGTTCATTTTCACTTAGTGTAGTAGTTGGTCGAAAAGCAATTTCAGTCCTCTTAGGTGAGGCTTGGGCACATCTGTAAGAACTTCTGATCACTATATTTATTTTCTTGTCTACGTTATGATTGTAATTCTTTTAGGCATAATTTAGAACAAATAAATTTGGCGACTACAGTGGGAGGCTTACAGGATATACTTTATGGAATTGAAAAAAAAAAATAAAAGAGACATTGTAGAACATCGAGAAAGATTTCTATGAAAGTTAGTGAAAGAGATGAAAGATCAAATTATACTGAAGTTAGAAAAGAAGTGAGAACAAACGAATTAGATCAGTAAAGAGATTCGATGTGGTGTAATGGCATGGCCAAGTATTAAATTCTTCCATGCATCAAGAAACATTCAACTATGTGATGAACTGATTATGTTATTTTTAGTCACTTTGGCTATATTATTGGAAGAAAATAGATCATTTTGGCTATAATTGGTGTGAAATGATCTTAAGTGATTAAATGATTAAATGAGATTTATGTCACTTTTTACTTGCATTTTGTTCATAATTTGTATAGGAGTTGGAAATATATTTCATTTGGATGACAAAATGAAATTGACAGCTTTGACACATCTTCGTATCTCGGCTATAACTTAAGCTACAATGATAGGATTGAGATGATTCTTGAACCACTTTGAAGATAAGAGATAGATCTACAATTCATGTGAAGACATCAAAATCCATTTTGAAGGTTTTCCAGGTCAAAAAGCTGAATTACAGTAGCTAATTTTCTATTGTCGAAGCTGAGACAAAGCAGTGAGCAGTCAAGGGTATTTCAGTCATTTCTCGGCCTACACAAATCCAAATGAGGTCATTCTTGATGCATTTGAAAGCTAACTCAAACGGCTACGAGTTTCATGTTTTGGTCAAGAGTTAATTCAGCTTCCATCATCAAGAAAAGTTCAATTGAATTTGAAGTAGAATTGGAGCAACATTGAAGACTTGACAGAAATTGCAAAGAATGGCAGGGGAGTAATCCCGCCGGATTATGGCCGGATTCTGGTCAGAAAAGGCTGCTCCCCACTTGCATAACTTGTTTCCTCCTCCAATAATTCATAGCTACTGATGGACGTGTGACACCAACTTTGCAGCTGTAAAAGTGATGTTTGAAGCCTCATTTCTTGACTAGAGTCCTCTATATATAGCCATGGACTTGCAAGATTCAAGAGAGCTTGGCGAGTACAAGAAACACCACAAAATGTAGTTTCTTGGTTCTTTAGTGTAAAGTAGTATAGGATAGTTTAGTTTTAGATAATTTATCCTTTCTTGTATGTTAGCTACATGAAGATGAAGATGGAGATGAAGAAGGCAAGGAAAGAGCTCATGTGACAAGGGTTACTTTACCTTTCCAACTCTTATCTTTTGTATTGGAATCTAAGTTTAATTAATATACAAGTTTTGGATTTTATGTTTATTATGTGTCTTTAAAAGTTTATGCCTTGGATTTAGTTGAACTTTCTATGATTGTTAGCATTTATTCTTTGGCTATTTGATGCTATTATTTTGAGCAAGTTATTTAGCACTTTAGCTCTTTAAATCATGATTAATTTGGCACCATTAATTGTGATTATCTAAAGGTGTTGCTTCTTCAATGAAAATTGAGATTTAACACTAGTTCAAGAAATGCTAAACCTAGGGAGTACACTCATGAGAGTAGAGGTGCACCTATGTGGTTTTAGTGATTCATTTCATGTAATTTCATAGAATAAATGAACTTGTAGCTAATTTCATAACCATGAGAGTAGGTATGGATTAGTTATAAGTATAGTTGATTCACTACAAAAGTAGGTTTCACAAACCTAAGGAAATTACGCATAACTAGCCAAAATAGTAGTACTCATTGATCCAAATATAGCACTTGCATGAGTAGTTAGGGACACCATAACCTAAGGAGCTTTTATTTACCATTTCCTTGCATAAGTTTAGCATAGTTTTATTTCTTTAATTTATTGATCGTCTAAATAATAGAGAAGGTTTAGTAGTGCCAGTAATTGTCCAATCTTTCTCGTGGATCGACCGATATAGGCCCTAAACTACTAGTTGACCTGTATACTTGCAGTCAAAACGGGTATAAATTGGATTTAAACTTGTACTCATATCAAAATTCCGCCATATTTATTTTTGATGATGTTCTGCAAATCTATGTATAAATTACATGTTATAAAATAGGAATATTTTTTCTTTTTAGACTTCTATCTTTTATAATTTTAAGCAGCATATTAATTTTACTTAAATTTTTAAGCGGATGTAAATGTATACCATGTAATATAAATTTAAATTTGAAATTCATTTTTCGCTTAGAAGACATACATCTACACTTGTTAGTGTAAAATATCATCTACATCAACTGTGTATGAAAACTTAATCCATTGAAAACTCATAAGCGTTAATCACTTATAAAGGAAACTCAATTTAATCCTAGATACAATGTCTAATCTTGAATTTAATGAGTCAAAATAAATCATTTTAGTGATTGTGGCATTATGCTAAATTCATGCTAAAGGAAGATAGTGCAAATCTCAACTTACGGATCTTAAAAAGTGCTTGAACTGGCAGGGCCTCAAATCTTGTCCATCTTCTCTAACAGACTAGCTATAAAGAACTTTTCACTAATGCGGTAGAGTCAATAAATTAATATATATATGCGGGCGGCATTAATGTTTTGTCTCCCGGAAACATTAGTTACCACCTTTTTTTGAACCCCAAAAAGAAAAAAAGACAATGGAATTGCTTTTTCTTTTGTTTTTTTTTTTTGTGTATATATAAAATTCACAAGAAGCCTTTTCTCAAGTAGTCTTCCACTCTTCCCTGTTTGGGAACTGCACACAAATAGAGCTAGCTTTAAGTTTCTTTAAACGAAGTCGATTTGTAATACATATTTTTAGCATTATTTGCAGAAACCACTTATGAAAAGTTGCAACAGGATTGGGACGCAGACGAGAAGTTATACAAATACTGGGAACAAATCAAAAGGGTGATAAAATATCACCACGTAGACAATAGGGAGTTCATGTTGATTGATACTTGATGGTGATCATTGGGGACTCTTCCTGGGACACCTATCAATCAAGCGGCAAGGCCTGCCTGGACGCCCACCAGGAATGCAATTCGCGTACCTTAACAGATTGCAAATTGGCTTTGTCGTCCCTGATGCACGGTAAACAATAGGTCTGCGGCCTGGGGGATCGGCGAGAACATTGCCAAACTGAGAATCCATAAGGAATTCTTGGTCGCCCGCTACAACAGTACTGCCGACCGTGGAATCGCCCCACTCCCAGCTAATGCTGCCATTAACACTTTGAATACTTGTTGCGCTGATGAGAACTATCGTAGTAAGCAGCAGCCATGCCACCACTGGGAAGATGCACAGGCTCTTTGATGCTGATTTCTCCATCTCTCCCTGCTATCTCTTGCTCTCTTGGAGACCTGAATAGCTTTCTCTATTTGTACTAATAGACCTCGTACCTAGTTTACTTGATAATCGTATTAATGAACGTATGGTTGTAGTTGGGACTGAGTTAATTACTTTAATTAGAGCTCCTCCATGTTAGGTGGCCGTCAGCTTTGTTATCTTCCTAGTTTCTCAAGATTCTTTACTTTTTTTTTCGTTTCTTTCTTTAAAAAACAAAAAAAAAAAAAGGTGTTACATGAAGCTATTATATTTTAATTATATTTCAGCCATGCCATGTTACGTGGGACACTTTCTTCTGCCGACGATCGTGATCAGGACCCCAACATTTACGTCCTATTTCTGTTCGGAATGATACTCTCTGTGACTGATAAAGACAGTGGTAAGGAGGGAAAGCATTAAAGTTAAAGGGGATGAAGAAGAATGTACAACTTCTACTGCTACAGCAACGTAGTTGATTGCAGAATCCATGGCACAAAAAAAAAAGTGATAGAATATGCCTAAAAGAATTACAATCATAAGGTAGACAAGAAAATAAATATAGAGATTGAAAGCTCGTACAGATGTGCCCAAGCTCGACTTGAACCGATTTTGACCAACTACACTGTCCTCTCGTTTGGTACATACATCGGAATGTCTCGAATGAAAAGGTCGTTCCACCTAGAATGCCTTTCCAGTCAAAACAATATATATGAAAAAAAAAAAAATTTCATTCCAATATTTGGTATTGCATTTCAAAATAGAATTATGTCTATCCCATTTCCAGTACAATCAATTTTTACATGTCAGAATGGAATAAAAATGCGTATAAAATAGACTTAATTACCTTGAAATCTATTATTTAGCATTACATATTTTTACATTTTTTTATTTATTTGTGCTATGCTATTTGTTACCTCATACGAGGAATTTTGACTTTTTTTCTTGGTACATTATGAATAACTTATGTACTTATTGAAAAAATTCCATTGTAATATTTATTATTTTGGAAATATCAATATTTATTTTAATTTGTTTTTATTTTAGATAATATTATAATTACTAGCTTACACCCAAAAAAAAATCACATGAAGCTAAACATTCATATTCTCTCTTTATTATTTTTTTCATTATCTATGTCAAGTGCAAAAAAAAACTTATACATTTGCACAGAAGTTTAAATGAACAACATCTTAAAATTAGCAAAGAAAAAATATCTTAAAAATAACTAGAATAGTTTGTTAAAAAAATTTATGGTCAATTATTGGTTATACTACCGAAAAGCCTACTAATTGGTAAAAGAATGAAGAGATTTATGAGGATAAATTTGACCCAATAATTTTGTACATTGCAAAATAAAAGTGGAAAAAACTTTCCTTAGAATTTTGCGAGGGATGAGTCTCTAGGAAAAACAAAAAAAGTTGGAATGACATTTCAAGGGGAAAAGGCCTTTTCAACTTAAAAGCTCTATACCAAACATTAAAATTGAATGGACAAGTTGGAAAGACCTTTCCATTCTAAACGATTCCTATGCACTAAATAAAGGATAAGCGAACATGAACAGAAGAAAAAAAGGAAAATGAATTAAGGTGATAAAAAAACTTAAAAATAAATAATTTTGAATGACAATTAAATACATAAAATGTAACAGACTTGTCGAACCATTTTGGCAAGCAATATCTTGAAATTTTCAGTAATTAAAATAAGTTCCTATGCATCTAGAATTGATTCCAGTGATCAATTAGAAGTAACAAGGCTAACAAAAATCAGAACTCGATTGAAGGTACTTTATTGACAAGTGAGCTATGAACTATGACAAAAATATGATTTATGGCCATGCTTTCTGAAGAAGCGCTGAGATTCCCCGGACTGAACTGAACTGATGAGCTCGGGGTGCTGATGGAAGAGCTGGCTCCAAGCCTGCAAAACAGATAAGAATGAACTAACAACGGGGGGCCCGAGGTTGGTCCCCGAGGGCGCTCCGACGACCAAGTTAGTTTTCCGGTGAGAGGAGTTCACGGGAAGTATAAACAGCCGGGAGCAATTTGCCAATAGTGAGCGTATCTTGTACAGTCGACGTGTGCTACTACTTATACCTGTGAGAAAGGCCGACCTCCGTACGTTTCGGGACCTGCCCAGAATAGTCCCTATCCCGCACTCAGGGGGATCGTCCCCGACCTCTTCGGGATGGATGTTCGCCCCCTCCAGGAGCCCTAGCAGCGCGGCCCAGGACGGCTGCCAGAGGCCTGGGGCCAAGGCCCAGTTCGGCCGCACCTGGGCTGCCACGTGTCCAGGCCCAGGACGGGACCTCTGCACTAGCCCCCTAGATTAGGTAAGGTTGTCAGGCAGACCTAATCTACCTCTTCCACGTGGGAGGTCAAGGCCGCGCACTACCCTGCCAAGGTCACCTCTGGTACAGTGCTGTCACAGGGACGCTGCGCCCGCGTCCTTTCAGTTGTCACGCCTCTTCGGTTTTCGTACCAGCATTAAATGCGTTCACATGAGGGTCGGTTCAAATCCACGCAACCGTTTTTCCCCCATTTCTCCTCTTATAAATGGGAGTTATCAGTTTAATGGACTCCATTTGCCATTTTATCCTCCCTTTGTGCATTTCGCATCCCCATCTTGTGCATTTGCATTTCCATTTTCCAGCAACCTCCGGTGTCCCGCGCCCAGATTCCGGCGAGTCTTCCATCCTCTCTCTGCCTTGACCGTCATCAGTAAGTCCCTTTGTGATTCCCTTTTCCTTTCCCTTTCCTTCAGTGTTCCCTCCTCCTCCTGCTATCTCCTGACTTTTATGTCGGGTCACTCCGACGTTACCTCCACCGCATCCCCGTCTCCGGCCCGTCGCAGAGCCACCAGAATCTTCATTTCTTCCTCATCTTCGTCCTCACCCTCGCCGTCGCCTTCCCCTCCTCCTCCTTACTCTTCCTCCGCTTCTAACCCTGACCTGCTTGACCCCATAGTCATTATGAGTTCTCCCTCCAACCATTCTCCCTCCGCTTATTCCCCTTCAGCCCGGGAGCTGGAGGAGACAGCCAAGCTCGATGCCTACCTCGAGCGGCAGTCTGACTCCATCCCTTCCCCCAGGTCTCCCCTTGACTCACCTGGCGGAGTCCAGGAAGGAGTTGGGGAGGACAGGGACCCCTCCGAGGGGACCCCTGACAATCCGCAGGGGGACGCTCCTGAATTCAGTTTCGGCTACCCTGACCACGAGGAGGTCACCATCTCCCCCGAGGCGGTGGCCGGACTGGTCAGGACCTACTCCATTCCTCCAGGCTTTGAGCCAAGGGCTGCCGGGTCCGACGACCGAGCCTGCCGACCTCCCCCTGGCTTCGTAGCCATCTACAAGGAGCAACTGATCGGGGGGCTCCGCCTTCCGGTTCCTCCAGCCTGGCCGAGGTCCTGAGCTACTTTGGGCTCAGGATCACCCAAGCTCATCCCAACTCGATCAGGATCGTCATAGGATTCCTGATCTACTGCCAGCTCTGCTCCATTCCCTACTCCCTCTCCCTCTTCCGAGCTGCTTTCGTCCTCAAGGCAGCCCTTCCTGGTTGGTATTACTTCTGCCGCCGGACCGGGAACCAAGGTCGGGGGGACAAGGGCTGCCAGGACTTGTTCTCTAAGTACCCCTCTTCCGTCAAGAATTGGAAAGGGGACTTCTTCTTTATCAAATCCATCGGCCTTGACGCCACTGTGTGGAGGGTCGGGGAGGTCAAGACTGACCCCTACCCGAAGGACCTGGACTCTGAAACCCTCTTCCAGCTGCTGAACTCTAAGGTGAAGCTCACTGCCACCAAGTTCTCCAGCGAGCAGATCTCTGCGGCCGGACTGATGGGAACATTGTCCGGGTCCGCTGGCGAGGTAGAGGCCTCCCCTGTCGACCTCGACGCCTGTAACGCTGGCCCTAACCCTGTAGCCCGTTGCCTTTGCATATATGTATACCTTCTTTCCGCCCGACTTTGACTGATCCCGCGATTTTTCTTGCAGTGAGGAAGCTGTCCAAGCTGCTAGGCGCGTCCACTGAAGCGGCCACCGCCACTCCCCAGCCGAAAGCTGCCCAGGAGGTCCCTGGGGCGACCCCAACCGTGGGGGGCGACCAAGCCCCCCAGAAGGAAACGCAGGGAACCCCCTCCCCCACCAAGAAGGCTGCCAACAACAAGAAAAAGGCGGCCGGACAGAAGAGGGGTCGAGGGGACGAACCCTCCCAGCCCGCGAAGAAACTCGCGCTGGTCCCCGTACAGCCTCCTCCTCTCACGCTGGTCTCCGGGGGGCCAGTCCACCTGGGCGTGGGCTCTACCGAGGAGCATGCCCAGGAGTCAACTCCCCCGAGCTTGTGGCACTTCCGCCACGTAACTCCCCTGAAGCCGGGCCAAACCCCCACGATGCACGACTCCCGCCACTTCTGCCCGTCCTGGGCGCTCTCCATCAATGACCGAGCCCAGTTTCCCGAGGTGGCTCGCGAGCTGATGGTGGGCTCGATCCTTCCTCGCGACAGGAGGTGGATGAAGCTGGCTGACCCTTCCGAGCTCTTGGACGCGTATTACACCGCCCAGGTTCAAGTAAGTCTAACCCGTGGGTTAGTTTTGCCTCCGTGTCTCGGTTAAGTAGTGTGACGTGCTGACCTGTTCTCTTTCCCCTCCAGGCCAACGCCGCTGGTGCCGCCCTGGCGACCCGCTTTTCCGAGCTGTCTCCCGACCTGGAGAAATTGCGGAAGAAGAGTCTGGAGGCAGAGAAGAAGCTTTTCCAGGCCCTTAAGGAGACCAGCTCCCTCAAGGCCAAACTGGGCAAGGCCGAAAAGGAGCTGGACACCGCTCAGGTTCAGTTCGCCTCCACCAGGTCGGAGCTCGACCAGGAGAGGGCCGGCGTGGCCAAGCTGAAGGAGGAGCATGCCATCGAGCTCTCCGGCACCGTCAGTCGGGAGCGGAAGAAGGCTGTTCGGGAGTTCTTTACTTCCGAGCAGTTTGAGGAGGACATCGCTCACCTCAACCTGCCCATCGTCCAGGTCGGCTGCACACGGGCCCTGGATCAGGTGAAGAAACTCGATCCTCCCGGCCTCGACTTGGCGAGATTCAAAGACTACAACCCCGCGGCCGAGGAGAGACTGGACTGGCTCTTTGACGGGTACCGCAAGGGGCATGCCCTGAAGGAGTTGGTAGGCCGAACCGACGTTGGGGCCGATCTGGCGGAGGTCCCCTTGGAGGAGAGCGAGTCCCCCGGCAGAGCTGCCGGGAAGGAGCCGGTGGTCTAGGGCGGCGGCCACCCCAGAAACCCTTTCCATTTTCTTATAAGGATGTGACCATGCTCCAGTTGAAAATGCTCTTGGAGGTCCATCTGAGACGGAAAGGTTCCCCCGCCTGGAAAGCCTTCACCATACGCCTCTCATCATGTTTAAGGTGTACTCTCAACTCCTGCTCCAGACGAACTACCAGCAAGAAGAAGGGGGTCCGAGCTGTATTCTCCTCATGGCTCAGCACATTTTGTAGCAGATAGGCAACTCGGAAACTTTGTAATAGATAGGCGGCTCAGAGATTTTGTGAGATTTGTAATAGATAGGTTTTGAATGCATATATAAAACTCGAGGAGACTTATTTCGCATTTCTTGCCTGCTTCCAACTCTGTCGTGCCGACCTCTCGGGGTCGAGCATCACCTGTCATCCAAGCTCTCGATCGCGCTGACCTCTTGGGTCGAGCACTAACTTGAAAGCCTTGGAGGCTTTACCCCATGCCGACCTCTCGGGGTCGAGCATCAGCTTCCATCCAAGTTCTCGATCGTGCCGACCTTCTGGGTCGAGCACTGACTTGGAAGCCTTGGAGGCTTTAACCCATGCCGACCTCTCGGGGTCGAGCATCAGGCTTCGAATTCCTTCCCGCCGACTTCCTGGGCCGAGCGCGGAGTTTTCAGAACCCCTCCAAGTTTCCCAGTTTTTTCCAGCCGTGCCGACCTCCTGGGGCGAACACTTCACCTTGATGTGTTGACCTCCTGGGCCGAACACTTCACCCTGATCTCCCTCACTCTAGCCCCCCACTAGGACACTTAGCGAGGGAACGCTAAGTGTGCTAGTGCAAGGTGCAAACTTGAAAAACTTTGAAATTAAACAGGAACAAGGGAAATTTAATTTTTAAAGTCAAACTTTTATTGAATGATAAAAACAAAAATTCGGATTCCAGAGAACAGACACTTGACCACCCTGGTCTACCCTACGCTACAAACAGCCGTAGATTGGAGAAGTGCCAAGTACGGGGTACCTCAGATCCATTCATGTCAGCGAGCTTGCAGTAGCCAGTTTGGCTCATCTCAAGGACCTGGTATGGGCCCTCCCAGTTTGGGTCGAGCTTGTTGGATCCGTGAGCTCGGCTAATCGAGTTCTTCCTTAGGACGAGGTCACCCGGCTGGTACCGTATAGTCCTCACTTTGGCATTATGATAGCGGGCGAGCTGGCTTTTGTACCTAGCCATTCGAACTGCCGCTTCTTCACGCTTAACCTCGAGCATGTCTAAGTTGCACCGCAGCTCTTCATCGTTGGATGTCGCCACGAAGTTCTGTGTTCTGGGCGAGGGGAGATCGATCTCTGCGGGGACCACTGCTTCTACCCCGTAAGTGAGGGAGAACGGATTCTCGTGGGTGGCCGTCCTGGGCGTGGTGCGATAAGCCCAGAGGACACTAGGGAGCTCTTCCAGCCAGTTGGATTGGGCCAGCTCCAGCCTGGTTTTCAGTCCTTGGAGGATGGTTCAGTTGGCATTCTCCACCTGGCCGTTAGCCTGGGGATGGCCGACTGACGTAAAGTGCTGGTCGATCCCGAGCTCAGCGCACCAGCTCTTGAATGGGTTCTCTGCGAATTGACGCCCGTTGTCAGATATCAGGACGTGCGGAATCCCAAAGCGACAAACTATGTTCCTCCAGAAGAACTTCTGAATTGCCCTCCCGGAGATAGAGACCAGGGGCTCCGCTTCCACCCACTTTTGTGAAGTAGTCTATGGCCACCACGAGGTGCTCATACCTCCCCGGGTCTCGGGGGAAGGGACCCAGGAGGTCTATCCTCCATTGAGCAAAGGGCCAAGGACTATGGATGGGGATCATCTCCCGAGTTGGCTGATGGCACAGCGAGGCGTGCACCTGGCAAGCTCGGCATTTCTGTACCAGATCTGCGGCATTTCGGAAGACGGAGGGCCAGTAGTAGCTCAAGAGGAGGCACTTCTTGGCCAACACTCGGGACCCCACATGTGCCGCGCATATACCTTCATGGATTTCGCGCAGAACGTAGTCACCTTCCTCGGGAGTCACGCACTTTAGTCAGGGGGACAAGTACGACCTCCTGTAGAGGGTTCCCCCGTCGTAGGCGTATTTGGCAGCTCGGAGCTGGATTCGGCGAGCCTCGGTTTTGTTCTCAGGGAGGGCACCCGAGCTGAGGAAGTCAATGAGGGGAACCATCCAGGTGGCCGAGCTGTCTATCGCCAGGACCTGGACCTGGTCGATACTTTTCTGCTTCACCACCTCTACCAAGACCTCCTTGCTCAGGTGGGCACACGAGGAGGATGCCAGCTTTGACAGGGCGTCCGCGCGCTTGTTCTGGGACCTTGGCACCTGCTCGATTTCAAAAGTTCCGAACAGGGCTACTGCCTCCCGTACCTTAGCCAGGTACTTCTTCATTACATCGTCCTTGGCCTCATACTCCCCACGGATCTGGAGGACGACGAGCTGAGAGTCGCTCCGAACCCGGATCGCGGTGATGCCCATCTGGTGGGCTATCCGCAACCCTGTCAGCAGGGTCTCATATTCCACCTCGTTGTTGGATGCCGGGAAGTCGAACCTAAGGGCGTAGGTCAGCTCTTCCCCGGTGGGCGAGGTGAGGAGCAGGCCAGCTCCGCTCCCCACCTTGCTCGAGGCGCCGTCCACGAACAGCACCCACGGCTCCTCCGTCGAGGTGTCCTTGGGTGTGGGGACTAGATCGGTCAGGGTCAACCTAGCCCCCTCGGTAAGGAAGTCCGCCAAGGCTTAAGCCTTGATCGCGGTACGAGACTGATAACTAAGGTCGTGCTCGGCCAGCTCGACGGCCCACCTGGTCATCCTGCTCGAGACCTCGGACTTGGTGAGTATCTGACGCAAGGACTGGTCGGTCAGGACTACAATGCTGTGAGCCTGGAAGTAAGGGCGGAACTTGCGAGTAGCATGCACCAAGGCAAGAACCAGCTTCTCGGCCGGCGTGTGTAGACACCAAATTTTGAATAATTTTATGTGGCATCTATTTCATGATTTTCATTTTAGATTGCTTGCATTCGTTGTTTACTTTTAGTTTTAATTTTTAGTTTTAGCTTTTAATTTTAAAATTAGCATAGAGCTTTTAGAAAAAAGAAAAGGAAGACATCAAAAATATGTTTTAGTCATTTTGTTTTTATTCAATGCTTTCTTGAAAGAGAAATGAAAATGAAAAATCACAAAAAAGGAGAAAAGAGAAAAAAAGGGGGAATTTCGTTCACAAAAATATGTTTATTTCTTTAAATTCAATCTTTGGGCACTTTAGTTATTTTTATTTTGGGAAAAAGAAAATGATGAAAAATGGAAAATTGGAAATTAAAAATGGCCATTTTTGTTTAGTTTTTTGTTTAAAATTATTTTTGTTTTGTTATTATTATTATTACCTGGTTTGTGTAACTTTGTTATTATTATTATTTATACTTTTATTTTATTATTTCTGTAATTGTCAAATTGAGTTGAAAAAAAAAAAAAAAGGAAATTTATTCGCGGCATGCAAGTTGCCGCGACTTGCAAAGTGAAGACTCGGATGAGTACTTGGGTTGCAAAAACAGCAGAAAGGACGAAGTTTTAAGGTTGTTTTTGGCCTCCATATAAATAAAAAAAAAAAGGAGAGCCGCAAGGGAGGATAGAAAGGATAGAAAATAGACGGCAAAAGGTTGGAGAAGGAAGGAACTTGGACAAAAAAATCTGGGGGTAGGGAGAGAGCTTAGGAGCTGAAGGGAAAAGAGAGCCGGGAACGGCTAGGGCCTTAGAGGCAGGAAACAAAAGGGCAGAAACATGGAGTGACGGCTGGAGATCTGGAAAAAGAAAAGAAAACCAGAGAGCAAGAGAGAGGCGGCGAAAAAAGATCTGAGGGGGAGGAACCACCGTGAAAGAGAAAGTTTATCGAGGGTTGAAGGAAAACAACTGAGTTTGAGGCAAATCAGGGGGGAGCTACGGAAACTTGGTGAGTTCAGACCAAGCTCAAGTTTTTGCCATCGCTAACTCTACCGAAACAGCAAGGTAAGGTCCCTTTTAGTCTTGTCCTATAGTCAATCTCTGTTAATAAATCTTTGTCCATGAGAGTTAGGAATTTACTTGATGTTTCTGATCATTTCTCTTGGCTTTGAGTCCGCAAGTATGAAAAATCTGGTCGCAGTAGTTATTTCTTTACCGTTAGTGGCAAAGCTGCGGTCTTTTGCTGTTATGCTACATAAATAAACTTTGTTAGGGTTCCAAATCTGTTTTGGTGTTGTTAATTTCATTCTCAAGCTGTAGTCTAGTAGTAAAGATGTTAACTTTGAAAAGAGAATAACATTTCCATGGCTGGTTCATTCGAACCTGCGTCTGAAGCCACAGTAAAATTCTGTTCCAGCATGAATTTCAACCGTGCTGAATTTTTGTTGTTGTTAATTGTCCTGGCTGCATTTGTTTAAAACTGGAAAGTTCCCAGTTAAAGTCTTTTAGAAGAAGAGAGTTTTGCTGGAATCTGTTTTTGAATCTGTGAGCATGTTTGCCGTGAACGGTAGTACCTCTGCCGCAATCTTACATTCAGTTGCGTATTGGCGCTAATGATTTTTATAGTTTTTCTTGATGCATGAAATCTGGGGTCCCTCCTGTTGCTCTGTGCTTTGGGTCATTTTTATTGCCTTAATCCAGCCCGTGAAGTGTTTTATCATTGGATTCTGTTAAAGTAAGAGTTTGGAGTCTTTGGTTGAATGAAAGAAAGCTGCATTTCATGCTCTTGTTTTGGTTGTTTTCTTTCCCGTAGCAGCCCACCAAATGAGTTCCATTACCTACTTGATGAGAGAAAATTGGATGAGTGAGTGGAGTATGCCTGTGTAGGTCTAAAACTTTTGAATCATGTTAGAATATTTGTTGAAAATAAGCAACCAGTTTTGTCGAACCAGTTTTGCATGTTTCCAGATTTTTCTTGCACTAGATTTTGCTGAGTTTTCTGCTTGTTTGAATGGTGGTGACTATGACACTGGTTGCTTAGTATGAATCTATGATGTTGGTTTGGAGACATCTAATCAAAGTTGTGCTCAAAAAAAAAAAATCTGGGTTTGAGGAAAGAAGGCAGCAGATTTTCTTTCTTAGTTGCTAGAGTATATGAAGTAGTTGCAGAAGCTTTCTCACTTTTTTTTTATGAAGCTGCATTAGTTTCATGTTTCTTTATTCCCGCAACAGCTCACAAGTTGGTTTCATCATTTTGTTTGTACATTTGAATCTTGTGTTAATGATGGTTGCTATTTCTCTGGTTTGCTCATTAACTGCAAATTCGCAGCAGAAAATGATAGAAGAAAGCTTCAGATGCCTGAAGTTTTGCTTATATAAAGTGGCTTGAACTGTCCAGATTTTGCATGTTCTTTGGTCAGACTTTTGGTGTTTAAATCTACAAATTTCATGTTGCAAAGTGAGAGGATTGTGTGGGAGTTTTGTTTGGATTTGATGGCATTTGAAAGCTGGATTTTATGAATTGCAGCAAGTGCCGAATTGCAGAAAACTTTCAGCAGAAATGTTTGTTGTAAAATGTCTTCCCACGTTAATTTGCATGGGTTGCATGAAAAAGTTCCCAAAAATTGCCCTTTAACCCCTCAAGATCCCCCTTATTCCACTAGGACCCAATCAATTGAATAATCTCCTCAATTTAGTCCTTGGTAGTTTTAATTTTGAAACTTCATTGCTTGCTTTGCTTCAAATTAACTACTATGCTTTGTCAATTGCACTTAAGTCATGACTTTAGGGGTTTATGACCGAATGAGCTCGTGTTTGCCTATTTTCTTTAATTTCCCTGAATAAGATGTGGTTTGACCTTTTCTTGGCTCTTGGGACCTTTGGAGTGCTTAAATGTTTCGATTGAATTCGAATGGTTGACTAAGGTTTGCAATTGGGTCTTTAGTTGGTAATTGGGTCCTTGGTGGGTCCTTTTCTTGAAACTTATGCATTATTTGATTTCATTTAAATTGCAATTAGGAGAGATTTGGTGACTTTGTTATACTTTACTATTTGAGGTACCTTAATCTTTTTATTGTTTTGAAGCCATTTTTCTTTCATTTGGACACCATTCAAAGGGGCGGTATAATTTCTTTTATCCCTTTTGTTTCTCTCCTATGTGACCCAACGTGTTAAGTGAATTGCATGCCTACTTTGCTTTCTTTACATTTCTTTAATTCCTTTCATTTACTTTTGCTTTATTTAGTTTTTTCTTTATGGGGTATGTGTACACCTCTTGGCTTGTAATAGATAGGACTTGGAGGAGCATCCGATGAAGACCTATTGAAGACGTGTGCCTAGCTAGCAAATGTAATAAGTTCATTAGTTTGGTTGCTTGCTATATGTTATGTGTTAAATGCTTTATTAGGATTTTTGCATCTAGTCGAGCATGCTAAGTGTTACGTGCTACGTGTTTTAGGTGATTCGCATGTCTACTCGCTTTTCATAGTGTAGATGAATGGAATGAATGAATGTACGTCACCACACTAGTCCAACGCTAGTTGTGATTTTTTTTATCGTTTCCACTAGTCCAACGCTAGTCGGAATTCATAGAATGGGCTAGTCCAACGCTAGATCCTTAGGGATTTTCCCTTGTTAGTACGTCATTTGCTTGTTCACCACATATCATGCATTCTTTCTAGTTTTATCATTTTGCATGCCCCTCAAACCCCTTTTCCCTCCATTTTTAGGATTTTTGCATTTCATGCTAGCTATAGGGTTCATTTTGCTTGAGTGTCCCCTTCCGATAAGGAAAACGAGCGAGTGTGGCTACTCGATAGCCTTAGCACGCTAGTTTCGCCTTCTAATCAAAAGGAAAATCGAAGTCGAAAAGTTAGGAGTCAACCCCCGTACCCGACTTGTTGCATTCCTCTAGGGTCATACTTTCATTTTTATCACCTACATATTCTTTTAACCACATTTTTTCACATTTCTCAAAACCATACTTTCTCACTACATTTCACCTATCACTCGCTTATTTTCACTTCACAAATGAAATTCCGCTTTACCTTATTTATCTATTATTCTATTTTCACACACTTGCACACAAAAAACACTTGAACTTTATACAATTTCACACAATCACCTTTTTATACGTTCGCACACTTGCACTTACATTTTCTTGCATCTTGCATACACTTTCACACTTGCACGCTTGAAATTGAACTCTCATTTGCATTAATCGACCTCTATGAGGTTTTCCTTTGTTGGCCGCCACAATTCATGTGGTTTGGGACCAAAAGCCTCACAAGAGACATCGTAGAATTTAGGATTGCATTTTCCTTTCCGTTTTGCATTCATATAGTCATATCCAACGTGCGATACATATATTGGGTAGGAAATTAGGAAAGGTAAGGTTAAGTCGCGCAACTAGCCTTGGTTAGGTCAAAGGGGTGCCTTGGATTCTATCCTTGCCTTCCCCTTTGTCAAACGTGACTCCCGAACCTTTTTCTTTGGCTTACGTGGACTAGGAGTCGTTTTTAAAAGGGTTTTACTACTTTGTCTTTAAAAATTTATTTTAGGTGACTTGGTACACCTTAATCATTACCAAGTGGCGACTCCAATTTCTCATTCAAAAACCCTTTTGAAAACTATTTTTTTGGGTCAAATCGTCGCTTTTTCAAAAGTCCCATTTAGACCCATTTTTATTTTTATCAAAAAATTCACTTTTTCCAAACCAATAAAATCACAAAAACAATCATTTTATTTTTCCAAGAAATGGGGCGCGACAGTTGGCGACTCCACTGGGGACTTCCTAAGTGGATCCAAGCATTTTGACTTAACCATTCGTTTCCTCTTTCTACCCTTTCTATGCATGGCATGTGGATATTAGGATTGCATTTTGCATTTTTAGGACCTTTTGTCTTATGTACGTAATCAAACCAATCCCTCGACTCACGAATGTATGTTTGAATGAATGTTTATTTGTTATCTCGCGCTTGCATTGCATTTTGGGAGGTATGGGTCACCCTAGAGCCTCGTGTTGGTTCTTGACCCCTCCCCTCCAAACGAGCACTAGCATACGTGCATACGCTTTAATTTTTCACCCTCCATTTATTTTTCTTTTAGTGGCTTGTCACGCCACTCCACCCTGTTAGGATTTTAGGCGACCTACTTGGACGTGTGATCGTGACACGACGTGTGCGTAGCACGATCCGAGGGGTCACTTAATCTTCCGCTTTAAGCTTTGGGTTAATAGCCTATAGCTTTTAGTCGAAGATTGAGGATTTTGATAGATTCACTCAGACATGTGGCCGTGACACGACGTGTGCGTAGCAATGTCTGGGGAATCGCTCGAGCCACCGACAAGGAACCTTGGGAGTGATGACCTTTGGTTTCTAAGTCTGAAGGCTCGGGGACCTATGACCTATCGAGTCTAGATGCATTAGTGAGCCCTAACCTCATACATCCATGATAGAATTGCCTAGGGTAGAGTCGGCTTTATCCTGAACTAGGGACACTATTCACGAGGGGAGGGGTCCAACCCCTTTCTCCTTTTTATTGCTTTATTTCCTTGTGTTGATTTCGTTGCTACAATGTGTTATATGTATTTATCTGGCTGGGCTAACTTTTCTTGGTTTTGTGCCCCATTGCATTCACAAACATTAGCAAATAAGAGGTCTGGCATGACTTTCTTTTATGGCCTACCCGTGTAGATAGGACATTACACGTTTAAAAGTTTTGGTATAATTCACTCATAAGTTAATAATGTCATATCATTCTAGGCCTACCCTGGCAGATAAAGGGTTCCTTAGGTCACGTTTCATTTCAAATTGCATTTTTTTTCCTGCTTTAATAACTGGCATCATGCACTAAACCCTAGAAAGGGAATGCCACTTAGGGGATCTCGTGTTAGGAATAAACCACATTGCGTCTCGGATACTTAATCCAATGAGACTTGCACGTTTACATTTTGTACCATCCAAAGGGGTAGTGCACAAGGTAAGGTAGGATCCGATCATTTTCATGGAGTGATCTTTGGAATATGAGCATCTAATAATCACTTTTTGGCCATTTTATCAAAAATTGGTAAAAATCCCTTGCGTGAAGGACATTAATTTGAAGAAATTCACAAATGATTCCTCCTTTTGAGACGATAAATAAATTAAGGCCAAAATTTGATTTTTAGAAGGTCATAGACTAATGTACCTCAATGATTTTGAAATAACTAATGGCCGGACAATTCAACCAATCCATTTTGCCGATTCATTCAATAAATCGTCAATTCATTTTGACCAATTTACCCTTTTTAGGGTCATCTGGTCGATTTTCAATAAATCATCAATTCATTTGACCAATTTACCTTTTTTAGGGTCATTTGACCAACTCACCATTTTTAGGGTCACTTGGTCGATTTTGAATAAATCGTCAATTCATTTAACCAATTTACCCTTTTTAGGGTCATTTGACCAATTTATCCCTTTTAGGGTCACCTGGTCGATTTTGAATAAATTGTTAATTTATTTGATCAATTTACCCTTTTTAGGGTCATTCGGCCGATTCTTTGAATAAATCACTAATTCAATTTCATTCATTTGGCCAAAATTTTCAAATTATTTTTCACTCGATAAGTTGGTTGGATCCGTCAGGTATTGTATAGTGCATGCTCTGGAGGACTGCATTTTCATTCTAGGCCTACCCTTGGCACAAAAAGGGCTCCCTCAATAGGACATGCATCCGAATTTTTTGGATATTTACTAACTCTTGTCTTTTTCTTTTTTCTTTTTCTTTTTTCTTTATTCTTTTGGAAAAAGCTAAGCGAGGGCTAAAATCTAAAAGCAAGTCATCTCATATTTTCAGGTAATATTTAAATATAGCTACCCGAAAAAGCCCCGTTATCACTCGATCACGTAGCCGAGCTTCAAGAGATAGTGTAAACATGAGTACCCATCCAGAGTCATCTGATAGGCCTGCAACCACATCACCGTTTGACTTGGTGAATCTGGGAGCTCAGCTGAGTGAAGTTTTCAGCCGATTTAATGAGTTGAGCGTTGAAATGATGACCCAACGGCGCGTAATCGATCAATTGGTCACTGGAGGGGCTAGCGGTGAGCAGCAACATGAATCCTTACCCCTGGCCCAATCTGAACCAATACTTTTACCTTATGCTCAAATCTCTGTTACTTCACAAGCTATGAATCCACCTGAAGAAGCCTTTACATATCCCACTCATGGCCCACCACCTATTTATGCACCCAACATCCAAATTAACCCTCCTCATGTCCAAATTCCCCAAAATTATCCGCCAATTACTATGAGCATGCCATTCGAATCACAGGGACCTCATTATTATCCCACCGCTGAGCCATTCATCCTCAATACCGCCGCTCAAGGAAAAGTTGAAGTTGGGGAGTCATCTGTACCGATGGACAAGAACTTGCTAAAGAGATTAGATCGATTTGAAGAGTTTATAAGGAAAAGCCAAGGTGTGAGCAAGCAAGGAGGTCTAGACTACAGCGAATTATGCTTGTTTCCGGATATGCAATTGCCGGTGGGTTTCAAAGCGCCCAAATTTAGCAAGTACGATGGAAATGGCAATCCCAAAACACACCTTCGGATGTTTGCAAACAAGCTAGGGAAGCCGATAGATGATGAGAATCTACCTGTGCGCCTATTTCCCGAGAGTCTAGAAGGTGACGCGTTGGATTGGTACTCCAATTTGAAGCCTGAGGATATGAAATCTTGGATGGATTTGTCAACCGCTTTTATGAGGCAGTATGAATACAATTGCGAGCTTGCTCCAACGAGGTCCACACTTGAGGGAACCAAAAGGAAGCCATCGGAGGACCACAAGACGTATGCAAAAAGATGGAGAAAATTGGCTGCCAAAGTAGAGCCTTCCATGACTGAAAATGAGATTATTCGCACGTTCATCAAAGCTCATGACCCGCCCTATTTTGAGGAAATTTTTCGAATGACTGGGTGTTCCTTTGCAGAGGTTGTCAATAAATTGGAAGAATATGACGAGTTTATAAAAGCAGGGAAAATTGTTAATGTTTTAGCTTTGAAGTCACAAGTGGAAGCAATGCAAAGTCAAGATAGCAATAACAAGAAATCCCAGTTCAAAAAGAGAGAAGAGGAAGCTTCGTTTGTCTCGAGTCGAGGCCCTGCTTTCCGACCTAGATTCCAGCAATCTCCCACCTATTCACCTCATTATCCACACCGACCATACCTTCAACCTGCTTATCATACCACTATTAACCATCCTCGACCTCGGCCAAATTACCCAAATATACCCACTACACCATATCATACTTTTCCACCTAACTTTCAAACCAGACCTCGCCCTCCTTATCATCCAAAATCCACTTTACCCGTCAACCCGAACTACAACTATCATCAAGCCACTGGCACCCAAGACCCGGCCCGATATAGAACTTTTACCAATTTAGGTCGGCCCCTTGATCAACTATATGAGCAGCTCGAGGCCGCGGGGAAAATTGGTGCAATACCTCCCAAAGTTTATACAAAAGGAGTTCCCCCCAGTTATGATCCCCAATCTTTTTGTGCCTATCATTCTGGAGCTCCTGGACATTCTACTGCCAATTGTTGGGTTCTTAAACATAAAATCCAAGACATGATTGAGGCCGGAGACGTAATTTTGAGAGGGAGAGGAGAACAAGGCCCAAGTGTTAGCAAAAACCCTTTTCCTGCGTACAAAGATACTGCAGAGACTATTATCACTGATGAAGAGTTTTGAGAAATATATCAAGTACACTGTGAGGGAGAATGGAATAATCCAGAAGCCTTTTCGCGCTTGGAAGTTATCTAAAAGTGGATTGCAAGTTACATTCCCTTCTGAAGGGAATTTTGGTAAATCTAGGGGATTGCCATTGATTATGAATTATGGGAGAAATCATTTTGCATTGTTCATGTTGCATTTTCATTTTTGTAAATAGTTTTAACTCCAACGTCTTTTTAATGCAAATTTTTATGATCAAATAGCGTGTTTTTTGTCCTTATGACGTTTTGTCATTCTTTTGAAAATACACAGTTTCATATATACTGTATTACTTACCCATTCTTTTCAGATGGCCGAGAATAAAATCCTCTGACTCTTTGGATATCACTGTTCCGAAGTTTGATTTCAAAATGAGGGGAATAGCAAAAAGACATCAGTGAATGTTTCAAAGGAACACAAATGGTATAAAGAGAAACTCAAGCTGAAATGGGATAACGATTTCAATAGTCACTTGATAAGAAACATCTGAATGCCATTTGCTATTGTCAGTGCTATCAAAAGAGAATGGCCCAAAGAAATAAAGCATTGAGGTAATTTGTGTCGGTATGAGAAAAAAAAAAGAAAAAAGAAAAAGAAAAGAAAAAGGAGAGGTTTCACCGTGAATGAGCAAGGTTCTTTTACCATCAAGAAGGTGTCGCATGGCAGAGTACTAGTTCTCACGTGAAGTGGAGTGGGCAAATTTTCCCTCAGCCGATCAATTCGGATATGTGTAAGAAATTCTTCATCTGAAAAACGAAAGTTTCCTTTCAAGGGTTAATGCAAAGAACGGAATAAAAGTCAGGCCCTCTTCTTTTCCCTTTGAGACATTTTATCCTTAGTTATCCCTTTTGAGCCTTCAGAATAAAATATTTCGTTTGGCAACCCCTGAGAATCGCAAACCCCACACTGGGGCAAGTTTGAGTTGAAAAAGGAAAGAAAAGACCCAAGAGGTGAAAAGTGCTAAAACAACAGAAAGCAAAAGACAGAAAAGAAAGAACCTCGGTTAAACATAAACTGGGGCAAATTTTCAAAAATTTCAAAGGAATGGCAAAAAACCAAAGGAAAAATCAATCAAAAAAGAGAAAAAAAAGAGAGCCTCAAATTGAGAATAACTGGGGCGAATTTGGTTTAACCCTAAAAAAAGGGGGTTTGCAATAATGCGATCTCAGGTCATTTAAACCACTTTGAAAAATCCGCTTTCAAGCCTTAACTTTTCTAAGCACCTCACCAGACCCCATTACAAAAGCCAAAAAAGTCCTGGCTTCCGTTCTTTGACATCACCTCTTTTAAGGAAATTTTCTAAGTCACATGGCAAATGAGGTCAGTACGCCTTCACTTATTTTGTAAGGGAAGGGTTGTCGCACTGATGCCATTATTTCTTAAAACACATTTTTTGAGTTGATAAAGGCTATTGGCAAGATTTGTTCATCAGGTGGAAATTCGAAAAGGGGCACTTTTGAAAAAAAAAAAAAGAGAAAAAAAAAAGGAAAAAAGAAAAAATGAAAAGAAAAAAAGTGGAAGTAGCCTTAGTGAAAACCTGAAAGGGCGCTAAGGTAGAATTTCATGAGGAAAAGTGAGGTTGGGTTTAGAAAGCTGGTGATTCGGTTCATTTGGGATTCCTCCTCGCGTGGCAATTTTTCCTATTGCCGACATTGAACTCCAGGCGGATGATATCTAAAGGGTCAAACGTGGCATTTTTATTTGAAGTCGGAACACTTTGGTTTCTCAAGCATAAATTGTCAAATTCATAGATTCATTGCTTTAAAATAAATTTTCTTTCAAAATAAATGATTGTTTTCATGTTACAGAAGTTTTTATCATGTTGTTGTGTAAATAGAATATTCTTTCATGAGTTTCATACTTTTATTTATCTCTTTGGGTTCATTAGATGGCAATCCCCCTGATTTATTGAAAATCCCTGGATACTAAGGGCCTTATTAGCGTGCGAAGTCAATGGAATTTGATTAGATCGCAAAGCAAAGTTGAGATTCGGAATATCAAGGGCAAAACATCAAAGTACTCATGTTTACACATTTCTTGAAGGAGGAATTGATCGGATGGCGGTGGCATTATTTGTTTATTTCTTTTGCAGGTCCATGTTCGTTTCAAATAACGAAACCGGGGCAAATTTGGAGCTATGAGATGTCATTCAAGAATTCAATATGCGTGGTTTGAGCTGAAGAAAAGGGACTGAATCAAAATTTTGAGGAAAACAATAATACCCTAAAACAGATCGGAAGATCGGTGACACAATATTTGAAATTGGGGCAAATTTTTTTTTTAGAAATTTTTCAAAAATAAAGAAAATCAGGAAAAATCAGGAAAAATCAAGCAGAAAAATCAGAGAAAGAAAAAGAGAGAGAGAGAGAAAGAAGAAGAAGAAAAATCAATTAATCAAATCAAGCTCATTTCGGCAGGACCGGGTCTTATCCCGCTGACCGCCAATCACGGCAGGACCGGGTCTAATCCCGCTGACCAATGAATGGCAGGACCGGGTCTAATCCCGCTGACCAAATGAATGGCAGGACCGGGTCTAATCCCGCTGACCAATGAATGGCAGGACCGGGTCTAATCCCGCTGACCAATGAACGGCAGGACCGGGTCTAATCCCGCTGACCAAATGAATGGCAGGACCGGGTCTAATCCCGCTGACCAATGAGCTTTTGGGACCGGGTTTCATCCCGCTAACCTCGTCAGGACCGGGTTTTATCCCGCTGACCATGCTTTTATACCACTGATCGATTCCCACTGACCATTTCATTATACCGGGGCAAATTATCTTTGGAAAGTTTCTCAAATCAAAAAGAAAAAAAAAATCAATCAAAAAATCAAAAAAAAAATTATTATTAAATCAAATCAAGTTCATCACGGAAGGCTCGGGTTTGATCCCACTGTCCGATTGTCAAGACATTTCATTTTCACAACCACTGGAGCGTGAGGTTAGTCCCGCCAGTGAGCATTTCATCGTCACTAGCCGTGGGTCGGTCCCACTAGGGAACATTTCATTTGCATCACTAACAAACATGGTTCAGTCCCATTAACACTTCATTTCACTTCTTTCATTTGCATCACTAAACATGGGTCAGTCCCATTAACACTTCATTTCACTTCTTTCATTTTCATCACCAATAAATATGGGTCAATCCCACCAACACTCCATCTCACTTCAATTCATCTGATTTTTATTCTGTTCGGGTCAGTCCCGTTTAAATTCTGTTCGGGTCAGTCCCGTTTAAATTCCTGTTCGGGTCAGTCCCGTTTAAAATTCTGTTCGGGTCAGTCCCGTCTAAATTCCTTTTCGGGTCAGTCCCGTTTAAAATTCTGTTCGGGTCAGTCCCGTCTAAATTCCTTTTCGGGTCAGTCCCGTTTAAATTTCTGTTTGAGGTCAATCCCATTTCTCAACATTTTGATAAAGAGGTCAGTTCTCGTTTCAAGGGCAGCAATCGTTGGAATCATTCGCAGCCAAATAATGCAGGTAAGTATTTGGTGTCTACTTCTTTGTCTCAAGTTTTTTCAAAACTCAGACAAAGAGGGGCAAACTGTAGACACCAAATTTTGAATAATTTTATGTGGCATCTATTTCATGATTTTCATTTTAGATTGCTTGCATTCGTTGTTTACTTTTAGTTTTAATTTTTAGTTTTAGCTTTTAATTTTAAAATTAGCATAGAGTTTTTAGAAAAAAGAAAAGGAAGACATCAAAAATATGTTTTAGTCATTTTGTTTTTATTCAATGCTTTCTTGAAAGAGAAATGAAAATGAAAAATCACAAAAAAGGAGAAAAGAGAAAAAAAAGGGGGAATTTCGTTCACAAAAATATGTTTATTTCTTTAAATTCAATCTTTGGGCACTTTAGTTATTTTTATTTTGGGAAAAAGAAAATGATGAAAAATGGAAAATTGGAAATTAAAAATGGCCATTTTTGTTTAGTTTTTTGTTTAAAATTATTTTTGTTTTGTTATTATTATTATTACCTGGTTTGTGTAACTTTGTTATTATTATTATTTATACTTTTATTTTATTATTTCTGTAATTGTCAAATTGAGTTGAAAAAAAAAAAAAAAAAAAGGAAATTGATTCGCGGCATGCAAGTTGCCGCGACTTGCAAAGTGAAGACTCGGATGAGTACTTGGGTTGCAAAAACAGCAGAAAGGACGAAGTTTTAGGGTTGTTTTTGGCCTCCATATAAATAAAAAAAAAAAGAGAGCCGCAAGGGAGGATAGAAAGGATAGAAAATAGACGGCAAAAGGTTGGAGAAGGAAGGAACTTGGACAAAAAAATCTGGGGGTAGGGAGAGAGCTTAGGAGCTGAAGGGAAAAGAGAGCCGGGAACGGCTAGGGCCTTAGAGGCAGGAAACAAAAGGGCAGAAACATGGAGTGACGGCTGGAGATCTGGAAAAAGAAAAGAAAACCAGAGAGCAAGAGAGAGGCGGCGAAAAAAGATCTGAGGGGGAGGAACCACCGTGAAAGAGAAAGTTTATCGAGGGTTGAAGGAAAACAACTGAGTTTGAGGCAAATCAGGGGGGAGCTACGGAAACTTGGTGAGTTCAGACCAAGCTCAAGTTTTTGCCATCGCTAACTCTACCGAAACAGCAAGGTAAGGTCCCTTTTAGTCTTGTCCTATAGTCAATCTCTGTTAATAAATCTTTGTCCATGAGAGTTAGGAATTTACTTGATGTTTCTGATCATTTCTCTTGGCTTTGAGTCCGCAAGTATGAAAAATCTGGTCGCAGTAGTTATTTCTTTACCGTTAGTGGCAAAGCTGCGGTCTTTTGCTGTTATGCTACATAAATAAACTTTGTTAGGGTTCCAAATCTGTTTTGGTGTTGTTAATTTCATTCTCAAGCTGTAGTCTAGTAGTAAAGATGTTAACTTTGAAAAGAGAATAACATTTCCATGGCTGGTTCATTCGAACCTGCGTCTGAAGCCACAGTAAAATTCTGTTCCAGCATGAATTTCAACCGTGCTGAATTTTTGTTGTTGTTAATTGTCCTGGCTGCATTTGTTTAAAACTGGAAAGTTCCCAGTTAAAGTCTTTTAGAAGAAGAGAGTTTTGCTGGAATCTGTTTTTGAATCTGTGAGCATGTTTGCCGTGAACGGTAGTACCTCTGCCGCAATCTTACATTCAGTTGCGTATTGGCGCTAATGATTTTTATAGTTTTTCTTGATGCATGAAATCTGGGGTCCCTCCTGTTGCTCTGTGCTTTGGGTCATTTTTATTGCCTTAATCCAGCCCGTGAAGTGTTTTATCATTGGATTCTGTTAAAGTAAGAGTTTGGAGTCTTTGGTTGAATGAAAGAAAGCTGCATTTCATGCTCTTGTTTTGGTTGTTTTCTTTCCCGTAGCAGCCCACCAAATGAGTTCCATTACCTACTTGATGAGAGAAAATTGGATGAGTGAGTGGAGTATGCCTGTGTAGGTCTAAAACTTTTGAATCATGTTAGAATATTTGTTGAAAATAAGCAACCAGTTTTGTCGAACCAGTTTTGCATGTTTCCAGATTTTTCTTGCACTAGATTTTGCTGAGTTTTCTGCTTGTTTGAATGGTGGTGACTATGACACTGGTTGCTTAGTATGAATCTATGATGTTGGTTTGGAGACATCTAATCAAAGTTGTGCTCAAAAAAAAAAAATCTGGGTTTGAGGAAAGAAGGCAGCAGATTTTCTTTCTTAGTTGCTAGAGTATATGAAGTAGTTGCAGAAGCTTTCTCACTTTTTTTTTATGAAGCTGCATTAGTTTCATGTTTCTTTATTCCCGCAACAGCTCACAAGTTGGTTTCATCATTTTGTTTGTACATTTGAATCTTGTGTTAATGATGGTTGCTATTTCTCTGGTTTGCTCATTAACTGCAAATTCGCAGCAGAAAATGATAGAAGAAAGCTTCAGATGCCTGAAGTTTTGCTTATATAAAGTGGCTTGAACTGTCCAGATTTTGCATGTTCTTTGGTCAGACTTTTGGTGTTTAAATCTACAAATTTCATGTTGCAAAGTGAGAGGATTGTGTGGGAGTTTTGTTTGGATTTGATGGCATTTGAAAGCTGGATTTTATGAATTGCAGCAAGTGCCGAATTGCAGAAAACTTTCAGCAGAAATGTTTGTTGTAAAATGTCTTCCCACGTTAATTTGCATGGGTTGCATGAAAAAGTTCCCAAAAATTGCCCTTTAACCCCTCAAGATCCCCCTTATTCCACTAGGACCCAATCAATTGAATAATCTCCTCAATTTAGTCCTTGGTAGTTTTAATTTTGAAACTTCATTGCTTGCTTTGCTTCAAATTAACTACTATGCTTTGTCAATTGCACTTAAGTCATGACTTTAGGGGTTTATGACCGAATGAGCTCGTGTTTGCCTATTTTCTTTAATTTCCCTGAATAAGATGTGGTTTGACCTTTTCTTGGCTCTTGGGACCTTTGGAGTGCTTAAATGTTTCGATTGAATTCGAATGGTTGACTAAGGTTTGCAATTGGGTCTTTAGTTGGTAATTGGGTCCTTGGTGGGTCCTTTTCTTGAAACTTATGCATTATTTGATTTCATTTAAATTGCAATTAGGAGAGATTTGGTGACTTTGTTATACTTTACTATTTGAGGTACCTTAATCTTTTTATTGTTTTGAAGCCATTTTTCTTTCATTTGGACACCATTCAAAGGGGCGGTATAATTTCTTTTATCCCTTTTGTTTCTCTCCTATGTGACCCAACGTGTTAAGTGAATTGCATGCCTACTTTGCTTTCTTTACATTTCTTTAATTCCTTTCATTTACTTTTGCTTTATTAAGTTTTTTCTTTATGGGGTATGTGTACACCTCTTGGCTTGTAATAGATAGGACTTGGAGGAGCATCCGATGAAGACCTATTGAAGACGTGTGCCTAGCTAGCAAATGTAATAAGTTCATTAGTTTGGTTGCTTGCTATATGTTATGTGTTAAATGCTTTATTAGGATTTTTGCATCTAGTCGAGCATGCTAAGTGTTACGTGCTACGTGTTTTAGGTGATTCGCATGTCTACTCGCTTTTCATAGTGTAGATGAATGGAATGAATGAATGTACGTCACCACACTAGTCCAACGCTAGTTGTGATTTTTTTTATCGTTTCCACTAGTCCAACGCTAGTCGGAATTCATAGAATGGGCTAGTCCAACGCTAGATCCTTAGGGATTTTCCCTTGTTAGTACGTCATTTGCTTGTTCACCACATATCATGCATTCTTTCTAGTTTTATCATTTTGCATGCCCCTCAAACCCCTTTTCCCTCCATTTTTAGGATTTTTGCATTTCATGCTAGCTATAGGGTTCATTTTGCTTGAGTGTCCCCTTCCGATAAGGAAAACGAGCGAGTGTGGCTACTCGATAGCCTTAGCACGCTAGTTTCGCCTTCTAATCAAAAGGAAAATCGAAGTCGAAAAGTTAGGAGTCAACCCCCGTACCCGACTTGTTGCATTCCTCTAGGGTCATACTTTCATTTTTATCACCTACATATTCTTTTAACCACATTTTTTCACATTTCTCAAAACCATACTTTCTCACTACATTTCACCTATCACTCGCTTATTTTCACTTCACAAATGAAATTCCGCTTTACCTTATTTATCTATTATTCTATTTTCACACACTTGCACACAAAAAACACTTGAACTTTATACAATTTCACACAATCACCTTTTTATACGTTCGCACACTTGCACTTACATTTTCTTGCATCTTGCATACACTTTCACACTTGCACGCTTGAAATTGAACTCTCATTTGCATTAATCGACCTCTATGAGGTTTTCCTTTGTTGGCCGCCACAATTCATGTGGTTTGGGACCAAAAGCCTCACAAGAGACATCGTAGAATTTAGGATTGCATTTTCCTTTCCGTTTTGCATTCATATAGTCATATCCAACGTGCGATACATATATTGGGTAGGAAATTAGGAAAGGTAAGGTTAAGTCGCGCAACTAGCCTTGGCTAGGTCAAAGGGGTGCCTTGGATTCTATCCTTGCCTTCCCCTTTGTCAAACGTGACTCCCGAACCTTTTTCTTTGGTTTACGTGGACTAGGAGTCGTTTTTAAAAGGGTTTTACTACTTTGTCTTTAAAAATTTATTTTAGGTGACTTGGTACACCTTAATCATTACCAAGTGGCGACTCCAATTTCTCATTCAAAAACCCTTTTGAAAACTATTTTTTTGGGTCAAATCGTCGCTTTTTCAAAAGTCCCATTTAGACCCATTTTTATTTTTATCAAAAAATTCACTTTTTCCAAACCAATAAAATCACAAAAACAATCATTTTATTTTTCCAAAAAATGGGGCGCGACAGCGTGTATCGCGTCTCTGGCCTTTGTAAAGCTCGGCTGACGTAGTACACCAGTCTTTGAGTCCCCCCGTCTTCCCGCACCAAGACCGCACTGACGGCCTCGTTGCAGGCGGACAGGTATAGGAATAGGGTCTCCCCCAACTCTGGGGCGGTCAGAGTGGGCAGCTCAGCCAAATAGGTCTTCAGGTCGGCGAAAGCTTTCTGGCATTTCTCAATCTAGTGAAAATCCTTCGGCGCTTTCAAGACCCGAAAGAAGGGTAGCCCCCGAACCGCGGAACGCGAGAGGAACCTGCTCAATGCGGCCATCCTCCCGGTGAGCCGCTGAACCTCCTTCACATTCCTTGGAGGGGCCATGTCCATTATAGTTTGGAGCTTGTCCGGGTTGGCCCGGATCCCTTCTCGGGACACCAAGAACCCCAAGAACCTTCCTGACCTGACCCCGAAGGTGCACTTCTTCGGGTTCAACCGCATCCTGCTCTCTCGAAGGATATCTAGGATCTCCCTCAGGTTGGGGACGAGCTGCTGATCAGTTCGGCTTTTAACGATCATGTCATCCACGTACACCTCCATACTCCGGCCGATCTGATTTTGGAATAGCCTGTTTACCAAGCGCAGGTAGGTAGCTCCAGCGTTCTTCAGCCCGAATGGCATGGTCTGGTAGCAGTAAGTTCCTTCCTCCGTGATGAAGGAGGTCTTCTCCCTATCATCCTCCGTCATCTCGATCTGGTGGTACCCCTTAAAAGCATCCAGAAAACACAAGACGTCAAAACCCACATTAGAGTCCACTAACCTGTCGATCCTTGGCAGGGGGAAGCAGTCTTTTTCGGGCAGGCCTTGTTGAGGTTCGTGAAGTCAACGCACATCCTCCAGGTCTGGTCCTCCTTTTTCACCAGGACGGGATTGGCCAGCCAGGTCGGGTAGTAGACCTCCATAATGATCCTGGACTCCAGCAATTTGCCGACCTCCGCCCTGATCACCTCATTCCTTTCGGGGGCGAAGCTCCTCTTCTTCTGCTTTACCGGTTTGAAATGAGGATACACATTGAGATGGTGGACTGTCAGGTCTGTCGGAATCCCGGGCATGTCATCCACCGACCAAGCGAAGACCTGGGAGTATTCCCTTAGCAGAGCCTTCAAGTCCTCCTTCTCCTTGGCGGGCAACAAGGCTCCAATGCGGAGAACCTAGTCGGGCCGATCCTCCCTTAGGGGGAACTCCTCAACCTTATCTTGGGTGCCCAGCTGCTGGGTCTCATCCCCCGGGATGTAGGGCTCCAAACTGGTTGTCTGGGCGACCACCTTTTCCTGCCCGCGGAGCGTGGTCAGGTAGCAAGCTCTGGCTATTTCTGGATCGCCGTGCACCTCGGTTATCCCTCCAGGGGTGGGGAACTTGACGCTGAGGTGGAAAGTGGAGGGAATAGCTCGGAGGGCGTTCAAAGCAGGTCTCCCAAGGAACACATTGTACGGGGACGACTGCTTGACCAACACAAAGTTAACAGGAACGTTCCGACATTTGGGAGCCTGTCCTACCGTGACCATCAGGGTGATCATCCCCTCCGAGCTGATGGGTGGTCCAGTGAAGCCCACCAGAGGTGTCCAAACCGGGGTCAGCTGGTCATCCTTCAGTCCGAACTCTTTGAACACCCGATAGAACATAATGTCAACCGCGCTATCTTGGTCGACATACACCTTCTTCACTCGATAGTTGTTGGTGACAATGTCTATCACAATGGCCTCGTGGTTCCCGGAAGCCAGGGGAACCGCATCCCTTGGTCCGAAGGTAATCTCCTCGTCCATGCGCAAGCATTTCAAGGAGTCGTCCCCTTCGGGGGGCGGTCGCTTGCTCTTCCGAGATGTATGGCTGTCCCCCCCGTGGGGCCTCCGGCAATGGTGTTGATCACCCCCGTCAAGTTCTGGATGCCCTGGTCTGGAGAGTGGCCCCGAGGAGCGTCACGCCGCTCAGGGCGGTCGCGGCGCTGTCCCTCACGCCGGTCTCCATAATAATGGCGCCCGAACTCCTGGCCCGACCTGCCATGGCGTACGAACCGTCCCAGAAAACCTCGCTGGATCAGATCCTCGATCTCCTTCCGTAGGGCCCAGCATCCCTCCGTGTCATGTCCCACGTCACGGTGAAAGGCACAGTACCGGTCCTGGTTCCTCTTGTTCCGAGGTGTCCCCATCTTAGGCGGCCGATCTCCCAGCCCTTCCGCCTCCATAACAGCCAAGATCTGAGCTCTAGGCCGTGTCAGAGGGGTGTAGCTCTTCTCTGGGAGTGGCGGCGGAGCAGGCGCCTTCTCTTTCGAGAGCCGATCAAACACATTCTTCTTGGCCGGAATGTCCTTGCCCTCTTGGGGGTTCGCCCGACCCTTCCGATTTCCGAGCTCCCGATCTGACTCCTTCTTCAGGCGGCCTGCCTCCTCCGCGTTGGCGGCCGCGTGTGCCCGGGTTAGGAGCTCCTCCAGGTTTACGGGAGGCTTCTTGGCCAGCTCGTAGAAGAGCTCCTCTACCCTGAGCCCGTTCGTGAAGGCGGCCATTACCACTTTTTCATCCTTGTCCCTGACCTGCAAGCTCTCCGCGTTGAAGCAGGTCATGAAGTTTCTCAGCGACTCATCGGGCTTCTGCCTGATAGACATCAGGTGGGTGGCGTTCTTCGCGTAGGTTTTCGAGGAGACGAATTGGGCGACGAACTGTCTAGCCAGCTCGGGGAAACTCCGAATAGACCCTGGTGCCAAGCCCTGGAACCAGAGCCGAGCTTTCCCCTTCAGGAACATAGGGAAGGTCTTGCAACGGATCTCATCCGCTGCGGTTTGCAGACGCATGTGCGTCAGGAAGACCGAGAGGTGGTCTTCCGGGTCAGTGGAAGCATCATACATCTCGATGCTTGGGATCTTGAACCTCCGGGGCAGGGGGTAATCCTCTATCTCCCGGGGGAAGGCGAGGTGGAGTAGTTGTCCGCGTACAGCTGCGGGCGCAAGATCTGCTCGAGTTCGTCTTGGACAGGCTTCAAGTGAAGAGGGTTGCGCGGTCGGCTCTTGGCAGACCGGGCTGGGGAGCGGGCAAGACCGTTCCTCGCAGGCCTCCTCGGCGAGGGACCCCTCGGCCTGCTCCCCGTGGACCTGTAGCGGGAGTACCTTTCGCTGTCTCCGACTTCCGAGGCTCGCGGGCGAGGCGGCGTCCGTGTCCGTTTCCTCCTGGGGGGTTGGTCGCGCGACTCATCCTCCGAGGGTTCGGGGAGCGGCTCCTTCTCCTTCCCCTTCGCCTTGGAGGTCTGCGCGCCTCCAGCCTCCTCCCCCTCCTTCGCCTGCCGGATGATGTCTTCCAGCATGGGGAGGTTCTCCGTCACGAACTGGAGGATCTGCTGCCTCCTTTCTCCTGAAAGGGCTGAGCCCCCGGCGCCCCGGGATGCCTCAGCCTCTCTTCGTTGGGACCCCTCACCGCCTCCAGGACCGGTGCTCTTTACCGCTCGCTTGGATCGCGTCCTTGCCATCAGCACAACTGCACTTACCTCTTCCGGTTCCCACAGACGGCGCCAACTGAAGAAGCGCTGAGCTTCCCCGGACCGAGCTGAACTGATGAGCTCGGGGTGCTGATGGAAGAGCTGGCTCCAAGCCTGCAAAACAGATAAGAATGAGCTAACAACGGGGGGCCCGAGGTTGGTCCCCGAGGGCGCTCCGACGACCAAGTTAGTTTTCTGGTGAGAGGAGTTCACGGGAAGTATAAACAGCCGGGAGCAATTTGCCAATAGTGAGCGTACCTTGTACAGTCGACGTGTGCTACTACTTATACCTGTGAGGAAGGCCGACCTCCGTACGTTTCGGGACCTGCCCAGAATAGCCCCTATCCCACACTCAGGGGGATCGTCCCCGACCTCTTCGGGATGGATGCTCGCCCCCTCCAGGAGCCCTAGCGGCGCGGCCCAGGACGGCTGCCAGAGGCCTGGGGCCAAGGCCCAGTTCGGCCGCACCTGGGCTGCCACGTGTCCAGATCCAGGACGGGGCCTCTGCACTTTCCCATCTTGGTCGTCGGCTACAATACTGCTGATCGTGGAATTGTCCCAATCCTAGCTAATGCTAACATTAACACTTTGAATACTAATTGCACTAAGCAGAGCTGTCGTAGTCAGCAACAGCCAAGCCACCGCTGGGAAGATGCACTGGCTATTGCTCTTGCTCCTGCTCTTGCTCTTGGATGATGATCTCTCCATCTCTCCCTTGCTTTTGAAGACTTGAGTAGCTTTCTGCTTTTGTATCCACTTAATGCATGTTAATGAGTTGACAGCTTTAGGTCTTCCTTATGGACTTGAATCCTTTCCAGTGAATTCTCTTTACATTTTCCGCAATACATATATTTAGATGCATCGCACGTATCTTCATTTATTATCAAGGGTAGAGTTAGTAAAATTTAAAATTATCATATTCTTTTCTAACAAATGAAGACACGACATGCATCCAAATGTATATTGCACGAAATGGAGAAAGAATCCATCATAGAAGAGCCAAACCATTCAGTTTTTCCAAACCATTGATTGGTACTTCACCATGTTAGGTGATCCTCAGCTACGTTATCCTTCTAGTTTCTTAAAATTCTTTATTTATTTTTTTCATTTCTTTCTTTAAAAAACCAAAAGAAAATTGTTTCATGAAACAATTAATTTTTTGACCGGAAATTTTTAATAAGAAACGGCTTCTCTCTCGAGGACATATGTGGAGTAATTTTCATGATTAATTTTAAAATGTAAAGCAAACTAAATCAAAGTTTCAAACGTTAGGGAAAAACACTTCAAACAAATTTTTATTACTAATTAAAAAAAAAACTAGATTCACCTGATAAGGACCCCCATATAAGAAAATGATGGATCAGCCATGGCATGTTAGGTGGGACATTTTCTTCTACAGACGCTCGTGGCCAGGACCCCAACAATTACTTCTTATTTCTATTCGGACTGATAAAGAGTTAAAAAGACTCTTTGTGACTGATAATGATAGTAGAAAGGAGGGAAAGCACTAAGAACAAGCTAGTTGATTGCAGAATCCATAGTACCCCAAAAAAAAAAAAACGCCACACTAGTGCAACCATGGTTCGCTATCACGAGTCGCGGTTGTTCCACATTTGTCGCGATATATCAATTGAATATCGGATGACACGCGCATTATAGCACATAAAAGTTTGCAAAATTTTTGAAAAAATTACTAAAATTGAAAAATACCAAAAAAGACACAATTTAAAAAAAAATATTTGAGTCGACTCCAAATTAACTCAGATATATCAGCCAAGATCATGTATCACGGGTTCAAATCGGTCAATATCGACCGAGTCAAAGCGAATCCTCACGAATATGGTAATATTCGCGATTCGGGAATCGGTATTATACCGGTCCCCTCCGTTCCGATTACGACTCGGCCGATATTACGAACTGCAACTAACAAACTTGGGAATAAGAAATGCCAAAATCAGTTCATCACATAGTTGAATGTTTCTTGATGCATGGGAGAATTTAATACTTGGCCATGCCATTACACCTGATATAGATTAACCAGAGCCAATATTAAATCTCTTGGTTGATCTAATTCTTTTGTTCTCACTTCTGTTCTAGCTTCAGTTTAGTTTGAGTTTTCATCTTTTGCACTGACTTTCATGGAAATATATCTCCATGTTCTTCAATGTCTCTTTTAGTTGATCGAATCTCGATCTTTCATTTTAGCCATTTTCATTTTTGCTTTGTCAATTACACAGAGTATGTCCTGCAAGCCTCCCACTGCAGTCGCCAAATTTGTTTGTGCTAAGAAAATAAATATGGAGATGAAAAGTTCGTACAGATGTGCCCAAGCCTCACCTAAGAGGACTAAAATTGCTTTTCGACCAGCTAAAGTGACAATGAAACGAAGAAGAAAAGAAAATGAATTAAGGTGACAGACAAAGTTAAAAAGAAATAATAAAGCTGACTTGTCGAACCCATTTGGTAAGCAATCGCTTGAAACTTTCAATAATTGAAATAAGATCCTATACGTATAGAATTGATTCCAATGATCAAGTAGAAATAACAAGACTCAAAAAAAAAAAAAGGATCAAAACTCGACCAAAGGTACTTTATTGATGAAAGTTAATTAACTACTATTAACTATGACAAAAATATGAAATTGGTATCTTGCTTGTTTGATCCTTGAGCAATATTTGCGTTCTCATATCCAATTTTGGTGGATTAGTTTTGCCTATTTGATCTTTATCGCCCCAACTTCTATTCAGTCAACTAAGCTCTCTCTCTTTTCCTTTGCTTCAATCCCTGTCTTTGCCAATTTGCGGTTTCTTTTTAACAAGGAATAAGGATCCTTATTAACTGGAAAAGTTGTAAGGAAGTTATGTTAATTAACCGCTAATTGGGTCAAGCCACCTGTCCTCTGGTTCAAACTTAATGCCCATGGGACTTCAGCAAACAATCCTGTCTGTCAGTGACAGAGTCGACTGCAATAATTTCATGTTAAATGTATAACATATAGCTTGCGGACTTTAAGTGCAACTAATAAATGTTTTTCATAAGTTTAAAAGGTAGGAATCAATTTATTGTCAAGGTGGTCTTAATATGATAACTAAAGTTAAAATTTTAAAAATTAGAGATTCTGAATTTAATTTCTCTTTTCCCCTCCATACTTCTTAAATTCCAACCGTCCGTGTGCACGTAATTGGATACTTCAGTTTTAGAAGGATATTTAGATACTAGTTAGATTACAAATAAACATGACAACTCGCCTACACGTAATTGGATTTTTATGCTAGAAGTTAGGGTGAATTCTTTGGATTCTAAGAAACAAACATGCATAACCGATCCTATAGTGGCTACTACATTTATAACTCTATCCTCGGTTAGCAAAGAAGCACTATCGCGCCCCATTTTTTAAAATAAAAAGGAAATGGTGTTTTCAAAAATGATTTTTGATTTTTATAAAATATATGAAGAAAAAGGCCTAAAATGGGACATATAAAGTGCAACGGTTTGGATCCAAAATTTAGTCTAAAAAGGATTTTTTAAGAAAAATAGGAGTCGTCACTTGATATTGAGTTTAAGTGTACCAAGTTATCCAAAATATATTTTTAAGTGAAAACAAATAAAAACCCTTTTAGACGACTCCAAATCTTTAAAAATAAAATAAAAAATTTTGGAAGTCACGGTTGAAGTAAGGAAATGCAGAGATTTGATATGGTCAAACCTTAGGCACCCTTTCAATCTAACCAAGGTTAGTTGCGAGATTTAGTTAAAAATCTTTCTAATCTAACCTATAAAACTTATCACATTTGGATATTTTTATATGGATGCAAATCTAGACCTAAAAGATATCGAAAGGGTCGAAATGTCTCTTCAAAATTTAATTGGTGCAAGTCACATTAATTATGAAATCCAAATATGATTCTTTGAAAAGGTCACGAATATGCAAAACATGATATTCAAAAAATTAGAAAATATAGATAAATATACATGACCTAAAAGAGAGGAATGCAACATAACGGATACGGGAAACTAAAATTCGTGACATAATTTTCCTTCTTATAGAGGGGGAAAGAGCGTGCTAAGGTTAAAAAATCACACTCGTTCATTTCCCATATTTGAAAGGTGACTCGTCTAACTTACGCAAACAAATGGACTAACCTATTTCTAATTTTCTAAAATGAGATGCAATTATAAATGATATGATCTAAACATCTAGAGAGTAAGAGAATAATAGTAGAAAAAATATTATACAAATTAAAATAACTTAGAAATAGGAAAAATTGCATGAAATGCAATAAGTGTCACATAAGGTATGAACCTAATGCAAAAACGGTCTAAAGATCTAACATTGAACTAACCCATTTCTACAAGTTCTCACTAGCATTGGACTAGTGAGAAATCAAGGAGAAAGACCACGACTAACATTGGACTAGTGTGGTGACGTTATGCATTTATTATAAATAAATGAATCATGTAAAGTATAATTAAAGCAAATAAACACATAAAGCACTTGGAACACATAATACATAGGTATAACATCTAGATGCAAAACCCTATAAAAAGCAAATAAATACATAAATACACAAGCACACAAGCATGTAAGTAAATAAAAACTAACTATTATATTAAGAGCCATAACTACAATCTAGAAAGGAAATTTTTGGAAATAATAAACCTATCTATTACATTTATCTAATGAATTATATTTTGGCAAAAATAAAATCTATCTATTACATGGCCTAACTAAATACAATTCTTGGGCACCTGTCTATTACAACTTGGCATTTAAATGCCTCCTAAATAATTATAAAAAATTAAATAGAACTAATTAAAGCTTAAAGTGAATAAAATGAGTAAATAAAGGATAAAGCACTCAAGACATGCAATCACACATAAAACACATAAGAGCATATAAAAGAACTAAAGTAGTGGCCAAATAAAGCAGAGTTTGTCCTACTTATACTCCAAAATCAACAAAATAGTCAAGACACCAATTTAATTAACCATTCAAAAAAAATATAATTATTCCAAAAAAATATGAATAAATATAAAATCCCTAAAATTCACCAATTTAATGCATCTAAATGAAGCATGATTAACAATTAAAGAAGATAAACAAATTATACTTAAGGAATCAAAACTATTAGGGATCCAATTATAAAAATTGAAAAGCTTTTGTGGTTAAATTATAATTCTTAAAAAAATTAGGGGTAAAATTGAATAAAAGATAAAGACTAGGGATCAAATTGCCATTAAAGTAAGGACCTAATTAAAATAAATCCAAAGTTTTTGAGAGCCATAGTGAAATTACTTAAAAGATCAAGGATTTAATTGCAAATGTTTTCTGATTTCCCAAGGCCAGTAGGCCTTTGGGCTATCTTATTGTTTTTTCGGGGCCGTAACCTCCTTGGCCCAAAGAAAAACCCGAAAAGAAAAGATGGACTAATCCATTTATTTGACTAAAACAAGTGGAGCCAAAAACGTTGGGTTTTGGCTCCAAAACCCGAGTGCAAACCAAACAAAAAATTAGTCTCGGCCTAATTTTTTAATCCCATAACCATTTCATTAAACATTTATGGCCCAAATCGGATCAAATCTAACAAAACAAAACAAGAAAAATCGGAGGAAAAATAGAAAAAAGAGAAATCAATAACATTCCGGCGGGTTTGAATTTTCTGGCAAGTCGACCCATTGAAAACTAAAAAAATTCTGGCCAAAGTGGCACGGAACCCCATTTTTCGAGTTTTAAGCACGGATCTTTACATATACACGAAGCTCATGTCATTTTGGACCAAAATCAATATCCAACAAGGGCTAAAAACAGTGTGATTCTAGAAGAAATGTGGATCTAAGTTCTTGAACATGAACTTTCATAAACCCCATCAAATCTTTTGCATTAATGTCGAATAGCATAAGGAAAGGTCATAGAAATACTTGGAGATGATTTTTGGACAAGATTGAAGTCGGTAAAGTGCCAAGGAATACGATTTGTTAAATCTCCAAGAAATTTGCAGCAGCACCAGTGGAGTTGAGGCAGCGAGTTTGTGGCCAAATACGATGGACTTCCGGTCATTCTTTCCACCAGGTTTCTAAACAAAAGTTACTCTCCTGATTCCGAAGATTGCGCAGAAGTCTAAATCTCCTCAAAGGGATCTGTTTTGAAGGTGTAAATTGAGTCACAACAGGGCCAAAAAGTTAGCCTGCTCTGCAAAAAAAAATTCCAGCAACTTTTCTCTCTTTTTTCTCTTTTTCTCTCTTTCTTTCTTCCTGCCGCCCTCTCTTACTGTTTTCTCCACCCTACAGCTACGTTCTCAACTATTTAAATGGAACAAAAGCTTGGGGAAAAATAAAAGGAAGAAAAATGCGAATTTGATGCCTCCAAATTTCTAACTGCATTTTCGTGCTTGTTGCTCTGGTTCTGGTAGAAGAAGGAGGATATAACGCGCTAGGATTTTTTTTTTTAGGAAAACTGCATTTTTTAATTATTCATTTTTATCATATTTTTTATTTCTTTTATTTCTTTTCCCTTTTGATTTTCCTACAAAAACAATTAAATAAAAATCAAACAAGGTAAAAAAATGACTTTTATTAGGAAAAATGAAAAATAAAATAAAACAAAATGAAATAAAGAAAATGATAAAATTTTGGGGTCTATAAGCACAATGGACTAAATCAGTTTTCATGAAACATGAAATTCTTTTATCGCCAAAATCAGTTTTCTATACATTGTGCTAATGCTGCAACACTTGCTAAAGTTTAAGCAAGTGTATATGGCAGGCCAGACATATTGGACTGAGACATATTTATGTAAAGAACTTGAATAGAGTCAAACTTTGTAAAGTCTAGTCAAAATTTGAGTGATCATTCAACGAAAGGATTATCAAGTGATTTAGTGTACAAAATATCAAGAGGGATGGGATTGAAAACCCGTAAACGTTAATCACTCATAAAAAAAACTCAATTTAACGTTGGATATAATGTCTAATCTTGAATTCAATGAGTCAAAATGAATCATTCTAGTGATTGTAGCATTATGCTAAATTCAAGAGAGTGCAAAATACAGCCGCTAGAATAAGGGATGGTCGAATTTGTAACTCTCAACGTACGGATCTTAAAAAAGTGCATGAACAGGCAGGGCCACTATGTGAATGTGAAACTTTGGGCAATTCACAAAACATTAAGGGTTCATCTTTGAAACATTCATGAAGAGAATATGCAAACAAGGCCTCAAAAAATATATTGTTACTTGAACAAACAACGGTGAATAAAATCTATGTGCGATTAGTTCATTAATCTTGTCATATGTTTGAGTGGTTCAAATCTTGTCTATCTTTTCTTGTCTATCTTGTGATATAAAGAACTTTTCACTAATGCAGTAGAGTCAATAAATTAATATCTATGTGGGCGGCGTTAATGTTTTGTCTCCCAGAAACATTTAGTTACCACCTTTTTTAGAACCCCCAAAAAGAAAAAAAGACACTGGAATTCCTTTTTCTTTTTTTTTTTTTGTGTATATATAAAATACACAGGAAGCCTTTTCTCAAGTAGTCTCCCCTGTTTGGGAACTGCGCACAAATAGAGCTAGCTTTAAGTTTCTTTAAACGAAGTCGATTTGTAATACATATTTTTAGCTTCATTTGCAGAAACCACTTATGAAAAGTTACAACAGGATTGGGACGCAGACGAGAAGTTGTACAAATACAGGGAACAAATCAAAAGGGTGATAAAATATCAGCCCATAGACGATAGGGAGTTCATGTTGATAGATACTTGATGGTGATCATGGGGTACTATATATGCCTGGCACACCTATTGTGCAAGTCGCAAGGTCTCTGGTTAGCCCCAGGCTGAATGCAATTCGCGTACCTTGTTCTATCGCAAATTGGCGGTGGCTGTAATACGCGGCGAGTAACATATCTCTGCTGGGGAACAGCGAGAACATTGCCAAACTGAGAATCCACAAGGAATTCTTGGTCGTCGGCTACAGTACTGCCGACCGTGGAATTGTCCCAATCCCAGCTAACGCTGGCATTGACACTTTGAATACTAGTTGCGCTGAGGAGAACTGTCGTGATAAGCAGCAGCCATGCCACCACTGGGAAGATGCACAGGCTCTTTGATGCTGATTTCTCCATCTCTCCCTGCTATCTCTTGCTCTCTTGGAGACCTGAATAGCTTTCTCTATTTGTACTAATAGACCTCGTACCTAGTTTACTTGATAATCGTATTAATGAACGTATGGTTGTAGTTGGGACTGAGTTAATTACTTTAATTAGAGCTCCTCCATGTTAGGTGGCCGTCCTAGTTTCTCAAGACTCTTTATTTTTTTTTCGTTTCTTTCTTCGAAAAAAAAAAAAATAAATAAAGTGTTTCATGAAACAATTATTATATTTTAATTAGAGAAAATCGTTCAAAACGTTTCTCACATTTTACAAGATGACTTTTTTCGTCACTTACTTTTAAAAGTGTAATTTTATGTCCCTTACAAATTCATATTGACCAAATATGGTCCCTACCTAGGTTTCCGACTAGTTTTTCACCGGAATCCACCACGTGACTTGCATGTGATCATTTTTTAAGGGTAAAATTGTCAAATCAAATTTTTACATAACCTGATTCATAGTCCCTCACATTTCACAAAATGAATTTTTTCCTCCCTAACATTTTACAAAATAAGTTATTTCATTCCTCACATTTGAAAAAATGAATTTTTCCATCTCTCATATTTTTCAAAATGAATTTTTTCATCTCTCATTGATCATGTATACGAATAACTTTTTTTCTATAAACCCACGTATATATCTATTTGATTTTACCTAAACAGTATGAATAACATGTAATTTATCTCTATTGGATTCCATCTAAACATGCTAATCGTAGTTATACACATGCTATTCAATAGATATATATATATGAGTTTAAAATTAATAATTTTGTTTGAAACCCATGTATATATTTATATGATTTCACCATTTGAACCTATTCAATATTTGTGACATTTCTCTTTTGGTAATAATTTATTTATTAAGTTGTATAATAAGATCATCTAATTAATGGGTCCTAACTCGAATTCTATAATTATGCTAACAAATTTCAATTTAAATCTGAAATTTCTACTCGACACTTTTAAGATCAACAATTGAATTACTTGCCTTGTGATTTTGTTAAAATTTGAAAGTGCCAATCAGTTATTTCTTTTTGTCATAGTTTTCTTTTGTTTACTTTTTCTATCCAAATTTAATTCGATATAAACACTCGATAATATTTAGGATTAAATGTCTTCTTTATTTTCAAATTTCGAGTAAAAGAAAATAAATATAAGTGAAAAACTAACAATTTTTTAAACCCATGTATATATTTATTTGATTTCACTTGAACAATACGAATAGTGTGTAATATATCTCTATTTGATTTCACATACTATTCATAATGTTCAGTGAAATCAAATAAATATATACATGGATTTTAAAAAAAATTATTCACACACATGAGCAATCAAAGATAAAAAAAATTCATTTTAAAAATGTGAAAGATGAAAAAATTCATTTTGTGAAATGTTAGGGACGAAAAAATTTATGTTATGAAATGTGAGAGATTATGAATCGAATTATATAACATTTGATTTGACAAATTTGCCCTTAAAATATGATCATGTGCAAGGCACCTGATGAATTCCAACAAAAAAACTAGTCGAAAATCTAAGTAGGGACCAAATTTAACCAATGTGAATTTGTAAGGGCCGTAAAATTACATTTTTAAAAGCGAGGGACGCAAAAAATTATTTTATAAAATGTGATGGACGTTTTGGACGGTTTTCCTTTTTAATTATATTTCAGCCATGCCATGTTACATGGGACACTTTCTTCTGCCGACGATCGTGATCGCGACCCCAACACTTACTTCTTACTTCTGTTCGGAATGATACTCTTCGTGACTGATAAAGAGAGTGGTAAGGAGGGAAGGCATTAAAGGGGATGAAGAAGAATGTACAACTTCTACTGCTACAGCAACCTTGTTGATTGCAGAATCCATGGCACAAAAAAAGCCACACTAATGCTTCTTGATTCATGGGAGAATTTAATGCTTGGGCATGCCAATTACACCAACTACAGATTAACCACAGCCAAGACCGAATCAATGAAAGAGAAAGACGTATTGTTAAATATGGACAAATCATAATGAGTGCAAAACTATTTTAATTAGAAAATTATGAGAATTTAGAGCATCATTTGAGGCATCGAGTTGAAATATTTCTCTTTGTGTAATAAAAATGACATCAATAAAGTTGATAGTCATGATCGCCAATTCAAATAACGCATGTTATTTTGCGTTTATTTTTGATAATGTTCTGCAAATCTATGTATAAATTACTATGTTATAAATAGGAATATAAATTACAAGTCAAGGATTAAGGCAGTAAGGATTCTGGATATTGACCTCGACTTGTTTTCGGTTTTCGATGGTGGCAAAAGTAACTCTTAATTTATATCCAAATTTTGAAGTAATTCATTTTTATGCTCAGTCCATCCAGAATTTAGTAGGGAATTATTGGTAAGAGGAGAGGTCAATACGATGAAGGGAGAGGTGAGGAGAAAGCTGACACTGGAGGATGGCGAAGAGTTGAGCAGTAATTTTTTTGGGGTCACGTATAAATTAGCAACGCTAAAGGGACTCTTTGTAATGTTCCAAAAACACCTGGCAATGGATGACCGTGAATGTGAATATTACGATGTTTATTATTTATTATTTAGGTAGGAGTCTACGTGGATGATTTATTTATTTTTTCCAACAATCGGTAACAAGATTTATATTAACACTTGAAAATACAAAAGTTAATTACAAAAAGAGGCAACTGCCCTCAAGATTTATATTAACACGATTTATTTGGATGATATATTTAAGATAATTACTATAATACTTTTTGTGATACGATGTATATGACATAAAAAAATGATTGAAAAAATAAAAATATGATCGAAATTTATGAAATAAATTATTTTATCTCAAATCATCTCAATCCAAACACACTTAGTGTGTGTGTGATCTAAGTATGACTGATAGATTTATATTTAGGAAAATAGCACCATCACGGTCCATAACTTGATTTTGAGTTACAGAAGCCTTACAGCCGTGCGATCACTTTAAAATAAAGTGTGTACTAGCTTGTCCAGTTATATAAGCAAAGCATATCAATTTATATACTCCCCTCCATAGTTCCAAATTTTGCCAATAGCCCTCAGGCTCCTTGCCTCGTCAATCTCCTGTATTCATATGGAACCTTAATCAGCTCCTCCGCCTTGTATTCAGGGGTGGGCGCAGGTAGGTACCTGTCTCGTCTACCAGTAGGCTGATCTAATCTGCACCTTGCGGGTCAGCTATTTTCTGACCTTTATCCGCCTTCCAATCCTAGCAGGAAAGGGATACTCAATTTAAATTGAGTAAACAGAATTCCATATTCGATCTCATAAATACATATAGAATTTTGCGGAAAGCCGTATTCGATGAAAGTCGTATGTACGGCTTGAAGGGAGATCTTTCATATCTTTCGAGATCCACCCTACAATATGGGGTAAAAAAGCCAAAATAAGTGATTTTAGTCCTTATAAAAAGAAAACTGATTCTTGAACCCCTTCACGCTCATGTCACGTCCCTTTCAAAGAGGTAAGATCCGGTGAATCGGAAACAATTAATTAATAAATTAAGAAATGAAAACTTCATTCTCGAATCTACGAGAATTTTTATGAAAGCCTTTCATTTGCTTCTCTTCGATGGAAGTTTGATTTTCCCAGAATGTATCCTAATTTTTGGCCTAATTCTTCTTCTAATGATCGATTCATCCTCGGATCAAAAAGATATACCTTGGTTATATTTCATCTCTTCAACAAGTTTAGTAATGAGCATAACGGCCCTATTGTTCCGATGGAGAGAAGAACCTATGATTAGCTTTTCGGAAAATTTCCAAACGAACAATTTCAACGAAATCTTTCAATTTCTTATGAAATCTTCGATTTTTCCTCTTCTTCTATCCCTATCCCATAGGTACAATGTTTGAATCAATAGAGAATCTTTTCTTCTGTATGAATCCTTATTATTCCATTCCAATTCTTTCACGATACCTCCCAAGGAAAATCTCGAATTGGATCCCAAATTGACGGGTTAGTGTGAGCTTATCCATGCGGTTATGCACTCTTCGAATAGGAATCCGTTTTCTGAAAGATCCTGGCTTTCGTACTTTGGTGGGTCTCCGAGATCCTTTCGATGACCTATGATGAAGGGATCAGCGGGTTCCCAATTATAGGGTACCCATTGAAATAAAGTCGGATCAACGGATACTCTTTCCGCCCTCCTTATTATTTATTTTTTTAAAAAAAGATTTATACTAATTTAATTTTGTATTTTACATATTCATCTAAAATTTAATAAAGATTTTTTTTCAAAAAAAGTCTCCCACTAAGAAACAAGCATGCGAAGAGAATACAAGAAAAAGGAAAAAAATTAAAAGAATTCAAAATCAATAAAAATTTGAAATAAGTAGCACATTTTTTTAAATATATGTTCCACATTAATTAAACTCTTTTCTATAAAACATAAGATCATGACTTCTGCAAATAAATCTTGTAAATAAACTACAGTTTCTTATATTTGTAATACAATTTGTTCAATAAAATTGTTTATTTAGCTTTAAAAATATTATTTTATAGCATGTGTATAAAAATAAAAAATAATTTATATATATATGTGTGTGTGTGTGGCGGATCGAGTACCCGCGAATTTTTAATTATGTGATTGTAACCCACCCTACATCTTAGCGGGTACCCAACCCTCTTTTGATTCAATCAAATAATACAGATCGAATATCCTAATTTTCGGATCGGGTCGAATCAAGTATGTCGGGTTTTCGAGTTTGCGGGTAATTTTGCCCACCTTACTTGTATGAACAAAGGCTCCTATCGTCTGTCATGACTTCTGTGACATTTTTTGCTTTCACAAATCACGATTAGTAAAAGAAAAGTTCAAAATCTCACAAATCAATATACTTTCTTCTGCCGACCATCGGGATCAGGACCCCAACATTTACGTCCTATTTCTGTTCGGAATGATACTTTCTGTGCCTGATAAAGACACTGGTAAGGAGGGAAGCCATTAAAGGGGATGAAGAAGAATGTACAACTTCTACTGTTACAGCAACGTATTTTTGTGTCAGAATCCCTGGCACAAAAAAATATATACCTAAAATATATTTTTGTGTGATAAAATATACCTAAAAGAATTACAATCATAAGGTAGACAAGAAAATGAATGTAGAGATTGAAAGCTCGTACAGATGTGCCCAAGCCTCAACTAAAACCGATTTTGACCAACTACACTGTCCTCTCGTTTGGTACATACATCGGAATGTCTCGAATGAAAAGGTCGTTCCACCTAGAATACCTTTCCAGTCAAAATGATACGGAAAAAAAATTTTTGTATTCCAATATTTGTATTACACATATATATACAACTAAACTTAACAGTCACGTACAGATACAAAATTCATAAGTTTGAAGATCATGCAAAAGCCATAGGATAAACGTCATGTCCTGAAACTTACAAAGAAATGACATTTACTTTTTATTTTTTATCTTACAAGTAAGAAACAAGCTTTTATCTAATTTGCTTCATGCCATGACGAAAATCAAAAGTTGATCAAGCTCAAAAGACAATATGATTTTTTATGTTAGCCAACTAAATGATTGGATCTTGCTAAAGGTTAAAAATGTAAATAACCACCATATTAATGCTGTTGGCTGGCCAAAAAAAAAATTGACCAGGGAGGTCCCTGCAATTTTAAAATAAAGAAGAGAAGTCTGTGACATTTATCAAAACTATATGGGAGGTCAGTGCAATTTACCCAAAATATAATAAAAGGTTGTTAGCATGTAACACTTTTAGTGAACAGACTCCTGATTTAGGGAAGAAGAAGTTACTTTTTTTTTTTTTATTTCAGACTTCACATTGGTATTTCTTCAAGAGGCAATTCGCATGTACCAAAAGAGATTTTATCAACCCTAGATAAGATAACAATTTTAATATAATTTTCCTCATGGCAAAAAACAACCACCAGTAAGGTACTTTAGTACTCTAAGTTTGCTCAGTTAGACTTAACATACCTTTTATTTATGTTCAAGCTTGCTTAGTTAGGCTTAATAGACCTTTATATGTATGAATATGAAGTGTACTATTAGATCTTTAGCAGGGTGGTTTGCTATGTTGCAGCCGATTGAAAAAGCGACTCGAACCACCCACCTGTTTGGCTAGACGATTTAATCCCCACCCCTTAATGGTATCAAAAGTGTTCATACCCATAGTTGATGTTCGGTACACTTCAATGATAATCAATCAATTATTATCAGAAAAATTCAAAAGCAGGCAATGGTCATTACGGATCAAATTGTGGAAATCAACTCATTGATGACTTTGAGACAAACTATAAGGAAAAAATAGAAAAAAAATCTCATTGACCTCATGAGACCAGCGGCAAACACATAAAGCTCATATGTGCTTCAACGAGATTCGAATTCGTGATCTTCAGATCATGAGGCCAACATGGCTACCAACTATGACCCAACAAAGCTCGAATTCACGACCTTCGGATCATAAGACCAACATTGCAACCAACTCAAGTACGAGTCCTTAACATCTCGAATACTATTATGGTAAGTATAAATATTATATAAAAATTTTAATTATTTTTCTTTTATCATTCAATTATGTCTAACTTGGGGGTTGCTATATTGCCCATCTAAGCTTCCTACCCATGCTCCAAATAAAAGCCAACCCTTTTGCTACATAGTTAGGCAAATGGAGAAAGTTTAAAAAAATATATATATAGAAGTGAAAGATACGGAGTTAAAATTCTTCACGCAGCTTGACTCTCAAAAATATAAGGAGGCTGTCATTCAATTCAAGCAACATAAATTTTGCCATTTTAGTGCCAGGGCTAGCATCATTTCGAAAGATTATTCAGCAACATAGATTCTGTTTGCTAAAACCACATTCATAGTTCTTTGTCTTTTTTCATGGCTACTTTGGTATTATGGCCGCCTATTCAGTTTTGTTGTGATTCCTTAAAGTGGAACCGGTGTATATATTTTGAGTAAATCTTTCCTACACTGACGGTGTATACACTATCATCGTTGGATTCATGACATGTGTACAAAAGTTGAATTTCAATTTTAAATTTTGTATAGTTGTCATTCATCCAACGCTAATAGTGTATACACTGTCAGTGTAGTGTAGAAAAGATTAATCCATATATTTTTAGCTAAGATATCAACAGCTTTCCTCAGATAATGATTTCAAGACAAATATCTTTATTTGTGTGATTTGTGTGTATAAGATAGTAGTAATTCTATAGCTTTGAACATATCCTGATTTGGTTTTTTAGTCCCCTATAAATTTTTTTTTTAGTTTACAGGTGTAAAAATATTGATTTACTATGTCAAAGGATGTCAGGTCTGTATCTACAAATTCATTGGTCAATCTAGCCCATGTACAGTTTTAACTTTATGAAACTTGAGATGTGGTTGATTATGATAATTCAAGAGAAAAAATGATTTGATCTAATTCAATTGGAGCAATATCGTCTTATCGATGTTTCCTTGAAAGACAAAAGACAAATTTTAAAGAACATCCTTCTATATCGAGTACATATACCTTATTGGGATTTGAAAACTCTTATAAGTTTATTGTCTACTTTAATATGACTTTCAATAATTTTTAATCCTCATCCACATGTCATATGCAAGAAGAACAAGAAGAAAATCTTATTACAAGTCGGGGATCGATCAGTTACAGTTGATGATGTTATTAAAATAAACTTCTTAATTTGCATTATGTAATTCACACATTGGATACACTAGACATGGGCTTCCACTAGCTTTAATAATTTAAACAAAAACACCGCATTCACATTTAAAAAAAATTCCCAAATCTATGTAACCTTACTTTGTTAATGGGTCCAAAAATTTCAACCCAAATAATCTCAATGCCAAACTCGCAAGGCCAATACCCAAATAATCCATTTCCATAGTTTATAACCGACTTCTTTCTTGTCACTATTTATTTGAAAATTTTTGTTTCAGGAATATGCGGAAATAAGTATATTCTATAAAGTTTCTACATGCCAACTGCATAGTTTGTAATATTATGTACTATACTGTAAATGTTCTTAGCATTGTACACTTATTTCCAATGAAATTTACCAAAAATAAGAAAGATGGTTTAGATTGATCAAAAAAATCTAAAAACGAAATCATCAAAATATCCTCTTATTTTATAAAATATTAACATAAATCACAAATTTTAGAACTCCAATTAACACTCCAGAGAAATTAGTATTAGTAATTTTAGTAAATTCCTCCAACATTTCTTCTTGTGACCCTCAGCAAATCTATGGCGAATTTTTGTGAAAAATTTTACCCATGTAACTATTGCTCTACCATAGCAATACCTATGAAACCATACTTCTTCTCTTCCTTGTAAATACATGCATGCAATTACTGATTTTTTCATCTTTTACCCCGTGTATCTGAAGATAATTGTTAGTTTTTCGGACCCATTCCCTAGGACCATCACCTTCAATCAAAGAGAAATTAGCTTTTGGAATTTGATTAGTTATTTTCTTTTCTGATTTACCCTCTTGCTCTTTTCAATTGTCTCCTTCATTCTTCATGAGTATGAGCTATGAATCCTCCATTCTAGCAAAACTCTGCACCTTCATTTTTTGTCAAGCCAGTTGTGTCACTACTACATTGAACCATTCTAACCTTGATACTTTGACATTTAAGATCCTGATTCTTCATAGATTTCTCCACACATTCATGCCCATTCTTTAACACTCTTACAGTTCATTCAAGCCCTTTAGTTCATTTAGTTAATGGAAAAATCGTTCAAAATGTCCCTCACTTTTTGTAAAATGACTTTTTTGGTCCATCACTTTTAAAAGTGTAATTTTACATCCCTTATAAATTCACATTGGTCAAATTTCATCCCTACATAGGTTTCCGACTAGTTTTTGATCGGAATTCATCATGTACCTGCATGCAATCATTTTTTAGGAGGCAAAATTGTCAAATCAAAATTTACATAATCCATCTATAGTCCTTCATATTTCACAAAATGAATTGTTTCGTCTCTCATATTTTACAAAATAAATTTTTTCATCCCTCACATTTCACAAAATAAATTTTTTCATCCTTCATTGACCATGTGTATGAATAGTTTTCTTTCTAAATCCATGTATATATTTATTTGATTTTACCTGAACAGTATGAATAATATATAATCTATCTCTATTTGATTGCACATAAATAGACTAATTGTAGTTGTACATATGCTATTGAATAGATATATTTATGGGTTTAAATCTAACAATATTATTTTATATCCATATATATATATATTTGATTTTATCATGTGAATCTATTCAATATTTCTACTCATTTATTGAGTTGTGTAATAAGGCTATGTAATTAATCGATCCTAACTCGAATTCTATAGTCATGCTAATAAATTATAGTTTAAATCTGAAATATTTACTAGCTACATTTAACACTAATAATTGAATTTCTTACCATGTGATTATCTTAAAATTTGAAAGTGTTAATCACTTAATTCTTTTTGTTATACTTTTTCTTTTTTTATTTTTTCTATCCAAATTTAATTCGATATAAATAATTAATAATGTTTAGGATTAATTGCCTTCTTTGTTTTCAATTTTCAAGTAAAAGAAAATGAATATGAGTGAAAAACTAATAATTTTTTTAACCCCTATATATATCTATTTTAATTTCACTTGAATAGTATGTTTAGACAAAATCAAATAAAGATCTATTACATGCTATTTGTATCATTTAAGAGAAATCAAATAGATATACATGAGTTTTAAAAAAAGTTATTCGTACACATAATCAATGAGGGATGAAAAAATTATTTTATAAAATGTGAGGGACGAAACAATTCATTTTGTGAAATGTGAGGGATGAAATACTTCATTTTGTGAAATGTAAGAAACTATGGATAGGATTATGTAAATTTTAATTTGACAATTTTGCCATTCAAAAATGATCACGTGCAAGACACGTGATGGATTCTGACCAATATCTAGTTGAAAACTTAGATAGTAACCAAATTTGACCAATATAAATTTGTAAGGGACGTAAAAGTCACTTTTAAAAATGAGGGAAAAGTCATTTTGCAAGATGTGAGAGATGTTTTGAATGATTTTTCCTTAGTTAATTGTAGTACCCCAAAAAGTATCATAGACAAATAATAATTGTAGACAGTATGATATAATTTTTGTACTTCATCAAATAGAGTTTCTAGAAATATTAGATAAAAGTATCATAATTATTATTAAATAGTTACAAAGGAAGCTAGACAAAATATTAACAATTAATGAATGAGAGAACTAACTATTAGAACTTAGAATCACATTTAATATGTTTTATCTACAAGAGCATAAAATTGGACACTTGTTGTTCTATGTTGTTAGGCCCGAAAATAACCAATGAGACAATTAAGAAAGCAAGACTGTTTGGGAGTAGAAGAGATAATCAATTTAAAAAACACAAACGTAACAAAAAGTAAATAAAAAGGAAAGAATTGCAAACCAATTAACTACACAGCTCCTCTTGAGCTTGTAAATTAATTCAACCAATCTATTTCAAATTGATGAATTACAATCACTCTTGTGTACAAAAGAAGGTTCACCTCCTCCTTGCCCCGAACTCCACTCGGTCAAGTTAGAACGTTTTACTATCCCTCAGGACAACCCTCACAGAGCTACACTCATGAAATATTCACTCACAAATGAAAAGCTTACAATGAACCTCACACCACTCAAACTACAAATCTTTTTTGAAGAGTATTTTCTCACTAAAATCACTCTAGATCTTTTGTATCTTCAGTGTGTCAAAATTGTTTGAAATATCTGACCAACCACTATTTATATAGGATTAAGAAAGTGCCTCATTAATGCTTTCAATAGATAGAAAGTAGCTGAAGAATCAACTAACCGTTGGAGTGTCGGACGTCCGATAGCCTTGTTTTATTCGTCCGATAGCAGGCAGTGAGTTTAAGAGATTTTCTTCAATTCTTTTGGACGTCCGATGCAAGCTTTTTGTGCGCCTGACAGCAAACAAAGAGATTTGAAAAATTATCTTGTTTCTATCTGACGTCCGATAGAGACATATTCAGCGTCCGATAGTTTCGTCGACTTCGAAAGATCCTATCGAACGTCTAAAACATGCGTCCGAAGTTGTGCAATGATTATCGGACGTCCGGTACTGTCTTCTTGAGCGTCCGACAGATTCAACATACTCTGTCTTTTTCAAATGTGCTTAATTTTTGAATCTGATTTGTTTCATTTATGAAAAAACCTTTGAGAAGATGTTAGCAACATCCATTTATTTTGTAATCATCAAAAGCTAGGGACCAAGGTCAACATTCTCCCCCTTTTTGATGATAACAAAACAATGAATGAAAGAAGAAAAAAAATGAGCATATAAGCATAAGCTCCCCCTCATACAATGCATCTAAACTTATGAATACAGAATAACTCCCTCTTACACATAGCATCCATTTCTCCCCCTTTTAGTCATCATAAGATGAGAGTGAAAATATCATACCGTAATTCAGCAACAATAACAGAAAATCCAATATTGCAAACAAAGACAGAGAAATGATACAAGAATTCAGTAATCACCAACATACCAATATATCAAAGCAAATCATCATTAGATCAGAATTGTTCTTTTCTCTCCCTTTTTGACATCATATAAATTCAGTAATATTCAAAAACATCAAGAAAAAACTCAGTTCTAAGCATTAGAAACTTCAAAAAAGAATTATAGAAAGGCATTATGAACAAGAATCTCATCAATCTTACCAATATCTCTTACTTGTTAGAGTTAGCATCATATCTAACTATCCACATGCATTTCGTGTTTCTTTTCATGTTTTTCCTCACATAACAATCACTTTTCATGTGATCTTTTTGACAACAAAAATTACACATAACCAAAGAGTTATTCACATGAACGGGTTTAATAAATCTGACTTGCCTTTTCCTATGGATAGCAAACTCATTTGCATTTTGATTCAGTCTTATCTGATAAGTGCCAAATTGAGGTTTTCATTTATTATTTTGAAAACAGTCTTGTTTTTTATATTGGAGCAACTCATTTAAATTATCCATTTTTCTTTTCAAATCACCTTGTTCCTTTTTTAACATTTCACAAAATCTTGTTTTTCTATCAAGCTCAAAATGTAAAACAGTCTCACTCTTTTTTAAGAAATAACTTTCAGTTTTCAGCTTTTTATTTTCTTGAAAAAGACGTGCATTGTCCTGAAGAAAAAAGTCAATTTTATGTTTTAATTCCTTATTTCTATCATAAGATTCTTTCAAACTATCATGCAATTTTATAATGAAAGATTTAAAATCATCATCAGTTTCATCATCACTTTCAAATTGAGAGTTAGAAGATGTAACCTCATCATTTCCAATGGTCATAAAAGCTAATTGAGCAGATTCTTTTTCATCTTCAACTTCACCATCGGAATTGCATTCATTCCATATGAACTGAAAGTTGTTGAATCTTGATTTTCTTCCTTCATTCTTCTTCATCATTGGACACTTACATGCGTAATGTCCAAGTTGGCCGCATTCACAGCACTGATCAGTGTGTTTTTTGTTGAATTCTAGCTTCCATTTGTTTCTCGAGTTGTGGAACTGATTTGGGAATGAATTCCTAGGTCCACTTTTTTTAAATCTCCTTTTGTTGAGTATTCGTTTGAAACTTCTTGTGATGAGTGCAATATCACTGTCATCACCTTCTATGTCATCTCCATCTAAGGAGACTGTATCATCTTCATCTTGTGAGGTTTTTAGAGCAATATTCTTTCGCGCTTTTGCATCCTCTTTCTCTTGCATCTTAGTCTTAAGTTTCACCTCATAAGAGATTAGAGAATTAATAAGAGATTCAATAGTCATAGTATTCAAATCTTTAGCCTCCTCAATAGCAGTCACTTTATTTTCCTAATCATTGGACAAGGCATTCAGGATTTTTCTATTTTTCTCATCTAGAGAATATTCTTTTTCCAGCACCTCTAAATCTTTAATAACATCATTGAATCTATAGTACATCTCATCAATGTTTTCATGAGGTTCCATCTTGAACGATTTATACTTGGTAACCAGAATGGACATCTTTTGTTCTCTAATATTCTCACTACCTTTATGAATTTCTCTCAGTTTGTCCCAAATTTCCTTGGCTGACTTGCAGCCTTTAACTCTAACAGATTCGTTTGAATCTAAAGCACAATATAACACATTCATGAATTTTGCATTTAAGGTGAGATGAGCTCTATCCACAGCAGTCAGTTCACTTCTTATTTGTTGTCTAGATGTATGAGTATTTTCATCTATAACAGAGGCATCATATGGACATTCACTAATAATAAATTACAATTCGATATCAATAGATTGCAAAAAGATAATCATTCTTTCTTTCCAACTCACATAATATGACCCATTAAATATAGGTGGTCTAATGACAGAATGTCCTTCAAAAAACATAGCATTGTTGGTTGTCATCTTTACTCCAAACCAATTGAGCTTAATCTCTAGGAGACCAAACTCTGATACCAATTGTTAGGTCCGAAAACAACCAATGAGACAATTAAGAAAGCAAGACTGCTTGGGAGTAGAAGAGAAAATCAATTTAAAGAACACAAACGTAACAAAAAGTAAATAAAAAAGAAAGAATTGCAAACCAATTAACTACACAACTCCTCTTGAGCTTGTAGATTAATTCAATCAAACTATTTCAAGTTGATGAATTACAATCACTCTTGTGTACAAAGAAAGGTTCACCTCCTCCTTATCCCGAACTCCACTCGGTCAAGTTAGGACGTTTTACTATCCCTCAGGACAACTCTCACAGAGCTACACTCATGAAGTATTCACTCACAAATGAAAAGCTTACAATGAACCTCACACCACTAAAACTACAAATTTTCTTTGAAAAGTATTTTCTCACTAAAATCACTCTAGGTCTTTTGTATCTTCAGTGTGTCAAAGTTGTTTGAAGTATCTGACCAACCACTATTTATATAGGATCAAGAAAGTGCCTCATTAATGCTTTCAACGGATAAAAAGTAGCTGAAGAGTCAACTAACTGTTGGAGTGTCGGACATCCGATAGCCCTGTTTTATACGTCCGACAGCAGGCAGTGAGTTTAAGAGATTTTCTTCAATTCTTTTGGACGTCCGGTGCAAGCTTTTTGTGCGTCCGACAGCAAACAAAGAGATTTGAGAAATCATCTTGTTTCTATCATATGTCCGATAGAGACATATTCAGCGTTCGATAGTTTCGTCGACTTCGAAGATCCTATCGGACGTCCGAAGCATGCATCTGAAGTTGTGCAATGCTTGAGCGTCCGACAGGTTCAGCATACTCTGTCTTTTTCAAACGTGCTTAATCTTTGAACCTAATTTGTTTCATTTCTGAAAAAACTTTTGAGGAGATGTTAGCAACATCCATTTATTTTGTAATCATCAAAAGTTAGGGACCAAAATCAACATATGTAATCGATAACTCGAAGTTAAAACTTTGAGCATGTTTTAGATTAAGCAATAATTAGGAATGGTTTCTAATTCTAGATGATTTAACTAATGAGTCACTGTCAAAATTAAGTGATAAATTATACTGCCCTTACTTCTACCTTTATGCCACTCCTAGCTCCCACCTGCCACTCCTACTCTTCTCTATTGCCCTCTTCTCTCTCTTTCCTACTCTTGTCCCTTCTCCACCCCTTCTCATTTTCCTATGCCCTCAACAACCTCCTATTTCTCTTCAGCTGACAGCCCCATCACCCCTCCTTTCACCTACAACCTAATTTTCCCTCATTTTTGATGACTAGATTTAGTCCAAATGAACATAAGTTATGGCTATTAATTAATTAATGAAAGAAATATGTCGATCTATACATATTTTATGCCTTTTTTAATTAAACTAATCCCTACGTCATCTTCAAAGCTTAATTCAATTGGCATAAATATTAATCATATAACCAAAAAATTCTTGTTTTAGTAATGTGGAGTTTAGACGTAAAAACTATGATAGAAAAAGTGAGGAGCAAAATAATAATTTTGTTAATGTATCAAATTGAATATTATTTGTTTCAGAAAAGATTAGAATTTAGATGTATTTGATAAGTTTTTCTTTTCCTTTTATGAAATAAATATAGTTTAGGAGCTCATTTGTAATATTCAGTTTAAAGAAAGATATTTACTTAATGGGGACATATCATAATCAGTTCAAAACTATTTTCTTTTTAAAAAATCGATTTGAGCATTGTTCGAGAAGTTAGGCAGATGATTTCTTTCTAATATATATCAATAGATGTGGATATATGATATGGGGTTTAAAATCAAGAATTGTGATAGAGTAAAGTTAAAAATCAAATAAGTTTACTCATATAGTGTTCTATGTATTTTTGTCAAGGTTTGCAAATCATGCTTATTATTTTGAATATTAGTTGTTTCAAAAACAATAAAAGTTTTGATGTATTTTTTTCAATTTATAAACTAAAGTCTATGATCAAATTTGAGAACACTCAGGATCAATGAAAGAAAGACATATTGTTAAACATGGACAAATCATACTGAGTACAAAAATATTTTAATTAGAAAATTATGAGATTTAGAGCATCATTTGAGTCATCGAGTTGAAATATTTATCTTTCTATAATAAAAATGATATCAATATGTGAAAATTTGATAAATTGGTTAATGTAGTTTGCTTTATATTTTGTTATATATAGTTAATAATCATGATTGCCAAATTCAATGAAGGCATGTTATTTTGTGTTTATTTTGATAATGTTCAGCAAATCTATGTAGAGATTACTATGTTATAAAATAGGAATATATATTTTCTTTTTAGACTTCTATCTTTTATAATTTTAAGCAGTATATTAATTTTACGTAAATTTTTAAGCAGGTATAGATGTATACCATGTAATCTAAATTCAAATTTGAAATTCATTTTTCCCTTGGGTGACGTACATCTACACTTGTTAGTGTAAAACATCATTTACATTGGCAGTGTATAAAAACATAATCCATTGATTTTTCTCGGTCAAAAGTTTATATTAAGTAATAGTATCACATTTAAGTAGGATTACAATATGATGGGTAGGATTATTCTTTTTCTATTTTAAATTTGAAAACTTTCCAATTTGAAGTGATTTATTTATGTTGTTATCCATTCAAAGTGTTTAAAAGCACTTATTATGAATAAAATAATTCAAAATTCTACAAAGAGCTTTGATGAGAGTTCTAGTCTAAAAATCCCTCCTGCAATGCACCAATATGTACAGATTGTATGTGGAGCAATTTTGACGGCAACATATTATAACACTCAAAGATTGAAGGCGCGCGCAAACGAGCAAGGAAACACTAGCAGCTTCAATGAATTAACAGTTGGAACTTCCCCACTTTGGATGTGCCCAATAGTTGACTGCTCATGGTTAGCAAAACCTTTGTAATCTTGAGATTACAAAAACCTCATCCCAATGGTGTTGCCTTAGAAGACGGTGGAATACGGCCTCAAATATCCTCGAATTTCCTTGTCAATCTTTTTCACATTCATCCTTTTCATAAATTATCCTTTTGAACCCAATTTCATTGTTTGGTTCCCATTTGCGATTCCATAGTATGGATTTAACCAATTTGCATCTCGCAATGCTCCAACTTAACATTTTTGCAAATGTTGCTGGTCAATGGAAAACTTGGCTCTGTAAAAACCAAAAAGGTGTCTGATTGAATCAGTTCATTCCGCTTGTCATTAGTTTTTGAAAGGGGAAGGATCGATGCCAAGATCAGTTTGTCGCAAAGTTGAATGTTTCTTGATGCATGGGAGAATTTAATACTTGGCCTTTCATGTTTTTCTTGATGTAGTCGCCAAATTTATTTGTGCTAAAATATGCCTAAAAGAATTACAATCATAACGTAGACAAGAAAATAAATATAGTGATCAGAAGTTCTTACAGATGTGCCCAAGCCTCACCTAAGAGGACTGAAATTGCTTTTCGACCAACTACTACACTAAGCGAAAATGAACGGAAGAAGACAAGAAAATGAATTAATGTGATAAAGAAACTTAAAAAGAAATAATTTTGAATGGCAATCAAATATACAAAATGTAACTGACTTGTCGAACCATTTTGGTAAGCATTCGCTTGAAACTTCCACTAATTAAAATAAGAACCTCTACAGGTAGCCAAAAAAAAAAAAAGATCATATACATCTAGAATTGATTCGAATGATCAATTAGAAATAGCAAGACTAACAAAAAAACCAAAACTCGACTTAAGGTACTTTATTGATCAAAGTTAACTATTAATTAACTGTGGCAAAAATGTGAAATTGTTATCTTGCTTGTTTGGTTGATGGCCATGTTTTCCCAACTTCTTTGATCCTTCAACAATATTGATTTTCTCAGGTCCAAGTTTGGTGGATCAGTTTTGCCTATTTGATCTTTCAGTTTTGCCTATCAATATGTGAAAAATTGATAAATTGGTTAATGTAGTTTGCTTTATATTTTGTGTAATATATAGTTGAAAATCATGATCGCCCAAATTCAAAGATCGCATGTTATTTTGTGTTTATTTTTGATGATGTTCTGCAAATCTATGTATAAATTACTATGTTACAAAATAGGAATATATATATATATATATATATATATATATATATATATATATATATATATATATATATTTTTTTTTTCTTTTTAGACTTCTATCTTTAACAATTTTAAGCAGCATATTAATTTTACGTAAATTTTTAAGCGGATGTAGATGTGCCCCAACTTCCATGCAAATTTGATCTTTATCTGTCAAAAAAGTTTTGCCTATTTGGTCTTTATCTTGGAAAAAAGTTTTGTTGGAATAAAAATCAAGGGAAAATTTGACCCTTGATTGTTCCATTTCCTGTGAATATTAGATTTTAAAGCCGTAGACAAGTCAAGCATTAAGGCAGCAACGGGGACCAGCTGGTGTAAGGAATCTGGATATAGACCTCGATTTGTTTTCGGTTTTCGGTGTTGGCAAACGTAACTCTTAAGCTAAACCCAAATTTCGTAGTGATTCATTTTTATGTTCTATCCACCCAGAATTTAGTAGGGAATTATTGGTAAGAAAATAGGTAAATACAATGAAGGGATGGCGAAGAGTTGAGCAGTAATTTTGATTTTGCGATCACGTAAAAATTAGCAGTGCTAAAGGGACTCTTTTTACGTAATATTGCAAAAACCCGCGACAATGGGTGACCGTGAATTTGAAGAACACAGTGCACTAATGATTTGTCTCCCTAAAACATACCACCTTTTTTAGAACCCAAAAAAGAAAAAGAAAAAGACAAGGAATTGCTTGTTCTTTTGTTCTCTTTTTTTTTTGTGTATATATAAAATTCACAAGAAGCCTTTTCTCAAGTAGGCTTGCCCTGTTTGGGAACTGCACACATATTGTAATACATATTTTTAGCTTTATTTGCAGAAACCACTTATGAAAAGTTACAACAGGATTGGGACGCAGACGAGAAGTTGTACAAATACAGGGAACAAATCAAAAGGGTGACAAAATATCAGCCCATAGACGATAGGGAGTTCATGTTGATTGATACTTGATGGTGATCATTAGTGGCGACAATAATCTTTGTAGAGGCATGGCCTGTTTTGAGTATTACCCCCACCCATCTGAATGCAGTCCTTGTAGTATTTTTCTCCGCAAATTGGCCCTTTCTGTAATGCCCCGTAAACAGTACTTCCTCCAGAAGCAAGAAGATTGCCAAACTGAGAATCGACAAGGAATTCTTGGCCGTCGGCTACAACAGTACTGCCGACCGTGGAATCGCCCCAATCCCAGCTAACGCTAGCATTGACACTTCGAATACTAGTTGCGCTGAGGAGAACTGTCGTGGTAAGCAGCAGCCATGCCACCGCTGGGAAGATGCACAGGCTCTTTGATGCTGATTTCTCCATCTCTCCCTGATATCTCTTGCTCTCTTGGAGACCTGAACAGCTTTCTCTATTTGTACTAATAGACCTCGTCAGCTTTGTTATCTTCCCAGTTCTCAAGATTCTTTTTTTTTTTTTGTCGTTTCTTTCTTTAAAAAACAAAAAAAAAAGCAATAAAGTGTTTCATGAAACAATTATATTTCAGCCATGCCATGTTACGTGGGACACTTTCTTCTGCCGACGATCGTGATCGCCACCCCAACATTTACTTCTTACTTCTGTTCGGAATGATACTCTCCGTGACTGATAAAGAGAGTGGTAAGGAGGGAAAGCATTAAAGGGGATGAAGAAGAATGTACAACTTCTACTGCTACAGCAACCTAGTTGATTGCAGAATCCATGGCACAAAAATATATATATATATATATATATATATATATATATATATATATATATATATATATATATATGTGATAAAATATAACTAAAAGAATTACAATCATAATGTAGACAAGAAAATAAATATAGAGATTGAAAGCTCGTACAGATGTGCCCAAGCCTCAACTAAGAGGGCTCAAACGGGTTTTTGAGCAACTACACTGTCCTCTCGTTTGGTACATACATCGGAATGTCTCGAATGAAAAGGTCGTTCCACCTAGAATGCCTTTCCAGTCAAAATGATATGGAAAAAAAAATTTTCATTCCAATATTTGTATTGCATTTCAAAATAGAATGTCTTTCCCATTTCCAGTACAATCAATTTTTACATGTCAGAATGGAATAAAAATGTGTATAAAATAGACTTAATTACCTTGAAATTTATTATTTAGCATTACATATTTTTACATTTTTTATTTATTTGTGCTGTGCTTTTTGTTACCTCATACGAGAAACTTTGACTTTTTTTTTTTGGTACATTATGAATAACTTATGTACTTATTGAAAAAATTCCATTTTAATATTTATTATTTTGGAAATATCAATATTTTTTTATTTTTTTATTTTATATAATATTATAATTACTAGCTTACACAAAAAAAAAAAAAAAATCACATGAAGCTAAACATTCATATTCTCTCTTTATTATTTTTTTCATTGTCTATGCCAAGTGCAAAAAAAAAAACCTTATACATTTGCACAGAAGTTTAAATGAACAACATCTTAAAATTAGCAAAGAGAAAATATCTTAAAAATAACTAGAATAGTTTGTTAAAAAAATTATGGTCAATTATCAGTTATACTAACAAAAAGCCTACTAATTGGTAAAAGAACGAAGATACGTATGAGGATAAATTTGACCCCAGTAATTTTGTACATTCCAAAATAAAATAAAGGTGGAAAAAACTTTCCTTAGAATATTGTGAGGGATGAGTTTCCGAGAAAAAGTTGGAATGACTTTTTAACTTTTTCAAGAGGAAAGGCCTTTTCAACTCAGAAGGTCTATACCAAACATTAAAATTGAATGGACAAGTTGAAAAAAACCTTTCCATTCTAGGCGATTCCTGTGCACCAAATGAGGGATAATTGAAAATGAATAGAAGAAGAAAAGAAAATGAATTAAGGTGATACAAAAACTTAAAAATAAATAATTTTGAATGACAATTAAATACATAAAATGTAAGAGATTTGTCGAACCATTTTGGCAAGCAATATCTTGAAATTTTCAGTAATTAAAATAAGTTCCCATGCATCAGAACTCGATTGAAGGTACTTTATTGAAAAGTGAGCTATGAACTATGACAAAAATATGCAATTAGTATCTTGCTTGTTTGATTTATGGCCATGCTTTCCCATCTTGGTCGTCGGCTACAGTAATGCCGATCGTGGAATTGTCCCCATCCTAGCTAGCGCTACCATTAACACTTTGAATACTAGTTGGGCTGAGGAGAGCTGTCGACTGTCGTAGTCAGCAACAGCCAAGCCACCGCTGGGAAGATGCACAGGCTCTTGCTCTTGGATGATGATCTCTCCATCTCTCCCTTGCTTTTGAAGACTTGAGTAGCTTTCTCCTTTTGTATCCACTTTACATAATGCATGATAATGAGTTGACAGCTTTAGGTCTTCCTTACGGACTTGGCTCCTTTCCAATGAATTCTCTTTACATTTTCCGCAATACATATATTTAGATGCATCGCACGTATCTTCATTTATTACCAAGAGTAGAATTAGTTAAACTTAAAATAATCATATCATTTCCTAGCAAATGAAGACACATCATGCATCCAAATGTATATTGCACGAAATGGAGAAAGAATCCATTGGAGAAGAGCCAAACCATTCAGTTTTTCCAAACCTTTGATTGGTACTTCACCATGTTAGGTGGCCCTCAGCTATCTTATCTCTCTAGTTTCTTAAAATGCTTTATTCATTTTTTTCATTTCTTTCTTTAAAAAACTAAAAGAAAGTTGTTTCATGATGTAAAGGAACTAAATCAAAGTTTCAAAAGTTAGGGAAAACACTTCAAACACATTTCTATTACAGATAAAAAAAAAAAAAACTAGATTCATTTGATAAGGACCCCCATATAAGAAAATGATGGATCAGCCATGGCATGTTACGTGGGACATTTTCTTCTACGGACGCTCGTGGTCAGGACCCAACAATTACTTCTTATTTCTATTCGGACTGATAAAGAGTTGAAAAGACTCTTCTTATTTCCAGCGCAACTAACAAACTTGGGAATAAGGAATGCCAAAATCAGTTCATCACATAGTTGAATGTTTCTTGATGCATGGGAGAATTTAATACTTGGCCAAGCCATTACACCGGATATAGATTAACCAGAGCCAATATTGAATCTCTTGGTTGATCTGATTCTTTTGTTCTCACTTCTGTTCTAGCTTCAGTTTAGTTCGAGTTTTCATCTTTTGCACTAACTTTCATGGAAATATATCTCCATGTTCTTCAATATCTCTTTTAGTTGATCGAACCTCGATCTTTCATTTTAGCCATTTTCATTTTTGCTTTGTCAATTACAGAGACTATGTCCTGCAAGCCTCCCACTGCAGTCGCCAAATTTGTTTGTGCTAAGAAAATAAATATGGAGATGAAAAGTTCGTACAGATGTGCCCAAGCCTCACCTAAGAGGACTAGAATTGCTTTTCGACCAGCTAAAGTGACAATGAAGGGAAGAAGAAAAGAAAATGAATTAAGGTGACAGACACAGTTAAAAAGAAATAATAAAGCTGACTTGTCGAACCAATTTGGTAAGCAATCGCTTGAAACTTTCAATAATTGAAATAAGATCCTATACATATAGAATTGATTCCAATGATCAAGTAGAAATAACAAGACTCAAAAACAAAAAAAAAAAAAAAGATCAAAACTCGACTGAAGGTACTTTAATTAACTCGACTGAAGGCTACTGCAGTTATAACCCTATCCTCGGTTAGCAAAGAAGCACTATCGCGCCCCATTTTTTAAAATAAAAAAGAAATGGTGTTTTAAAAAATAATTTTTGATTTTTATAAAATAAATGAAGAAAAAGGCCTAAAATGGGACATATAAAGTGTGACGGTTTGGACCCAAAATTTAGTCTAAAAAGGGCTTTTTAAGAAAAATAGGAGTCGTCACTTGGTATTAAGTTTAAGTGTACCAAATTATCCAAAATATATTTTTAAATGAAAACAAATAAAACCCTTTTAGACGACTCCAAATCTTTAAAAATAAGATTAAAAAAATTTGGAAGTCACGGTTGAAGTAAGGGAATGCAGAGATTTGATATGGTCAAACCTTAGGCACCCTTTCAATCTAACCAAGGTTAGTTGCGAGATTTAGTTAAAAATTTTCCTAGTCTAACCTATAAAACTTATCACATTTGGATATTTTTATATGGATGCAAATCTAGACCTAAAAGATATCGGGAGGGTCGAAATGTCTCTTCAAAATTTAATTAGTGCAAGTCACATTAATTGTGAAATTCAAAAATGATTCTTTGAAAAAGTCACGAATATGCAAAAGATGAGATTTGAAAAAAAAATATATATATATATATAATATATAGATAAATATACATGACCTAAAAGAGAGCAATACAACATAACGGGTACGGAAAACTAAAATTCGTGACATAATTTTCCTTCTCATAGAGGGGGAAGAGCGTGCTACGGTTAAAAAATCATACTCGTTCATTTCCCATATTTGAAAGGTGATTCTTCTAACTTACGCAAACAAATGGACTAACCTATTTTTAATTTCCTAAAATAAGATGCAATTATAAATGATATGATCTAAACATCTAGAGAGTAAGAGAATAATAGTAGAAAAAATATCATACAAATTAAAATAACTTAGAAATAGGAAAAATGCATGAAATGCAATAAGTGTCACATAAGGTATGAACCTAATGCAAAATCGGTCTAAAGGATCTAACATTGAACTAACCTATTTCTACAAGTTCTCACTAGCATTGGACTAGTGAGAAATCGAGAAGAAAGGCCACGACTAACATTGGACTAGTGTGGTGACGTTATACATTTATTATAAATAAATGAAGCATGTAAAGTATAATTAAAGCAAATAAATACATAAAGCACTTGGAACACATAATACATAGGTATAATATCTAGATGCAAAACCCTAGAAAAAGCAAATAAATACATAAATGCACAAGCACACAAGCATGTAAGTGAATAAAAACTAACTATTATATTAAGAGCCATAACTACAATCTAGAAAGGAAATTTTTGGAAATAATAAACCTATCTATTACATTTATCTAATTAATTATATTTTGGCAAAAATAAAATCTATCTATTACATGGCCTAACTAAATACAATTCTTGGGCACCTGTCTATTACAACTTGGCATTTAAATGCCTCCTAAATAATTATCAAAAATTAAATAAAACTAATTAAAACTTAAAGTGAATAAAATGAGTAAATAAAGGATAAAGCACTCAAGACATGCAATCACACATAAAACACATAGGAGCACATAAAAGAACTAAAGTAGTGGCCAAATAAAGCAAAGTTTGTCCTATTTATACTCCAAAATCAACAAAATAGTCAAGGCACCAATTTAATTAACAATTCAAAAGAAAATGTAATTATTCCAAAAAAATATGAATAAATATAAAATCCCTAAAATTCACCAATTAAATACATCTAAATGAAGCATGATTAACAATTAAAGAAGATAAACAAATTATACTTAAGGAATCAAAACTATTAGGGATCCAATTATAAAAATTGAAAAGCTATTGGGATTAAATTATTATTATTTAAAAAATTAGGGGTCAAAATTGAATAAAAGATAAAGATTAGGGATCAAATTGACATTAAAGTAAGGACCTAATTGAAATAAATCCAAAGTTTTTGATAGCCATAGTGAAATTACTTAAAAGATCAGGGACTTAATTGCACATATGTTCTCTGATTTCCCAAGGCAGAAGGCCTTTGGGCTATCTTATTGCTTTTTCTGGGCCGTAACCTCCTTGGCTCAAAGGAAAACCCGAAAAGAAAAGATGGACTAATCCATTTATTTGACTAAAACAAGTGGAGCCAAAAACGTTGGGTTTTGGCTCCAGAACCCCAGTGCAAACCCAAACAAAAAATAAGTCTCGGCCTAATTTTTTTATTCTATAACACATTTCATTAAACATTTATGGCCCAAATCGGATCAAATCTAACAAAACAAAACAAGAAAAATCGGAGGAAAAATAGAAAAAAGAGAAATTAAGAACATTCCGACGGTTTGAATTTTCTGGCGAGTCGACCTACTGAAATCTGAAAAAATTCTGGCCAAAGTGGCCGGAATCCTGCTGGAACCCCATTTTTCAAGTTTAAGCACGGATCTTTACATATACACGAAGCTCATGTCATTTTGGACCAAAATCAATATCCAACAAGGCCTAAAAACCGTGTGATTCTAGAAGAAATGTGGATCTAAGTTCTTGAACATGAACTTTAATAAACCCCATCAAATCTTTTGCATTAATGTCGAATAGGGTAAGGAAAGGTCATAGAAATACCTGGGGATGATTTTTGGACAAGATTGAAGTCGGTAAAGTGCGAAGGAATACGATTTGTTAAATCTCCAAGAAATTTGCAGCAGCACCAGTGGAGTTGAGGCAGCGAGTTTGTGGCCAAACACGATGGACTTCCGGTCATTCTTTCCACGAGGTTTCTAAACAAAAGTTACTCTCCTGATTCCGAAGATTGCGCGAAGTCGATATCTCCTCAAAGGGAGCTGTTTTGAAAGTGGAAATTGGGTCACAACAGGGCTAAAAAGTCAGCCTGCTCTGCAAAAAAATTCCAGCAACTTTTCTCTCTTTTTTCTCTTTTTCTCTCTTTCTTTCTTTCTGCCGCCCTCTCTTACTGTTTTCTCCACCCTACAGCTACGTTCTCAACTATTTAAATGGAACAAAAGCTTGGGGAAAAATGCGAATTTGATGCCTCCAAATTTCCAACTGCATTTTCGTGCTTGTTGCTTTGGTTCTGCTAGAAGGAGGAGGATATAACGCGCTAGGATTTTTTTTTTTTAGGAAAACTGCATTTTTTAATTATTCATTTTTATCATACTTTTGCTTTCTTTCTTTTCTTTTCCCTTTTGATTTTCCTACAAAAACAATTAAATAAAAATCAAACAAGGTAAAAAAATGACTTTTCTTAGGAAAAATGAAAATAAAATAAAACAAAATGAAATAAAGAAGATAATAAAATATTGGGGTCTATAAGCACAATGGACTCGAAACATGTTTCATGAAATTCTTTTATGGTCAAAATCAGTTTTCTATACATTGTGCTAATGCTGCAACACTTGCTAAAGTTTAAGCCAAGCGTATATGACAGGCCAGACATATTGCACTGAGACATATTTATGCGAAGAACTTGAATAGAGTCAAACTTTGTAAAGTCTAGTCAAAATTTGAGTGATCATTCAACGAAAGGATTATCAAGAGATTTAGTGTACAAAATATCAAGAGGGATGGAATTGAAAACCCGTAAACATTAATCACTCATAAAGGAAACTCAATTTAACGTTAGATACAATGTCTAATCTTGAATTCAATGAGTCAAAATGAATCATTCTGGTGATTGTAGCATTATGCTAAATTCAAGAGAGTGCAAAATACAGCCACTAGAATAAGGGATGGTCGAATATGTAACTCTCAACGTACGGATTTTAAAAAAGTGCTTGAACAGGCAGGGCCACTATGTGAATGTGAAACTTGGGCAATTCACAAAACTTTAAGGGTTCAAATCTTGTCTATCTTTTCTTACGGACTTGATATATAGAACTTTTCACTAATGCAGTAGAGTCAATAAATTAATATCTATGTGGGCGGCGTTAATGTTTTGTCTCCCAGAAACATTTAGTTACCACCTTTTTTAGAACCCCAAAAAAGAAAAAAAGACAATGGAATTGCTTTTTCTTTTTTTTTTGTGCATATATAAAATTCACAAGAAGCCTTTTCTCAAGTTTGGGAACTGCACACAAATAGAGCTAGCTTTAAGTTTCTTTAAACGAAGTCGATTTGTAATCCATATTTTTAGCTTTATTTGTTGAAACCACTTATGAAAAGTTGCAACAGGATTGGGACGCAGACGAGAAGTTGTACAAATACAGGGAACAAATCAAAAGGGTGATAAAATATCAGCACATAGACGATAGGGAGTTTATGTTGATAGATACTTGATGGTGATCACGGGGGACTCTGCCTGTTACAAAAATTTCCGAAGCTGCATGGCCTGGTTTTAAGATTACCCCCGCCACTCTCAAGGCATCTCCTGTAGAATGGACCACTGCAAATTGGCTTTCGTCCCCGTTCTATGGGGTAAGTAATACTCCTCCCTCCAGAAGCAAGAACATTGCCAAACTGAGAATCCATAAGGAATTCTTGATCGTCGGCTACAACAGTACTGCCGACCGTGGAATCGCCCCAATCCCAGCTAACGCTGGCATTGACACTTTGAATACTAGTTGCGCTGAGGAGAAGTGTCGTGGTAAGCTGCAGCCATGCCACCACTGGGAAGATGCAGAGGCTCTTTGATGCTGATTTCTCCATCTCTCCCTGCTGTCTCTTGCTCTCTTGGAGACCTGAATAGCTTTCTCCTTTTGTACCTACTTTACATAATGCAAGATAATGAACATATATGGTTGTAGTTGGCACTGAGTTGACGACTTTAGGTCTTCCTTTCCAGTACAAACCTTTAACTAGTGCACGGCCATGTTAGGTGACCCTCAGCAATGTTTTTTTTTTTTTTTCTTTGAAAAAAAAAGTGTTTCGTGAAACAATTAATTTTTTTGACTGGCAATAGGTGTGTAAACTAATCAAACTACTTGACTCAAGCTTGCTAGTAGTTCAGCCAAAGGCTCAACACAAATTCGGCGTTACTTGAATTCGAGTCGAGTTCGAGTTGAAAAAATCAAGATTCAAGGACTCGTCAAGCCTTATCGAGTAATATATTTACAATATAATTTTTAATTATTTATTATAAAAATATGAAATTTACTAAAAAATCAAATTTGAAAACTCTATGGAGCTCAAATTGGTCTAGTTCGAGTGAGGTAAAACAAACTCAAGGTTGAGCTCGAGCTCAACTTTGAAAAACTCGACAGGTTCGAGCTTAAGCTGAGTTCAAGTATTTTTACTCGGGTCAAATTTGAACAGTGCATTACTCGAATCGATATTAGCCCTAATTGCAAATTCTTAAAAAGAAAAGGTTTTTCTCTTGACAACATATGTGGGGTAATTCTAACAATTAATGTTAAAACTTAAAGGAAACTAAATCAAAATTTCAAAAGTTAAGGAAATGCAATTCAAACAAATTTTTATTATTAAGAAGAAAAAAAAAACCAGATTCATCTAATAATTAAGGACCCCCACATAAGAAAATGATGGATCAGCCAAGCCCTGCTACTGGGGGCACTTTCTTCTGCCGACGCTCGTGATGAGGTGAGGACCCCAGCATCTACCTCTTATTTCTGTTCGAAATGATGAAGAGTTAAAACGACTCCTTGCGACAGATAAGATAAAGATAGCCTAGAAAGGAGGGAAAGCATTAAAAGGGACCAAGAAGAATGCATGACTTCTACCGTCACAACGAGCTAGTTGGCTGCAGAAAAAGCCACATTAGCACAACTAATAAATTTGTGAATAAGGAATCTGCCAGTTTGGAGTTTGAGGTGTACAGTTTTGGATTTAGCCCAAAGGTTCTTTTCAAAATAATTGAACTTTTAGCTGGAATGAAAGCAAATTGCAAACGCCTTTTCTGGTCCAGCACCTTGTACATTTGCTTTGAAGATGGCGGTAGCTCTGGACAACGATTATTCAAACGAATGAAAGGAAACGACATCGCTGCCAGTTGCATGACCTTTTACTTCTTCTTCATAATCTAGTCTCTTTTGCCAAGCCTAAGTTGCCTGATATGCCCGCAGTTTGTTGAGTGGGCAAATAGTCAAACTCATGATTAATAAGACAATAATGATATTGGAGCAAGTAAAGTATAATAAACTTAAAATAAAAGTTTTAAAAGATTAGGTATAGAAATTAGATTCTTTAGTCATTTTATTTCCCAACAATGCAAGAGATGTGAGCCTGTGTTTTATGATCAAATACATCAATTATTGAATTAACATCATTAGTTTTTTGAATTATTCCTTTCTCAATGTTGTATGATCAATGTATAAGCAGCAACATCATCATTAAAAGGCTCAATAGAGCCGGCGATGATGAACACATTGTAACAGATTAAAATACCGCTACGTTTTGTGTTTCTTTTTGACTAATACACCTTTTTTTTTTTTCCTTAAATCCAATCCAATCTTACATCTAGTTTTCTAACCTTTTTAATTAAGGGCCTGTCTAATGAGTGCTGTATGGGCATTCGTTAAAATATATTTCAAGTATTATATTTTTTAAAATATAAGATTAATTAGAAAAATAAATAAATATAAGGGAGGATAATAATTGTTAGTATGTGTATATACATGCTAGGTTAGATTTTTTTTTTTTTTTAAAATGGTAGGTTAGGTAAATGTTAGGTGTATTAACAGGTGCCGTATAGAAAAGCCCTTTAATTAAAGTCAATCTTACATTAGGAGTAGATTTAGTATAGACTTACATAAAGACAAATTCGCATTTCCTTAATTAGTTGCTATTTAAAAGCAATACTAGCTACTAATGATTGTTTACTAACATTAATGTTAAAAATTAATCTTCTATACACTAACTTATACTGTATATATTTTTATCATTAGTTGCATGACACATAATCATAATTTGAATTTGAAACTTAAATTTTGCATATATATCGTATATCCAACCGTTATAGTATATATACTATCAGTATATATAAGATTTACTCGTTAAGAATTCTTATACGATAAATAGCAATCATAAATAAAAGTTAGATTCTTATGCGATACTTTTTACGTAGAAAATTTGAAGGATACAAAAACTAACTTATCATAAAGTTGGGAGAGGGAAATGTGATATTATTTTCTTGTTGGGGGATTGGCTGCTCCTGCACGGTGCCCACCCGCTCCGTCCGGCTATTGGTTGGGCAGTAGAACACATTAGTGTTTTTGGAAGCTGCAGTTACGTCTAAAAGTTGAGTGAAGCATACAATCCCGTAAATACAAAGTTATACAACAACAGAGAGTAAATCCCTTTATTGCTTGACTAAATACAACATTAGCGATTGAAAGGCAGCAAAGCGCAGGAGAGCAGAGGCCAGCAATCAATTAGGATTTTTACGCTTGCATCGATTGTAGTCAGTACAGCGCCCATTAACAGAATTAACTTGGACTATGCAATTGCTGTATTGAGCCGCACCACAAACTCGCTTCTTCTGAAGACCATTGTACCCAATTGTATTGTGTTGCTGGGATTGCAGCCATCTCCCAGGTGCAGCATAGGGCCTGAGAAACTCCTCACCTTCAGATTCCATGCTGCCGTCCAAGAAGCACTCGGAAAAGGTACCATTGCACGGTAAACCAGCACCCTTTATTGGGGAAGAAACTGAAGCTCCTGCCAAGTCGCCCCACAGGATGAGGAACAAAACGAGGAAAAGAAGACCAGTATTCTTCTTCCTCTTCAAGCTGAAGCTCATGATGTCTGTTGTTGTTAACTCCCTTGTGATATCTTCTTCTTCCTCAATCAGGAATCTTTGGAGGTTATCAGCAAAGCGGAGAAATGGTGCTATGGGGGAGGCCTGAAGGGGGTATTTAATTCACTGATTGCTGTTTGCTACTAATATCAAACTGTGCGATTGCAGAAGTCGTAGGATGTGCACCGACAGCAGCACTGCTACTGATAGTGATTTTGTGAAAAAGTAGTGATCGGCATGTGTCGTGGGCCAATACAAGTTTGGCTATAACGCTTCAATAATATCCAAATAATAGCACCTTCTGCTAGAATCCAAGCAGGAAACAACACATCGTTTTCCAGTCATGAATGAATGAAAATAGGGTAAAAAATAAAAAAGCTCCCGGTGATAAAGCTAATACACATAAAAGTGTCTCGTAGTTTCAAAACGTACAACGTGAAACCTCATATTTTGAATTAAATTGTAAAGTGACGGAATCAATTAAATTTAACGGAAATGACTTATTGGAATCCCAAAAAAAAAAATTTATACCTAATTTTTAACAAATATACCTGTTCTGCCCTTTAACCCCCAATTCTCTTTCTCTCTCTCTAGAGAATAAAATAAATGATTTTATTGAGTTGTCTTTTGTTTAATTATATCAGGACATTTTTGTCATTTTGTCTATTTTCATTAAGTTTAACAGATTCCATCACCTTTATAATTTAATTCAAAATATGACATGTCGTGTTATACATTTTAAAATCAGGAAAAACTTTTCTGTATATTAGATTTATCACTATGACTTTTTTATTTTTTACCCATGAAAATATGTCGTACTTGCAAGTTGCAACAATTCCTGTGTATAAACAGTGTCGTGTACGAGAAAAGACTTAAAGGAAGGACTGCTCTAACGAAGGTTTGAGCCATGAAAGGATTAGGAAAGGAAACTAAGAAAACATTTTTCAGTGGTTGAAGAAGTACTCCAACCAAGCTAACGTCCATTATTCCTACCTACTGTTATTAGTTTTCTTTTTTTGACTAGTACGTAGTCTTAATCGCACTTGCGTAATGTATGCAGAGATTTTGACTGTGTGACCTATAAAACAGAACAAATAGCAGTAGTTCAGCTATCGTTAGGAGTTCCCACGGGATAGCTCGAACGGTTCGCTCCCTCCTTAAGGTATAACGATCTTCCTGACTTATCCAGGGTTCGAGTCCCGTTGTTATTGCTTCCTACTTTAAAATGATCAGAATAATAGTAGTAAAACTTCATTAAGTAGAGTTCTACGTTTATTTCTTGTCACAATTTAGCACATTTATCCTATGGTTTTTGCTTTTTTGGAGAATACACGCAAAATTTAAGGGTGGTATTAAGTACAACAATGGAAAATTTTAAACCCAAAAAACATTTTTGTACTAATTAATCTTCTTTTTTTTTTTTAGAAAAAATTTGAACACAAAAATCATTAGTGTACTAAATGTCAGAATATAAGTTTGAGGTACTACATGTAATGCCGTGCAACATACGCACGGTAGAATTTAGCGTAGCATTATATTGGACTTGGCTGCTCTCTCGTGGATTCTCTGTCAATGTCCTCGGCATTGCACATTTGGATGTATGATAGTGTCTTTATTTATTAATAAAAGTTAGGATTAGTTAAATTTAAAATAATTATATTCCTTCCTAATAAATAAAGACACGTGACATGGATTCAGATGTATATTGTGAGAAATGAAGAAAGAATCCACTAAAAATGAGTTAAATCTGCATTATACTACCCCTTTTTGAGAATTGTCAATAGATACAAGTCATTTTGAACTATTGTTATTAAACCGACCAGGTCATGGGTTCAACTAGGGCTGCAAACGAATCGAATCGCTTGCGAGCGGCTCGAGTCAAACTCGATTAATATCGAGCTTGAGTCAAAATCGAGCTCGAACTCGAGCTCAAAATATTAAACTCGTTAGCCGGCTCGGCTCGCAAGCTCGAGTATATATATATAATATTTTTTATTTTTTTTATTTTAAGTATATATATATTTTTTTTTATTTTAAGTATATATTTTTTTTATTTTCTTATTTTAATAGTAAAATTACATATATATCCTTAATATTTTATTATTTATTAAGAAAAAATATTATTTTATTTATTTTTAAAAAAATAAAATAATTATTTTTTATTTTTTTTCGAGCTCGAGCTTGACTCGAATCGATTCGATTCAAGCTCGAGCTTTAAATTTGCTGACTCGTCGAACTCGGGTTTGATAAAATTTAATCGAAACTCGACTCGATTAGCCCAAAATTTGACTCGACTCGTCTCGTTTGCAGCCATAGATTCAACAAGTTAGTAGCTTAATCGGCGCACCACTAGAATTGTACACTAGACTCCAATTCTAAAATTCCACATTAATTTCTTCAATTTAATATCCCGACATGTTCTGAAAATTCAGTTGCCCCATGGAAGACTAGTAAGCAATCGGATTAAGCAATGGTACTCACATCAACAGAGATCCCTTGGTCCTTGGTAACAGAGATGTAACGATCACAACTCAATTATATTGATCCATTTAAACTAGTCATTAATAACCCACCCAGACCTGTCCATTATTTTTGAATCGGTCTAAATGGGCATTCAATTAAATCCATTTAATTGGCGAGCAGTGAGTTAACCCGACTCACTCATTTATATTTATATGCATTTAAAAATAATTATTCATTTAAATTCAAGTTTTAGTGAGTGTTAAGCAAGTGCATTTGAATTTCTTACCAATCTAATAACAATAAAATACAATTTTTTCTTGTCCAACAACATGTGAAAAATAAAAGAAAATGAGTAGAATTTTAAGTGACTCAAAAATAGGTAATTGGATATATGTATATTCATTTGTTAAATGGATATAAATGGATTGACCTAATTATTTACTAGTCTCCTATGAGGTTTCTGACAATTTCATTGGCCTCCTCTCCAAGTTTTAAAAATTACACTAACCTCTCTGGAGATTTATTTAACATCTAAATCCAACAAACAATTAAAAAGTGATATTAGGAGAGAAAAGATAATATGATTCCATCTACTAAATTGTTTAATTAATCTAATACCAGTCCAAATATTAAAGAAAATATTAAAATTTGTTGTTTATCATCGGCATTAAAAATAGTGTATCATTCTATATATTTCACTTACTATAGGATCCAACCTATTGTCAAACATGATTAATAACAATTAATCAAAATATTACAAAGATCGAACTTTAATACCATAAAAATCTCAACAACTAACCTTAATATGTTGAAAATAATATTTATGATGTTAAAGTTTGTTCTCTGTAATATTTTGGTTGCAAATGTTTTGATTATTTATTGTTGATCATATTTGACAGTGGGTATGTAACTGAAGAGAGTAATTTGGATCTTATATTAAATGAAAAATATAAAATAATATATATATATTTTTTTTATGTTATATGTGATTTGATCCCTAATAATAAACAGCAAATTTTAGTATTTTTCTTTAACATGCATGTTGGTATTAAATTAATTAAATAATGTAGCAGATGAGGAGCAATGACGAAATCATATTATGTTCTCTCTCCTAATATCACTTTTTTAATTATTGATTGGCTCTAAATATTACAAGATAAGTAACCTCAAGGGAGGTTAGTGTAATTTTAAAAATTTGAAAGGAAGCCAATAAAATAACCAGAAACCTCAAGCGAAGTTTCTGAAATTATCCCTACTTTCTAAATCATTTATCCAGAAGAAAATGACAAAAGCCCAAGAGCCACAAACAAAATCAACAACAGTTTGGGACATGGACTCCATAGTTTTGGGCCTAGATTAATATGCTGCACTAAAATAGTCTAAGACATATTAATAAGTTCACTCCAAGAAATAAGATCAAGGCAGCTGGCATTCATTATTTTTGTGTTAATCAAATATGTATATCGACACATGCACTAATACACATTATAGTGTTGAATACATGTTGCATTTGAAAATTTTTAATTTTAACTTTAAATTATAATTATTTATTATGCATGGAAGGATGAAAGTGCCATCCTTTGAAGATTAACCCCTTATTTTTAACTATTCATGTGTTATTCTATTTCCTTGTTGTTTAGTTTTTTGCTTGTTATTTAGTTGTTGACTTGTTATTACTAGTAGGTTTATTTCGTCTATAAACACCTCTCATAGTAGAATAGCCCTAATCAATCAATGAAAAGATTTTGAGCTTAATGAAACTTTTGTCTTGACTGTGCTCAAATCTGTTCAATTTTACTTTCTTTTTTTGAACAAGATTGCTGTGTCTTCTACTTTTTGGTTCATTTCGTGCTTTAAATCACCAAAATTGGTGCATAACAAAATTGTTGTGTCTTCTACTATTTGGTTCATTTCGCACATCAATCACCAAAATTTGTGCATGTATAGCAAAAGGAGTAGATCAATCAATTTCTTTAGGGCAATATGGAATCCGATGTGTGGACTTTGCTATATGTATAGGGCAATATTGGATGTTTTGCTCTTTCTTAGCGAATATATGTCAAAAAATTCCGTTGTAATTTCCTTTTTCAATTCGCCTTGTGTCTTGATTTCAAGGGATTGCTATTTGAAAATTAATTTTGGCAGAAAAAAAAGGTAAGAAAATTTGAAGAGGTTGAAAGGACTAAAGTTAGGATTAATCTTTTCTGCATTACCAATGTATACACTATCAGCGTTGGATGAATGATAACTATGCAAAATTTAAATTTAAAATTTAATTTTTGTATCTTTATTATAAATTCAACGATGATAGTTTATACACTACCAAATATTTACTGATAAAACTAAACTAAAATTACCAAGCAATTCCGGCTCCAAAGCATACACAATGAGAAATTTAAAATTCAATTTTTGTATCTTTATTATAAATCCAACGATGATAGTTTATACACTACCAAATATTCACCGATAAAACTGAACTAAAATTACCAAGCAATTCCGGCTCCAAAGCATACACAATGAGAGGACGTAGAAGTTTTTTAATTGAAAAATATGAAATCACTAAATTACCCTTGAATTTGTTCTTTCCACTTTTATTATTTTTTTCTCCAAGTCCCATCTAACCAGACATTAATTTCAGTGGCGGCGTAAATATATTTCTTCCCCTCCTGCGATTACCCAAGCGACGGCAATTCCTTTTCACGATATAATAATCCGTTCCTAAATTCTAGGAATCAGATTATTGAAACCCGATTTGGGATTTCCCGGTTCCGGTACTACTCAATCTAACTGACTATTTCCCAAAAATCCCTAGCAATTCATTTTCTATTTTAAAAACCCTAACACATTTCCCCCAAAATTCCCTAGAACTTTGTAGAGAACAATTTTTCACTTGCCGGCGGCGACGGTGATGAAGCGAGCGGCGGACGACGGGTTGACTAAGCCGGACGGCGCGAAGAAGCCTGTCTTCCTCACCAAAGCCCAGCGGGAACAGTTAGCTCTTCAGAAGCGGGAGGAAGAAGTCGCCGAACAAAAACGCCGTGCTGAGCAACTGCTGCTTCAAACCCATCGCCCTTCTTCCGCTGATGGCTCTAAACCCTCCTCCGATAGGGATAGGGATCGGGATAGGGATAAGGATCGTGAGAGGGAGAGAGATAGAGAAAGAGAGCACCGTGAACGGCGGGAGAGAGATCGAGAGCGGGAACGGGAACGGGAAAGAGAGAGGGAACGAGAAAGGGATTACCGCGACTCGGAGCGGCGGAACCGGGAGAGGGAGCGGGAGGAAGAGCAGAAAGCAAGGGAGCAGAAGACTCGGGACAGAGAGAAGGAGAAGGAGTTGGACGCGATTAAGGAACAGTATTTGGGGTCGAAGAAGCCGAAGAAACGGGTGATTAAGCCGAGTGAGAAGTTTCGTTTCTCGTTTGACTGGGAGAATACAGAGGACACTTCTCGGGATATGAATATTCTGTACCAAAACCCTCATGAGGCTAGATTGCTGTTTGGCAGGGGTTTTCGGGCTGGGATGGATAGGAGGGAGCAGAAGAAGCTTGCTGCCAAGAATGAGAAGGAGCTGAGGGAAGAAATTCGGAAAAAGGAGGGTGTAGAGGAGACTCCTGGAGAGGCTGCGGCTCAAAAGTTGAAGGAGCAGGCTGCTGATTTGTATGATACCTTTGATATGAGGGTTGATCGGCATTGGTCCGAGAAGAAGCTTGAGGAGATGTCTGAGAGGGATTGGAGAATTTTCAGGGAAGATTTCAACATCTCGTATAAAGGTTCCAGAATCCCTCGACCTATGAGGAGTTGGACTGAGAGCAAGCTTAGTTCTGAATTGCTTAAGGCTGTGGAGAGGGCTGGTTACAAGACCCCATCTCCTATTCAGATGGCGGCTATCCCACTTGGCCTCCAGCAACGTGATGTTATTGGTATTGCTGAGACTGGTTCAGGTAAGACTGCTGCTTTTGTTCTTCCCATGTTGACTTACATAACTAGGCTTCCTCCTATGAGTGAAGAGAACGAGGCCGAGGGGCCATATGCAGTTGTTATGGCGCCAACTCGAGAACTTGCACAGCAAATTGAGGATGAGACTGTTAAATTCGCTCACTACTTGGGTATTAAAGTTGTTTCTATAGTGGGGGGTCAGTCCATAGAAGAACAGGGGTTTAAGGTTAGACAAGGGTGTGAAGTTGTTATTGCCACTCCTGGGCGCCTTCTGGATTGTTTAGAGAGGCGGTATGTTGTTCTTAACCAGTGTAATTATGTTGTTCTTGATGAAGCTGACCGCATGATTGATATGGGTTTTGAACCCCAAGTTGTGGGGGTGCTAGAGGCTATGCCTTCGAGTAATATGAAACCAGAGAATGAGGACGAAGAATTAGATGACAAGAGGATCTACAGAACGACATACATGTTCAGTGCTACCATGCCACCTGCTGTAGAGCGGCTTGCTAGGAAGTATTTGCGAAATCCTGTAGTCGTGAACATTGGAACTGCAGGTAAGGCAACAGACCTCATCACTCAGAATGTGATGATGGTGAAGGAATCAGAGAAACCAGGCAGATTGCAGAGGTTGCTGGATGAGCTTGGAGATAAGACTGCTATAGTGTTTGTTAACACAAAGAAAAATGCAGATACAGTTGCTAAGAATTTGGACAGGGCAGGGTATCGTGTTACCACTTTGCATGGTGGGAAGTCCCAGGATCAGAGAGAAATCAGCCTTGAAGGTTTTAGGACCAAGAGATACAATGTGTTGGTTGCAACGGATGTAGTAGGACGTGGGATTGATATACCTGATGTTGCCCATGTCATTAATTATGAAATGCCCAGTAATATTGAATCATACACCCATCGCATTGGACGTACAGGTCGTGCTGGGAAGACCGGTGTAGCCACTACATTTTTAACTCTTAGCGACTCTGATGTCTTCTATGATCTCAAGCAAATGCTTACTCAAAGCAATAGTCCTGTGCCTCCAGAACTTGCTAGGCACGAGGCATCAAAGTTCAAGCCAGGGAGCATTCCTGATAGACCACCTAGACGGAATGATACAGTATTTGCTCATTGAGTCTATTGTCCCCAGATTATGTTCTGCTTTGGTGCTCTAGTGATGTGGGATCAAATACTATGATTGCTTTATGGGCAAAGCAAAGATTTTATCTGGAGATTGTGCATCTAAATTTGAGGAACCAGTTGTGCTTAAAATGGTAAACTATGTAACGAATCCTTTTCAATATTGCTTTTCTTTTACTAGTACTCTTTTATTACCGTCTGTTAACTGCTGTAGCATATTTTTGATTATGGTTCTGAGGAATTTGTAATTGCCTCTACATTTTCCTGGATCTAAGGAAGAATACTTGAGGTTAATGGTTTGTCTCATTTTGTTTTTTAATTTTCTCTGTAGTCATATCATAGTTTTGGTTGTTTTTTAGCATTTTTTTTCTTGTGTTTAATTTGACAACAGCAAAGAAGGGAAAGATGTGGCTACTTTAGTGATTATAACACGTTGACAGTTTAAGACTCATGAAGTTCCTCAATGTGGCAGAGCTCTTGAATTATTTTGGATGAAAAATAACTTGTGACCCAGCTAGTCTTACAGTAGTAGTTCAATTTTTACAGGTTTGAAGTAATATCATTTTGGGTAAACTGCCCAAAATTGCCAGTATGTTATTTATATTAGATAGTGTGGTTCTATTTTTGTTTCCAATTCACCTGCTAAACTTTTAAAATGGTGTAGTCATTGCATTTGATTTTGGGGTTAGCTCTAAAGGACATGGCATATAATCTTAAGTATGATATCAGGTCATTTCTTTTTTATCTGATTACAAAGTTAGACGAAATGGACAGAGATTACCATGTAGAAGTTGAGTTGGTGATTTGGAAATGAATACGGTTTAGTGGCCAAAAGTAGGCGTTGCAAATTTAGTGATCATATAGTGTAATTGAGTTTACAAATATGTCCTAGGGAATTGAGTATGTTGCCAAAGCTATCTGTTGTTTCATTGATTGACAATAAATTCTCGTTGCACTATGAGGTTAGATACTTTGGATTTTAGTAATCTTGAAACTTCTTATTTAGGTTTACTTTGGCCTTGTTCTGCGCATCCTGATTTTCTATTTTGGGGTTTGGTTTGGGGGTGGGGGGACAGGAAAGAGGGAAATTGGAGGAGAGAAATATGTTGAGTCCATGTGGGGATATGTTGAAGATAGGTGCAAAATCGGAAGCTAATCACTATTCACCAGTCAATGTCACATTTTTAATAAGAGTGGCTCCTAGCATTTACCCTTCTTTTGAATTTAACTGCATGAACGAATCAAATACCTAACTGGAATCAAGAAACTTCAATGAACTTGATGTATAGGATCATGTTGAACAAGGGAGTTGGGACTGACAATGTCATGATCTAGAACAAGAAATGCTTAAAAGCAAGTTGAACTTTTTTGGAGCTTTTCGAGTTTTAAGAGACGAAGTTTTGAGCATTTCCTGCCTTAATTGATGTCATATTTTCCTTTAATGTGAATTAGCAGTAGTTTCATTTAAAATCTTGTTTTGTAGGAGAGAGACATTTATTAATTGGACATAGATCTTAGTTTGTCATCTAGGGATAGCCTGTGTACTTTTGATGTCTGTTTGCTTTGATGTGAACTTGAGACCTTTAGAACTTGCAATATGGAATGTGGTCTGCAAGAATGTATAAAATGCTTGAAATTTCGAATGGTAGAACATGCCTGAAAATGATCCTTGATTGAGTGAGAGTTTTCGAATTTAAGCTGTTATAGCTGTGTAAGACTTCAGTTAGTCAACTGGCTGAGCTTTTTGATATAACTTCTTGTTCTGTAATATTTTCTAGAAGAAATAGGGTGTGCTTTAATGTTAAATGGCCTTGATTGTTTGGCTTGATGGTCCGCTGTTACAGCTAATTATTTGCCTGGAGATTATGTTCAATTAGCTCCCTAAGTTGGAGTAGGAGATGACCAGTTGAAGAGTTTGGTTTGGCCCACCTTTTCTTGTTTCTTTTTTTTTTTTTTAAGCTAGACTAGATAGTTTAATTGAGAATTAGCTGTGAAAAAGTCAGATGGATCTGTTTTCTGTTCAAAAAAATTAGTTCCATAAAACCTTGTGTTAATATTTCCTTTCATCTCTTCCTCATATTCTTTTTTTTCTTTTTTGGTTTTTCTGATTTTTTCTTCTTCATCCTTCACGTCCCTACGTTGGTGTCGCTCTTAGTCCTTCACTGAAAAGATCCAAGAAGTCAGTTCATTATGACGAATACTGACTTCAAAACGTGTTATTATTGTACGTGCATGTGATGTTAGACTTGACTGGGCTAAGATGGGTTTAAGGAAGGAATGAATTCGGGGCGGGACTAGGTGTTTGTTACATGGGCCTGTAAGTTTTGGTGTTATGTGAGAAATTTGGAGAGGCTGTTGGGTTATCACAAACATTAAACATAAGTATGTTGTCCTTGTAGCTGGAGGAAGGGAAGGTATTGTAGTTGCTGGATTAGTATTTTTCTTATTCATTTTTTCGTCGTTTTATTGGAATAGTATGTTGAGATGAATATTTATGTTTGTGCTCTTTGGTCATTATGAGTTCATCTCTGCCCACTGAAATCTTCTCTGGTTAACGTTTACCCTTTCCCTCCCACAGCCCCCCTTTGTCCCTCGCCTGTTAACTAAATTGCATTTGGGTAAGATGGTCACATAACGTGATCTGAATTGTTCATATTTTTTTGGTCTATCAAATGTTCTTGAATTTTTGACATTTAGATGAAAGATGAAGGCAATATTTGCTACTTACAGGTTCATCAGTGTGTGTTGTTGTCTTCACAATCCAAGCAGTCACCGCACAGTTTTTGGATGAAGAGGTAATTTTAATCGAAGTGGAATTCTTAGATGGTATGAACTTGGATTAGGACTAGGCAGTTCTGAAATCTTAGCTTTTGTCAGGGTTTTCAATCATCCAGCAGTCTTGATAACGAATACCGAACTCGTCTTCTTTTTTAGGCGGGACCCAGGTCTGAATCCGATCTTGTGATTCTCTTGCTACAGATCTAAGTGGTATAATTTGGTTTCTCACAGAAAGCTGTTTTCTCTTTTTCTTTTTTGGTGGCTTTTGTTTAGATCAAGTTTCTCAGCATCCAAACTAATTGCACAGGCTGAGGGTGGGGGATCTGTCCAACTCCTTGTACCACTAGTCTCATTTGTGCTCAAACAGATTCCACTCCAGGACACCTTGAATTTGTATTTGCTTTTTGGTTATATATAGGAAGGAAAATTCTAAATTAGTCTATTATAACTTTTTAGTTTTTTTTTTCTAAAAAACACAGACGAGAGTAAAAAAATAAATTTCTTTGTTTCACTTTCTCACACTTTTCCTTTGAAATGATAGGTGTCTAAAAAAATTATTTTATCATGCAATGTAGTTTTGGGTTGTAAATTATGGATGCTATTTACACTATAAGAATTTTCCGTGTATCGTCGTAAGAATGGATATGTAAAATGAAAGTGCACTCGTAATTCTCATGTTGCGTTTGAGGTAGAAGCAAATTTTCTCGATATTTTCTTGAGTGGGTGGTGTTAATATCAAGATTTCTATCTACCTATTATATAAAAAGACATGGGTGTTTAATGTAACACTTCCATTTTTTAACACGTGGTATAGCTCTTCTTTGAAGAAGTTAAATTTTTCTTGCTTTTTTTTATGTTCCCCTTTTTTTACTTTGATGGACCAAAACAAAAGATCTATTATATAGCTGCGAACGGCAGATTTTTATTGCAAGTCATTTTGCTTCATTGCATGGATTTCTATTGTTTTTATATGTTGTCTAATTTATGACCATAGGATCAAGTGTTACAAATCAATGAAAAAATTTTGGTCCTTGGATATTGATTTATTATGTTTAGGGATAATTTGAAAAACCTGCCTTGAGGGTTCTGATTATGTCGTTGCCCCTCCTTTCAGATTACAAAAATTACACTAAATGGGTTATAAAATAACAAATTTTTAAGGGAGGTTAGTGTAATTTTTAAAATCTAGAGTGAGGTTAGTGAAATAGTTGGAAACCTCGGGAGAGATTTCTGAAATTATTCCTTATATTTGATTAGTATCTATCCAACTCTTACATTTAATCGATTGAAGTCTCTTTTCCTCTTTCTCTGTAAATCGTTTCTTAGAGTTGCATGGGAAAATCAGCTTTCTTCCTTCCTAGTTGTAGTTAACTGTGCACTTCACTGTCTGCTCTCATTAACCTTCCTAATTGTACTCAACCGTGCGCTTACTTCATTGCCTTCCTTCATTAATCTCAAGATTAGTGATGGATCCTATGTTTGTTGCCTCCTTGATTTAGAAGAGCTAACTTTGTAGATGAAATTTTCCTTCACGGTAAATTTTAATTGCTCCGATGCTCAATTTTTCACTTGTATTTTTTTTTTTTTTGTTTATTATGTACCAAAAAGATTTGATGCTGTGCGTTCGACTAGGATATTAGGGGGTCCACGCTGTGCCTTACACAGCTAAGGTACCTCTAGTGTATTTGTAGTAATTTTCTGATGAGATGACAAGACTCAAGATGGTTTGTCAACCACATCAGTCGAAGACTGTTCATATCAAAAAGGCTAAATTTGTCATTTTAGAGGAAAATTGATCTCGCATGGCTTGGCTTTGGTGTCTAAATTTTTCTTGAAAAACAAAAAAGAATAGTTAAATTATTAATAGATGAGTGGCATGGACAGAAGGAACTTGGCTAAATCATGTGAATTATAATCGAGTTGTTAATCGGTGGACATTTTCTAAGATGTCATTTTTGCAAGAGAGTCAAGAGTCACGACCGCCACGATCTCAATTGATGGATTTGGGCCAAAAACGTCATTTTAGCCAGATTCAGCTAGCACTAGTCAAGAAGTAGCTATGACAAGAAATGAATCAAATGCTGCGGCAACTTTAATATTCGCTGCATGTAAACATATCTTCTATCTCAGCAATTAGATTTCAAAGATGCTACATTCCAATTAAAACAGTAATTAATAAAGAATAATATATATATATGTATGTATATAGTATAAGTAGGAAGGTTCTAACTCAAGTACATGTATTATAGAAGCATTAGTATCAATTCAAAACCAAAAGAAATACTACATGGAATAGATGGTAGAAAATTAGATATTAATTGCAAACTTTCAAATGTACATGCTTGTAAGCAAGGATTTTGTTTTCAAAACACTTTTGTAGCAGTCAAAGATTTAAAGCAAAATATCATTTTACAAACTCCATTTTATCTCAAATTTTCCCTTTTTATGTAAACAAACAAGGAATAACAATAAAAGTACCCTTCTAGTCAAAGAAGTTAATTTCATTCAAATAACTGAAAATTGAAAAGAAAAATCTATAAAAGAATAAAACAAAACAAATAAACTATTTAAAGGAAGAAATTAAATGTAAAAAAAAAAGAGAAGAAAGTATTCACTCTAAACAAGTACAAGACAAGGTAAAAGAAATTGAACGAAAATTTGAAAAAGAGATTTGCTCAAACTTACCAAAGGCATTTTGAAATAAAAAGAAACATATAGTCCATCAACCTTATAACCTAGGATTTGATGAGAAAAATAGCCTAAGGCTAGACTAATCCAAATGAGTTTTGATTTATTAGAATATTGTAAAAAACAAATTCGAACTTTATTAGAACAAGACTTAATCGAACCATCAAAATCACCATGGAGTTATTCATCTTTTTATGTGCAAAAAACAATGCAAAATTAGAAAGAGGAGCTCTAAGGCTAGTTATAAATTACAAACTTTTAAATAAAATTTTACAATGGATTAGATATCCAATTCCAAATAAACGAGACTTAAAAGAATTTTTAACTCTATCATTTACTCAAATTTTGAGTAAATGATAGCCATTGAAGACTCAAAATTTTGGCAGATTCAAATAGCCATTGAAGATAAATACAAGATAGCTTTCAATGTCCTTTTAGCCAATATCAATGGAAAGTTATGCCGTTGGAATTAAAAATACCCCTTCAAAATTTCAAAATGTTATGAATGATATTTTTAATCCTTATCATAGCTTTTTATATTGATGGTGTATTAATTTTTCATATTCAAATAAGAAACATTTCAATCATTTAGAAATTTTTTTTATATTATTAAATGAAATGGTTTGGTAGTATTAGAATAAAAAATGAAGTTATTCCAAACTAAAGTAAGGTTTTTAGGACATGAGATTGATCAACAAAACTACTAACCAATTTGTAGATCATTAGAAATGGCTAATAAGTTTTCGAATGAAATAAAAGATAAGAAACAATTACAGCATTTTCTAGGATGTCTTAATTACATTTAGATTTTGTCAAAAATTTAAGACAAATATGTGAACCATTATATAAAAGACTTAGGAAAAATTCTCTAGCCTAGACTAAAGATCAAACGAAAATGGTACAAAGAATTAAGAAATTAGTTCAGCATCTTCCATTTTTAGCAATTCGTCATCCAAATGTATATATGATAGTTGCGACAGATGTATCAAAATTAGGATATAGAGACATATATATATATATATATATATATATATGTATGTATATCTGTGTGTGTCACACACACATGCACATATATATATATATATATATATATATATCTAGTTAATTGGAGCCTCACACATTGTGCGAGGTTGTCCAGTCATGTATGAAGTTGTTACGTGGAAAGTCCTCGCCCAAAAAAAGGGAAAAAGGAACAACATTTGCAAAAGAGGAGTATTCTAAAAATCCTGCATGAAATCCTATAATTGATAAAACCCAAGCCACATGTAAAGATATACAAAAACAATTTCTAAAAAATAGAATAGTGAAAGAGGATGATTTTAAAAGTAAGTACTGACCTCTACCTTAGTTTGTGTGTAGATTTTAAGGAAAGAAAATGGGGCAAAATGTGATACCCAGCAATTTTTTTCATCTAAATCATATATAATTTACTTTTCAAAAAAAGTAAAATAAATAATAAGTAAATAAAATAATTAAAGCATTTTCACTAAAAAATATTATCCTCCATAATAGATATTATCAAAAAAAACATCAAACTACCAAGATTAGTAGGTTGTTATTGGATAAATCAATATGTTCTCTAGTAGGTGGCTGTTGACTATCAAGCAACCACTTGAACAGTTTCTAACACTATTTACTCCCTCCGTTCCTTATTAGATGGCCTGAATAACTAATTCTCTTAGATTAAGAAAGTTGGTTATTTTCTAAAAGTCAACAAAAGTTTAACTTTACTTCTCAAAATTACCCTTTATCTCTCTTCATCTCTTCAACTACTTTTATTGTTAATGCTACAAATACTGCATTTAATTATTTAGAGTTCCAATTCAAGAAAGTTGAAAGGGTAAGCAAGGGTAAATTTGGAAAAAAGTTCATAAATGCTTTTTTGATATCATAAAATGACAGATAAAAAGAAACAATGGATTAGGACATCTAATAAGGAACGGAGGGAGTATTTGACAAACTCCGACACACTTTTTTTTTCTCACTTATTTCATCCACCAAACACGGAATACATGAGAGAGAAGTAGCAAAAGAGTGCAATAAGGAAATAAAGAGACAGCAATGACAGAGATGTTCCTTAGAATTATTTCTGACTCTGATATGGTTTTTCATGGTTTTAAAATAGAGTAAATCTTATATATACAAATAATTTATACACTATTATGATCGAATGCACGACACATCTGCAAAATTTGGATTTCAAATTCAAGTTCGGATTATGTGTCATGCATTCATTGATAAAAGTGTATAAAGTGGAGCAAAGTTGGAACAATAATGTGGACCTGCTGGAGAATGTGAAAATATTTACGGAAAAAATTGGAAACTGGAATAGGGAGGTTTTTGGTAATATTCTTAGAAGGAAGAAAAGATGTCAGGCTAGAATTAATGGAATCCAGAGGAGCCTTTCCCGTGAGCCATCTACTCGCCTGCTAGTACTGGAAAAGAAGTTAATTGCTGAGTTTAATACTATCCTGGAGCAAGAAGAGATAATGTGGCACCAACGAGCAAAGGTGGAGTGGTTGAAATACGGGGATGGAAACACAACATTCTTCCACTTGTCAACTACTATTCGAAGACGAAAGAACACAATCCAAAGTCTGAGGGATAAACAAGGAAGGTGGCAGGAGGACCCCGACACGGTGAGAAGTATTGTGATAGATTTCTTCAAGGAGTTGTATAGTGATGGAGAACAACATAAAATGGTCAGTCAGTTTCACTGCTTTGCAACCCTGTCATCTAGAGAAAGGGGACGACTGACCAGATCAGTGGATGCAGAGGAGATAAAAAGGGCGTTGTTCGAGATAAAGGGGGATAAATCACCAGGGCCAGACGGGATACCTGCGAGCTTCTACCAAAGATGCTGGAACCAGGTGAGTGGCTCCTTTATTAAGTGCATTCAAAAAGTTTTTAGCGAAAAACACTTCCCGCCAGGCATGAACACCACTTACATTGCCTTGATACCTAAGGTGCCAAATCCTGATACGGTAGCAAAGTTGAGACCAATATCCTTGTGTAATGTATGCTACAAAGTAATTACCAAGATTATAGTGAATCGTTTGCGACCTATGTTGAAAGATCTGGTTGGCCCTAATCAGGCGAGCTTTTGTCCTGGACGATATACATCAGATAACATTATAATCATCCAGGAAATGATCCATACAATGAAGAGGAAAAAAGGAAAAAAAGGTTATGTTGCAATCAAGGTGGACCTGGAGAAAGCATATGATCGGGTGAGATGGGATTTTTTACAGCAAACTCTGGAATTTGTGGGAATTCCCCAAGATCTGGTAGTTCTTATCATGAATTGTGTACGGGCGGAAAGCATGGAGATCCTTTGGAATGGAAGAAGATCAGAACCATTCACTCCACAAAGAGGGATTAGGCAAGGGGACCCCATTTCCCCTTATTTATTTATCTTATGTATGGAAAGATTGAGCCATCTAATAAATAAAGCAGCTGGTGAGAGGAGATGGAAAGGGATGAAGGCATCAAGATCAGGACCACAAATTACACATCTCATGTTTGCGGATGACCTTTTTCTCTTCGCCGAAGCAAGTGTAGAACAAGCACGGGAAGTGGGAAAGATTTTGGAGGAGTTCTGTATGCTATCTGGACAGAAAGTGAATGTGAGCAAATCTAAACTGTTTGCATCTTCAAATGTCCCAAGACAAGTGGTAAGGGAAATGTGCAGGCTGACAGGAGTTAAAGAGACACACGACCTGGGGAAGTATTTAGGCATGCCTATTTTGCATAAAAGGGTGAATAAGGCGACCTACGCAGAATTGCTAGATAAGGTGAGAAGTAGATTGGCAGGATGGCAAAGCAAACACCTGTCATTTGCAGGCCGAGTAACTCTGATCAAGTCAGTGATTACAGCAATTCCGAATTATTCCATGCAAACGAGCTTGCTCCCATGCACAGTGGTGGAAGAGATAGAGAAGATAGCTAGGGGCTTCCTCTGGGGGGACAGCCCGACTGAGAGGAAACTTCACCATGTAGGGTGGGGGGAGGTGACACAACCAAAAGGAAGAGGAGGGCTAGGGATTCGGAGAATAAGCAGAGTGAATAAAGCGTTATTAGCAAAAGTAAGCTGGAGGCTAATGGAAAGTGAGGAGGCTTTGTGGAAGCAAGTTTTGAGAGAGAAGTATTGCGGAAGACAAGGAGACCTATTCTTGAAAAAGGTAGGCGAATCTCACACTTGGAAGAGCATACGCGCAGGAAGTAAGGTTATAGCTAGAGGCAGGAAGTGGAGACTCGGAAATGGCAAGTCTGCTCTATTCTGGACAGATAGGTGGTTGCTAGATACACCACTAGTTGAAGAAGCTGAAGTGGAATTGAACCCTGAGGTGTTGCAAAGGAAGGTTGGGGATTACTGGAGGGCAGGAGAGGGATGGAAATGGGAAGAATTAGAAGGCATATTAACACTGGACACGCTAGCTAAACTCAAAGGATACTGTGTGGTGCACGGGGAGGATACCCAGATGTAATGAGTTGGAGCCCAGAAGTAAGAGGGGATTTCACGACTGCTTCAGCGTATGAAATTCTTTTAGAAGAGGAACAACTGGGGCCAAAATCTAAAGAATGGGAGAGGATTTGGAAACAGAAAGGTCCTGAGAGGTGGCAATTTCTGTTGTGGATGGTCCGACATGGCAAGTTACTTACGCAAAAAGAGAAGAAGCGAAGACACTTGGCCTTGGAGGATAAATGCCCGACATGTTGCGAGCACGCTGAAACCGCACTCCATGCACTCAGAGACTGCGCCTGGATTAAACATATTTGGAGAAGCTTGGTGTTCCCACATTTTTGGGAGGAGTTTTTTAGTAAGAATACAATAGATTGGATTGACTGGAACCTAACGCAAGATGGCATAGGAGCTGGGGGGAAAGTGGTGTGGCAACTAATTTTCCAAATAACGGTGTACCATGCTTGGAGGGCTAGAAACAGATTTGCCTTTGAAGGCGAAAATGACTTCCTTAAGATGTCCCCAACAGCTTTGAGGCAATTGGCAGAGCAAGCGAAGCAACTACTTGTCAATGGAAGTGGCAGACGCCCTAAGAAAGAGTGTTTCATAAGATGGATCCCGCCAAGGGAAGGAGTGATCAAAGTCAATGTCGATGGTGCCTCAGAAAGGAATCCTGGAAGAGCTGGAGTTGGTGGGCTCATTCGGGATACGGCAGGAATATGGTTAGGAGGGTTTGCAGAGAGTATAGGGAGAGCAAGTAATATAGCGGCTGAGCTATGGGGAATTCTTAAAGGATTGCAGCTGGCTTGGGATAAAGGTTACAACGAAGTAATTGTAGAGTCGGACTCGAAAGTGGGGTTGGAGTTAATAGAGGATGAAGTGCTCACATCGCCTTACCACAATCTGGTGAAACAGATTAGGAACATGAAGAGCAGAGATTGGTCATGCAAGCTGCAACATATTTGGAGGGAAGGAAATCGATGTGCAGATTGGCTAGCCAAGGAAGCAATCCGATTACAGTCATCAGGCGGACGATTAGAAGAGCCACCGGAAGGACTAAGGGAGTTACTAGGAGCTGATATAATTGGGGTCACAACCCCACGCTTAATACCATGTTAAAAGGCAGTGGCCTCTCCTTTGTATTCAAAAAAAGTGTATACACTGTCAGTCAGTGTAGAGAAGATTAATCCTTTAAAATATTACCTTTTGGCAAAAATGATTTTGGTAACTAAATCACGATTTGTTGGAGACGAAGGGAGGAAACTGATTTGGTGGTAATTTCTTTGGAAAGAAAACTGAAAGCTTTAGAGATGAAAAAATAAAAAGAAACGGGTGATTAATCAATCCATGGACAACTAGTCTGCCAGACACGTAAATTCAAAAACTAGATAAGAACACAAGGGTACTACGTTTTGGTGAATTGGGCGGCACATGGTTGATGGCTTTTATTTTTTAAATTGGTGGTGATGATGATTATTGGAACTGGAACTTTGAGAAAAAAAAGGTGGAGGAGGATTAATGAATAGCAGAAGAATAGAGGGGAAAAAAGTAAAGAAATTTTTGTTAAATTCCCTAAGTAGGACTAAGGGCTTGTTTGGAAGTGAAGTTTTTGGCCAAGTTTTTTAGCTACTAGTTTTTTAACAACTTTTGCTACAGGAACCCAAAAAACTTTGATAAGTTTTTTACTTACACACTTCAAAATAATACACAAAAAACTTTTCCTTCAACTTTTCTTCTTTTTCCTCCCCCACCCAACCGGCCACCACCTCCACCACCGCTTCCGGTGCCGGTAACTATTCCGGCCAACTTTTGCCGGCCTTTCTCTTTTTTTTTTTTTTTTTTCTCTCCCTCCCTTCCCCCTTTGACCGATATGTTGGTTTCCAAAATTTCTTTTTTCTCTTTTTTTCTTTCTCCCTCCCCCCTCCCCTCTTTCCCTCTGCCTTTCCCCGCCACCTTCCCCGTCCCGCAGCTTGGGAAGAAGGAAAATTGCAAAAAAAAAAAAAAAAAATTACACTCGGCTGTTGCTGCTTATTCTGCCGGCAAGATAAGGAGAGGAGAGGGAGATAGAACATTGGAAAAAAAAAATCATTTCTGTTGCTGCAAAACTCATGTGCAAAACTCAGGTGGCGGCAGAGACAGAGGGAGAGGGAGGGTGACGGGGAAGCTTTTGCAGGGGTAGGGGAGGGGGCGACGGGGCAGAGGGGGAAGGGGCAAAGGGGGTGGCGGGAGATGGCATTGGTGGAGTTACTGCTGGGGGTGGCAGAGGTAATGGGGAAGGGGAAGGGGGAAGGAAGAAGAAGAAGAGAGGAAAGAAAAGAAAAAGGAAAGAAAGAAAAAGAAAGAGAAAGAGAAAGAGAAAGAAAAAAAAAAGTTTTTCACCCTACAAAAACTTCTACAAAACTTTTTACCTTACAAAAATTTCTATAAAATTTTTTCAAAAACTTCTACAGTGCACTACAGTAAAGTTTTAGACAAACTCCCAAAAAACCCAGGTTCCAAACAGACCCTAAATTTCTTGGGCTGCGCATGATTGAATTATGGTTGTGATGATGGGTTGGAAGTGGTGGGTGTGTTAAGCGAGAGAACTAATGATGGATGTCACAGTTAGAAACCTTTCAGACCTTTTGGTAATGTAGCCCCTGAAGTTTGGATTAATTAATATAAGGTACTTAAAGTATTTTGAAAAATTTCCTTTGTGGCTGGAATATTTTCGAGTCGAACATTTTCGCGTTGGACATTTTCTTTGGCTTAGATTGAAAACAAGTTGATTCAAAATTATACGTGTAATTGATCAAAGCCAAATTATCTTTTGATAAAGTCAATATTATTATAAAGATCCCTTTTGACTTATAAATGAATTCAAGGACTTTTTTTTAACAACCCAAACAAAAAAAAAATTGTAAATTCAAATATAAAATAGACAAGGTGAAAACTTAGATTGATTAATTATTAGTTTTGATGATAACATAACGAAATGATGATTTGAACTAATGTTTTCATATGAGAAATGATTAGGGACAGGTATCTTGCAAAATGAATAAAAAGAAGAAAAACAAATCAAGAAGGATTAAAAAACAATATTGCTTGACAAACACAAAAATCGGACGCTCAACGCAGTATCGGGCGTCCGACAATCAGCGAGTATATATTGAACACTTTGATCAGACATTCATACCTCCTATCAGACATCTCAAAAAGGGTTAGAACTTGAGTCTTATGTTTACTATCGGATACAGAGCAATTGGGCCGAACGTAGGATCGAGCGTTCGACAGTTCCAACAGTTAATTTTTTGATCGTTGAAGAGGCTTTTCTAGAGTGATTTTTGGATATAAAAAATATTTTGATTGTTGTATAGGTGTGGGGAAAGTTCGGTTTATGAGATTTCTTAAGAGGAGAACTAAAATCTTGTGAATGTGAGTCTCACTTGTATAATATCTCTTGGTTGGCTGGTTAGTTAGCAATCAACTATAGCATAGTGAAGGTTAATTAGAAGAGTTGTAAAACTCTTTGACTCAATTAAAGAGTATGTAGGATGAGCAAAGAATGATTTTTTTTTATTATGTATAAGATGGCTAGCAACACCATCAATTGAAGACACTATTGAATTGGAGTTAACTTCAAGTTTCGAAAAAACTTGAAAGTTTTGGGAAGAATTTCTATCTCTTTCTTTTCATTTTTGTTACTTAATTGTGCAATCTTTATTGCCCTATATTTGGTTTATAATTGTGAAATTGTGCAATTAATTGGAGTGCTTTTATTAGGTGAAAATTTGTTTTTTTTTATTGGTTTGTGTGATCAACCTAATTCACCATTCTCTTGAATTGTTTTTGGGCCTTACACAAGGCTTTTTCATTATATGCTTAGTTTTAGGTCCTAACCCTAAATTTAAATTTGACCTAAAATAATGTGGATCATTTCTACTAAAGTAAATAAATAAATTAATTAATAAGTTAAATAAATAAATGAATAAAATAATGCTTATCTCAAGGACAACCAAATTATGGTACTTTTTAAAGGGGAAAACTTTCTAAATTAAGAAACTTTCTAGAAAGGGGAAACCAGTATTCAAGTGCATTATAATATTATATAGAAAGTCCAGACATGTTTTATAGGCTTACTTAAAAAAGAAATAAGTGATTTAAGAGTAAGACATGAGAACTAATTACGGTATACATATTATTGACAATAGGTTTGAACCAAGTATACGGCATGTTAAGATATCTTCAAGTCAATAGTTTGAGATAGCTACCCCTTTGTATTTTTGAAATGATAAATATAAATTTTTTCAATTAATACTTTATTTTAATATATGTAAAATATAAAAATAAAATTTAGACCTTTATAAACTATGTTTTTGATATATCCACATGTGCATGTGCCCACACCACATACATATATGTGTGACATAAAATATTTAAAAGTGAGCTATATAGTAAAATTATTTGAAGGTGAGCTATATAGTAAATATATTCTACTGAGATGAACCTAAAAAAATAAGGATGTATTTAGATGGTTCGTTTCAATAATATTTTAGGAATTTTAAAATTTTTTTCAATGGATATTTATAGAAAAATTTCAAAGATGCAAAATTTTATGAGATTTTACACTAATCTTACTTATCAGAATTCTAACATTAGATTTGGCTAAAACCTTTTAGATGGTGTTGAAATAGGTTATGAATCGAGAAAAATAAAGTTGAGAGGTGGAAGAATGGAGGAAGTATGCTAAAAGAAGGAATATATAGGGCTATGAGAGTGGGAAGGAGATGAAATTATTGAGTGAAAGAGAGGCGTTGTGATGTTTGCGTGGTGAAAGGAAGAGGAAGGATTTTAAGAATAAAGAAAATAGGGTTGTTGGATAAGAAGAAAATAGGGTCACGAAAGGAGAATGAAGGAGATGACACTGGGAGTGGGTCCTCCCACTTATAATCTAATATAGCATAATATATATCTATCTATGGTATGAATTGAATAACATGATATTTTGTTATGAGAAAATGATGAATTGTTATTATCAATTTATTATGGTAAAATTGTTATTTCTTCTATTAGTTTATTTAATTTTTTTCATATAATGTATGTTATTTATAAAGAAACGACAGCAATTAGTTTAAATATTATGTAGTATCAAATATAGAGAAATGAATTCAAAAATCAAAACAATTTTTAATATTATTTCACATTCAAATTTTTTTTACTAAAAATTAAAAGAATTATTAGTTAAATCATTATTAGTGTTATACATATAGAAAATATAAGATAAAGTATAGATATTACAATGATAATGGGCCACGCAAGTGCAACCACGAGAGGTGCAACAAGGATAGGGACAGGGACAAGAGTGTGTTAGGAGCGGGTAATTGGGTTAGAAATTGGGAAATCGGGTCAGAAATTGAGGGCATGAAACGATGTCGTTCCATTTAATAGCAATTGATTTGGGTAGGGCGGCTAATGGCTGAGTCGGATGAATGTAATAAAGGTGGGGACCCACTTGTGTACAGATCAGACAAGAAATAACAGAATTAGTTGCTTCCCTCTCTTGCTCATTCTTTTCTCTTTCTCTCTCTCTTCCTCTCTCTTTTTCTCCTTACCTCCCCATTTCCTTCCGGACATCTCTTTCCCTCGCCAGATCCCATTCAAATTGTATGATTATTGCCTCAGATCCTAACAATTGGTATCAGAGTCTTAGATCCTTGGAGCGAGAGCAAATCCATGGCAGAAGGTACGAGATTCAGGACATTGGAGAAACAAGTGAAGAGGCAGGAAATCAAGCTCCAAGAACTGATGGAATCTCTACTTTCACATCAATCAGAACAGCAACAGCTTAAGAACAACTTAACAATGGAATTGGAAGAAAACAACAAGCAGATGGAGAATATGTTGTCGGGAATGGAACAGAACTTCAGCAAGTCACTGGATCAGAAATTCAATGCACTGCTATCCAGGATGACTACTGCGCAGGACAAGGCCACGGACAAAGGAGAAAGAATTATGATGGATCAGGGGCCAATTCTCCCTACGCCGCCATCTCATCAGAGATTACAACCTGAAGGAGATCAACAGAATGCCTGCAGAAGAGATTGAAGTAAGTACCAACTTCCTAATCCTCCTAAGATAGATTTGCAACTGTTTAGTGGAGAAAATCCTAGGGAATGGTTGCGCAAGTGTGATAAATACTTCATGAATTATCAAATTCTGGATAACCAGAAGGTTGAAATCATAGAAATGTACTTAGATGGAAAGGCGGATAAGTGGTTTCAAGGCATTAAACTTGAGAGGCCTGGATTGAGTTGGACAGAATTTGGAGATCTGTTATGCAAACGATTCACAGACAGTATTTGCAAGGATATAGTAGAGGAATTTAACAAGCTGCAACAGGTAGGTAGTGTGAAGGAATATCAAGAGCAGTTCGAAGAATTGAAACCATTGATGTTAATTAAGAATAGGAATTTAGATGAGAGCTACTTCATTTCTAGCTTCATTAGTGGCTTAAAGGAGGAGATCAAACCTATGCTTCGAGTGCTGAAGCCTGCTACTTTGACTGAAGCTTTCGAGCTGTCTCAGTGGCAGGAGTACTCACTCAAAGTGTAGAATAAGAACTCTAAACAATCTGGAGAGGGTAGGTTTGGATTTTCAAGGGGAAATACATCAGTGGTAGACAGCAACACTTACAAGGTCCCTGTCAGTAATGCTCTTAAGGCCTCTAGGTACAGTAATAAGGTGCAGGAGGATGCTATGGACATGAAGAGGATTTCAGCACAGGAGCTGCAGTTTAGAAGAAGTAGGGGACTGTGCTTCAAGTGTGGGGAAAAATATGGTGTAGGCCACCAGCGTAAACTAGGGTATGTAAACTGTATGACATTGGAGGATGAAGAGGATGCAGTTTTTGAAGATGTTGTGGGTGAGCAGGATGAACAGACAGGGAATCCAGGGCAAACTATGGAGCTGTCCCTACATGCATTGTCTGAATCCCTGAGAAGGAAAACAATTACATTGGCAGGCAATCTAGATGGGGAGAAAGTTTTTATTCTGGTAGACACTGGTAGTTCAGATAGTTACATCAACAGTGAGATGGTAATTGGGATGGATATTGCTTACAGACAGGTTGAGCAGCCATTTTCTGTCATAATGGGAAATGGAACCACTGTGACCAGCAATGCTATCTGTCCTAATGTGCACTGGAAAATTAACCAACATAGTTTCAGATTTGATTTGAAGGTGATGGAGTTCGAAGGATGAGACATAATTTTGGGGGTGGACTGAATGACGCATTTTAGTCCTATCACGTTTGACTTCCAACAACTCAGGATATCCTTACACAGTGAAGGAAATGAAATTCACTTGCATGGACAAGCAGAGGATTGTGATATGGATTTAATCAGAGGAAGGGATCTGAGAACCTTCATAGAGTATAAAAGACAGATGTGCATGGCATTGAACTGTAAGAAAGAGATAGAAGAAGAAGCAGCAGTTATTTCCCAGGAAGTCATGGAAGTGCTTCAGGATTATGATGATGTGTTCCAGACTCCAAGCTCCTTGCCTCCTCACAGAAGTATGGATCATGAGATCCTCCTCAAATGAGGCACAACCTTTCAAATTGAAGCCTTACAGGTACCCCCACTGTCACAAGGAGGAAATAGAGAAACAGGTTGCAGAAATGCTTCAAAAAGGAATAATTAAGTACAGCAACAACCATTTTGCTTCCCCTGTGCTGCTGATTAAGAAGAAAGAAGGGACTTGGCGTTTTTGTGTGGATTATAGGAAGTTGAATGAAATGACCATCAATGACAGGTTTCCAATCCCCAACGTGGATGAACTACTGGATGAGTTAGTTGGGTCTGTGTACAAAACAAAATTGAATCTCACAGCAGGGTACCATCAGATCAGGGTTAAGCCTCATGACACATTCAAGACAGCTTTTCAGACTCACTGTGGGCACTTTGAATTCTTGGTCATGCCCTTTGGGCGCACTAATGCACCAGCAACCTTTCAATCATTGATGAATCAGATATTTCAACCCTATTTGAGGAGGTTTGTATTGGTCTTCTTTGATGATATTCTGGTGTATAGCCCTACCATGGATACTCATATTCAACACTTGAGAGTTGTTTTCGAGGTTCTGAGGAAACATCAACTTTATGTGAAGAGATCTAAGTGTGCATTTGCTCAGAAAAGGGTTGACTACTTAGGGCATACTATCACAGATAAGGGTGTTAGCATGGACTGTTCAAAAGTTAGTAGCATTCTGCAGTGGCCTGTGCCTCAGTCAGTTAAGGAGTTGAGGGGTTTTCTGGGTCTTACAGGGTACTATAGGAGGTTTATTCAACACTATGGTCTGGTGTGTAAACCACTCACTGAGTTACTCAGGAAGGATAACTTCAAATGGAACAATCAAGCTCAGGATGCATTCGAACACTTAAAAAGATTGATGTGCTCAGCTCCAGTTCTCCAGTTACCAGATTTTACAAAGCCTTTTGTGGTGGAGACAGATGCTAGTGGGGGAGGGATTGGAGCTGTCTTAATGCAAGAAGGACACTCCATTGCCTTCCTGAGTAAGGCACTTTCAGTAAAAAACTTGGGACTCTCAGTATACGAAAAAGAGCTCTTAGCTCTGGTAATGGCTGTCACAAAATGGAGGCATTATCTTGTGGGAAATCATTTCATTATAAGGGCTAATCATCAGTCACTGAAGTATCTCTTGGATCAGAAGCTTAACACTGCTATTCAACACAAGTGGATGACTAAACTCTTGGAGTTGGACTATAAGATAGAATATAAGAAGGAAGCTGAGAATTTGGTAGCGGATGCCTTATCCAGGAGGCATGAACCTGCACACTCAAAAGAACTGGGGTTCTGCTTAGCCATCACATCTGTTAAACCTGATTGGATGGAGGAGTTGCAGAAGAGCTATGAAGGAGACTTGCAATGCCAAGATATCATGAGCCAACTAGTTCTAGATCCCAATGCACACGCTGAGTACAGCCTGCTGGATGGAATTCTGAAGTATCAGGGGAAGATTTATGTAGGGGGAGCCAACAACATTAGGAGCCAACTGATCCAGACCTTGCATGACTCTGCCTTGGGGGGGCACTCAGGTCAGAGGAACTGCTGGCAGAAGCTCAAATCCTTATTCTATTGGGCTGGAATAAAGCAGGCAGTGATTGCATATGTGCAGAACTGTGATACTTGCCAGAAGAATAAAGCTGAGCATGTTTCTTATTCCGGATTGCTACAACTATTCCTATTCCTAAACAAGCATGGCTCCACATTACTATGGACTTTATTGAGAAACTGCCTAAGTCACAAGGGTATGATACTGTCCTGGTAGTGATAGACAGATTCACCAAGTTTGGACACTTTATCAGGCTTACTCATCCCTTCACAGCTAAGACAGTCGCTCAGATTTTCCTAGACCATATCTACAAGATGCATGGACTGCCAGAGTCTATCATCACTGATAGAGACAAAGTGTTCACCAGTGTATTCTGGAAGGAGCTTTTCAAACTAGTGGGAGTGCATCTTCACTATTCATCAGCTTATCACCCTCAAACTAACGGCCAGAGTGAAAGGTTAAACCAGTGTGTAGAGAGTTATCTGAGATGCATGACTGGTGAACAACCCTCACAGTGGAGTAAGTGGCTACCACTTGTAGAATGGTGGTACAATTCCACTTTCCATTCTAGCTTGAATATGACCCCTTTTGAAGCTTTGTTTGGATACAAACCTGCACCATTGCCACTAGGTCCATATCTGGACTTAGTGGTACCTACAGTGTTTGCTATGGTCCAAGAGAGAAGCAGGATTTCAAGTTGCATCAAGGAACATCTTGTGAAGGCTCAACAGCGTATGAAGCACTATGCGGATCAGCACGGGACTGAGAGGAGTTTTTCGGAAGGAGATTGGGTGTTCTTGAAACTACAACCTTATAGGCAGCAAACTGTAGCAGTAAGGAAATGTCTCAAATTGGCTGCCAAGTATTACAGACCATTCCAGGTTGAGGAGAAGGTTGGAGCAATGGCCTACAAGCTTAAACTACCAGCAGATGCGAGAATTCACCCTGTGTTCCATGTTTCTCTTCTTAAAAAGAAGCTGGGACCGCTGCAATACAGCTCCCCTAAGTTACTAGAACTAGACGACTGTGATCAATGTCCATTGAGACCAGAGGCTATACTTAAGCGAAGGGCTATCTTGCGTGAAGGAAGGACTGTCATCCAATTCTTGATCAAGTGGAATCACTTGGGCTATGATGAAGCTTCGTGGGAAGATAAGTCATTCATTGAAAACCAGTTTCCTGAGTTCCAGACTTGAGGACAAGTCTGTTTTTATGGGGGAAGGAATTGTTAGGAGCGGGTAATTGGATTAGAAATTGGGAAATCGGGTCAGAAATTGAGAGCATGAAACGATGTCGTTCCATTTAATAGCAATTGATTTGGGTAGGACGGCTAATGGCTGAGTCGGATGAATGTAATAAAGATGGGACCCACTTGTGTACAGATCAGACAAGAAATAACAGAATTAGTTGCTTCCCTCTCTTGCTCATTCTTTTCTCTCTCTCTCTTCCTCTCTCTTTTTCTCCTTACCTCCCCATTTGCTTCCGGACATCTCTTTCCCTCGCCAGATCCCATTCAAATTGGATGATTATTGCCTCAAATCCTAACAGAGTGGGTAAAAGGAGATGGACAAGGGCAAGGGTAAGGTTAGAGAGTTAGGAGAATATAGCAAAAGAAGGGAGAGAGTAGTGATAAATATATTGTTATAGCATAAGATATGAGGAGAAAGGTGAAAATGTATATGTTTGGCGTATCTTTTAAATCTTTTGTAATATATGTTGTTATCTTATTTGGGTGTTTTTCTATTTATTTTTGGTTTTTCTTTTTTCTTTTTTTTTAAAAAAATGTAGTTATTTTAACAAAATATTATGTAATACCATAGCTACAATTTATTATTATTTTTTTTGTATTCATTGAATCATATGTAATTAAAAATATACTAAATTCTTAGGGTACAATATGATGAAAAAAAGGAATTTTTTTAGGATAGGATAAAATTTTATAGGCAAGTGCAAGAGTACGTGACAATTAAAAGAAATTCTAAAGTTTTTCCTAGTGATGAGTATGTCATTACATACTTTCCATGAGTGAAAAATTTTTGTCCTTTACATTCATTTAGAATAATACATTTTTATATAGATTGGTAGTAAAACTAATACCATTTTTAGCTTTTCAGCCTTTTCTTTTCAAATAACTATTTTCTAATAACAATAATTTTATTATTTTGATTTGAAATCTTAATCCATGTATAGCACGAGTCTAAAGTCTAGTATACATTAGCATTCTAAAACATCTGCAAGTTTTATAGAAACACAAAAAAAAAAAAAGAGAGTACATTTAAATAGGATACCGATGGTAAATAGCGAAAGTTGTTAGTGATAGGTGACGTAAAAAAGAGTACATTAAATAGGGTATTGATAGTAGATATTAGAAGTTGTCGGTGATGGGTGACAGAAAAAAAAGTACATTAAATAAGATACTGATGGTAGATATCGAAAAGTTGTCAGTGCTGGGTGATGGGTGAATGGGTTTTGGAAACTAGAGTATATTTTGAGTATTCTAAACAAATATAAATATTTTTTTTCAAAAAATTACAATAAGTTATGATAAAGTTTTATAGTGCATTTGGGAGTGAGATTCCAACAAAACCAAAAGAAAGGTATAGAAAGTTAAGTTTCCTTATGTTTGGAACTTTCAAGTGAGACGGAAAAGAAAAGAAACGAACCCATTTTGTGGGATCTCAAATTGTCGATTTTATCCTCACAAAACTATCGAATAAAATTTTTTTGAGATATATATCCAAAATCAATCTACTTTTGTTTTCCTTAGAAATTTCAAAATAACATCAAAATCTCTTCTTTTCTTTTCTTTCTTGACTTAACATTTCTCTTCTCTTCCTTTCTATCCTAAGCTTTCATGACTTAGCATTTCTTTTCTTTTCTTATCTATCCTAAACTCCCAAACTAGCCAGCCATTAGACAAACACCAAGAACAACCATATCCAAACCGACATAACAAGACCAAATCCGAGTTGGACGTGCTCTAATCACACATGCATTCTCAAGTGATCCACTCGTTTCCTTTCCTTAACTCTCCCAACTCCCAAACAAGGCCTAGTCTCCTCGTCACTCCTCTGCTGTGGGTGTGGGGGCAGCCTCTTCCGAAATGCAAAGCAGCAAACCTCAGTTAAACGCCAAAATACCACACGTATCTTTGAAGCGGTGAAAGTAAACGCGATTCTTCCCCCCCGTCCCGTTTCCCCAAATTTTTTTCAAAACCCCCAAATTCCCAAAAAAAGCCAAAAAAGAAAATTAAAAACGCAAATTGAAAAAAGAAAAAGAAAGAAAATTCCGTTCCCCTCCCCCGCGAGACACACACACTCAAAAAAAAAATATTTTTCAATTTTTTGGAGCCCAAGTGATTCCAATTTTTCAATTGAATTGCAATGGACGAAGTAGGCGGAGGGGGTGGCAGCGCCGGCGGAGCCGGAGGAAGTGAATCGGGCGGTGGTGGTGGCGGTGGTGGGAGGAGTGGCACGACGTCGGTTGAGGTCGGCGGTGAACGGCTGAGGTTTAGAGTAGAATTAAGGCCCGGCGAAACGACAATCGTTTCATGGAAGAAGCTTCTCAAGGACGCCAACGCCCACGGCCACGGCGCTGCCGCAGCCGCCGCCGCGATGGGTTCTAGTAGTACTGCAGCTGGAGCTTCTGCCTCGGCTTCCAAGCCAAATGGGCCCGGGCCCGGCCCGGACCCGGCTGCTCCTTCGTCTTTTTCGACTCAGGTCAACAATCATGATAATATTCCTGGTCCTCCTCCTCCTCCTCATCCTCCTTCCATGGACCCCCGGTTGGCTCCGGTCAGTTTTTCTGGGGTGAGTTTACAGTTTTGCCCTCTGAGCTTGGGTTAATTACAGTTGGTTTAGTTGATGTAATTGCGTTGGGCAGGGGCAAGTTGGGGAAAAGGGAGAGACAGATGCACCGCAACCGCCCAATCGGTTGAATACAGTAATTGAAAGAATTGAACGGTTATACGTGGTATGCATTGTTATTTTTTTTGGGTTAAAGTTAATATTTTTTTATTGATGAAATGTGGTAAATTAAACAATTCTGAGTTTTTAGGGGAGGGCTAGTAGTGATGAGGAGGATCTGAACGATGTTGTGCCGGATGACGATGAGTATGATACTGAAGATTCTTTCATAGATGATACTGAGTTGGTTAGTTACGGCATCTATTGATAACCTTTTGATATCAAATTCAAATTCGGCAAGTAAACTGATTGATACGATTTGTTGGATTGCTATGGTGCAGGATGAATACTTTCAGGTTGATAATTCAGCAATAAAACATGATGGTTTTTTTGTCAACCGGGGAAAGTTGGAGAGAGTGTGAGTTATTTCCCCCAAAAGCTTCTATTTTTGGTATATTGTTAATGCAAGGAGGACATGAGTGATGGTGGTGCTAACATCTCAGCTGGAATCTTTCTTCTTTTATTGCTTGTGTTTGTGCTCAAATTCCAGATTATCTCAGTTTACATTAATTGGTTTTGCGTTCAAAGTTATCTATGTTTATTCCGTGTTGATGGGATAAATGTTTTGTTACTGTTATGCTGGGGTTTTGACCATACATTGGTGTATGACTTTTCTGATTTGGATTTGGTCAGATATTTGGACACTTATTTGTCTTGTTTTCCCATGTTTTGGTTGCACTATATTTTTTTGTTATATTTATTTGCTATCCACTGTGATATGAAAATGTGCTTTTAGAATAAATACATTTGCATTTGTCATTTTAATTTGGATTTTTTAGATTTTGGTTTTACAATTCCCTGGATTTCTTTTAATCACACTTGGCCATCCTTATGCCACTTGTGCTAGTAGTGAACCAAGCATGTTGCCAAATGAGCAGCCGAAGAAAAGGAGAAGAAAAGATGGAAAAGGTCTTGATGGCAGTGATGATGCTCTTAATCCTGGTAAACATCTAAAAGCTGGAAAGAAGGCTGGAAAACCAGTGCCAATGTTTGGGAGGAATGCATCTGGTCTTCCTACCGTTATAGCTCTACCTAATGTGCACGGTGAGGATCTAAAATTTCAGAATCAGGTGAACGCTTTGGAAGTTTCTTCAAAAAAGAGATCTCATGATTCTGGAGAACAACCTCCATTAGGAGTAATGAATGGAGATGCTGTGACGCTGGGAAAGGTTTCTGAACAACAGAAGCTTGGAACTCACCTGGCCAACAATCAGGGTAATCAAATGAAAGAGGGTTGTGAATATTCTGATACTTCAAATCAAAGATCACAGGAGAAAACTTCCTATTCTCAAAGTAAACCTCTGCCAGGTAAAGCTTTAAACAATGCTGCGCTGGATCAATCTATTCCGCAGAAAGAAAAAAGTGGTATTCGTGAAAGGTCTGAAGTTGGTGTTGCTGATAGTAAGAACTCCATGCAGAATGTGGTGAGTTATCACATACATAACGGTAAAAGTTCATGGAATATGTTTAATTGTTCAATGTATAGTAAGTGTTTGCTCTGACTTGTAGATTGGGAATGATGCTTATGAGTTATCATTTATTATTTGTACTCCAAAGCTTTTCTTAACAGTGATGATTATTGATTGGTTTTATTTTCAAAGCACTATGTAATTCTGTGTTAATTGTGCTATCAGGGAAAATTAATAGGTAATAAGTAAAAAAAGAATTTTAAAAAAGGGATATGGTGTGGACTTCCACCATAAATAAGTACGTAATCACCAAGGAAAATTTCATGGTAAGTTACTCAAATTAAGATTCATGAAATATCAGTTGCTATATGCAATAGCCTGCTCACTCAGGTCTTTGCTTGAAGGTTATGCATTTATTTCTTCCAAGAGTTAACATATAAGTTTGTCGTCAATGGAATTTCTGACTGTTTGTGGTGTTGCTTTTGAAATTTCTCTTCTTTAAGATCAGTGAAGTTTTGAACTTCATGATTGGAGGTTTTTCAGTTTGCCTTAATGTAGAGTTTATTGTACTTTATATCTTTGATACAGCCAACAAGTGAAGAAATTCTAATGGGGATATAAGTGCTTCCATTTCCATTTATACTTGCAAGCAAGCAAGCAATCGTGTAAACTATACATATAAGTCGTGAATGTGTTGGATAGCGTGAACTTCATTTTCAATTGGGCCTTGCTCTAGCTTCATAAAGGAAGCTATTTGATTTCAGTGATTGGGGTCTACAATAGAATTAAGTTAGTGGTCAGTTAGTCCTAAGCAGTTCCTAATGGCAGAGGCAGACCACCACATACACAAAAAACCAAAATTGAAGAAAGCACAGAAGAGAAAGGAACGTGTGATTCCCCATTAAGAGGTTTCCAAATACAATCGCTGGAAAAATTTGTTTTTCTATTAATGTGGATGCAGAAAGGAGAAAAGAATAACTGAAAGGAAAGAAATCTTGACAGCTTATCAGTCTCGCTTTATACTATTTGCTATCTCAGAGCTGTTACTTGGGCTTTTAAGTTTGGAAAAACTTAGTCATGTTTTGAGAATTTAATTCAGTGTTTCTGCTACAATCAAGGCTTGTTTCATCTAGTTGTGGACAGAATGGTTTGGGCTTGAGCTTAGGCTTTGTGGTCTAAACTGAATGATGAATTTTATTCTAAAGTTAGGTTGGAAGTAAAACAAATTGGACGATGAGTAACTCTCCCGAAAAAGGAATATTTATGTTATAGTCCACTGGTTTGGTTGGCCAACACTCCAGCTATTAGTGGCTACTGAGGAAATGAGAATCTCCCTCTTAATGTTGCTTTACTGGCATAAACTCATTCCTGGTTGCTAATATATCTTTTGCATTTAGAAAAGGACCAAAGATGGAAATCGATCATATTGACGCAGATCTCAAGTTTTCTTGCCAATAGTACTCGAAATCTCCTTAACATTACCTTGGAAGGTGCACAGTGATAGTCTTCTGAGCTAAATGAGAGCTAAAACCATTCTTGTCATGATGAGATAGGCTAAGTATTGTTGTCTTGGATGCACCCAACAAGTTCATTTGGATTAGTGCCTTTTACGGCACCAGGCTTGTCATTTTTCTGTCACTCTCTCCATCCCTTTTCATTGTTTTGCTGTATGAAGTAAGGAATTTAAGAAAATAAATAGAGTGTTCGATGTAAAAAAGTAAATAAAAGCATATGATGATAAAGATCCTGAAAGAAAATTAGGACTATTTTAAATTGCACCAGCACCCTATTTTCCAGCTATGCACATAGTTTGATTTCACTATTGTGACTTAAATTTTGTCAAAGTACTTCAAAAGTACCTATGTTTAATGTCTTTGACACATTAGACTCATGGAAAACGAAGTGAAGTTTATATAAAATTTGGTAACTTTAAACATTATTTTCACTTTCTACTTATAGTTTTTTTTCCCGACAACTTAAAGGCGGAGAATTCTTTCAGACAACCAATAACGGATTCGGCCAAGAGAGGCTTAGTGGGGCTTTTTTTAAAAAAGGGAATGGCATAGCTCTCTTGCCTGCAGATTCCATAAGTATCGCGGAAAATTTTAAGCTGCTCCTATTGGTGGGCTAGATAGACCAAAGAGATGTAGGGAGTATCTGGATGTCCCCAGACAAGCTGTGAGATTTTGGATGCGACAAAAGAATGTGATGGGGAGAGTATTAACTTTATTCATGTACGCATTACAGGTTATGGCATATCTCTCTTGTCTGCATATTCCATAAGTATCACGGACAATTTTAAGGTGCTCCTATTTGTGAGCTAGATAGACCAAAGAGATGTGGGGAGTATCTAGATGTCCCCAGACAAGCCCTAAGATTTTGGATGTGACAAAAGAATGGGGCTGGGAGAGTATTAACTTTATTCATGTACACATTAAAGTGATTGGGCTAGCCTTGCAAGGAACCTTACTCTTACAGATAATTTTATTCTGTAAAGATGAGGATGCATTATCATGTAATAAATGATTAGTGATGGTTGCAAGTGTATTAGCATGATCTGTTTTCTTAAAATAAACCAAGAATATAGAGTCAGCTCTAGACCATAGAATGGAGGCATTAAGAAGAGCTGGAAGGGTACATGATAAACTTTTGTCTTGTTATGCAATATTTATGATCTCAACAGAGTGAATTATCATTAACCGACGAAAAAGCAGATATTTGGTCATTATAAGAAGCAATGCGGAAAAAGTGCAAAAAGCTAAAACTCGGCATACTTTTGATAATGTTGCTATTTTGCACTGCAGTTCTCCTTTTTCAGTTGAATGATTAGTACCTTTAGCATATCAGTTCTCTGGAGTAGTAATATCTTGTTTATTTCTGTTATATATTATTCTTTTCTGAATTAGAAGCATGTATATGGCTGTACCTCTCAATGTTCTATGTTGGCTTTTAACAATATTTCTGCACAAATTGGTCTAATATGAGCAGTTATTTGCATCTGTTTATGTATCCTGAAGTCCAAATTAATTTTTGCTCCCTGCTGCATGCAGTTTTGAGACTGTTGATTTCGTAATTGTATTTTATGGTCTTTTTGTATTTTATTAAATGTTGATTCTTTGTAAACCTTCGCAGAGAGTTTCGTACATGCAGAAGAGGGAAGGTTCCAGTGCTAGACCTAAAAGTACATTGCTTGAGAAGGCTATTAGGGACTTGGAGAAGATGGTCGCAGAATGTATAGTGGCCTATTTTTTGCATTTTTTTTAATCTACAAACATGAATAGAAATTCTATATACAAGTTAAGTTTTTTTTTCTTTTTCCCTTGTAACAGCTAGACCCCCCACAGCAGAGGCTCAGGATGCAGATAATTCATCTCAGGGAGTCAAAAGGAGATTGCCACCTGAAATAAAGCAGAAGCTTGCTAAAGTTGCCAGATTAGCGGTATTAACTATGATTTAGCATACTGTGTACATATTAAAGAGGCTGGCTACAATTATAATTTTTGCCATCTGCACTCTTATGTGTCCATCAACCACAATTAGCATTGTACCTTCATATTTGTCTGTTTGCAGCAGGCGAGCCATGGAAAAATATCCAAAGAGCTGGTTAACCGTTTGATGAGTATTGTTGGCCATTTAATTCAGCTTAGGACACTAAAGGTAAATTTTCTGTGACACTAGATTATCATGAGTACATTATGTTCTTTTTAGTTTCCTTCTGTGTGGCTGTGTATTTAACTGCCTATTATGGGTTAAGTTTTGATTTAAGTGCTTTTGTAATTCTGAACTAAAAGCACTTTTGAAAGCTGAACTTTCAGCACTGGAAACATCTCAAGCAAAACCAAAATCTTTAGTTAACTATACTAGTATCTGTTCCATTCCAGCATTGAAGTATCTTTTGGGATATTAATCGTTTCTGGCACCCCCTGCCCCAAGAGGGGAATTTATTTTGGTGAACTTGCTGGTTTAGGTGGTATTAGGCATACATATCTGAACAATAAACTTGAATTATACTAGCAGACAATCCACATGTTTTTAGGATTAACCTTTCTTTCTTTGGTTAAAACAAGAAAGTAGCTATATAAGTTGTTTTATGGCTGATTGCATCTCTTGTAATGGACACTATTTGTTATAACATGTCCCAGTAGCAAGCTTAGATGGTCAACAACAGTTGAAAAAACTGAGATCCCTTGTTACCTGGACCTCTGTTTATAGACTAACTAGTTGGTACAGTTTGTGAGAAGTCTTATATTAATGTTAGCCTTGAGGCTAGGGTTGATTTTTGACACATTTGGCTGGCGCAAGACTGCCTAGATTCTATTAGAAACTAGATGTAGAATGACTGATTCAGGAAAAGAAGAAAGAGATTATTTTGGAGGAACATTGAATAGTTGTAATTTAGAAAATCCTGAAGGGTAGGAAATGTGCAGAAAAAGACTGGAATAGCCTAGAATATTATGATACAAAGCTTACGTGTCTAACTGAAGAGCATTGCACTATCCAAGAACAGAATGCTAATTCATACATTTCTGAAATTGATCTTAACAGCTTTAGATCCTATTTTTAGTTGATAGAATGCTAAATAATAGTCATAAATTGAATAAGAATTGACCCTTTAACTGTGTGTGCATTTAAATATTGGAAAATGTCTCCAAATAGAATTTTGTGCTGAGAATTATTTTTCCCAGCCTGAAAAGGATTATAAGACCTAAGAATCTTCCATAGTAATCTACTAGTTAATTGTCATGACATGCTAATTCTGAAGTAACTGGGAAAGCAATTTAGTTAATGCTGAGACAGTGATTGATGGTGAATTGTTAATATACTTCCTTCGACAATTTCTCTCGCAAACGCTAAATTGCCAATTTTGGGGTTTGCATTTGCTTCTCTTGCAAATTCTTGTTGCTTTATGGGGAATAAATTGGGAAGTTTTGCCTGATTCCCCTATTGTTAAAGTTGGGTGATTTAATTTACTCAAGAGTTGAACAATCAATGGTTTGATAAGAGGACCTTTCTGGATTTTGTACTCGTGATAGTTTTTTGCATGTGCCGTCGCTTTGTGCGTATTTTTAGTGGCATAGTTAAGTGCTCAACTGAACTACTTACGCCTGTGTGTAGTGTCCAAGGACTGTGTTGCTAATGAAACTTTAGCGTTTCACAACTCATATAATTGGAAGAGTCCTCGTACAGAATTGCTTGTGTATCATGTCTATTTGCTTTTGTAATTATTAAGTTAATTTTTGGTGATTATGGATTAGGGAATAGACATTTCTGCTTATGTAGTTAAGAAGAAAGCTGCTTAATTGTGAGAGAGATGTGATTGGAATGGTGAACGTCTTGGAGAGGGCAAAAGCAATGTGATATTTTTCTATGAAGTTTATTATTTTGAGTGCATCTCTTGAACTCTTATCATTTATAAATAAATGGTTACTAGTCTGGAGCAAGTGTTGATTATTACTGCTTGTTATTTTGCTGCAGAGAAATTTAAAGATCATGGTTAGTATGGGATTATCAGCAAAGCAAGAGAAAGACAATAGGGTGCAGCTGGTGAAGAAGGAAGTTGCAGAGATGATTAAGATGCGGATTCCTTTCATGAAGTCCAAGGTATTCTTTTCATGAAGTGTGCTGTGTTACTAATCTGTTTGCCCAACTTTTCTGTTGCATGAGGGTGATTCAGTGTCTTTCGAAATAGTGCAAGTAAACTTTCTTGTAGACATTGTTTAGTCTGATAGTTCTGATGCTCATGAAGGGTCATCGGGCAGCTTAAATTTTGCTATCTGTCTTCCAGGCAGCTGAGCAACAAGCTGGAACTTCTGATGATTTCCAAGAAATTAGTGCTGAGGAGAAAGAAGCATTTAAGAGGAAATATAGCCTGGATGATGCACTGGAAGATAAAATTTGTGACCTTTATGATCTTTATATAGAAGTATGAATTTCTTAAGATGTCCTTGTTTATTTTGCTATGATTCTTTTTACCTTCTTATTTATTATCTGATTTATTTGTTTTGTGGCTTAATTAAGTTAGGCTTTTTTTTTTTAATCTGCGGTTGCAGGGCTTAGAAGAAGATGCCGGTCCACAAGTCAGAAAATTGTACGCTGAGGTAATTGGCATGTCAATGGTGTTACTTAATTTTGAATCACCGGTGGATTCTATTACTGCATGGTGCATTATTTGAGAATATGAGGCCAAGGCCGATCATTGTGTTTATCTTAACACCCCCAAAAAAAAAAAAAGATTCTTGAAAATCTCAATGGTGTTTATTGCCTGTTGTCACTGCTTTCAGTTTATGTTGATTTCCGAAAGAAGTTATCCTAAAATGGATGCCATTGCCATGAAGCACTAGATATTCTGTATCACAAATGACTACTATCTCAAGAATAAGTTTCTGTTGTTACTTTTTGTCTCCTAGTCTGTGGGCACTACATTATATTCCTTACATAATGCTTCCTACATCGGACTTTTTGTTATGATGCAGTTAACTGCACTATGGCCAAGTGGATTTATGGATAATCATGGTATCAAACGTGCCATATATAGAGCTAAAGATAGGAGAAGAGCTTTATACGGTCGTCATAAGGTATCAATATACCCTTTGTTTCTTTTGTATCTTTCCTAACCACCTCGAAGTTATGTACTCTTTCATATTTCCTTTTCCTCTTTAAGCTTCATTTATGCTTATCCAGACATGGATTTACTTCTCCTACGTGGTTGTAGACTTAGTGACTTGGCTATCTAAAATTTCACCTATTAGCTCCTCTAATCTAGTAGCATGTGTGTGGACATAGTATAGTCTGAGTGGAGTTAGTTTCCCTGAGGTCCCAAGTTTGTTAAATTGAAGGATTTATTTATATGAGAGGATCAGGCTTCAAGAAACCTGGAATTCATCCTTGGTTATTTTGCTTGTCTTTCTTCTTCAGCATTTGAACATATTTCATGAGGCTGAAGTTTAGGAAATACCATTTCCAAATGATAATTGGATCTCCATATATGTCACTACAGGACAGTTCTGCCTTTCAGCTTTGTGCACTTTTGTTTTTGTGGTCAAATTTCGTCGATAAATTTAGAACTAAATTCTGATAAATGTAGGAGTGAGTGTAGTGTGATAAAAATTGGGGAGTTATGACACACATAGAACCTTTTTATCACTGAAATTGATCCGACTTTATTGCTCTCCATTCTGCTTTTTACTGGAATGTGTTTCAATTCAACAGCCCAGCTATGCACCCACACAATCATCCTCCTCAGCCTATAAGAAAATCACTGCATAATGAAAATATCACTCATAATTTTACTGCATCTTGTTTCTTGACTTTTGGAATGACAACTATGGGCTTCTTTCTTTCAAGTCTAGTTTTTCTACCTTTTCCCCCTTTTGTTGGGGAGCCCCCGGGGAAAAGGGGGGGGGGGGTTTGTCTATCAATGGTCAGTGGATAATAGAATGATTGTTTATAAGTGAATGGAGTCTTATTGGTAAATGGTTATAGAATGATTCCATGCAAGTTTAGCTAATAGGACCATGGATGTAATTAGGCTAATTCAAAAGAAATAGTTAAGCAATTGAACAGGTATAATTAAAATACAAATATGTTAAAGAGTTGTAAACCTGCAGTCTGAATTCCTCGGACCGATATCCCATTTCCCTACCCAATTGATCACTTAGATTTTATCCAATCTGTAACTGTTTAGATGATGCATTGGCAAAACCTATGATGAGGTGCTACACGTCCAATTTGAGATGAATGAATATTGTGTAATGGAACTTGTATGCCTTGGTTTGAGTTAATCTTGATTAAAGAAGAATGTGCTTGTAAATTGAAAGCTTTTTCCCACTGCTACCCTCGACCCACAATACACAGGTGCACGTGCTGTGCACATTTTAGCTAGGCTGTTCTGTTGATTGAGTTATCGTTTCCCAAGTTGTGGCTTTCATTTCTCAAAACACTTTGTTTGGATGGTTGTTGTGCTTACTGGCTTTAAATTAAACTCTTCATGGATAGGATCCGGAGAAAATTAAGAGGAAGAAGATGTTGGCTCGGAAAACTGAGGCTGCCCGAATGGAAGTGCATACTGTTGCTCAGCCAGTATATATACAAGAAAAGTCGGTTGCTGATTCCAGCGATCATGGGACAGTTTTAGTAAATAGGCCTGCCTCCAGCAATACGGTGGCTGGTGCTGCTGTAAGAATGCCAGTTAACTTCTTAAATGGTTCTAATGTGGACCGTCCAAAGCAAGAGAAAATAAAGGGAAGTGCTAGCGCACATCCTGATGCAATTGCGTCTGAAATTTTACAGTCGAAGAAAATAAAAAGGAAACCAGAAACGGAGTTGGGAGATGCAGCTCAGTTTCGACCAGAGAAGTTGCTTTCTGTTCAGGGAGATGACAAAAATAAATCTCATAAGGTGCAGGTTGCTGGATCTCTCCCAAAGTCAAACCCTCATCCAACTGCTCCTACGAACTTCGAACAGCATTTTGGATAGTAGGATGTCATATAAACTAGAGAGCCGCATTCTAGTTGGATGTACTTACCAGTAATACAATCTTTGATTTCTTTTTCACCCTCACCCTGTTTTTCTTTTGGTATTAGTCCTTATACAGCGGTTCATTTGATTATGATCCTGATATTGTTTTGTAGCTTTTCACAAGAGTTACTAGTGGTCTGTGAATATGATGCATTCTGGATAATGCAGTTCTTCGGTGGAAAATATGGACCAGGAAATGCAGGAAAGAAAATGTAGGAAAGAGTTCCGTAATGCAGAACTCTTTGATAATTTTCAGATTTGTCTATCGTTTTTTTTTTTCATCATAGACAGCTGAAGAGCATGGAATATGAGCCATACAACTCTGAACTATATTAGGCTTGACTAAGACTAATTTGGTAACCGGATGGGATCAAGTTTAAGTTTCAAAGCGTTCCAAGTGCATTTGGTATTTGTCGTTTTCATACTCATTGTGAGATTAAAATGTTCATCAATGATTGGAGAAGGATCTTCAGTCATTCCTGTATTGATAACACTTGTCTCTTTAAGAAAATCCAAAACCCTGCATCTGATAGTGAAAACCAAATTAAGGTGTTTTTAGATTGCCTCCTAAAATTACCGTGACAATTAGTTTGGTTCTCTTGTAAATATAGCACTAGAGCCAAGGTTTATACATTTATTTACACCAAATAATTCAGGAGGCCCTTTCTGAATTTATCATAAAAGTACTAGTTTAATTACCTCCGAGAAATAGAGTAATGAAGTGAAATGTCAAAATGAAATGCTAAATAAGATTCACACCAAATTCCTCAAACAAAAATAAAGGTTTTAACTATCTCATAGCAATTTCCGAGAATCATTAGCTGTTATCGAGTTTTCTAGTGTCTCATAAAGTGTTTTTTATCTAAGCAATCAAATAGCTCAACTAAATTGAAACGCGACACAACGTGTTAATGAGCATATTATTACAAAACAAGACACAATAGAAAGGCTTAATGTGTCATATGTAAGTCTCACATGAAAACGCTTATGATGAAAACTCATGAACAGTCCTAAACTAAAAAGGAGGTTTCACTAATTACCAACATGAATCTAATCCTCGGCTTAGATAAAGTTAAGGGATAATTTCAGAAACCTCCCTTGAGATTTATGATAGTTTCACTCTTCTCCCTTGAAGTTTTCAAAATATCATTAACTTCCCTTAAAACTAATGTTTTTATAACAAATTAGCCCAATTCAAAAAATAAACAATAAAAAAATGATTTCAAGAGTAAGAAGAATATTTCATATAAAAATACCCCTTAACTTATTACTAGTTGGTTATCAAAAGGAAGTATTAGTAAAAAATAGATAATAAAGACTAAACTCTAGCATGAGTGTAATAGAATTTAGTAACAATGAATATTTTTCATAGTACTATATAAAATAGCAAAATCAAAATATTGGAAACAAAAACTTGTTAATTTGGAATCAAGATTTACGCGAAAAATTCTTAAACTCTTATAGCTAGTTTGGAAGCTGTGATTTGATGAGAAAAGAAAAGAAGGTGACAAAAAAGACACTCTTTCTAGCATTTGGGAGTTTTTGAGAGGCAGAAAAAGATGGAAAGTGTCTGATTTGCACTAATGAGCTCCTACTGTTATGTTATCAAAGTTTTTCGTCTAAATGTGGGTGAAAAGCATCGGAAAAGCTAAGAATGCCTAATAAAATTTTTTTAAATGTCAATTTTGTCCTCAAATGTGTACTAAACAAATTTTTATTGACATATATATCCAAAATCATTTCTTTTCCTACCTTAATTCCCAAACAACATTAAAATCTCTTCTCTTCCTTTCTCTTCTTTTCTTTTCTTTCATAACTTAACATTTCCAATCTTTTTTTTTTCTAACCTAAACATCCAATAGCTATTAGTATCAGAATTTGAAAGATTTTGAAAAGGAATTGAAGAAGACAAAGTATGGCCTTTTTATGAAAAAACATCACAATAGATGGCTAATGATAAAAAATATAGATAGCTAATGATAAAAAATATAGAATATGCTAAAATATATTATGTTTTTTGAATTATTTCTTTAACTTTCGAGGTCTATTATTTCACATGATTAACAAGAAATTTCCATCATTTGTAATTATAAAAAAACAACTCTCAAGCAATGTTTGGATTAATAAAAGGGTATGATTTTAATGAAAAAGCAAATAAATCAAAGTAGAAAATTTTTTTTCTAACCATCTTGTTTGGATTACTTATACAAAGAAAAGAAAAGAAACACCAAATATTTTGGAAAAGAAAGGAAAGAATAGATTATGTGCAGTTACATTTTATCCATAACTTAATAAAGTCGAATTGTAAACATATTTGAATACTTTACCCTCTTTTTGTGTATTTTCATATTCATCTTGTTATTCTTATGAAAAAATTATGAAATAATAATATTTAAATAGGAATGTTAATCTCTTCTTAGGAGAAAGAAATAACAAGAACTACTAAAATATAGAAAAATAATTTTAAAATGTTAACAATTATCATTAAAAAAAATTTAGTATTCAAGATTTTCAAAATTTTTTTATATTCAAAATCATGGTTAATTTAGTACAAGTGACTAAATTGTTTCTCTCCATATAAATACGTAATATTTCCTAAGTTGTAAGGATAGTAAAGTTAATTGATCATCCATGAGATAAACATTGAACTCCAAATAACTTATGGTCTATGAAGGAGGTAAGTGATATTTTCAAAACTTCATAGGAGGATAGTAAAATTGTCAGAAATCTCAAGAGAGGTTTCTGAAATTATCCCTAAAGTGAAAAACGAGCCCATAGCCCAAAATCAAAACCCTTCCAGTCTAGGGTTTTAGCAACGGCTGCTCTTCCCATTTCCGCCAGCACGGATCCACCATTCCCTCCGATCATCACAAAGGAAAGGAAATGTGGAGATTGGCGAGGAAAGCAGCTTTTCTTCGAGGAACTCCAAAATTCCGTAAAATACAAAACCCTTATAGTAACCGCTCCCTGATTTAGCTCTGTTTCAATGGAATCGATTTACTTCATCCGTTTGTGTGAAAGTACCGTATTATCCATCAGCAAGGTTTTTTTCTTCGAACCCATATCTTGAAAATGAGGATTCTCAGTCTGAGAAACCGGTCATTGATGGTTTTGATGAAAACCCTGGATTTAGTTTTGTAGAATCTAACCCAAGATGGGATTTGGTTGATAACCCAGATGAGGTTTTTCCTGAATTTGTTTTTGAGAGTGAAAAAACTGGTGATTTAGCTGATAATTTCGTTGGGTCTTCGGCTGGAAATGATGATGATGATGAAGGTGGCGTTTTGGATGGTGGAGATGGTAACGCTGGAAAAACTGAAAAAATAGAGGATATGGCGCAGAAATTGGAGGATATATTGTCTTTGCTTCAGAGTAGTGGCGATGCGAAGTCTTTAGAATCTAGTCTTGAGGATATGGGGTTGGTTTTGAACGAAGAATTGGTGGTGAAAGTGCTTGAAACTCCGTTTGTTCCGGGAGAAAATTTGATTGGTTTTTTCAAGTGGGTTCTAAAGAATGGTCAGTTTTCAATTACGAAAGGAGCTATAGATATGCTTGTTAGAGCAATCAGCAATGAAGTTAAGACTAGGGATGCTTATGCTTTGTGGGATCTGGTAAAGGAGGTAGGAGGAAAGGATATTGGAGTATTAAGTACAGAAACTCTGAATGAGTTGTTATCCATGTTTTCAAGGTTAGGTAAGGGGAAAGCTGCCTTTGAGGTTTTTAACAAGTTTGAGGATTTTGGTTGTGTACCAGATGCAGACACATATTATTTTACTATTGATGCTCTTTGTAGGAGGAGGATCTTTGATTGGGCATGCTCTGTTAGTGAGAAGATGCTAAATGCAGGTAGATTGCCAGATAGTGAGAAAGTTGGGAAGATTGTGTCTCATTTGTGCAAAGGTAAGAAGCTCAAGGATGCCCATGCTGTTTACTTGTGGGCAAAGGAGGGGAAAGTATATCCCCGACAGTCTTCTGTAAATTCTTTGATAAGCTCACTTTGTGAAAATGAGAAACAAAAGGGAGTGGAAGTGGAAAGACTGAAGGGTGAAACTGATTCACATTCTCAAGCAGAAGAAGGTGCAGCACATGAAGAGAAAGAAAATGTTTATCTGGCTTTAAAGATGTTAGATGATATCTCTGGAGAAGGACTCAAGCATGCTATTAAACCATTTTCATCTGTCACTGGGGGTTTATGTAGGATTAAAGATTTTGAAGGTGCAAAGAAGTTACTCAATAGGATGATCGAAGCAGGTCCACCTCCTGGGTATACGATCTTCAATACAATCATCACTGGCCTTTCCAGGTCTGGAGAAATGCAAGAGGCTATAGACACGTTGAAAATGATGGAGGAAAGGGGTCTAAAACCTGACGTTTACACGTATACTGTCATTATGAGTGGCTATGTAGTGGGGGGTGCAATGGAGGAGGCTTGCAAAGTCTTGGATGAAGCCAAAAAGAAGCATTCAAAGCTTAGCCCTGCTACTTATCATACTCTCATCCGGGGGTACTGCAAGCTTGAACAATTTGACAAGGCTTTAGACTTGATTGGAGAAATGAAGAACTACGGCGTTCAGCCGAATGCTGATGAGTATAATAAACTAATTAGATCTCTTTGCATGAAAGCTTTAGATTGGAGAACAGCAGAGAAGCTACTGGAAAAGATGCGGGAGAATGGATTACATCTAAATGGGAAAACAAGAAGTCTTGTTAGGGCGGTTAAGGAGTTGGAAGAGGAAGGACTAGCAAGCCAAGATGTACCTACTGCTGCCTAAGTTAGCTCCATGTAATTGCAGCTCCATGTAGCCATGTTTCAGAGATACTTCCATTTTGTTCATCATATCATCTTTTTCCTTTCTTTTTTCTGAACTCACAATGATTGATAAAGAAAGATGTACTGCAGGTAAATCTTTTGCAACCCTGCACGGTCATTACCTCTTAGTAAATTTTTTGAAGTAAAGAAAGATGCTGAGATCCATCTGAGTTGCAAGATTGGGCTTTCAGTTGGTCTTTATTAGTTGTTACCAGAATTGTTACGGGCCTGTCAAAAATCCCATTTTCTTTTGCCATCAGCAATTTCGTCAGTGACAATTTTTGTTGTAATTGCAAAAGAAGAAAGGGAGACGCAGATCTATGCATTGAAGAGAATTTGTACCTATTTTATACTGCATCAGCATAACTAGTTTATCTGAAGTTGCTCGTTTGACTCTGAGCTTCTGTATCAAACCTCAATTGAAATGAGCTAGTTTTGATTTTTTTTTTTTATGGGAAAAATAAGAGAATGATGAGGAGATTGAGATAAATTCTCAGGCCTGTTGAAGAGGAATAATTGTAATAGACAGTGACATAAGAGGTAGCAGGAAATATAAAGGGAGATCGCCAATTCTCCAAAAAAAAAAGAAAGAAATATAAAGGGAAAAAGAAACGTAAAAGAAAGGAAGTTTGACAAGGAAATATGACTAAAGTGGTCCTTTTTTTTTTTAATATATAGTAACCGAGAAAACGTCATCTCTTAAAGCGGATAGGTTAAGAACATACACTAGGGTTGTAATTGAGTCGGGTCGAGTTCGAGTATCGTCGTACTCAAGCTCGACTCGACATGTAAGAAAGGAGCTCGAGCTCGAGCGAGTACTATTATTGGAGCCCGAGCTCGATGCTTGCTCGCAATACTCGAGCTCGACTCGCATGGGTTCGAGTCCATGCGAGCCTTATCGATCTCAGTCGAGTTCGAGTTATTAAAATTCATTTTCTTGATAATTTTTTAGCAAAAAAATGTGATTGCCCTTTTAAAATTTTTATATGACTTGAAATATTTTATAAATTCGATAATTCTTTTGGGTATAAGAGTAATTTTATAATAATAATATATTAAATAATTAAAATGCTCGATAAGACTCGTCGAGCCTTCGAACATCGCTTCTGGATACTCAAACTCGACTCGATAACCTTATCGATTTGCTCGAACTTGGTTTGATCGAATTCGAGTCAAGCTTTTGACCGAGCTGCTCGTGAGTTACTCGTGAGTAGCTCGATTCGATTAGATCCCTAATATACACGTCATAAGCAAAGTCAATTTTAAATACTACAAGTACGACAAAGACAAAGACAAAGACAAATTAAAAACGCAAGCAAAAACAAAAAACAGTTAAATCTTAAGTTCAAATAAAAAATATCTATACTATATATAATGCTTAAGTATCACTGTGTGGTATAAACAAACAGTATCATTTTTTTAAATTTCTAATCTACACTTAATGACAAGGGTAAATAAAGTTATCCCAATTTATTTAAAAAACAAAAAACAAACTTCCCCACAATTAGGAGAGACCTATTTGAATCGGTTAATTGTTGAGACTATTCACTATTCCATGCTAACTTCCAACCCCTATCGAATCTGCTCAACTTCCATCATCTTTCTGTGTAAATATCTACACTATAAAAGAACTTAACCAATAAAAAAATATTATAAAGAGATAAATTCGATAAATATATATATTTTTTATTAACTGCACACATGTTAGAATAAAGGGGTAACTGTTGATGGAAATAAATAACCAAGGCCTTGTTGTTGCTATATTTGAATCATGCAGCAAATACATATAATTTGTTCTTCTTAAGAAGATACTTGTACAATGAAATGTAAAGTATATATCCTCCTTATTTTATTGCCCCACTACACAGTACAATTGTCCGATTTCCTCTAAAGAAAAATGCTAAATGAGAAAAAGTAGAGACAACCATGCTCATAAAAGTCCTAAAAAGAAAAAGTTTATCAATCAAGCGCATAAAGCCAAAAAGAGAGAGAGAGAGGGAGAGAGGCCATTGGCAAATGAAATTTTAATAACTAGTGATGCTATTGTTGGATGGACCATCTTCTATCACAATAGTAGTATAAGACCAAATTTCCTGTCAAATCATTTGATATACACATGCCTAACATGTTAGGTGATTAAAAAATTGGAGACTACAAATGAGACATGATGGACTATTAATTCTCCATTATTGTTTCAGTCTTTGGATTTGTCTAAGGGTTTATTTATTTTCTCCTAAAAGTTTGGATCAAGAGTGAAAATAGGGATTACCCAAGAAACTTTCATATAGTAAAAAAAAATTAGTATTCATACATTTCAATGCATGAAGCAAATAGGGATGGAAAAGATTTCCCATAGAAAGGTACATATACCTAGTAGTACCTTAGGAGTTTATGCTACAAAATTGTAAGGATGAGATGATGGACATTATTGTAATCTATAATCAGGAAAAGAAAGAGACAGAAAATATCAGAGAAAGTGGTCAATCTAATGAACAATAATTAGTTGTTATTCTTAGTTTGGGGGAAATATAACAAGTTCTGATTTCAATACACCTTTTTACCTTCCCAATTACTTTCTTATCTCACATATATCACATCACAAAAAGTGTTACAGTAAAAATATCTCAAATAACTTACAATCCAAACAAACCAGTTTGGGGGAAATAACAAGTTGTGATTTTTATTTATTTAATATGATGACTATTGTATAAAGTTGTGATTTCTTCCACCAAAAGAAAACAAACTGGGATGCTTCTGTACCAGTTTCAAAAAAGGGGTGCTTCTGTACTGTACCTTCTCTACAGGGAGTCAAAGTTGAACTGCTGATCTAAAGTGCCTCAGTAATACATATGAACACATCTCAGTTGTTGCAACTTACAAATACATTTTTGTTCTGATCATGAATGATGGCTTGTGATTGCTTTTGCTTCTATCTATCACTTTTAATTAAGTAAAATTTTTGGCACTTGCTCAATTCTAATTGATCAAAAGTTGTATGATTAAGGGACATTCTAATATCAACTTAATTTTTCAACTGTCTTTAAAGCCAACTTTTAGATCGTTATTTTTTCTGAAGAACATGATGTTAGTGTTCTTAAATTTCATGTTCATCCAAACAAGTTAAGAATTATGAAAATGTTGCCCAATTCATCCAAATAACATATTAGATATATGGAATTGATTACACAGACCAAATTGTGAAAAAAATAGGAAAAATAAAAGAGGGGGCCAATTCTATTATGAATTATCCTATTTATTTACACTTTTAGTAGTCGACATGAGCTGGCAAGCCTGTTAGTAGGATGGGAAAACCATGTAGGGGCCAAACTTCAGATTGTCCCAAATCTGAGGGGCCGGTCTATGAAAATTAGCTGCCTATCAAGGTCCATAATTCCATCCATTCCTTTGGATTTTCCCAGCCCTAGTATCACCTGACTTCACTATCATTATCACTCCCTACATCCTTTCACTTTAGCTTCCTAACCCCCAACCAAGACAACCCCTCCCCCCGCCTTGAATTTTCTCAGCAATTCCAGCAGATCTCCACTTTCGACCCTTGGATCTCCTTCCATTCTCGATACCCTTTTGCATTTTCTACGGAATTCTGGTGTGTTTTACGTTTCTTGCACTATTCTTCCTTCTATATTTTCCACGCACATTTCACACACTAGAGGTGTAAAGTTTTCTGCTTTAGGCCATTACTTTTCTCAGTATCACATTGACATTGATGAGATTGTGTAAGCTGACTTCAAAGTCAGGTTAGCTCACTTTTGTTCACCATTTTTTTTATTTGAACTTTTCTCATGTGGGCTTTTGTCCCTTTTATGTATATGCTGCATGGAAGTGCAGCTTGAGTTGTACGGTGTTAGATATTATGTGATATTGCAAATGGGATTTGCATTATTTTGAGGAGAGTTTGAGTTTTTGGGCATTTGGGTTTTTGATAAATTGAAGCACAAATTCAGATCTCAAACATGAATGCTATATAATTGTGGTCTATCTTCTATTTTTCTTGAATTTGTTGAAAATTTGTGTGATGATCTGATGAGAACTATATGGTTAATTCTTCTATATCATACTAGTTTTCATTTATTGGTATTATATGATAATGAGTTCTGTTTACTTTTTAAAATTCTTAATTCAGGTGCTTAAATCTCAGCTCTTTTCTTACCGGGTCGGGTCGGGCTGTAGCCTCATCATCTGGATAGTTCACGAGCAATGGTATAATGCATTTTTCGTGGATGTTCTTATTTGAAACATGTATAAAAATTTGTGTAGTTTAATTGTTTTATAGGGTTGCTATGAAAACTTTATTTGTAATTTTCTTCTCACGATGTGAATATTAGTTTTCCATGGTGCTGCTGGTTGTTAGCTAATTTCTTGTGGAGCAAAATATTTCCCTGTGGCTGTGAATCCTTGAGGGATATATAGAAATCAAGTGGTTTTACTGGTGATCTGCCAATAAAAGCTTTATTCTTTTCTTGATCTTTTCTTTTTCTGCTCATAGGACAGAGGAATGGAAGACATCGATGCAATTTAGTGTATATTGTGTCTTTTGGATGGTTTTTAAGGATTATGCATCAATGGACCGGGATTTAATTTTTTAGGCACATACAAGTTCCAATTAGACATTCTTGGATTAATTGTTTGCCACCTTTTTTTTTTAAAAAATTATTAGCCACTCTTTTTTGTGAAGTTTTCCATTTTTTTTGAGTTTGCTATAGATTGTTAGATAATAACAATTTTTTTGGAGGATGAGGCTAAACATTTTTGTTTTTAGAATTTTTCTTCCAAATGAAAACACAGGTTTATAAGTTGTCTCATTTTGATTGTACTGCCTTCGAGAAATTACTATTTGTCTCATGCATCTATCATTTTTGCAATATTTCTGTGCTATGTATGACTAAAAACAATTTGGTTGGTGCAGTCCTTTTGTTCCCTGGAAGTAGTTTGGCGAGTTTGTATATCATTCCTATATGTTGTGTCCAACTGAGCATGCTTGTCTAGATGCATTCATGACTGTTTTGAGAAGATGCAGATATGTTGTCAACTTGACATTGTTAAATATTAGAGATAAGAAAATATGAGAACTTTCTTCAAAGTATTGGATAAATGTTTGCCATTGCCTGAGTTAATGCAGATGGTAAAGTGAAAAGATGAGTAGAGCTTTTATTACTAACAAGTTGCTTTTTTTTTTATTTTTAAATTAGCTTTTTATTTGGAATATAAGGTTTACCAATTTTTGGAGATCAGAAATACACAATTAATGATTTTGTGATGGCCAAAATGATTTTATTGTATTCTTTGCTGGTCTTAAAGTTGTAACATGTAATCATAGGTCCTCTCATCTGAACAAGCTAGAAAGGAATGGAAGGAAGTGAAGATATTCTAGACCAATCATAAGCTCGTTTAATATTCTTTTTTATGACCTCTTCGTCATATCTAATTTCTCAGTTGTGAGAATTTCATGATTGATGATAAGGTCTGATGATTACTGAAACCGAAAAGGTACTATTTGTATTTGCTCAATGCAGAACTAACTATAAATAGAAAAACAAATTTTTTGCTTTCTATGGCATTTTATTTCTTCACTGTGCATCATTTTTCCTTTCGAGTAAGATAAGCTATGTTAATGTGAACCTTGAATTCTGGTCAAAATTAATTATACATTGATCTGTTATCTATAGGAAAGAGGAAAAAAACCTGTTGGAGTTCCTTTTTCTATTGTTCACATTGGTTGTTTGTTGTTTCTTATATGACAAGAGGGTGAAGAACATGGATATCTCCTAGTCAAGGTTTCTAGCCATCTTATCCAATGAGACTGGAATTCAGCCTCCATTAATCTTGCTTTCATATGGCTGGGTTGTGCATCAGATAATGTCTCAACTGAGTTATATATACAAAATACTTTATGAAAGCCTATGCCTTTATAATTTTGCCTTCCTGCAATATGATGATTAGGAAGATTATAGTGTTACCCTATCTGGTTTACCATATATTTCTGTACATGTCCTTGTTTGGTTTACTTTGGGTAAGGAAATGAATTGATCAGGTTTTGATGCTTCTTGTTTCAATTTATTACATAGGCCTATCAACAAGAAGCAATGAACTTGGTAGTCAAGTTACTGTGATTGGATTCTGCTGTATTCTACAGCTCTTCAAGAAAATGAAGTTGTAAACAAGAATCCATGAATTTGATAGCTGAGTTACTGTGATAGGATTCTGCTGTAATCTACAGCTCTTCAAAAAAATTGAAGTTGGTTTGCTCAGTTGTTCTACCGACCTGCTTTGAGATCCTTGTGTTCCCTGTATATGAGAAAAGAGAATAAAAATATAGGCTTAATCATTCTAAGAGATGGCATCGTTGTTATTATTTTAAAGGACAAATGTCTTATTCTTTGTACCCTATTCAATTATTTACTCTAGGAGTAAACAGTACTGCTTCGTCCTGAAGCATGCTATAGTTGTTTCTCCTACTTCATTTATTTGCTTAATATGGTTTTGCTCCTTTTGATTAGCAAGCATTATGTATCTCTATGTAGTCATTTCAGTTTGTCATGCATAATTTTTTTCCCCTTTTGTTATGTGTCCCATCTTGCATCTGTTAGTGTAAACCACTGCATAGAGGTTCAAAAGATAGAAAGAAATTTACAGTTGTAAAGAACCTGGTGTTCATAGGAAAGTCGGGCAATATGGGAGACTAGCACACAAACTTACACACACACACACTCTCTCTGTCTCTCTTCCATACCCTGTAAAAGAATACAACATCCGGTTTTAGTTTATTTCTGCTTTACTTTTTCATTTGTCACAAGATGGGGGAAAGAACTCTCAGAATAGGAAGAACGGAAGGTATTGAATGGGATGTAATAGCACTGGATTAGTCTTTCAGCTTTGGGTGGAGAAAAGTTCTTTATTCCATGGAATACAGTTAGACTTTGATCTCTCTGCTGTGGCATACCACTGCTTGCACTTCAAGGTCAATACCATGCCAAATCTGGTTTAGTTAAGTTTAATGGAAGATGCTAGCTTGCAGTTGTAACTAGTAAATTGTCCTTGTTAATGGATGATGCTATCTTACTTCTATTGCAATGGAGATTCATATAGTGAAAGAAGTATCCAACTTTGATGAGATGAAAGTCATGCATCAATGTTCTTATGCTGGTTAGTGCTACGTCTGATTGAAGTTTTGCCCTTCTGGATTCTTTTACTTTGATTTCCTAGGTTTTCTGCAATACATGTGAAGTATTCACACAGAATCAGGCAGTTCATGCTGGTAGTTTTCTGAATGTGAAATTTTACACTTGCGACAAAAAATATATAAATATATACTCTTGGAAACTTTTTCACTGTGCTTGATTGTTATTTGGGTAACAAATGGAAGCTAATAGTTCACTTTTAAAAAATTTTTTTTTTTACATCGCAAGAGATGGGGAGGATGTTTGGGTGGATTGGCTTGTTTTGGCAATCAAAAAGGTGACAAACGTATTGTACCGGCTTCTCTTATCCCTGAGGCAACTTCAGTTGCCAATCAGCCTAATGGAGCTCAAGTTGGAGGATTGACTAATCAGAATGCAGCGCTCTTGGCTCCACCATCTTCACCTGCTTCCTTCTCAAATTCAGCACTCCCTTCAACAGTTCAGTCCCCCAGCTGTTTCTTGTCTGCAAATTCACCTGGGGGTCCTTCTTCAACCATGTTTGATACTGGTCCATTTGCCCATGAGACACAACTGGTATCTCCTCCAGTTTTCTCGACTTTCACAACTGAGCCTTCTACTGCTCCTCTCACACCCCCTCCAGAATTAGCACACTTAACTACCCCCTCTTCACCTGATGTACCATATGCTCAGTTTCTCTCATCTTCAGCTGGTTTTAGAAGCTCTGGGAAGACAAATTATGTCGCTGCTAGTGATCCTCAAGCGACATATTCACTGTTTCCTGGGAGTCCTGCAAGTACTCTTAGATCACCTGTTTCAAGGGCTTCCCGTGATGCTTTATCGTCATCGTTTCCAGAAAGAGAGTTTTCACCTCAATGGGATCCTTCAGTTTCTTCTCAAGAGACTAATTATGCAAGGTCAGAATCTGGCCGATTGATTGGGCTTGATGAAAATGCAACTGGTGGCTTCAAAAAGTCCCAAGAGTCAAATTTCTTCTGCCCAGCTACATTTGCCCAATATTATCTGGATCCCTCATCATTCCCGCAGTCTGGTGGGAGGTTAAGTGTCTCCAGAGAGTCAGATGCTTACTCAAATGGAGGGAATGGGCATCAGAACAGGCAAACCAAGACAGCTAAGCAGGATGTTGAGGAATTGGAAGCTTACAGAGCATCTTTTGGTTTCAGCGCTGATGAGATTGTCACTACAGCTCATTATGTGGAGATTTCGGATGTCCTCGAGGACTCGTTTACCATGACACCATTTCCCTCGACTAAGCAACATGAGGTGGAAGGTATTCTTACTGCAGCAGCAGTTGAGGAAACAAAAATGGAGAAAACAAAAGCAGAGAAAACGCAGAAAGATACTCAAAGTCCAGAATTCTTTAAACCAGTCTTGAATCCCATTGTGGTTGAGAGAAAAGTGGCAGTTTCTCCTGATGGTCGTCAAGGTGGCACGTACATACCTGAGATGTCTTTTATTTGTCTTCTGAGTATAAGAAATCTATGTGGTTCTCCATATATTAGTTCTTATTGCTTGCTTTTTCCCACGTCTTCATGCGTCCTGTTTCTGCAGGGACTATAACCGTTTCTTTTCTATCTCAGGCCATGTCTCTGATAGGCAATCTGGAAACATCTCTGTCCGAAGTGCACCTGGGAACCACCTTCTGAGTGATGATGAGGACATCTTTTCTAAGATGGGAGCTTCTCGAATTAGTAGAAAATATCATCTTGGTTTGTCAAGCTCGGATGCAGAAGTTGAGTACAGGAGAGGCCGAAGCTTGAGACAAGGGAAAGGAGACTTTGCATGGCGTGACTAATGGTCACAGTACAAGAGTAGACAACGAAATTGTGTCTCGTATTATTGATATGCAGGCTTGCAATTGGTCTTGAATGGGGGTTTTCTTTGATAGGTAATCTAACCTCTGATCTAACCCCTCTCCCTCCATCTCCCCTCCCTCTCTCTCTCTCTCTCTCTCTCTTGTGTGCTGTTTCCTACTGCTGAATGTATTCTGTCTCTACAGTTATACTCATGTCTGGGTCATGTGATGATCCAGTATAATATCTGGTAAATGTTGTTTAATTGGGGTGTTAGGCATTAAGGAACTCCTTTTCTGTAAATGGTCATGTATGCATTTGTTTAGAATTGGCCTGAACCCTTGTTCTGGAAAATATAGTACCACTTCTATCAGAACATCACCAATTGTCTGCTCTTTCCTGTTAATTTTTGAAAAAATATTTTCTTTGCTCTTGTTCTGTAGCATGTTACTTTTAACACCATAACAATTAACACTATGAAGATCCGAGGCCTCTGTAGTCATAGGTGCGAGTGATTGTAGCGGCCAATTCGTGGCCACAGTGGCCTGCTGTGGGATTTCAGGATATAATCACCTATGATTCAGACTGGTTTGATGAGATAATTGTTTTGTTCTTACCGTTGGCTTTAAGAGTAGTAAATAAAGTGGATATGTAAGTCGAAATACTTCATATTTTGGATTGCTAACTGAAGTATCTGACTAGCGAGCTCTACCCAGCCTGGGGGATTAGTCTGGGTGATTCTGGGATATCCCTCTAGACCACAAAAAAAAAGAAAAAAGAAACTGAAGTATCTGAATTGGATGTACCACAACAATTTGCCATAAAGATCACACTACCACTGGCGTCTGCAACTTACACGGTCACCTATAACATATTTTTAGAAAATCTTTTCAACATACAATAGATATGTGTTCAAGGAAAGAACAGATCAACACTACACATAAAACTAGATGGCTTCAATTAAGGCACAGACTTGCGAAATAGTTCCAGAATACCAGCATATCAAGGAACTTTATGGTCTAAAAGAGCGTCAAAAAATTATCAAACAAATAATGGCACTAATTATTCATCAAATTTTCCTCGAGAAAGAAGGGATGCGCAAATTGTTACCAAAGAGTTGAGACCAGAGCATTTTCCAACATTGTCCGTATGATTAAAGAAATTGGATCCTTACAAAACTATTAGTTAAACAACATTACTAGACGTAAACCCTTTTTCTCCCCAGGTTATGCATTTTCAGATTTAAATCTGGAAACGTAGAGCTTGATTCAACTTCATCTTGAACTCAAGGTAAGCCTTTTCGCAGATTTCCACTCCTTTGCATCTAGTTCTGCTACTGCTACAAGAAACCATCAGTCATAGCTGAGTCTTAACTCAATGTCCAACATTCTTCAAAGCCTTGTACTGTATGGATCATGACCCAATTGCCATATCTGCAGCTACCTCTTCAATCAATCGTTAAAAGGAAAGAGAGAGATTTTGACAACAAGATCACAATGTTCTTTCCTTGCTCATCTCTTATGCAGAGGTCACCAATCGTGAAAACTTAACAGAGGAAAGACTGAATTAGTAGTTCTTTATTTCCCGGTACTTCCAAGTTCCTCAAATCATCAAGCAAAGGGGGTCAATCATTGCTGAAGTTATCAGTTCACCGCAACACTAATAAGATGAGCTGAGGAAAAATTGACAACATATAAACATTACTAACTTCAGTTGATCAGAAACAAAGAACTGCTACTTAAATAACTGTAACATGGAGAGTAAAATGGGGGAATTTCATAAAACAAATGCGCTAAGCCAAGAAGAATACAAGTTCATTTACAATGAAATGAGAGAATGTAGATAAGAGCACAAGTGTCAGAGTACACTCTGAATTTTAAAGGTTTCTCTGTATGTCAGAGCTATTTCAAAGTTCTGCCATGGTAAATGTGTCCTTGATAGATTTCAAGGCATTAACAACTTGTGTCATATTCATTCTATCTTCTGGTAAGTGCATGGAGCAAGCCAAGCCAACTTTAAGCAATGAAATCAAACACTGCTCTGGTAAACTGCATTTTGTTTCTCCTAGTGGAATGCTGCTGTTATTGGCTGCTGTAGTTCTTCTGTGATCTTCACACAGAAGTACTGGATCCACAATGTCCATCACACGCTCAGGAATTGCCATTTCAACGTATGTATGAAGATCAAGGCCTCCAGTGAACAAAGGATGTGTAGGCTTCTTCCCTGTCATCATCTCCAGCAATAGGATTCCGAAGCTGTAGACATCTCCATTACTTGATACCTCAGCACCTAAGCCATACTCTGCATTAATGTTGAAGCTTGTCAGACAGCCAAAGTATGAATTGTCAAAAATAGCTCAGTTTTAAAATTTGTTGTTTTTGTATATGATGTTGAATGAACATACGTAAGAAAGATTAATTTAAAAAAATCAGTCAGATTTGTACTTTCTTACCTGGAGCTACATATCCAATAGTTCCTCTGATTCCAGCAGAGCTCGTTTCCTGTAAATTTGGAGCTGAATGAACATATTTTGCCAGCCCAAGATCTCCAACATGGGCTGTCAGATCGCTGTCAAGGAGAATATTACTTGGTTTTAGATCGCAATGAACAATCTGCTTGTGGCAATGGTGATGTAGATAATCAACGGCACAAGCCACATCAATAGCAACATTAATTCTCTGAACAAGGTTTGGTATAGGAAAAATGTGCAGCTGATGTTCATCTGTTCGATGCAACCAAGTTTCTAGACTGCCGTTGGGCATGAACTCGTAGATTAAAGCTTTAAAATCATTCCCTTGGAAATCCAGACCTGAGGAAGAACTTATAATCTTCACGAGGTTCCGATGCCGGATGTTTGTCATTGCATCACACTCAGCAATAAAACTCTTGAAGGCTCCATGGTGTTGAAGGTTAAAGACTTTGATAGCCACCGACAAGTTTCCTCCTTCAGTCAGCACTCCTTTGTATACGGAGCCAGAGCTACCAGCACCAATTAGATTTTTTGCAGAGAAACCATTAGTAGCTTGGACAAGTTGTCTGTAGCTGACTCTCATGAAGAGTCTACCTGAGAAGTTTGGTGACTTTGGTTGGGTCCTCCTCCTTTTAAATGACCGCAGTCGGAAAATTGAGATTGAGATTACCACTATCACCAGGAAGGAACTTGTAATTACCACTGGTATGATGAACCTGAGAGGCTTCATATTTTTCTTTGACTCTCTCAGAGGGTGGCACTTTGGCAGTTGTAGTTCAGGAATGCCTCCACAGAGTCTCCTGTTCCCAACAACTGATACTGCACTAGCATTTCCAAAAATACCTTGTTTTGGTAGCTCTCCCACAAAATCATTGAAGGACAAATTCAGGGCCTTTATGGACATTCTTACTAAAAATTGGGGGATTGGTCCAGAAAAATTGTTACTAGAAAGGTTAAGATTTTGAATACCTTTCAAAGAACTGATAAATTCTGGAAAAGATCCCTGGAAAGAGTTACCAGCAAGGGAAAGGATTTCAAGGCTACTACAACCACCAAAGGTCCCAGGAATTTCACCTGACAGGTGATTTTCTGAAAAATCTAATCCATCTAAAATTTTCAAGTTGCCAACCTCTGATGGGATTGTTCCAGATAAACTGTTCTGAGAAAGATTTAATGAAATGGACAGGGAAGATATCCCAAAAATCTCATTTGGTATCGTACCACTCAAGTTGTTTTGAGAAAGTCCTAGGAGTAACAACTGCTTGCAGTTTCCAAGAGCTGGTGGAATGGATCCCCCCAGGTGGTTATCAGCTAAATATAGTTCATTCAACAGTGAGAGGTTTCCTACAGACTCTGGAATTTCTCCTGACAATTTATTGGAATGAAGAGACAGCCGCTGGACTTTATGAAGATAACCAATTGTACTAGGAACCGTCCCTGTGAGTTGATTACTGTCAAGAAATAAAGTCGTTAAGCTGATGAGATTACCTACCGTTGAAGGAATTTCTCCGTATATTTGGTTTCCACCAAGTAACAAGTATTGGGATGATAAGTTACCGATACTGTTGGGCAAGATCCCCTTTAGTTGGTTGCCATCCAGGTCAATTGCAAGTAATTGGCTGCAGTTTGTCATGGTACTGAGAAACTGCAATCCATCCAGTACTTCCCCACTTCCAAAATTATTATTTAGAGCAGATAGCAAAATTAAATTTTGCAGGCCTCCTAAATCAACTGTTATTCTGCCGCTGAATCCATTGCCTCCAATTTCGATCCGGCCTAGCTCAGAGGCATTCGACAAAGAGGCTGGAAGTACCCCCCAGAACTGATTGTCACTCAACTGGAGATACTCAAGCTGAGGAAGCATGAGACCTAATGCTGAAGGAAGATTTCCATGTAGCTGATTACCTGGCAGAGACAAAACCTCCAGTTGAGAAAGATTATAGACAGAAACGGGGATGTTACCATTTAGTCTGTTATCGCCAAATCCAAGGCCTATTAACGTTTTCAACTGACCTAAGGCTTCAGGAATATTACCCTCCAAATGATTTTCGGCTGCAGATAGGAAACTCAGGGAAGTAAAATTCCCCATGGAAGGAGGGATATTTCCTGTTAGGTTATTGTAGTGAATCGCGAGGGATTCAAGGTTCCTCAGAGAACCAAATTCTGGTGGTATACTCCCAACTAGCTTGTTGAAGCCTAGGCTAAGTTGCAAAAGCTTGAAGCACTGGGATAGATTGCCTGGAATTTCGCCTTCCAGGGAGTTCCATGACAGATTCAGTTCCTGCAGCCTGAAGAGATTTCCAAACTGGGGCGGGATTCCACCTTGGAAGGTGTTGTTACGTAGCATCAACGTACGAAGAAAGCTGAGGTTTCCAAGAAAAGGTGACAAGAAGCCAACCAAGCCTCTGCTTTGAAGATCTATGCTGGTCACTCTTTTGTGTTTGCGACCGCATAGAATTCCCTTCCATGAGCAGAAATGATGAGAGTCATTCCATGAGTTCATAATCCCATAAGGGTCATGCTGAATTTTTGACTTGAAATCCAATAAAGCAACAGAATCACCATCACGATCACGATTACGTGCTTCTCTTCTGGCCATGGTTTTTGTGGAAGCCGTGTCCGAAGGAAGATTTTTGGCATGCAACACCAATACCGTCAGTAGTGCTAGCGCGAGACAAATCCTTTCAGTTGCATGAATTGAGGTTAAAAATCTTGCCATTGTCCAGAGTGGAATTGTGGATGGGATTCCCCTCTCGAGTAGGAAATTTGATAATCAGTACATAGGTTACTCCGTTTGTGCAAGGACAGATTCAAGCATTGATAGATTGAGGTTAGATGCTAGTCAAAATGCATTGAGGGCTAGACTTGAGTCCTGGGAATTGACCGCAGACTTTACGCCCAATCATTCCGGATAACGCTTGCATTTTAGAGTAACCAGACTCCAGCTTAAGTTCTTTGTTTCTAAATGAAAAGCTGTACAATAAACCTTAGTAGACTCGGGACCAATACGACTGTAAACTATTAATTAGGTTTTTGCGTACATTTGACCGTATAATTGACGTTTGATACAATTGGTACGATTATTATACTTTTTACAAAAGTTAGCATACGTTTACAAACGTGATTGTATTCATATACTATACTAATTTAATGTACATGAACACATGTATATAGTAAAACAATATTCATGCATACTAAATTATATACAATATACACCGATCAAATATGCGCATGGAGATCTCAACATAACTTGTCCTAAATTATATTTGGGTTTACTTGTTATACCTTATCGTGTCCAATTACTCTATTCTTGGAGGATGAGTGCATGGGATATTTTATTCATCTATACCGTTTCTAATTGTATTGGAAGCATTATACAATAATTGTCCTCAACGGGGATCAACTTGTAACAAGTATAATGACCAAATTGAATTACACGGAACCAAAACCGCACTGGCACTCATTCCGTCCAATGCAGTGTCATGTAAAGAGTCATACTTTTGAAATTGTCATCATCGTAATGCATACTATTTAACCTTTGATTTTTCTGAAAGGAACTCAAACATTTATGTGCAAGTTTGACCTGAATATTCTTCACCAGTAACTTTCAAGTTTGCATACCATCCTCCAAAGAAATTGAAAGTTGACACTCCCAAGTCCCAACCAAATAATCGAATGGTTTTGGTTACATTTGATTCTTTTGGAAAGAGTTTAAGGGCCACACTCAATTCAATGAAAATTTGACATTTTGCAGCCAATTATTCTAATGGTTTTGTTTGTATCCCTGGACAAGAATTTATGCTAAGGCATGGGCACTGATGTGCTTGAGATCCCACATTGTATGGTTTGTGAAAGGAAAACTCCAAATTGCGTAGTCATGTGGAGAAAATTAAAAGTCGTTGGAGAGGTTGATGCAATTGTTAACTTATAATATGGGCAAAGGTGGGAAAAGGGTAATTTTTTGAAGAGGCAAATTGGATTGAACCTAATGCATACATGATACAACTGGTTTCTAGCCAAATAAAGGTAAAGCGGATGGCCAAATTCTCAAAAATTGGGAGAGAAAAATGTTATTAGAAGAACAGTTCATTGATAATTGCAGAACCATTTCAGACAGCCAACGTTTAAACATAAAATGTCAAAAACAATTATATCAAGGGAAAATTTTCGTGTTTTTTATATGATGTTGCATAATTATATATACAAACAATAAAGAATCAAATATATGTGTTCTTTCTTTGCTCGAGCCACATATCCTATAGTTCCTCTGATCCCAACAGAGCTGCTTTCTAATGAACTGGGAGGTGAATGAAGATACTTTGCGAGCCCAAAATCTCCAACATGGGCTATGAGATCAGTGTCAAGAAGAATATTGCTTGGTTTAAGATCGCAATGAGCAATCTGCCTGTGGCAACGATGATGTAGGTAATCGAGGGCACAAGCCACATCACTAACAACATTAATTCTTTGAAGAAGGTTCAGTCTATGAAACATCTTCTGCTGATCTTCTTCTGTAGGAATTAAATCAAGATTATTATTTGTTAGTTGGAGTTGGTTGGAATTAGTATAGTTCAGGGCTACGTCTAGCTAATTGAGTTCAAGTCTAACTAGGATGCTTGATTTCCAATTCTAATGTGGTCTCTGATTATGGAGACTTGGTGCTTATATATACATATGTGTAGTACTAGTCTGATGCGTGTGTCATATGTAAAGTAGCCGAGAATTGGAAACAATTTGAGAAGTTTCCCTCCTGAAGCTTTTGTCACCTTTTGTTTCTTTCTTTAGCTGTTCCGTTTGTTATAAACATTCCGCTGCCAAGTTATTCCTTTGAGTGTGTGATTCGCTTATATTATTTTATCCTGTGGGTTTGTTTCCTACAAAGTGGCATCAGAGCTTTGTTTGAGATCCTGAGAAATTAAAATATGGATCCAAATTATTTGCACAATTGTCACGTTTTTATCTTCGATGGTAAAAATGATTTTGAGGTTTGGAGATCGATGATGAAGAATTTTTTCCAAAATATTGGAGTTTGGAATATTGTCGAAACAGGATATACGGAGCCGATCGAAGGTCTAGAATTATCAAGCGATGCAGTTAAAGAATTAGAGAGAAATAGACAGTTGGATTGCAAGGCAATGTACTATCTCAACACTCAAGTCCAGTTGCATGTTGCCAAAAAATTTATACATGCAAAATCGGCAAAAGAGGCTTGGACAATTTTGGTGAACTCAAATCGAGGTGCTGCTAACGTGAGAAAAATCAGATTGCAGGAACTTAGGAGACAATTTGAGTTGGCCCAGATGAAATCCACGGAGTCAGTTAAAGATTTTATTGGCATAATTAAAGAAATTGTCAATGATATGGAGTCCAATGGTGAGAATTTGGAAGAGGTTAGAGTTGTTGAAAAAGTTCTAAGATCTCTAACTACCAAATTTCACACAAAGAAGACGGTCCTTGAAGCCACAAAGGACCTTGACAATTTGTCACTTGCTGAATTGGAAGGTGAATTGCTGACGTATGAGATGTCCCTGAATCAGCAGCCATCGGATACAGTAGAGGAGGTGTTACAAGCCAAGGTAGATCACCCAAAAGGAAAAGAGGGGGTGAATCGTATGGACACAAATCAAAGGGGCCAGAATTTCAGAGGTAGAGAACGTGGAGGCAGAGGTAACTTTCGTGGTCGTGGAAGAGGTAATTATTCTTACCAACCTAGAAATAATTTTAATGGGGATCAGGAAAATAGTCAACAACAAAGTCAAAGAAATAGTTTTCAAAGGCGTGATAGATCTAATGTCCAATGTTATAATTGTGGTAAAATTGGTCATTATCAGAATGAATGTTGGTCCAATGAAGAGGTGTATGCTAAAGTGGCTGAAAATAGTAGTGATAGAGAGGAGACCTTGTTGTTTTCTAGTTCTACATCTGAAGAGTCTATGAAGAATGATTGGTTTATTGATTCTGGTTGTAGTAATCATATGTGTGGTAAAAAGGAGATGTTTTCTGACTTGGATGAATCTTTTCATGCATCTGTGAGATTTGGAAACAATGAAAAAGTGCCTGTTCTTGGCAAAGGGAAAATCAGAATTATCTTGCAAGATGGGTCTTCAAATTATATTTCTGATGTTTTCTATGTGCCAAGTTTATATCATAACTTGTTGAGTTTGGGACAACTGTCTGAGAAAGGTTATGATCTGCATTTTAAATATGGTGATGACACCATAAGTGATAAGAAATTGGGATTAATTGCCAAGGTAAAAATGAACCGTAGTCGTTTGTGGCCTCTTTCTCTTAATTGTGGTGATTTACCTTGCTTTAATTCTGTGACTTGTGATGATTCTTGGTTATGGCATATGCGTTTTGGGTATTTGAATTTTGGGAGTTTGAAATTTCTTGCAAGAAAAAAATTAGTTGTTGGGTTGCCTTCTGTTGAGTTTCCTGACAAGAAGTGTGAGTCTTGTATTTTGGGAAAGAAACACAGGGATCCTTTTCCAAAGGGCAAGGCTTGGAGGGCTAATCGACCGCTTGAACTGATTCATTCAGATTTATGCTCAGTTGAAGTTCCTTCCAATGGTGGTAGTAAGTATTTTATTACCTTCATTGATGATTTCAGTAGGAAGACATGGGTGTATTTTTAAAAAAATAAATCTGATGCATGTGATGTGTTTAAAAAGTTCAAATATTATGTAGAAAAGCAGAGTGATTACTTTATTAAAATTTTGAGAACTGACAGAGGCACTGAGTATCTTGTTTGTGATGACTATTTAGTGGAAAATGGTATAAAACATCAAATGACAGCTAGATAAACACCTCAGCAAAATGGTGTGGCAGAAAGAAAGAATAGGACTGTGATGGACATGGTGAGATCTATGATGCACTCCAAAGGTATTCCTAAATCCCTTTGGGCAGAAGCAATATCTTGTGCTATTTATGTTTTGAACAGGTGTCCTACTAGATGCAATTCTGGGAAAACCCCACAAGAGGTTTGGACTGGCATGAAACCGGATATTTCTCACTTCAAGGTATTTGGCTGTCTTGCATATGCGCATGTTCCAGATCAGTTAAGAAAGAAATTGGATGACAAAGCAGAGAAGTGTATTTTTATTGGATATAGTCATGAGACAAAGGGGTATAAGTTATTCAATCCAAACACAGGAAAGGTGATTGTTAGCAGAGATGTAACTTTTGATGAACATGGAGTTTGGGATTGGTCTAGAAAAGATCTCGAAACATCACCAAAATATCCATCCATTTCTCCCATTATGGGACCGAGTGCTAGTAAGCAAGTAGTGGAGCAAGTTGTGCACTCTTATGGTGATCCCTCACCTTCTACTATTCAGGTTGAGACATCCAGTCGATCACAGAGAGAACGCCGCATGCCAGCCCGATTTGATGATTATGTTGTTGGCACAGATGATGATTTAACTGATGAAGCAATTGTAAATTTTGCTCTTTTTGCAGATTGTGACCCTGTCTCATTTAAAGAAGCTGTCAAAGATGATCGTTGGGTTCGTGCAATGGATGAAGAAATTCATGCCATTGAGAAAAATGATACATGGGAGTTTACCACTATCTCACCTGAAAAGAAGTCAATTGGAGTGAAATGGGTATATAAGACCAAGTATAAGCCAACAGGAGAGGTGGATCGGTTCAAAGCGAGATTGGTTGTCAAAGGCTATAAGCAGAAGGCAGGTATTGATTATTTTGAAATTTTTGCACCAGTTGCCAGACTTGATACTGTTCGTATGATTGTGTCACTTGCTGCAAATAATTGCTGGAAAATTCATCAAATGGATGTGAAATCCGCATTTTTAAATGGTTTTCTTGAAGAAGAGGTATATGTTGAGCAGCCTGCAGGTTATGTTAGAAAGGGTCAAGAAGACAAAGTATATAGATTGAAAAAGGCATTATATGGTTTGAAACAAGCTCCTAGAGCTTGGTACACTCGCATTGATACTTATTTTGTTGAGCATGGTTTTCTGAGATGTCCATATGAGCACACTTTATACATCAAATTCAACCTTGAAGGAGATGTCCTTATTGTATGCTTGTATGTGGATGACTTGATATTCACAGGCAACAATCCCAAACTAATTTCTGAATTCACGGAGGCCATGATTAGTCAATTTGAGATGACAGATTTGGGATTGATGTCTTATTTTCTTGGTATTGAGGTTCATCAGTTGGATGATGGAATTTTTATCTCACAAAGGAAGTATGCAAGTGATATTCTGAAGAAGTTTAAGATGGATGTGGCTAAATCAATGATGACACCGGTTGAGGAAAACTTGAAATTAACCAAAGATGGTACTGGTGATTTTGTTGATGCTACTTATTTTAGGAGGTTGGTGGGGAGTCTCAGATATTTAACTTCTACGAGACCTGACATCACTTATGGAGTTGGTTTGATTAGTAGATTCATGGAGTCTCCACGCCAGTCTCACTTGCAAGCTGCTAAGAGAATTTTGAGATACGTTCAAGGTACATAATCTGACGGTATATTTTATTCATCTTCATATGATAACAACCTTGTTGGATACACTGATAGTGATTGGGCTGGTGACACAATACAAAGGAGAAGCACTTCTGGTTATGCATTTTACTTGGGATCTGGTGTATTTTCTTGGTCCTCAAAGAAACAACAGGTGGTTGCTTTGTCCACAGCAGAAGCGGAGTACATGGCGGCCACAAGTAGTGCTACTCAAGCACTTTGGTTGCGGAAAATGCTTGGATTTTTACAACACAAGCAAGATGGTCCTACCATAATACTTTGTGATAGTTTGTCTGCTATTGAGTTGACAAAAAATCCAGTTTTTCATGGACGCAGCAAGCATATTGACATCAAGTATCATTTTATTCGTGAGTTAGTTCAAGAGCAAGAAATTGCCATTGATTATTGTAGGAGTGAAGATCAAGTAGCTGATATTTTGACAAAGCCGCTCAAATTGGAGATATTCATGAAATTGAAGAAGATGCTCGGCATGGTGAAATTTGAAGATCTTGATTTAAGGGAGGCAATGTAGGAATTAAATCAAGATTATTATTTGTTAGTTGGAGTTGGTTGGAATTAGTATAGTTCAGGGCTACGTCTAGCTAATTGAGTTCAAGTCTAACTAGGATGCTTGATTTCCAATTCTAATGTGGTCTCTGATCATGGAGACTTGGTGCTTATATATACATATGTGTAGTACTAGTCTGATGCGTGCAGCCACGGATTTAAGGGGGGGCTGGTGGGGGCTTAAGCCCCCCCCCAAGCCGCCGGAAAACCCCCTAATACAGGGGATTCCGGCGGCCAGCCCAGCCCAGCCCACTATCTATGCGATCAGATGATATCTTTCTTTGGGGTTTATGGAAATATCTTTCTTTGGGGGTTTATTTGGAGTCAGGTGATCTTTACATCGATTACTAACTTTGTTCTTTGGACCGTTGTTGATGGTAGATGATGGATGGGTACGACCTGTCCATTGGAGGACCTTTGTTTGCAAATTAGTTTTAGTTCAAGGACATTAATGCAATTTAGCTAAAGTATCTAATTCTAAAGATGACATTAATACCCCAATCCAAATCCTCCTGGAACTGTCTGATTCTAAATCCCATTTAATATATATTTTCTGCACAACAGGAGCCCATACAAGAGTGAATGAGAGTGCCAGCTGAGAGCATTACTAAAGCATTTCTGCTAATACATGTTTATTGAGCTAAGGCTAAGGAGCTGTTTCTCATATGCTTTAGCTTTTTCAAAGCAGCTTAAAAAGTGTTTCTCAGAAAGCAGATTTAGATTAAAACTGCATTTCTTTTATAAAAATTTTGAAAAGAGAAAATTGTATTGCAAATGGACCTCCAAGGTTCCATTCCGCAATTGACTTTTCCAACTTTAAGCTCAGTTAAGAGTAAAGGTAAAATGAAACTAGCAGGACTAAATATATTTTGACTCACAAAAAAGCGAATATTTTTGCAACAATTGAAAATGAGCAAATATTGCAGCGTTTTCAACGGATGAAGACTCGCAGAATGCAATTGCCTCCTCTTCGTTATTCGAGTGCAACAACTACCAATACTTCAAGTGTTAATCAATAACAAATTTTTGGGTATGTATAATTATATGTTTTTATTATTTTTATAATTATTGATTCTAAATTTTACTTATTAAATATATTTATTTCGTCACACAAAAAAATTTTTAATACACTTCAGCCCCCCCAAAAATAAATTTCTGGCTCCGTCCCTGGATGCGTGTGTCATATGTAAAGTAGCCGAGAATTGGAAACAATTTGAGAAGTTTGCCTCCTGAAGCTTTTGTCACCTTTTGTTTCTTTCTTTAGCTGTTCCGTTTGTTATAAACATTCCGCTGCCAAGTTATTCCTTTGAGTGTGTGATTCGCTTATATTATTTTATCCTGTGGGTTTGTTTCCTACATCTTCTGTTGGATGCAACCATTTTTCTAGACTCCCATTAGGCATGAACTCACAGATTAAAGCTCTAAATTCATTCCCTTGGAAATCCAGACCAGAGGAAGAACTGACAATCTTCACAAGGTTTCGATGCCGGATGTTTCTCATTGCTTCACACTCAGCACTAAAACTCTTTAAAAGCTCCATGGTGGAAAAGGTTAAAGACTTTGATTGCCACTGCTAAGTTTCCAGCTTCAGTCAGTGTCCCTTTATATACTGAGCCAGTGCTACCAACACCAATTAAAGCTTATTGCTTGAACAAAACTAATAGTCTCATGCTTAAGTAAAAGAACAAAATATACAGTTGAACTCCATTAAATTTGGCTAGTCTTGAACACTTTAAATAGAAATGTTGTTAAATATTATGGGTTTCTACATAATATCCGAGATATTTTACATATTGTTTGTATCACAAACAATACTACAAGTTTCTACCTAAATATATATCACAAACAATATATATATATATATATATATATATATATATATATATATAGTTAGTTAGTCTCGCAAACACATCTTCTAACTACTTTTTTTCTTAATATTCTTAACTGTCTTTTAATTTCACATACATTACACCATAAAAAACGCTAGTGTTATTCCAAATAATATTTTCTAACAATCTCCTATCCAAACATTTTCTTTACATCTTTCACATGAATTCGTCCTGGTTGTATTAGATAAATCCAAAATCTTGTAATTTTTCCTGTAATTTGATTATTTGATCATCTCAATTTGTATGTTTGAATCATCAAGAAAAAATGGTGGTGATTAGGACTGTTAACTATTAACATCATAGGACTGGCGATTGATTACAAAGCTACATCATGGTGAAGAGTTTAGGTAGGGGTTTTGATCAATCTACCTATATATATACACACATATGTATATTAATCCCAATAGGTTTCTTGAGACTAGTCCACTTGAACAATGTCACTTCACCAAAAGTTGAGACGATGATGTTTTGTTGCAACCAGATCATAAATTATTGGGAAAATTGGAAAAAGGGCAGAGACGGATTCGAAAATTATAAGAAGGGGGTAAGTTTTTGATATACTGTTATAGGAAAAAAATTTATTATTTTTGAAATCCTTAAAAAAAAACATGTTGGAATTGAAATGACCAAATGTGGCAACCCCGATAAAAGATTTTAGATTTTAATTATCTACACGTATGCCTCCAATACAGTGTCATGTAAAAGATTGAGGAGGCTTGAGATCGCAGAGGTTTTGAGTTTAAATCCTTCCCTTATTCTTTTCGATGTCTTAAATTCCATCCTTCCACTATGGGGATTAAAAAAAAAAAATGAAAGGGTCAAAGTTTTGAGATTAATTCTGGGATGAAGTGAAAGGCAGGCCTCTCTCAAACTAGGGTTAAATGCACTAGACCTCTTAATGTTTAGGGTGATTTGAATTTTTTCCCCTGACATTATCTTTATTGCACTTTTTTCCCTCCCCTAAGCCACATCAACTTTTTTCCTTAAAAAAAAAGGGTTCCAATTTCTTATTTCTATGCATTCTTGTTCATACTGCCCAAACTTCTCCTATCATCCATACTTTTAGTGCTGAAATTTTATTTTATTTTATTTTTTTTGAGAAATCAAGAAATAAATTTCCAAAATATTCCACTTCTATTAGAAAAATCACCAAATTAAATAAATTCAAAACTTTGTTATTATCCAAAATATTCCTCCTCAGGTTATGAACATTAATAAGTGAAGGTAATATAGAAATATGGTAATACATCCCTTATATGCATTCCGTGGACAGTTAAAAACTTTGATAACAATTTTAAAAATAAGATTTACTCTTTTTCGTTAATCATTCTATAGTTTTTTTCCACACGAAACGACTTATGTCACATTAGACAATACAGAATGAATTCAGATGCAAAAACTAGTAGTCAACCAAATTCACATTCATATACATGTGCGAAAAGGCTAGTGTTAAATGCAATGTGGTGAAAATTGGGGGATTTGATCAAATCAAATGTAAAGCCAAGAAGAGTAAAAGTTCATTTACATCAAAATGAGAGATTAAAAAAAATAGGCTCTTTTCAGGCTTTCTAATGAGGATCATAATACAAACCTTTGAGTACGCTATGAATTTCCAAGGTTTTTCTGTTTATTCGAGCTATTTTAAAGCTCTGCCATGGTAAACGTGTCCTTGATAGATTTTAATCTGCAAACAACTTGCGTCATATTTATTCTATCTTCTGGCAAGTGGATGGAGCAAGCCAAGCCAACTTTAAGCAATGAAATCAAACACTGCTCTGGTAAACTGCTTTTTGTTTCTCCTAGTGAAATGCATATGCTATTGGCTGCTGTAGCCCTTTTGTAGTCTTCGCAAAGAAGTACTGGATCTACAATATCCATCACATGCTCAGGAGTTGCCATTTCAACGTATCTATGAAGATCAAGGCCTCCGGCGAACAAAGGATGCGTGGGCTTCTTCCCTGTCATCATCTCCAGCATTAGGATCCCAAAGCTGTAGACATCTCCACTACTTGATACCTCGGCATCTAAGCCGTACTCTGCATTAATGTTGAAGCTTTTCAGGCAACAAAAAATGTCAAAAATAACTTGTGTATCAAGGGAAAATTTTCGTGTTTTTTATATGATGTTGCATAATTATATATACAAACAATAAAGAATCAAATATATGTGTTCTTTGTTTCCTGGAGCCACATATCCTATAGTTCCTGTGATTCCAACAGAGCTGCTTTCTAATGAACTGGGAGGTGAATGAAGATACTTTGCGAGCCCAAAATCTCCAACATGGGCTAGGAGATCACTGTCAAGAAGAATATTGCTTGGTTTAAGATCGCAATAAGCAATCTGCCTGTGGCAATGATGATGTAGGTAATCGAGGGCACAAGCCACATCAATAACAACATTAATTCTTTGAAGAAGGTTCAGTCTATGAAACATCTTCTGCTGATCTTCTTCTGTTGGATGCAACCATTTTTCTAGACTCCCATTAGGCATGAACTCATAGATTAAAGCTCTAAATTCATTCCCTTGGAAATCCAGACTAGTGGAAAAACTTACAATCTTCACAAGGTTTCGATGCTGGATGTTTCTCATTGCTTCACACTCAGCACTAAAACTCTTCAAGGCTCCATGGTGGAAAAGGTTAAAGACTTTGATTGCCACTGCTAAGTTTCCAGCTTCAGTCAGTGTTCCTTTGTATACAGAGCCAGTGCTACCAACGCCAATTAGATTCTCTTCAGAGAAACCATTAGTGGCATGGAAAAGCTGTCTGTAGTTGACTTCCAGGAATAATCTTCCTGATAAGTTTGGTTTTATCATTCTCTTCTTCGATGGCAACTGTATTAGGAAAATTGAGATTGTGATTACTCCAATGAACAGAATCGTAGTTGTAGATACGACTGGTATGAGGACCCCGAGAAGCTTCTTATTTTTCTTTGACTCTCTTAGGGGCTGACACTTTGGTAGCTGTAGTTGGGGAATGCCTCCACAGAGTCTTTTGTTCCCAACAACTGATATAGCACTAGCATTTCCAAAAATGCCTTGTGTTGGGAACTCGCCCACAAAATCATTGAAGGACAAATTCAGGGACTTTATGGACATTCTTACTAAAAATTGGGGGATTGGTCCAGAAAAATTGTTACTAGAAAGGTTAAGATTTTGAATACCTTTCAAAGAACTGATAAATTCTGGAAAAGATCCCTGGAAAGAGTTACCAGCAAGGGAAAGGATTTCAAGGCTACTACAACCACCAAAGGTCCCAGGAATTTCACCTGACAGGTGGTTTTCTGAAAAATCCAATCCAGCTAAATTTTTCAAGTTGCCAACCTCTGATGGTATGGTTCCAGATAAATGATTCTGAGAAAGATCTAATGAAATGGACAGGGAAGATATCCCAAAAATCTCTTTTGGTATCAAACCACTGAAGTTGTTTTGAGAAAGTCCTAAGAGTAACAACTGCTGGCAATTTCCAAGAGCTGGTGGTATGGTTCCCTCCAAGTTGTTATCATCTAAATATAGTTCATTCAGCAATGAGAGGTTTCCTAAAGACTCCGGAATTTCTCCTGACAATTTGTTGGAAATAGGAGCCAGCTGCTGAAGCTTTTGAAGATTACCAAATGTACTTGGGATTGTGCCTGTGAGTTGATTCCTTTCAAGATACAAAGTCTCTATGCCAATGAGATTACCTAATGTTGAAGGTATCCCTCCATATATTTGATTTCCGCCAAGTGCCATATAGTACAAGAATCGGGATGATAAGTTGCCGGTCCTTTTGGGCAAGACTCCCTTTATTTGGTTGTTCTGTAGGCTCACTGCAACCAAAATTGCTGCAGTTTGTCATGGTACTCAGAAACTGCATCCCATCCCTTACTTCCTCACTCCCGAAATTATTACTGGATGCCGCTTGTGTTTTAAAATTGTGCAGACTTCCAAAATCAACTGCTATCTGAATCCATTGTTTCCAATGTCAATCCAGCCTAGCTCAGTGGCATTCGACAGTGAAGCTGGATGTAACCCTGTGAGCTGATTGTCTCTCAACTGGAGATAGTCAAGATGAGGAAGCATGAAACCTAATGCTGAAGGAAGACTTCCATGTAGTTGATTACTAGTATAATTGATAATATCAATTACATTACATATACTAATATACATTGTATAACAACTATAAGTAATAATAATATTATTATAAGTTTGTAACTAATTAAATTAAATATTACACATATACATATATATATATATACATTATATAATAATTATAAATAATAATAATATTATTATAAGTTTGTAACTAATTAAATTAAATATTACATATATACATATAAATAAATAAATAAATAAATAAATAAATATATATATATATTCTAACGAGTGGCGGATCAAGGGAGTCCGCCTCACCCCCCATCCTATTAGCCCCCATGGTTGTCATTCCTAGTTTTGAATCTTTTGCCTTATTCCTTTCGACTTCTTAAATTCTACCCTTTTCGACTTCTTAAATTCTACCATTCCACTATTGGGATTAAAAAAAAAATTGAAAGGGTCAAAGTTTTGAGATTAATTCTGGGATGAAGTGAACCCCTCTCAAACTACGGTTAAATGCACTAAACCTCTTAATGTTTAGAGTGATTTGAATTTTTTTCCCCTACATTATCTTTATTGCACTTTTTTCCCTGGCCTAGGCCACATCAACTTTTTGCCTTTAAAAAAAAGGGTTCCAATTTCTTATTTTTATCCATTCTTCTTCATACTGCCCAAACTTCTCCTATCATCCATATTTTTAGTGCTGAAATTTTATTTTCTTTGTTTTTTGAGAAATCAAGAAATAAATTTCCAAAATATTCCACTTCTATTAAAAAAATCATCAAATTAAATAAATTCAAAACTTTGTTATTATCCAAAATATTCCTCCTCAAGTTATGAACATTAATAAGTGAAGGTCATATAGAAATATGGTTATACATCCCTTATGCATTCCGTGGACAGTTAAAAACTTTGATAACAATTTTACTAAAAAGTTTTACATGGTACTCTTTTTTGTTAATCATTCTATAATTTTTTTCCACACAAAATGACTTATGTCACATTAGACAATACAGAATGAATTCAGATGCAAAAACTAGTAGTCAAAATAATAACTATAGTATTTTTGCAATGCGATGTATGTAAGATAAAAAAATGATTGAAAAGATAAAGAAAATATAGTATGTTGAAAAATGTGTTTGCGATGCAAGCAAACAATTTTTTGACAAATAATTCCTATCCAAACACCCCGGCATTTTTCTTTCTTTCTTTCTTCTTTTCCCTGAACATCTGGTTATACACGTATGGATTTAATCTGGAAACTTAGAGCTTGATCCAACTTCATCTTGAGCCCATGCTAAGCCTTTTTCTGCTGATTTTCACCATTGTTATGCATCCCATTCTACTACTGCTACAGAAAACCATCAATTATAGCTGAATCTTAACCCAATGTCCAACATTTTTCAAAGGCTCATACTATATGGATTGGATCATAATGCAATAGCAAGATGAAAGACTGAAATCTCTTACCCCCGCCCCCCCCTCTCCCAAAACAAAACAAAAACAACCTTCTTGTAATTCAATGTTCCTCAGATCATTAAGCAAAAGGTCAGTCATTGCTGCTTAAAGATTGTCACACCTGAAGTTAATTAGTTCACTGCCACACACTGACAACATATAAACATTATTAACTTGAGTTGATCCGAAACAAGAAACTGTTATTTAAGCATTAAGGTGAATTGAACAATTTACTTTCAACTCATTCGAGAATGTGCGAAAAGGCTAGTGTTAAATTGACTTGATTAACTGCAATGTGGAGAGTAAATTGGGGGGATTTGATCAAATCAAATGTGTAAAGCCAAGAAGAGTAAAAGTTCATTTACATTAAAATGAGAGATTCGTGGATCATAATACAAACCTTTGAGTACACTATGAATTTCCATGGTTTTTCTGTTTATTCGAGCTATTTTAAAGCTCTGCCATGGTAAATTTGTCCTTGATAGATTTTAATCTGCAAACAACTTGCGTCATATTTATTCTATCTTCTGGCAAGTGCATGGAGCAAGCCAAGCCAACTTTAAGCAATGAAATCAAACACTGCTCTAGTAAATTGCATTTTGTTTCTCCTAGTGGACTGCTTCTGTTATTGGCTGCTGTAGTTCTTCTGTGATCTTCACACAGAAGTACTGGATCCACAATGTCCATCACGCGCTCAGGAATTGCCATTTCAACATATGTATGAAGATCAAGGCCTCCAGTGAACAAAGGATGTGTGGGCTTCTTCCCTGTCATCATCTCCAGCAATAGGATTCCGAAGCTGTAGACATCTCCATTACTTGATACCACGGCACCTAAGCCATACTCTGCATTAATGTTGAAGCTTGTCAGACAGCCAAAGTATGAATTGTCAAAAATAGCTCAGTTTTAAAATTTGTTGTTTTGTATACGATGTTGAATGAACATAGGTAAGAAAGATTAATTTAAAAAAATCAGTCAGATTTGTACTTTCTTACCTGGAGCTACATATCCAATAGTTCCTCTGATTCCAGCAGAGCTCGTTTCCTGTAAATTTGGAGCTGAATGAACATATTTTGCCAGCCCAAGATCTCCAACATGGGCTGCCAGATCGCTGTTCAGTAGAACATTACTTGGTTTTAGATCGCAATGAACAATCTGCTTGTGGCAATGGTGATGTAGATAATCAACGGCACAAGCCACATCAATAGCAACATTAATTCTCTGAAGAAGGTTTGGTATAGGAAAAATGTGCTGCTGATGTTCATCTGTTCGATGCAACCGAGTTTCTAGACTGCCGTTGGGCATGAACTCGTAGATTAAAGCTTTAAAATCATTCCCTTGGAAATCCAGACCTGAGGAAGAACTTATAATCTTCACGAGGTTCCGATGCCGGATGTTTCTCATTGCATCACACTCAGCAATAAAACTCTTGAAGGCTCCATGGTGTTGAAGGTTAAAGACTTTGATAGCCACGGACAAGTTTCCTCCTTCAGTCAGCACTCCTTTGTATACGGAGCCAGAGCTACCAGTACCAATTAGATTTTCTGCAGAGAAACCATTAGTAGCTTGAACAAGCTGTCTGTAGCTGACTCTCAGGAAGAGTCTACCTGAGAAGTTTGGTGACTTTGGTTGGGTCCTTCTCCTTTTAAATGACCGTAGTCGGAAAATTGAGATTGAGATTACCACTATCACCAGGAATGAACTTGTAATTACCACCGGCATGATGAACCTGAGAGGCTTCATATTTTTCTTTGACTCTCCTAGAGGGTGGCACTTTGGCAGCTGTAGTTCAGGAATGCCTCCACAGAGTCTCCTGTTCCCAACAACTGATACTGCACTGGCATTTCCAAAAATACCTTGTCTTGGCACCTCACCCGAGAAATCATTGAAGGACAAATTCAGGGCCTTTATGGACATTCTTACTAAAAATTGGGGGATTGGTCCAGAAAAATTGTTACTAGAAAGGTTAAGATTTTGAATACCTTTCAAAGAACTGATAAATTCTGGAAAAGATCCCTGGAAAGAGTTACCAGCAAGGGAAAGGATTTCAAGGCTACTACAACCACCAAAGGTCCCAGGAAGTTCACCTGACAGGTGATTTTGTGAGAGATCCAATCCAGCTAAATTTTTCAAGGTGCCAACCTTCGATGGGATTGTTCCAGATAAACTGTTCTGAGAAAGATCTAATGAAATGGACAGGGAAGAAATCCCAAAAATCTCTTTTGGTATCGTACCACTCAAGTTGTTTTGAGAAAGTCCTAGGAGTAACAACTGCTTGCAGTTTCCAAGAGCTGGTGGAATGGATCCCCCCAGGTGGTTATCAGCTAAATATAGTTCATTCAACAGTGAGAGGTTTCCTACAGACTCTGGAATTTCTCCTGACAATTTATTGGAATGAAGAGACAGCCGCTGGACTTTATGAAGATAACCAATTGTACTAGGAACCGTCCCTGTGAGTTGATTACTGTCAAGAAATAAAGTCGTTAAGCTGATGAGATTACCTACCGTTGAAGGAATTTCTCCGTATATTTGGTTTCCACCAAGTAACAAGTATTGGGATGATAAGTTACCGATACTGTTGGGCAAGATCCCCTTTAGTTGGTTGCCACCCAGGTCAATTGCAAGTAATTGGCTGCAGTTTGTCATGGTACTGAGAAACTGCAATCCATCCAGTACATCCCCACTTCCAAAATTATTATCTAATGCAAATAGCAAACCAAAATTTTGCAGGCCTCCAAAATCAACTGTTATTCTGCCGCTGAATCCATTGTTTCCAATGTCAATCCAGCCTAGCTCAGAGGCATTTGACAAAGAGGCTGGAAGTATCCCCGAGAACTGATTGTCTCTCAACTGGAGATACTCAAGCTGAGGAAGCATGAGACCTAATGCTGAAGGAAGAGTTCCATGTAGCTGATTGCTTGGCAGAGACAGACCCTCCAGTTGAGAAAGATTATAGACAGAAACGGGGATGTTACCATTTAGTCTGTTATCGCCAAGTCCAATGCCTTTTAACCTTTTCAACTGACCTAATACTTCGGGAATTTTTCCCTCCAAATGATTTGCAGCCGCAGATAGGAGACTCAGGGAAGTAAAATTCCCCATGGAAGGAGGGATATTTCCTGTTAGGTTATTGTCGCGAATTGCGAGGGATTTAAGGTTCCTCAGGGAACCAAATTCTGGTGGTATACTCCCAACTAGCTTGTTGAAGCCTAGGCTAAGATGCAAAAGCTTGAAGCACTGGGATAGATTGCCTGGAATTTCGCCTTCCAGGGAGTTCCATGACAGATTCAGTTCCTGCAGCCTGAAGAGATTTCCAAACTGGGGCGGGATTCCACCTTGGAAGGTGTTGTTACTTAGCATCAACGTACGAAGAAAGCTGAGGTTTCCAAGAAAAGGTGACAAGAAGCCAACCAAGCCTCTGCTTTGAAGATCTATGCTGGTCACTCTTTTGTGCTTGCGACCGCATAGAATTCCCTTCCACGAGCAGAAATCAGAGTCATTCCATGAGTTCATAATCCCATAAGGGTCATGTTGAATTTTTGACTTGAAATCCAATAAAGCAACAGAATCACGATCACGATCACGATTACGTGCTTCTCTTCTGGCCATGGTTTTTGTGGAAGCCGTGTCCAAAGGAAGATTTTTGGCATGCAACACCAATACTGTCAGCAGTGCTAGCGCGAGACAAATCCTTTCAGTTGCATGAATTGAGATTAAAAATCTTGCCATTGTCCAGAGTGGAATTGTGGATGAGATTCCCTCTCGAGTAGGAAAATACTTGCAGTAGACTAGTGAAATTTGATAATCAGTACATAGGTTACTCCGTTTGTGCAAGGACAGATTCAAGCATTGATAGATTGAGGTTAGATGCTAGTCAAAATGCATTGAGGGCTAGACTTGAGTCCTGGGAATTGACCGCAGACTTTACGCCCAATCATTCCGGATAACGCTTGCATTTTAGAGTAACCAGACTCCAGCTTAAGTTCTTTGTTTCTAAATGAAAAGCTGTACAATAAACCTTAGTAGACTCGGGACCAATACGACTGTAAACTATTAATTAGGTTTTTGCGTACATTTGACCGTATAATTGACGTTTGATACAATTGGTACGATTATTATACTTTTTACAAAAGTTAGCATACGTTTACAAACGTGATTGTATTCATATACTATACTAATTTAATGTACATGAACACATGTATATAGTAAAACAATATTCATGCATACTAAATTATATACAATATACACCAATCAAATATGCGCATGGAGATCTCAACATAACTTGTCCTAAATTATATTTGGGTTTACTTGTTATACCTTATCGTGTCCAATTACTCTATTCTTGGAGGATGAGTGCATGGGATATTTTATTCATCTATACCGTTTCTAATTGTATTGGAAGCATTATACAATAATTGTCCTCAACGGGGATCAACTTGTAACAAGTATAATGACCAAATTGAATTACACGGAACCAAAACCGCACTGGCACTCATTCCGTCCAATGCAGTGTCATGTAAAGAGTCATACTTTTGAAATTGTCATCATCGTAATGCATACTATTTAACCTTTGATTTTTCTGAAAGGAACTCAAACATTTATGTGCAAGTTTGACTTGAATATTTCTTCACCAGTAACTATCAAGTTTGCATACCATCCGAAGAAATTGAAATTTGACACTCCCAACCAAATAATCGAATGGTTTTGGTTACATTTGATTCGTTGGAAAGAGTTTAAGGGCCACACTCAATTCAATGAAAATTTGACATTTTGCAGCCAATTATTCTAATGGTTTTGTTTGTATTCCTGGACAAGAATTTATGCTAAGGCATGGGCACTAATGTGCTTGAGATCCCACATTGTATGGTTTGTGAAAGGAAAACTCCAAATTGCGTAGTCATGTGGAGAAAATTAAAAGTCGTTGGAGAGGTTGATGCAATTGTTAACTTATAATATGGGCAAAGGTGGGAAAAGGGTAATTTTTTGAAGAGGCAAATTGGATTGAACCTAATGCATACATGATACAACTGGTTTCTAGCCCAAATAAAGGTAAAGCGGATGGCCAAATTCTGAAAAATTGGGAAAGAAAAATGTTGTTATTAGAAGGACAGTTCATTGATAATTGCAGAACCATTTTTTTGGTCCTCGATACACCGGGGAAAAGTTGCGAGTATTAACTTCTATTCTTCGAGTTAGTGAAAGGGGTGCATTAGAGTCAATTGGAGATCGAGTAGTACACTACTTAAATTCGATTTGAGTTAAAAAAAATTTGGACTTGAACACGAGTTTAAACTTATTGAACTCTTGAGAGTTGTGCAAGAGATAGAGTTCAATTTTGATTTTTTTTACCTTGCTCGAACTTGATCAAATCGAGCCCAATCAAGTTTAATCGAGTCCAATCAAATTTAAGTAGTATAAATTTATATTTTATATTATTTTATACAAAGGGCAAGATAGACTTTTACACTAATAAATAAAAATTTTTAAAAAATATAAATGTGAAGCACAATTAAATTGGATTAAGTTCGACGAGCTTTCGAACTTAACATATTAGGTTTGGACTTGAACTCGTCAAGTTATTTGAATTAATTGAATTCAAGCACAAAGTCAATCAGCGTGAGTTTGAACTCAAATTTTGACCGTATAAGTTAGCGAGTTACTCAATTGACTTCCAATCGTTTTGCACTTAAGAACGGACCCTTAGCGTCACAAGACTCGCAACCAATAACGTGAATGGGAAAATCGAATAGAAATGTACATTACTGAGTGGAAACGTGTATTATATGAAGTCAAATTATGTGCACATTTTTTTATCTCACATGTGCTACAAGTTTGGTATACACTAAAAGAGGGAGAAGTAAAGGCATATTGCGTTTTAAATCCTCATATTTTTTGTTACTCCACAAAGTGGTAAGTTTACAATAAAAACATTGGCCAGAAAAAATTTTATACTTATGTTCTGAGTTAGGCATGAGAAAACACAATTTAAACCACCAAAATATTAAGAGTTAAATTTTCTATTTCTGCCTTAATTATACCCAATTGTAGTTAGGCATTTACTGCACTTTGCCCCTGATAAATCATTTTATCAACAACTTGTCCTCTAAGACTAGCGGCTAACTATATAGGATAATTTTACCGTCCAAGAGCATAAGAAACAAATCTTTTATACCCTTGCATATTTAGTGCACTACCACATTTGCCCTTTCTTATCCATTTTTTCCTTTTCTTTTTCATCTCTTATGAATGTATTGCTGCTTTTCTCACACTAGTTACAATCATTCGTATAAAAATATTTTTCTATTTAGCCTTATTTTAATTTATTGTAAGTTTTAATTTGTTACATTCATTTTAGAAATTGGTTAGTCACTATGCGTTTTAGAGCTGAATTACTTGACTAAATATGATTTAAAATTAAAAGCCACGTCTTTTCATTGTGATGTATTTTTAATGCGATAGGGGAAAAAACACGGAAACTCGTAGAAAGAACTTAATTTATTTTCTTTTTAAGTTGTTGAAGAATAATCTTAGTCAATGAAATCAACATTTTGAAAGGGAGGAGTTAGTATTCTTAGTTACTTGTATTCGTTAATTACGCAGGTATCTTGGTATATGATGAATTCACTATTAAAAATGAAAAATTTAAAACAAAAAACAAAAATGATTATCATTGTTAAAAAAAAAAAAAAGAATGATCCGACATGACTTGAAAAAAATAATATTTTGAGTTTCCTAAATAGTAGGGCAAGGGGGAAAATGGTGGCATGGCAAATTGAGAAGAGAAAAGAAAATTTGAAAAAAAAAAATAGGTTAGTTCATATGTTGTATACACTGATAGTATACATAAAATTAGTCACATATACTAATTACTAAAGGCAATCGATATATCTTTTGCCATATTTTCTGATGGAGAAATCAATAATTACTGGCCGTTAATTCTTGGGGTAAAGTGATGATAAAATAATCTCAGGTGGGGCAAACTACCACTTACCCCCAAGTACTAGGAGGTCTAGTGTAATTAACTTTTTTTTTTTTTAAGAGACTCCTGGAACGAGGACTGAGCGGAGTCATGATCGAAGCAGGCGAAAGTAGTCAACTTTCGACGACAAAAACCGCGTTAAAATAATCACTCTTTCAACTGTTTCTGTCCACTGCCAATCTTTCAAGTTTATCATTTGCTAATTCTCTTCCACTAAACAACACGTTTTCGCCAAACTTTCCACATCCAGCTTCAATTTTTCTCCCCTTCAGATAGTGACTGCAGTGTTTTACTCAGCTATTTGCTGCATCCCTTTTCTTTAAATATCTTTGTCTATCCAAAAAAAAAAAACACAAAATTTCCAGTGGTAATTCATCAAGAAAGCCATGGCTGCTGCAACTGCAATTTTTCAGTACATTTTTTTACTCATTCTTGTTTATCAATTTGACCAATCGTACGGTCAGCAAAGCTATCTTAACAACAAACAGTTTGATTGTAACGTAAACTGGAGCACAGCGATGGGATTTAAATGCAATGGAGCAGCTAAATCTTGCAGGTCATACCTGACTTTCAGGGCAACTTCAACCTACAACAGTCCAGTCACCATAGCTTATTTGTTGGATACAGATGCGACTGAAATTGCCAGAATCAACAATGTTTCGGATGTGGGCAGAATTCCTTCTGGTACTTTGATCATTGTTCCTGTAAATTGTTCTTGTTCTGGTGAATTTTATCAGCATAATGCAAGTTATGTGTTGAAAGGAACCGTGGAGACTTATTATGCTGTTGCTAATGAAACTTATCAAGGTTTGACTACTTGCCAGTCACTGCAAGCTCAGAATTCGTATAATTTCAGGAATTTGAAAGTGAATATGAAGCTTAATATTCCAGTTAGGTGTGCTTGTCCTACCAAAAATCAGACTGCCTCTGGATTTAAGTATCTTTTAGCTTATCTTATAACATGGGGTGATTCTTTTGAGGCTATTGCTAGCATGTTTAATGCTGATGTGCAGAGTATATATGCTGCTAATGAGTTGTCTCCTAACCATCTTATTCATCCCTTCAATCCTCTTTTGATCCCATATAAATCTGAGCCTACTTATATCAATACCTCATTGCTTTCATTTCACCTACCTCCTTCCCCTCCACAGCTGCCTGTGGTGCCTGCACCACCTACTAGTAATAACTCCTCTCGCAAATGGGTTTTTATTGGAGTTGGAATTGGTGTTGGTGTTTTGCTGCTTTTATTGGTTGGCTTTCTTGTTTGGTTCCTGCGGTATAGGCACCGGAAAGGTACTTCACTGGCAGAGACTAAGGATCACGGTGATAACAACTTTGCTTCTGAATCTGTTGATGTTTACAGGGCTTTGCCAGAATCAGAAAGTAAGTCATGGTCTGAAGGGGTTAAGTTTGCAATTGAAAGTCTCACTATGTATAAGTATGAGGAATTGCAGCATGCCACAGGTTCTTTCGCGGAAGCCAACAGAATCAGGGGATCCGTTTATCGAGGCAATTTTAAGGGGGATTATGCAGCAGTGAAGATGATAAAAGGGGAGGCACTAGAGGAGATTAATGTACTCAAGCAAATTAGTCATTCAAATATAATAAGGCTTTCTGGTTTCTGTTTGCATGATGGTAACACATACCTTGTGTATGAGTATGCAGAGAAAGGTGGCTTGAGTGATTTGTTGCATTCTCAGAATAAAGAAAGTGATAGCTATGGTCTACTTGAAAAGGAAGGTTATTCTTCTTCATGTACATTGAATTGGAAACAGAGGGTTCAGATTGCTTATGATGTTGCTGATGCTGTAAATTATCTTCACAATTATGCTAATCCTCCTTACATTCATAAGAATTTGAAAAGCAGCAACATTCTTTTGGATGGTAACATGAGGGCCAAGGTTTCCAATTTTAGTCTTGCAAGGCCTTTGAATGCTGACAACCAAAATGAAGGGAGCTTGAATGTGCAAATGACAAGGCATGTTATTGGGACTCATGGTTATATGCCGCCAGAGTACATCGAGAACGGATTGGTGACCCCAAAACTTGATGTGTTTGCCATTGGAGTGGTGATTTTGGAGCTATTATCTGGAAGGGAGGCAATCCGTCATCAAGGTGAAGTGGGAAAGCTTGGGGAAGAGGAGTTACTCTATGCAACTATTAATAAGGTGTTAGATGGGGAAAACGTGAGGGAAAAGCTACAAGACTTTATGGATCCTCAATTCAGAAATGAGTACCCATTAGACTTGGCCCATTCAGTTGCTCAACTGGCTAGGAATTGTGTGGCTTATGATCTCAATACTCGTCCCCCGATGGCTGAGGTTTTTGTGACACTGTCCAAGATTCTTTCCTCATCTTTGGACTGGGATCCTTCAGATGAACTTGAACGCTCTAGATCACTAGATCATGCCAGATAGCATAAGAAGCTAATGCAATCTTTGTTTTATCATAGCATGATCAGAGAAAATCAAATGGTGAGCATTGGCCTGGCCAGCTTTCGTTGCCTAATAGTCTCAATATACCATGTTTCTGATAATAGGTACATCCTGTGCACAGGTTTCACCTAATGTATTTATTTGTCACTTCTAGCTTGTATTGGTCTTTCAGATCTAAAGGAAACCCCTGTTGTGCATTTTTTTTCATGTATTTGCTGCCATTAGTGCAGCATCCTCTGAATGAATGAAATTCTCTTATTTATTTAAAAAAAAAAAAAAGAAAACTTGTAATGCCAAGTGAAGTTTGTTGATGTAATTAGTAGCTTATCTCCTGCTAGCTTGTCATGCATGAAGTGATGACAAACTTGTTAAATATACTAGGTGTATAGTACAAAGTTTGTTGAAGAGCAAGTTGCACAATAAGATTGCTTTGAATAAAGCCACAGTGCAGTACCACTTTCACACTGTTTTCTTTGAATTGATTAAAGCATATTTCAGACTTTCATCCGTGGAATACAATTGCGAAATTATCTTGACCTGTGCTGTGAAAAGTTTTGAGTACCTAAATTATTATTTCAGGTTCTATCCAAATTGTCAATATCTAAGTAGAATTGAACTCAATTTGTTACATTCTGCAGCAAATGATACGGAAAATATAGGTAGTAAGGTAGTAAGCCAGTAAAGCATACCATGCCAAGAGAGGTAGATGGGAACCGTGACCAACATTTTGAATTTGGAAAGGCCAGAGAAATACTTGGACAAATACATTATACATGGATTTAATGGGCATTCAGGTAGTAGATGGTTGTCAAATTATAGAATCAACATAAAAGAAGATGATAAATTGACGTCTGCAGAGCCTCCAAGGTCCAAAGTCAACTGCCCAAATCTAAAATAGAAATAGATGGAGCAGATCAAATGTCTGAGTCTGTCGACTAAATAATAATTTGTCACTAGCCCACCATCCAAGTTTTCAGCACCTTCTATCTCTGATTTCCAGTATACGTGCATGCGACTAATGAATTTGATCTTCTCTTATTAATGCTAGCATGATTTTCAACAGAAACTATACTGGTTATGGTAACAGATAGATCATAGGTGGCTAGAATTTATACTTCTGGGAAAGGCTGGTCACAGCTACTCTGTGGAGGGAGGATCTTCGCCATAGTGGTCAAAGGTCTCCCAGTGCCCTTTCCTCAGCATCATTATCATCATTTTCCTCCTTCAGTTTAAGTCCTTCACCCAACTTCTCAATTTCGCTTTTAAGGACTTCATTTACTTATCTTCAAATTCTCCAAGCAACAAATTACTTAAGCAAGTCCAATCTCATCAAGCAAGGTCAATCAGGGAATCTCTTTTATGGTGTTTTGGCAGGTGGGACTCAAGTAGTTGTTAAGCAAATTGATATGTCATTGGTTAAGAAAGAATTGTATTTCATTTCAGAATTGGTAGTACATGGGAAGTTATCTGATTCTGTATTTGTCCCTCTTCGGGGCATTGCTTGGACTCTGAAAATGAATAGTTTCTGGTTTTTAAGTATATGCCTAACAAAGACTTGTCAAGTTGTCTGCCCATGGAAGTTGTTTCAGATTATGATAAAGCATTACCATGGTTGGATTGGACTGTGAGGTTGAAGATTGCAAGTGAAGCTGCTGCAGCTCTGTCTTTTCTACATCACGAATGTGTTCCATCCCTTGTTCACAGGTAGCACAAGTATTTTTTCATTTAATGTGCTAGATTCCTTTATTCATTTTTATTTTTTCTGTTTAATAAGGAAGAGGGTTATTTGATTTTCAGATTATTGTGTTGTGGTGTTCACCTGGCATTCTTGTGTTTTGCTTCTTGTAGAGGTATTCAATCTAGCAGCATACTTCTTGATGACAAGTTTGAAGTGCGATCAGGAAGCCTTTGTTACATCTCTGATGAAGAACAAAGGATCAGTCAAGATAAGTTGCACTCTATAAGAATCAGTCGGAAAGCGATTCCCAAGTTCCTGCAGTTCCCAAAGTTATTAATGATGTGATACTTATTCTATTTTGACCAATATTTTGATAAAATATCAAAGTTTAGCCATGCCTTAGTAATTTAAATGGAGAAACAAACTATACAAGAAGAACTTGGGAAGTAAATTTTTCATTATTGTAGAGGCATAATTTTTGTTTTCAATTTCATTGGAAAAGTTGATGGATTTTGATGCAAGCAGGAGGATCCAAGCACAAAATGTTGGTACATGACTTATCTAGTGTGACAGAAACCTACCTTTGTATGGTGGAAGTTTGGCCTAGATCCTTGCCAATTTCATCATTACCTGAAAATTGAGTAGAGACAAAATGATATGTAGCCTGGCCAGCTATAAATGTCCTTAAGAAACTATGCTAAAATATGAGTAATTCATCCTTTTCAACCCCAGCTAGTACCTACATTTACCAGATTTTGCTATGAAGCTCACTGTAAAGCACTTGATTTAAGAAATATAGTTTATCGGCTACCAAAAAGTAGAACCTTTTGGAAGCTTGTCAGAAACTTACTCTTCTTCTCCATGCCACATGATACTCCATTTTTGGCCATACTTTAATCTTCAAGCCCCCAGTTTATCTGTCTCTCCGAGAACCAGTAGTGGATTTTTTTTTGTTTTTTTTTTTAAAATAGGGTACAAGGGTAGCCTATTCTAATGTGATTATTCTCTAAATCTACTATTGAATGGCCAGGTACAACTAACGCCATATGCTCCTATGATGTATTGCTTCAGAAAGGTTTTACTTGAATTAATTGCAGGCAAGCTGGGTTTCAGTGCTGATAATGAATCTGCCATCAAGGATTGGATGGAAAGTTCACTGTCTTATATAACTTCAGACAATAAGGACTTCGTTGTCAGGATCTTGGACCCGCCTTTAATAGTAGATAAGCATCTTCGGATGCAAGCATGGGCAGTTGCTCTTGTTGCTAAGGCCTGCCTTAGTCCCAAGCCTTCTAAGAGATCCCAAATGCCACATGTACGGGTGGCTTTGGAACATGTCACATCACCAAGCCTGGGTAATGGAAACTTTCAACCCACTGGTCATTTCAGGCCACTTGATCCAATTGATGATATTGCAAAGATCCTCGGGAGATCTGCACTAATAGGTGGACTAATGACTTTCTATTAGCAGTTCAAAAATTCAAAATTACATTGTTGTAGCAATTTGGGCATATGTTGCAGGAAAGACATACAAGGCAACCACAAATAGGACATATTTGGGCAACAATGTCTCAAGAAACCATGAAATCCTGGAACCTAGAGGGATCAATGAGCCTTGTCAAAATCCAGAGTTCCTGGCTCACCCCAATTTAACTGTGTTCTCTTTTCAAGAACTCATGGATGCAACCAGGAATTCTAGAACAATGGTTGGAGCTACAAAGCTTTGGACTATATACCAAGCTTGGCTTCATGAAAAATCCACGTCAAAGAGTGGCAGTGGTTCTGTAATTGCTGTTCGAAAATTGTACTCTCAGAATATGGAAGTATTAGATTTGTGTCAGGTAATTCAGCTCAACCTGTAAGTCGTGACTTATCTCAAGCTGATGTGTGAGAGCTGATATCTAATTTCATTAATTTTACCAAGTTCTTTTCCCTCCCATTTAAATATGGTTAAATTCTCATCCAAAACATAACATATTTGTTTCTGCTAATGTATACTGCCATCTTTTTGGAAACAGTATCAACTGATGCTGGTAATACTGTGCTGCTCTCTCGTTTCTTCGACATAGTAATTTCTCCAATTGTGGTCCAAATGGAGAACTTGATCTATTCTATTTCTACTGCTACAAACTTTTCTGAGCTGCTGTAACTGTTCTATTTTGCACATTCTTGAACAGTCACAGGCACACTTGCTTGGAAGCCTCTCTCATCCAAACGTAGTTGAGATCCTTGGATACTGTTTGAAGGGGAAAGAGCTATTCCTTGTTCATGAATTTATGCAACATGGAAGCTTGGAGAACCACCTCTTTAACAGTGAGATGTTGATTATGCAGCTTAAATGTTATCTTGAATAATCCTTCTGCATTAGCTACTGGTCAACTGGTAATAACATTCCACTCAAGATCTACTCTCGATTATTCTATTTACTTAGGGGGTTTCTTCCATTCAGTCACTTTCCTGGGACATAAGGCTGAAAATTTTGATTGAAGCAGCTCAAGGCCTGGCATTCCTGCCCTCAGACATATTGCTTGATGGTGTAAGATACATATTTAAATTGAAGAAGTAAAGTCAGTCGATCGCATGTGAAGTTGGTTTTTTTTTTTTTTTTTTTTTTTTTTTTTTTTTTTTTAACTGAAGCTTGGAGGTTTCTGCTTAGAGTTCTATACTTCCATGTGCATGTCAAGTTTGATAATCAGTATAGATGACAACGAGCTTGATTATTAATCAATCTTTATAAGAGTTAACATTGTTCAATGAATTTGTTTAGTCTTACAATGCAAAGATGTTGGGTTTTGGCATAGCAAAAATAGATCGTCCAAAGCCCTTTGATGATGTGCATCTGCGTTTCTATAGTAAGAGAAGATGTGTCTATTCTGCTCCTGACTACTTCCTGACAGTACTATGCTACTGCTGACCAAAGTAAAGCTCGAAATGACATGCATGTCTAGACTTGGGACAAGTTCTTAGAAAGATTACAGATAAGGATGACATTATTATTCTACTAATTAACTCATATTTAACAGGGCTCATGAACACCAACAGTGACATATATGGTTTTGGTGTTGTATTTGGTGGAAACACTTACTGGTCTATCAGGGAAAGGCAAATATAGTCTACCAAGATTAGGTTCATGTGATCTGATTGAGTTTTTCAGGTCCCATTTGTCTGACAGAAGACAGTTGGAGAAAGTTTTTGATTCCCGGTTAGAAGAAAAATACCCCTTAAAAGGTGCACTGCATTTAGCTCTGCTTGCTCTAACATGCCTTGACCCTGAACCCAAAAGCAGACCATGGATGAAAGAAGTTGTGGAGACTCTTCAACACATTCAATCTGCTCCAGGAAAACCAAAAATCCATGGATAAACAGCTCATCCAACAAGGTCAAGAACGTTTCAGTCTTAGTCCTCCACTTGTACCAAGAAATCCAGGGCTAACCATAAACAAGATCAGCCAAAACTGTCTTTTAGACCTTAGCTTCCTGCTCTTCTGGCATGGTGTGACTGGTAGATGGATATCACAAAAAGTAAGGAACGACTCTCAGGCTCAGGTAAACAAACATGTCCTCTTTTGGGAAATATTTGCTTAAATTAATCTGGAAATAAAGTGGCCATCTTTGCAGGGATGGTATAGCTATTATGTGTTCCCAGCATTGCGGAGCGACTTGGTAAGACAGCATGTCATAGCAGATGGACCGTAGGCCTTCTTTCATCTTAACTTAAAACACATCCATGTCCTTATAGGCCATATCCCGATATATAGATTCATTAAGCAGGTTTTTCTTTTTTTGGGATGAATGCCCTTCCACAATTTTTAAGGCAGGTCAAATCAATGAAGCCTATAATTGCAATCTAATAGCTCTGCATCGATTGGTAACTGTTCACGGTATAACTATGTGTTTGTCCACGTCTCTCAGAATGTACAGTCCATCTTTTAGTTCCTGAACTCTGAAGACCAAATAAAAACTTCTATAGCAACAATACGGATTTTTGTGATTCTTTTATTGATTTATCTTTTTGGATTTCATCGTTTAGCTGTCCAGCTTTCCTTTACACGTGCACATGGAAATTTCACAATGTCGTGGATAATTGTCTCCCAGCCTGAGCATGTAGTGCATTGTTTCTTGCTGAATATTCTGAATCTTTCATTTACTTTTTGAGTATGTGCAATGAGGCATTTGATATGGCAAATCAATCATCCACGTGATCTTTTATAGTTTGGATTGTTGATCTTCAAAAGTGCTATCTTATTGCTAATTGTTAGACAACTCTTTTAAGGCTTTGTTTCATTCAGAAAAAGGTGTTCACGTAAGTGGTTTAAGTGATCAGATAGTATTTCTGAAGCTGAGGCATCCTTTGGCGGCTAAATAACCACTTAGAATATAAATAGCCTATTTATATTCTAACCTTTTAAACTACTTGGATGGACGGATCAAGAGCAGAAAATCCTTTTTCAAAAGCAAATCAGATCACATAAAATGCAATCAAAGGAGTCACCAAATTCTGAGACATGATTTAGATTTCCAGATTAAGAGCCTAAATGAATCTATCTCATGTAACAGAAAAAGCATCACATGAATATTAAACACACTTAATTGGTGATAGACAGGAGACAGACCATATCTGTTCGAAGTTATCACAGTTAAGAAAACTTTCTTTGGCAATGATTCAAATAAAGGGTATGAAATAGTTGGAATATACAATGTGGGTAGAATTGAATGCATAGATGCCATGCAAGTTCTTGGAAAAACTTCAGTTGCCATCATCCTTCACAAGCTTGCATGCAAATAATGGAACATTAAATGCAATAACAATTATGTCAATGATATCTTTTTCTTGTTTCAGTAGTGTATTCTAAAATATTCTATCCTGATTGATTGAAAGCTGTTGTCTTAACTGGCTCTCTTTGTTTGTCTGTGTTGCTATGTTTGCATTGTGTTTTCGAGGATGATAGCAAGTTTTGAACCACAACCAGACATTACAATTTTTTTGACATTAACGTGTCCATGCTCTTTCCAGACAATGACTTAGATAGGTGTTCGAACAATTGCACGTCCGTTTTGCCAAGGAAAGACCAGGAAATGCAAGAAAACAAAACAAAAAAGAAAAGGAGTTGCAGGAAAACCGAAAAGAAAAAACTAAGATCATATACGGATTAATGTCATTTTGATTGATTAATGTCATTTTAGATGAGGTCATCTAAGCATCATAAGGGCATCCACAGTGGTTTACACTCTTTAGAATGTGTAATCTACATGCCACATAAGTATTTCACTTTTTCCTCTTTTATTATACTTCTACTCACAATAGATTACATTTCACAAGGTGTAATAGCATGGGTCCATAATTAAATCAAACATTTATTTTAATAATGTACAACTCATATCCCATAAATAAATAAAGTAGTTTTTTAAAAAAATAATTTTGTTATTTTTAAAAAATAAAGTATTAACTTTCATTAAATTTGTTACCTTTTGGATTTTTTATTTTCTAAAAAATAATAATATTAATTTCCAAGTTTGAACAATATATCTTTTTCTATCTCTCAAAAATAATATATTGTTATTTTCTAAAAAATAATTATGTAATTATTAAACAAATATGTGATACCTCAAATGCGAAGATATCATAATAATCCATATTTAATTAATAATTCTTTATGTAATTAGTTGAACTCCATGACATAGTATTACATAATTTAGATCAAACAAAATACAAATAATAACATAATGAATACTAGTTTTCATTGTTATTGCCTCCAAATCGTTCCCAAATATGCTCAACCAAGTTCGATCGAAATTGATGATTTATTTCTCAATCACGTAATTCCGCGTTTCTCTAAAGGTAATATTGAAAATTTTCGGCCAATTCTTAAGTCACAAGAATCGTTCGATCGTTGCAGCTTCAAAAAATTTTGTCCATTGCTGACACTGATCCACTATTATACACAGTATCAGAATGATGCATGTAATGAGCATTATACGGCTACAATGGGTGGCCGTGTAATGGGCAGTATCATGGGAGGTATAACTCCGCGGCAGATGCTCTGAGTTACTAGGTACTAGTACTTGGGTTGATGGCTACCCAATTTAAAAACTCAAACCGTCCAAAACACGTTTACGTCTTTTTCAGGGAACACTCAACTAATCCAGCACAACCCATAACAATGGTTACCCAAATTAAAAACTCAAACCGCCTAAGACTCGTTTGCGTCTTTGTCATCCAACAATGGAAATTTTGGGATAAAGGTCCTCTGGTGACAGTGACATGCAGTTAGATGTAGGATGTAGACACTAATTTAGTAAATATGGCTACTAACAAAATAAAGTGAACAAACACAAGAAATTTTTTCTATCATTGAAATATGCGTCCCAAATTTGTTCGATTTTTACATGTTGATGTGTTGATATCTACATTTGTTGTTAAGGATAGCAATAGAAGTGAGTGCCTACTCTGTAGGGAAGGAACGAGACAGGAGTTGGGGTGGATGTTTCCCCGCCCCACTTAAATTTTGATATGGTATAACATATATGTATATTTTAATATGTATAATACAAAATAAATGCTACGTTATTGTTATTATATAAATATATTTATATGAAATAAATAACATAACTTGTCATGACAAAATGATGTAATTGTTTTTTATTAAAACTTCAAAAGAATGATTAATAAAATTATTATAAGATTTATATAGATGAAAAAAGTTTAATTAAATAAAAATAATAATGGTAGTAGGGCGGAGCGGGTGTATCACAAGGGTGGTGGAGGGAGGGGGGTTTGGAAAATGAGACATTTCCTTGTCCTAAAATCACCTCATTGTCATCCCTATTTATTGTTTTAGTGTCTATATTTATTTTGTTCGAATTCATCCTACTGTCGCCATTGGTGACAGCAGAGGACCTGATCCGTTATGTTGCTTTGCTGTCACCAGACATTTTGAAAGTTCCCAACGTCATCTGGGAGCAGACCATTATATTATATCACGAATAGTGCCATTAGAAGCTCTAGAGCTGATGCTGATCTCTTTATTGCTGAACCTCTTGACCAAAATTTGCAGTTCCTCTGTAACACCATGAAACATATGTCCAGTATCTGCAAGGCCAGTTCTTATGAAGTTGCATGTTGCAGTGTTTCTCTCTTTTTTGGCTGCCAATCTCATATGGTTGACCTCTTTAATTGAAACTATGAAAGGGCTGATGCTGATCTCTTTATTGCTGAACCTCTTGACCAAAATTTGCAGTTCCTCTGTAACACCATGAAACATATGTCCAGTATCTGCAAGGCCAGTTCTTATGAAGTTGCATGTTGCAGTGTTTCTCTCTTTTTTGGCTGCCAATCTCATATGGTTGACCTCTTTAACTGAAACTATGAAAGGCACTCTTCAAGAAAGAACCAAGCAGATGTTGGTTGGCTTTGTTTGACCTTTCGCAATCATTTGTTTCATTAAGAATATTTCCACTTGGATGCAAAAGCAGAATGATGCAATAGCATAATCCTTCACATGCCACCACATCTCACCTAGTTTTAACATGCATGGACAAAGAAATATCTGACTTACCTATGATTGAGCAATTTACATAATTCTTAATTAGCCATTAGGCCTCCATGTACTAAGCTGCTGTCTACCTGGCTGTTTGTTTTTGTTCTTGTTTCTTTGGGTATTAACTCTGTCTTGTATTTTGCTCATAGTTCTTGGTATTTACCTATAATTTACTTATGATTCAACATGAAGGGAATTTCTGGTCTCGGATTTTAGGTAGAAGTTTGAGAAGAAAGAAAATGTTAACCATTATTAATATATCGATGGACATTATCATTGCTTACAAACAAAAAGAGATGGGGTTGATGAGGAGATATTTAAGGATTAGTAGTCCAGGACGTTGTTTTACCAGCTTTACTAAAAGAGAAATTGGATAGGTTTTAATGGGAGTGTTTAGAAAGCAGAAAAAAGGCAAGAAACTGGATTTTCTATACAAGACTAACAGTAATAGGAATGACGTTATACAGATCATGGTTCAAAGTTGCGGTCGTGGTCCGAACTGTTTCACATCGTTTTGGCATATTGGTCACAATCTCGACGAGAAACAAATTTTTGAAATATTTAATATTCTAAAAACTGTAAAAAATATAATAAATAAAAATAAATAAAAAATTAGTAAAATAATAAAAATTCGAATTGATTCAAGATAATTCGGAATAAATCGATGTAATTCGACCGTTACAACGCTTCGTGGCTTCTCAGCGAGTCAAATTTCTCAGAATTGCAGGGAACCACGAACACGAGGGATTGGGTGGCCTCTAGGGAATATCCGTGGTATTAAGTGAAACTACAGGACAATATAATACATGTACACAGACTAGTTCAAAGTGTTTGCGAGAAGACTAGTTGATTAGCTTTCAAAGTCAACTGAACAATGCACCGACTAGTTCAAACATTTCTGCATCATAAGTTTCCAATTGAACCTGAGATCATCTGAATTTGATGATTTGTCACCATTAATTACCTGATTTTCAATCGGAAACTGATGATAGTCATGATCGAAAGATCAATAGATGCCTAGGAGTTGTGATAATTGGGAAAGGCTGGTGACAGCCGTCCTGAGAAGAGAAGATCTCCGATTCACCGGTCAGAGGACTCCAAGTGAGCTTTCCTTGGCATCATTATCATCAATTTCGTCCTTTAATCTAGCTTCTTCCTCTCGCCGAGTTTCATCTTTCAACTTCAACAACTTATTCGCGGGGGTTTCATTTACACGTCTTCAAATTCTCCAAGCAACGGATTACTTGAATGAGTCCAAGCTCATTAAGCATGGTCTCTCGGGTGATCTCTATGACGGAGTTTTAGAAGAAGGGACTCGAGTAGTAATTAAAAAAATTGATCTTTCATCAGTCAACAAAGAATCCCTTTTCATAGCAGAGTTGGAAGTTCTTGGGAAGGTTTCTCATCATCATAGATTTGTCCCTTTCCTTGGCCATTGCTTGGAGAATGGAAATGAGAAGTTTCTGGTTTACAGGTACATGCCTAACAAGGACTTGTCAACTTGTTTGTCCAGGAAAAATATTTCAGGTAATAATACACAATCACCATTCCTTGACTGGATAACGAGGTTGAAGATAGCAACTGAAGTTGCTGAGAGTTTGTATTATCTACATCATCAGTGTGTCCCTCCCCTTGTCCATAGGTAATAAATATTCTCATCATTTTAGACCAAGCACAGATTTTTTTTTTTTTTGAAAAATAAATAGTATAAGCTTAAGTCCTCTTTTGATTCGTGTAGAGACATTCAAGCAGGCAGCATACTTCTCGACGACAAGTTTGAAGTGAGGTTAGGAAGCCTTTATAAAGTCTGTGCTGAAGAAAAAGACATTGCTCCGAATACCATTGCTAGGTTAGGGTGGTACTTCTGATACTCTCTCAACTTTATGTGGGATTTCTCTTTGCAATATAGCAATGCCCTGCTAATGAAGACTGCAAATTCTTTATAACAAAGGAAGAATATTTGTCAGTTAAAAGAGTAATTTGATAAAATTCATAGTGATTCTAATGCAAGCATCAGCTAGGGAGTTGAAAACATTTGTCTGAAACATAGATACTCCTTCAAGACATATTTAAGCACTCTACAGCAAGAGCTACGCGTCCTATCTACCATAACTTAGCTTAAAAATTTCTGGCTGGATATCAGCATTGCTACTATCTAGTATCCATGATTTGCTGTCACATCTACCACTTTGTTCAACAATTTCTGTGCTTAGGATGAAAGGTGGCCAGAAATAAACTTCTTTATTTGAAATATATATGTACTTTTCGAGGGATTGACAACTCTGCCTTATAAACTTGAGACTTTTTGATGCTCCTCAAATTTCAGATGTTTATTTGTTAGACTAAGGATAGATTCTGCTTTTCCATGAGTGTACAATATGTGGTATTTGGGAATCGCTAAGCTATGAAACTGCAACTTTCCACTCTTTTGCTTACTGCTAACTTGTGAGTTTTATTTCTGTACTAAGTTTGTGACATTCTTTCTTCTGTTATACAGGGGATCCAACCAAGGCACTCCTGGTATGTAGAGGATACTTGTAAACCATGTTCTGTTTATCATTCCACTTGAATCTGTTCAAATGACATGGTGTATGAAGCCAATTTTGGATTACGTGAGGAGATTGCTCAGTAGTCACAAGAAATGAACATTACTCAAAGACGTGTTAGTTTAATAGAAACTGCCTCGGCTTCAGTTCAGATTCAAGTTTGTATTCTTGCACATGCCAGATTCTGCTAGAAAAGCCTCACAATAGTCCCCACTTTTGCCTTTTGTGTCATATTTGGAAAAACCATTTGGCTTGACCATGTTCCAGAGTTGAGCATCATAAGGCAGTTAGGAATTGATCTTCCCCAATAACAGAAGAAATGATTGAAGAAAATTAGTACAACTTTGCAATTAAGTTACGCAAATATTATTTTTTGTTCCAAGAATGAGGTGAAATATTTCCAATTTAGGTGTTACCATCAGCTACTTGTTAAGCATTCCAAATCATATTATCTTGAATGGCCAGGTACATCTAATGCAAGTTATGCAACGTGTGCCTATGATGTTTATAGCTTTGGGAAAGTTTTGCTCGAGCTAGTCACGGGAAAGCAGGATTTTAGTGCAACTGAAAATTCCATCATGAAGGATTGGATGATAAAAGCGCTGGCTTATATCATTCCTGATAAAGAGGAACTCCTTATAAACATTGTGCAGTCGACTTTATCCTTGGATAAGCATCTTTTGTCCCAAGTATGGGCAGTTTCATTTATTGCTAAGGCATGTCTCAGTCCTGAATCTTCTGAAAGGCCCAATATGGCACAGATACTTTTAGCCTTAGATCATATTATGTCAGCAAGGTTTGGTGATGAAAATTTCAAGCCTATTGGTCATCATGGCTCAGTGAGTACAGCTCTGGTGATTGCAAAGATACTACAAAGATCTCAAATAGTAGGTTGGTTTATGACTCTCTTTAGCAGTCTAAGAAATTTGATATGATAAATGCTGAAAAATAAGTGTATCTTGCAGGACGGAGGCCAAAGGCAACTGGCAATGCAACGCTAGGCAGCCGCACCGCCTTAAAAGAGGGTTATCAAAATGAGGGCATCTTTGTTCATCCCAAATTGACTATTTTCTCTTATTCTGAACTCATGGTTGCAACCAGAGGTTTCAGGAGTGATGCAGTGCTGAGAGAAGGTGAATTCAGTGCAATAACCCAAGCTTGGCTTCAAGACAAATCCACATCAAAGAGTAGCAGTGAAGCACTAGTTGCTGTTAGAAAATTTTACTCGCAGAATATGCTACTATTAAATGATTGGCAGGTAGATTAACCCGCAAGCAGAAACTACCACTTCTCTGACAAAATTTTGCAGTTCATTTGGAACCCAATTTCCTTTTGGCTCACAACTGTTACTCCAAATTTCAATTGGTCTTTTCTGGCTCTTACAATACTAGAACATAATCTTCCTACACTTTCTGCAAATGTATGCTATCATCTCATCTCCCCTTTAAGGAATTTATTGTTGGCATCGACGTGGTAATTGCATTAGATGAGTCTAGTAACTCCTCCAAGTATATAGTGAAGAAGTCTAACTTGCTTTGTCCAATCTTTTCTAAGTCACATTTTCTTGAGCAGTCTCGGGTATGCTTGCTTGGAAGGCTCTCACATCCAAACTTAGTCGAGTTCCTTGGATATTGCTTGGAAGACAAAGAGCTATTCGTTGTTCATGAATATATGCAAAATGGCAGCCTAGAGAACCATCTCTTCAGAAGTGAGGTTTAGATTATTAATAGGCTCTAATAGTTACTCAGACTAACTAAGCATCATTTACTGACAGTAAGCTTCAGATGAAATAATTTTACTTTGACGTGTTTAGCAAGCTCCGATGTTCGGCCACTTTCATGGGACATAAGAATCAAGATTCTAATTGGAGCAGCTCGAGGCCTGGCATTCTTGCATGCGGCAGAGTGGCAAGGTTACTATGAATACTTCGGCACCTCAGACATCTTGCTTGATGGTGTAAGTTAAAATCTATTTGCGCAATGTTCTCGTGAAATCTATTTGCCAAAAATTACAGGTTTCTGTACTTATCAGGGCTACATAAAGTTTAACATGAATGCTGAGTTTTTTCTTTGAATTATTGATGTCAATATCTATTACCAATGAAAAACTCATTTTCTTTGGATTTTGGTCATATTTTTTGTTGACAGTCTTACAATGCCAAGATATCAGGTATTGGCACAACAAAGATTGTTCGTCGAAAAGTCTTTAATGAAGAACATCCTCTTTGGTATAAAAGGGGAAAGTATTTTAATGCTCCTCCTGAGTATGATCTGAGAAAAAATATCCCAACAGGTAATATTGCCAGCTTGACTGTTTGAGCTTTTAAAATTGAGCCCACTACTGAGTAGTCACCAAAGTTAAGCTCTTGGACATGCTCGATTGGATTTAAAACAAATTTGAGTAACAAAAGAAAAATGTTATAAATTCTAATCATCAACTCATATGTAACAGAGCTTATGAATGTGAAGGGCGATGCGCTTGGTTCTGGTGTGGTATTGGCTGAAATGAACGTGAAGGGCGATGTGTTTGGTTTTGGTGTGGTATTGGCCGAAATGCTAACAGGTTTATCTGCAAAAGGTAGATATCGACTTGGTTGGAGAGAGCACTATCTGGTTCCATTAGAGTACCATCTGGTTCCATTTTTCAGGTACCATATGAGGAAGAACCCATTGGAGAAAATTATGGATCCACAATTAGAAGGAAAATATCCAGCAGAAGCTGCTCTAGAATTAGGATCTCTTGCTTGTTTATGTCTTCAAGATGAACCTGAATCCAGATTATCAATGAAAGAAGTTGTGGAGATATTAGAATGCATTGTATCTGCTAAGGAGTAAGCAGAAGAGCCCAGGACAAATCGGACAGCTTATAATCATGACCACCACCTTCAGCATTCTTAGTTTTCCACTTCTGCAAAGCATTGGCGGAAATCCGTCCCATAAAAGCTGAACTATTGCTTTCATAACTAAACGTAACAGATCCTTAAATATTTTTGTCCTGATTAGTTGGTTGATATGTAATCTGTTCGTTCTTTCCTTTTTGTAGTCTCAGCTTCGTTTTGTTTGAAAGGTTAAGAGTTACACTGGCTTAAAAGCAAGTTCTCCGAAGAATCAGTTCGGACCAAAGAGTGCATACCTACACAATGAATTAGTTTAGCATTCAACAAACAACTAATTGTACACTGAATTGACTTTGAAAAAAATGTAAGTGCAATTAGAGTCTGAAGTAATACAAGATAATAATTTGTTGGATTGAGTCCTTCAATCTCATCCATGATTCAAAGTCACGGTTGTGGTTGTGGTTGCGGCCCGAACCGTTCCACATCGGTCTTGGTATATCGGTCTCGGTTTCGGCGAAACGCAAATTTTTGAAATATTTAATATTATAAAAATTGTAAAAAAAATGATAAACAAAAATAATTAAAAAATTAGCAAAAATAATAAAAATTTGAGTTGACTCTGGATGACTCGGGACAACTAGGCCGTTTCTATCCGTTTCGGAGATGTTTCAGCCGAGTTTTCGATGATTCATTATCTCAAAGTTATCTCGTCTCGGTATCGGATCAAGAAGCCTTGTTCCGGTGACAACTCGGCTGAGTCATCCCGGGCTCAGTCGAGTCTTTGAACCATGGTCTCATCTTTAGATTACTGATGAAGGACAATTAACATGGTGTTGTGAAAATCAACCGTCAGAGAAAAAAATGGAGTTTCATAATGGGACTGGAAAGGAAAGGGGAGTGTAGTGAGGAAAAAGTACTCAGGAAGATCATATCCACAGGTTAACTTTTCTGGCAAAGATTGTTGTAACTCTGACTCGATGACTGGATAGGAATTTGTTCTTGGAGACATCAGATAAAAGAGAAGGGGAGGGGAACTACACTCTAGGCCCTTCTTGCTTAAGGATTCTATGTATCATTTGATAGAACGTCATCAATGGTTTAATGTTTGAAGTGATGGCGCATTTGTTCTCTTCTGAAATGTGGAGAATATAAGGAAACAGTCAATTTTCAGTTCATTCAGATACCAAAGCTGGAATTTCGAGCCCGATTTGGTGCCTGATCCTGTAGGGAAATTTTCCCTTACTCTCTGAACCTGATCTGGCCCAAGATTTGGTTTGAAACAAACAGGAATATAGTGCCATGAAAAGCTCTAGAGCTGATCTCTTTACCACTGAATCCCTCGTCTGAAATTTGTTGTTTCTTTACAACACCATGAAACATATGTCCAGTATCTGTGAGGTCAATTATTCTGGTGAAGTTGTTCATCGCACCCATGAGTGTGAAGCAACGAATGGGTGTTTTTGTATCTTCCACCAAAAGAAGCAACTAGCTCCTCTAATAGGGAACTGCCATTCTCAAAGAAGAAGAGTGATCTTTCTTGTTTCCTAAAAATTGGTAGTAGCATTTTCAATTCTTCGTTCTTTGGTTCACTAGGAGGTTGCAGTGGGATTCAATTAAACGAGACAGTGAAATATTTAAAATTTTGGAAGAAGTATGAACAGAACTAGGAGCTGCCAATCTCATATGGTTGACTTTTTGAGTCTCATATGGTTGACTTTTCTCAAATAAAACTATTAAAGGCACACTCTTCGAGAAAGAACCAAGCAGATGCTAGCTGGCTTTGTTTGAACTTCGGCAAACATTTTTTTTTATATAACTAAATGAACTTGTAAATACTAAATGACAAGTTGTAAAATCTAATAAAAAAAGCAAGTATAAAAATCACAAGTAAATCAAACATTTTAACTAAGTGTAAGTTTGAATCAAAAGATGTACATTAGATGAGTAAACCGTCAGACTAATGACAAAAAAAAAAAATCACAAGATTCATGAACATATAAATAAAGTGTAATATCAAATCATATACAACTAAACAAAGAAATATATAAAAATCTATTCCTTAAAAGTATAACGATTGAAGAGAAATGAAGTACATGGTAGTCATGTAGGGATAATTGGTGACTTGACAAGTGACATGACATTTATTATAACAAGAGAACAAGTTATTCAAAGAATTGATGAGTGATTAACTCACAGTAAAAAAAAAGGTTGGGCAGGTTTCAATTTGACACGTTATAATAAGATTTTGACATTAAGATCTCAATATAATGTGTGGCGGCGAGCACATGAAAAATTGTGCCGAGTAAATAAATAGGAAGCGGCTAAAGGAGAAAAAGTAAGACAGATAATCCACTTTTCTAATAACAATACTATTTTTCAAATTAGGATTCTTTACTAATTTAAGCATTGTAGTGTATTCCAGGGGAGATAACCCCATTTTTTTTTTTTTTATGGGTTTTCTACTCTAGACGAATTCATCAAGGCTCGAGTGTGTACAAGGAGGTGCTAGGTTTTATTTTTCCAACGAGCATTTTAACTAACACTATTCCTGAGGCAATTTTCATTTGGTTTACTCTTTACATATTATCACAAGGGGTTGAGTGGCCATTTTTAAATCATAGGGGGGATTCCGTGGTATTAAGTGAAACCACGGGTACATATATACAAATTAGTTCAAAGTGTTCGTGAGAAGACATGTTGATTCGCTTTCAAAGTCGACTGAATAATATGCCAACTAAAATATTTCATTCTCCCAGTTGTCTACATCACAAGTTTTCAACTGAAATACATTGCTGCTCTTATTAAAGAATTTAATGGTTTATTACTATTGATTACATGATTCTCAAAGGAAAGTATGATTCTAGTGATCGATAGATCATAGATGGGTAGGAGTTATGACAACTGGGAAAGGCTGGTCACGGCCACCCTGCGGAGAGAAGACGACCGCATCATTGCTCAGAGGACCCCAACTCCAAGCGAGCTTTCCTTGGCATCATTATCATCATTTTCCTCCTTTAATCTTGCTTCTTCCTCTTGCCGAGTTTCATCTTTCAGCTTCTCCAGCTTATTGGCTGGGGAATTGTTTTCATACAAGCAAATTCTCCAAGCGACGGATTGGTTTAGTGAATCTAACCTCATCAAGCATGGTAGCTCTGGGGATCTCTTTTATGGAGTTTTGGAAGGAAGAACTCAAGTTGTAGTTAAGAAAATCGATCTTTCATCGGTCAACAAAGAATCCCTTTTCGTGTCAGAGTTGGAAGTTCTTGGAAAGGTTTCTCATCATCATAGATTCGTCCCACTGGTTGGTCAATGCTTGGAGAACGCGAATGAGAAGTGTTTGGTTTACGAGCTTATGGCCAATAAGGATTTGTCGACTTCTTTGTCTAGAAAAATTGAATCAGGTAATCGAAGAAAATTACCATTCCTGGACTGGATAACAAGGTTGAAGATAGCAACTGAAGTTGCTGAGGGCCTGTCTTATCTACATGAATGTGTCCCTCCCCTTGTTCACAGGTAGCAAAGTTTTTCCTCACTAATTTTGTGCCCAGCAGGGTTTTATTATTTGCATTATTATATTGGTTTTTGGAACGTAACCTGCAGCTTATCTTTACTATTTTAGCGACATTCAAGCAAGTAGCATACTTCTTGATGACAAGTTTGATGTGAAGTTAGGAAGCCTTTATGAAGTCTGTGCTGAAGAAAAAGACATGCGTCAGACTGCTACTTTCAGGTTTGTGCAGTAGCCTAAGTTAATATTTCTTGTGTTCATTGTGGCATCCTTTCAGTATTTCTCTAGAATTATCTGTATTTTAGTTTTTGTGGTTGCAGAAAAAGAGATAAGTGGCATGTGAGTAATTATATCTAAAATTCTTTACGAGAATGAAAGCGTATCTATAAGTTAAGAAATTAATATAAGCATCAGCAACTGAGTCAAAATGATTGCAGCAATGATTCCATTTCTTGTTTTGACATCGGTAGACATCATAGTTGTAGGTTGAGGGTATCCGGATTCGGCGTGTAATGCTAAAAGATCAAATTAAGAGAGTGTATGTTTAACCTGATCCCTTTCAACAAAATTTATTGGCAAAGCAGTCTATTGTATCAAGCCAAGCTTAGCCTTATACTTCACTGGCATAGCATCACGATTGCAACATCCCTGAATAGCCATCTGCCCTCTTGAACATGGAAAAGGGACCAAGAATTAACATCTTTAGTTGATATGACTTCTTTCAGTTGGATTGACACTCTATGCTCTTGAGATTTTACATGTGAGACTGGCGTTACATTCTTCTTTTCCATGATTCTACAAGTATTTGGTTCCTGCAGGGTGTCTTAGCCATGCCTGCAAAAGTGAAATTAACCATTCATTCTTTTGCTTACCCAGTTTTCGAATTTTACTTCTGATTTGTATTCATTCTTCCTGTACACAGGGCATTTGGAGAAGGCACTTTTGGTAAGTAATTTTCATTCAGTTTTAGTTCTACACCATCTGATAGATTATTCCAAATGGTTGAATCAGCATAAAGGATACATAGTGTAACCTTAAATACTTAAGAGTTCAGTTCAAAAAATTGTATATTCTTTATTCTAGTATAGACCTGATTTTGCTAAAAGAACCTCATATGTAGATGTATATGCTATACCATACAAGGAAAAACCGTCTTTATGAGCATTTTACGGTAATAAGGATACATGGAGCAGTATTGGACTGATATTCCCTGTTAAAAGAAGGAAATGATAGAGATATTGAATAGAATTTTCCAATTCAGTTAAGGGGTTGCTTTTCTTCCCAATGTTACATGACAATTGCTAAAGTAAACAGAACCATTATTGCTCTCAGCTGCAGCACCAACAACTTCACTACGACAAGATATCAAGAGGGCATCAGTCATTTGGGACCAAGAAGCTGGTAGGTATGTTTCTGTCCCAGTTCCAGCTTCAGATACACGTGGTAGATCATTACTTCCGGAAGGGTCAAAGACAAGAACAGGACTAAAAATGGATGACAAGAGGCCAGTAACTTTTTTGTCTCCCGGTAATCATTAGTGAATTTCATTTAGACAGTTAAAATGGTTGCTAATGTGCTGCATAATCTTGTCTAAATTAGTCTATTATCTTAAAAGATCAGGTACATCTAATGACAGTTATGCATCATGTACCTATGATGTTTATAGCTTTGGAAAGGTTCTGCTTGAGCTAGTCACTGGAAAGCTGGGTTTAAGTGCCACAGATGATTCCGCATTGAACGGTTGGATGGAAAATGTGCTGTCTTATATTCTCCCTCATGATGTGGAAGTTGTTGTAAACATCATTGACTCGTCTTTGCTCAGAGCTAAGCATCTTTTGGCCCAGGCATGGGCTGTTTCTTTTATTGCTAAGGCATGTCTCAGTCCTGAATCTTCTGAACGACCCCGGATGGCTCAGATACATCTGGCTTTAGAGCATATTGAATCAGCAAGTTTCACTAATAAAAACCTCAACTTTACTGGTAATCATGACTCAGTTAGATCTGCAGCTATGGAGATTGCAAAGATACTTTGGGGATGCAAAATAGTAGGTTGGTTTTGTGAATGTCCTTAGCATTTTGATAATTTCAAATGAGGAATGCCAAAGATAAAACTATATCTTGCAGGAAGGACAGCACAGGCAACTGCTTCTGGAACAACTCTAGGCGGAGGCACTGCCTCAAGGAACCATCGAATCTCAGAAGCTGGTGACTTTGAGGAGACCTATCCAAATGGAGGGATTTTCTCTCAGCCCAATTTAACTATTTTCTATTATGCAGAACTCAAGGCTGCAATTAGACATTTTGGAAGTGATATAGGGATGAGAGAACTGGAATTTGGTAGAGTATACCAAGCATGGCTTCAAGACAAATCCACGTTGATGCATGGCAAGGGATCCATAGTTGCTGTTAGAAATTTGTCCTCCGAAACTAAGCAGCTATTAAAGGTAATGGAAACCAAGCTTGTGAGTAGTAACTAAATTTAGATACTCTAACAAACTCTATTCCTCGCAATTGTATCTAATTCATTTTATCTCACAAGTATTGCTCTTTATTTCAAATGATCATTCTACCTCATACAACACTAGAACATATCCTCCTAAGCGTTCTAAAAATATTTTGCTGTCAGCTCTATTCCAACAATCTATCATTGCCAAAGTCGGTGGTAATCGGAAATTATGTAATCGAGAGTGTTTGCTTTGTGGTAACTTGTTCAAACTTCTATCAGTTGCTGATGTTTTAGTATTGCATTTTCTGGGCAGTCCCGTATAAGCTCACTTGGAAGACTTTCTCATCCTAACCTAGTCAAGTTCCTTGGATATTGCGAGGACAAAGAGCTATGTGTTGTCCATGAATTTATGCAAAGTGGCAGCCTAGACAACCAACTCTTTGGAGGTGAGATTTTGATTATATTGCTCTATTAGTATCTTAAACAATCTAAGCATCATCTGCCTGTATAAATTTTCCATTGAAACAATCTTAATACTTGGATGTCTTTAGCGGGCTCTGAAGTTCAGCCACTTTCCTGGGACACAAGACTTAACATTCTAATTGGAGCAGCTCGAGGCCTAGCATTCTTGCATGCAACACAGGAGCAAGGTTTTTATGAATATTTCGGTACCTCAGACATCTTGCTTGATGGTGTAAGTAGAGAAGCAAAATATTTGACCAAGACAAGTTTATTGGATGTGCAATCAAATAATATATATCCAATTATCCACCAGAGTTTATCAAACTACTTCAAAAGATTTAAAATGCATGCCGCCTTTTTATATCTTCAGCAAAACTGCTGACAAATCATTTACTGATGCAATTCTCATCCATCTCAATTTTGGTTTACTATCTTGTTTTCAGGCTTACAATACGAAGATATCGGGTTTTGGCACTGCAAAGATAACCCCTCTAAGTTATCTCTATGATGTACATCCTAATTTTTTTAGGAATGGAAGATATGTTGATGCTCCTCCTGAGAATGTCTTCCCAGGTGCAAATGCAGGTAACCCATCCAGAATGATCTCTTGAGATTCTAGACTACCGGTTGGGATCTTGTGCTACAAAAGCACTACCAAAGAAATTAAAACTCCAGTGGTAGCTTAATCGGATTCCAAAAAAAAAAAAAAAACTTTGACTTGACAAAAAATGAGAGTATAATACTAAAAATTGTCTCCCTCATGTAACAGGGCTTATGAATGTGAAGAGTGATGTGTATGGTTTTGGTGTGGTATTGGTTGCAATGCTAACAGGTTTATCTACAAAAGGGAGACAGCGGCTTAGTTGGGGTGAAATCAATCCAGTTCTGTGCTTTATGGATCTCAAAAGAGACAGATTGGAGAAAATTATGGATCCAAAGCTAAAAGGCCAATATTCTTTTAAAGTTGCACAAAAATTAGGTTCTCTTGCTTCCATTTGTCTTCAACATGATCCTGAATTCAGACCATCGATGAAAGTTGTTGTCGAGGTACTTGAACATGTTGCAGCTGCTAAGGTGGAAACACAAAAGCCCTGGATAAATCAGAAAGCTTATCAACAGGTCCAGCAACTTTAGCAGTCTCAATAGTTCTAGAATTCTATCAATGCTTTAATGAAATCCAGCCGATAATAGCTAACTGTTGTTTTCTCTCTTAAAAATTAACAGATCCTTTCGTATGTTTGTCCTGATTAGTTAACTGATGTCTTCTACAGCTTCCTATTGCTCTGGCAATCTAAACCTCATTTGTCTGTAAAAGATAATAGTGGACCAAAATGAATTAACGGTTGCAAGTGATAATCACTGAAAATAATAAGCGTACATGCTCGCAAACAGTAACTGTACATGGTTAACTACAAATCCATTATCAATCAACTCCCAAATGTCATTTTTAAATATTTGGGCTTCAACTCTTAGCTTGAGAAAAGATTTACCCCAAGTCAAAATTCAATAATTTTGCACTTGTAACAGCCTTCCAATTGAAGCTGAAGCATTGCAACTCAAGAAAGTTGTGGTCACTCCAAGAAAGGTTAACTGTAAGATTTATTGCCCTCAAAACTATGCATCTTCTGGTTTCTTCTACAAAGACTAAAACTAACGTTTAGCTTGAACAATTTGCCCCTTTAAATTCACCCATTACCTCGGGCCTATTGTAATGATCAAATGATAATGTTAATGGATTCCGGAAGGCAAGAAGAACATATTTGTAATTGAGGTAGAAAAAGGAAGATAAAAGAACGTAAATGAAAAGGAAAATTAACAAAACAGAAAACAGAACACAAGAAAAACTTAAAGAACAGGAAAACAATATAGAAAGAAAGCAAATTATAACAAAATTATATAGCATTAGATTACTGTTTCTGCCCTGTCAGGTTCTTTTTTTTTTGGAATATTTTGTGTTTTGGAACTACAAAGGAGGTAACAAAGAGGGAACGCAGTATGTTCATTCACACCAACGGAAGTTTGCTGTGTTCTGAACTCGGAAGGTTTTCATTCACACCAGGAATGAAGTATTTTTGTATATTTTTGTCTGTCTGTTATTTTTTCTTTTAGCATGATCATGAGTCTAATTGTGTAATTATCGGTTATTGGCGACTCCACATTGATTATGAAACGATGTGATGCGGGGTGGAAGCGTGGCACCAACACCATCCATAAGGAAGAAACAAGGGTTGATTTATGATCAAGCCTAAAAATATCATGATCCAAATAAAAATCTAGGAACATGAGAAAACTCACATAATTGGAATTTCCAATCAAATTTAAATATTATTTGATAAAAAAAGAGTTAATACAACAGGCTCTAGACATGTCTATGAATACATAAGGAATACGAATTAATTAGTCTAGATACTTAACTAATAAGATTCTCCTAAAACTTCTAATTAGGATAGGAAACAAAATAATACAAAAATAGGAAAACAAGCATCAAAACGACCCTGAACGCCGGTCTTTAGGCCGGACATACTCTGATGATCACCAACAGGATATCCGGCGCTGATCATGAAGCCAGACTTGGCGTCGGGCTTCCTCTATATTTTGACGCACACGGCTTTCTTTTTCTTTCTTCCTGCTTTTTTTCGAATGGACCCTCGCCACCAACAATAACAATAATATCATACTAAAATAAATAAAAATAACAATAAAATGATAAAAAAAATCCTAATTAAGAACCCTAAATTAAGCGTTACCGATACAAACAAGAGACTCGTGAATCCGTGGGGTCTCCATTTTGTATCAGACTTTCTCACTTAAAAAGAACTTGTCCTCTAGTTCTACAGAGAAGTTTAATAAGGAATCATGAAAAGACATAGCTATGATCCTGCCATGAATTTTATAGGATCGATGCTTGCAATGAAACTTTTACACCCAATTGTGAATGTAGGAAGTTGTATATGATCCTGAGACAATTTCAAAATTAAACCATAGTCAAATAAACTTTAGGATGTTTCCCTGATTGACAAGAAACTCAACCTGTTCTTCACATAAAATTGTCAATAGAAGAAAATTTATCAAACATAATTTTTCCATCAAAAGTGGTATTTTTTTGGCTGGGGAAAACAGCTGATCCCATGAATGTGATGGACAACCCAAGAAGTGCGATGGATTTGCAATTGGAGGAATTTTGTTGATTCAATATCCACAAGGACTTTTATTTCCATCATCCTAGATCACAATTACATCGTCAAATTTACTAGACGCCAAATCTAGTTGGAGTTCAGCAGTTGAATTACGAACTTCAATGTCTTTGGCGCCTTCAACTTCCTTTGTACCTGTTTTAAAATTATAATCTATAAACAACAAATTAGTCTCTTTCAATTGATTAGACCTAAATTGTGAACTAGGCTTCAATTGCATTCGAATGATATTTTTGCCATCTCTGACAAATCAATAGACATTTTTCCTTCCATAGAAAATCACATCCCGATCATGTATTGCCACAGTCTCCCAAATAATACATAATATGCATCCATATCTACAACATCACGCATGACTGATTGATAAGCTTTAATCCAGAGGTTAAATTAATTCCCTAATTATTTTCTTGTCAAGCTATTAACGCATCACACAATTATATTTTGGATTATTTCTCGATGCATCTAAATTGTGCCTAACCAAATTTTACATCTCTCTCGAGACCACAAACATTTAATTAAACCCTTTAACAACTTTGGTGATATAAGTGCGTTATACAATCCTAACCTACTCTCGTAACTAAGTTAAATATGTTAATTTATCTGGTGCACGGTTGCATCTCCATTCTCAATTTGATACAAACCCTAAAGTCATGTTCATGGTGATCAGCCATAAACACGCGATAAAAAGGCAAGATAAATAAATTATAGAAAAAGAAAAGAACTTTAATTGAGAAAGTTAATCAAGTCTTCTTTGTAAGAAATCAAGTCTTCTTTATAAGAACCCTAACCCTAGAGTAAATTGAGTGCAACATTGTGAAGGAATCAAACCACAAGTTCAAGAAGTAATACAAAGGGAAGAGATTGAGATAGAAAAACTTCCCAATGCTCGTCGCCAATTTTCTCCCTTGTGCTCCTTGATTCTCTTCTGTTGATCTTGATCTCTCAAGAACAAGCTATAAAAAGATGTAAAAGTATATTGCTCTTGCTAAAACTAGTGTTTTTCCTCCCCTAAAACGACCTAAATAACTCCTATTTATAACCTCTAGAAGTTACAAGTGAATCCCCTTTGGATTAGGTTTCTTTCAGCTTTAAAACAAACGTGCGCGTCAAGACCTGATGAAGACCGGCGCCGAAGTTCCTTTGGACTTCAGCTGCTCGCTTCGTCAGACCAACACCAGCGATAGGACCAGTGCAAACACTGGTGTCGGAGTTGGTCTCTCAAACTTCAATTCGTTTCCTTTCTTAGCCGTTTCTGATTAACACCTTGTCATTTTCCTGCAACATCAAAACAATACTAAATTAAGCGGCTCTATATCCTGATGGGTGCTATTAGGATCCAAGCACGAAAAACACAACTATTGAGATATCAAGTATACAACGATTTAATGAAAAATAAACCACAAACATGAAAGATAAACGACACACAATATTTAACGTGGTTCGACTCTACCATCGAGTCTACGTCCATAGAGAGAAATCCGTTCTTTATTATGAGTGGAAAACCTTATACAAGAATACAACTTGAACCCAATCCCAACCCTTGTATACTATCTCTCATCTCCTAAGAACCCTCTCTCACACCCCATGTATAAGGCTACATGATGCCTTTGTGTCTTCTTTTATATCTCTTGTGTAGTATACCAACCCACCTATTTATAGGGAATATTATTTGGTCAAAATCCAAATAACAATAGAAAATCAATTCTAATTTCTAGACTTACACAGAATAGGAAATAACTTCTAATTTTAAACTAAATAGAATATTCATTGGTTACCACTTCAAGTAATTAAAACTAATTAGAAAACTAGTTACTTCCACACAAAACAAAAAATCTATCTAAAAGAAATTAAGCCAATTATCTAGCAAATCTCCACCTTGACAAAAATTTCTTTTAGCAATCATTTGATTTCAATTACCAAATCATATGATATCGAATTATACACCCGAATCAATACAGTCCTAACACCAAATTGATTCAATTGGCAAATGAACATGTATAGTTACTCCGAGTCCAACTTCCAGTTGACTCGTGAGAAGGTGGCTCAATTCACCATCTTCCTTTACAGGATTTCTTCTCACCACTACTTGCAATCCGGGATCCCCTTCTGTGAGCTCTAACCATAACTATTGAGGCAATCAAATGGGAAAATCACCATATTTTTTTTTTCATCCTCAAGACTGTCTCGCCACTTGTGGTTTTCAATACTCCACCTAAAATAAACAACTCGTAACTGGCAGAGTTTTCTGGCGCGTGAAAATTAGATCTCTTTATTTTTTTGGGACACGTGCCACACTATCCAAAGAACATAATCGAAATCTAAAATCCACCGGAATGAAATATCAACCGTTGGAGGTGTGAAAAAGTTTCTACCGATTCACGTCCATAATCAATATTGGACTCAATATTTTCCTTGACTCTTAAATCACCTGCCTAGATTCACCGTCAAGCGCCTCCGTGCTTTTCAGCTTTCAATTTTTCACCATCAATGCTTTTTGTCAAGCCATTGAAACAAGAGTATCACCCATTAAATTATTCAATTGGTAACAACCACCAACCCACTTAATCTCAATAGTTAATCAGGATTCAACTTTGAACAACCAAGCACTTGATCTAACCATTCATTTGCTAGGATCCAAGTGTTTCTGAGCAACCCAATCTCGCAACTGAGTTCTAATACCACTTGTTAGGATCCAAGCACGGAACACACAACTATTGAGATATCAAGTATACAATAATTTAATGACAAACAAGCCATAAGCATGAAAAATAAACGACACACAATATTTAACGTGGTTCGACTCCACCATTGAGCCTACGTCCACGGAGAGAAATCCGTTCTTTATTATGAGAGAAAAATCCTATACAAGAATACAAGTTGAACTCAAATCCAACCCTTATATACCATCTCTCATCTCCCAAGAACTGTCTCTCACATCCCATGTATAAGGCTACATGATGCCCTTATGTCCCTTGTGTGTCTCTTGTATAGTATACTAATCCACCTATTTATAGGGAACATTATTTGATCAAAACCCAAATAACAATAGGAAATCAATTCTAATTCGTAGACTTACACAAAATAGGAAATAACTTCTAATTCTAAACTAAATAGAATATTCCTTGGCTACTACTTCAAGTAACTAAAACCAATTAGAAAACTAGTTACTTCCACATAAAATAAAAAATCTAGTTAAAAGAATTTAAGCCAATTTTCTAACAGGTGCAAAAAGATATCACTACTTTGTCACAAAACTACCCATATAGTTACAATTTACACCTTGTCAATAACACTATTGGTGTAATATTTGCCTATTGAAAAAGGAACTAAACACTTCTCAACTACTTTAACAGGCTGTACATTTTTTATCCTACTAATCATGTAAGCCTTAGGATGTAGTTCAATAGGCAAATTCAATTGCCAAATCAGAAAGTTGATTAGAAATTTTGCACCTGAACCTAAAGATTTGCTCACGCTATGTTTTAGCTTCTTTCTTTGGCTCGATTCGATGAACCACGTACACTAGTCGCTTATAGTCTTCTTCCTCTTCATCCTTGTCCTCATAGATATATTCCCTCCTCTTCTCCTTGTTTGCTTGTGGCTCCATTATTTTTAGTAAAATTCACTGGCTTTCGTTGTGGACAATTATTTGAATGATGTCCGAGTTGTTCGCACCTCCAACACTTATTTGCCATTGGCTTGGCATAGGGATTTGCATTAGTTTTTATTATTGCTTCTTTGTAGCCCCCTTCATTTCACCATTTTGCTTTTTATCTTCTCTATACCTGCCTTGATGAACCGTTGGTGCTGGCTAAGACTTCTCATCAATTGGCGGTTTTATGGACTCTTCTACATGATCCTCGCGAACTCATTCTCCTTGCATTTCTTTTCCAAGCCAAATTTAATTCGACATTCAAGTCTAAGTTGTTAACATTTGACAACGTAAGAATTATTTTATACCAATTTCATCCCATATATATATATACTCTTTTTCAAACCATCTAAAAATCTTGACATGAGCTGTCCCTCGGTCTTTGTAATGTTGTTACAGGAAAGTAACTGCAAAAATTTAGTTTAATATTCATGAACAGACCTATTAACTTGGGTATAGTGTTGAAATTGGGAGAACAAGTACTGCCATTATCCGGTGGTAAAAATCTAACAGTCACAAGATGCTTAATCTGGACCTATGTCCTTACAGGCTGTTTTCCTAAGTGACACCTTTGAGCTTGTAACTGTTTCCACCAAGACAACGTGCCACCCTTTAATCAATAAGCCACAAGCTTGGCTTATCAATTTTCTTGGACGTTCATGTAATCGAAGAATCTATCCATTTCTAAAATTCAATCCAAGAAATCATTGATTTCCAAATTACTGATGACAAAGGGAACATCCACCTTCAATTTGAACTTTGTACGCTCTCAATTTCGACATTGATTACCCTTTTAATTAGGGCTTTCCCTACCAAAATCAATTAACATCTCATTGTTCTACTCCCTCCGTCCCTTTGAAAGTATCCTACTTCTCATTTTGGGATGTCTCAAAATATTTGTCCTGTTGAGAAAGTTAAAGCACTTTTTTGGTTTTTTTTTCCAATGTAACCCCTCCCTCTAATCATATATATGTTATCATTCAAATTCAAATATTGAATTTGTGGGGGCAATTCAAAATTGGAAAGAGAAGTACAAACATCACAATCAAACTATTATTCTTAAAAAGTAGATTCTTGAAATAGAACCAAATAATTGGGACGGAGAGACTACTTATTTTCCTGATAGGCTTACTCTCTATAAGATCTTCTTTGCTCTATGTTGACTAGGGTTTGGTTAAGAGATACTTTGTCGTCTTGATCGCCTTGTCAATTCTATCCCTGGTTGCTTTATAAATCCATGTCTTGAACACACATCAAGGGTCTTTTTCATGCAAGTAAAATGGGTTCCTAGGTCATTGCAAATATGCTCCAAACAATCCAAGCATTCATTTTAAATCTACGCTTCAATTGTAGAGGTAGAAGATCTATCACCTAATTTGTTACCGACCATTGATTTAATTTAGGAACAGGAAAAACCTGCTCAAGTACCAAGTCACATGAGGCGAAAGTGTGATAAATCATAAGGGTTTCATGAACACTCTCCATAAGGAAGAAACAGGGGTTGATTCATTATCAAACTTGAAAATGTCAAGATTTAACAAGAATCTAGAAACGTGAGAAAACTCACACAATTGGAATTTCCAATCAAAATTTGAATATTATTTGATAAAAGAGGGTTAATACAAAAGGTTCTACACATGCCTATATATGTGCTACAAGCACAACTATGAATACATGAGGAGTAGAAAATAATTAGTCTAGTTACTTAACTAATAATAAACTCCTTGAACATCTAATTAGAATAAGAAACTAAATAATATAAAAATAGAAAAATATACATCAAAACAACCCTGCACATGATTAGTCTTTAGGCCAGATGTACTCTAAGAATCACCAATAGGATATCCAACACCGGGTATGAAACCAGACTTGGCGTTGGACTTCTTCTGAAGTTTGACGTGCGCGACTTTCTTCTTCTATTTTCTAGCTCTCCTTCACATAGACCCTAGCTACCAACAATGTTAGATATTTTTCAAAATTTGAACATTTGCATGACGGGGACCCATCTAGGACCCGACATATGGCCATCATTGTCTGATTTTTGTAATGCTCAAAAGTTGTTCAAGTCTATTTGGCACCTTTTCATATTTTTTATAGTTAATTACCATCCAATTAGTATTTAAACATTTAAAAACTGTTTGAACACTTGCATTGAATTTGAGGAAAACACAAATACACAAATCAGTGGTGAAAGGTTGCGACTCTTAATCATTTCCAATCTCAAGATTCTCAACTCTATAAAGGTCTAGTAGGGATGCACTACAAAAAATTATTTCTTTCGTGACAAATTTTTCATGACAACCTACCTATTCGTTACAAAAATAATACTTTTTATGACAACCGTCAGGCAAATGTCCTTCAGAAGGCAAACATGTTTTTCTATTTTTTTCATTGTCTAAAGTTACTTTCCCCACATCAATTCGTCAGGAAAAGTTTTCATTCTCCCTCCATTTTTTTCCCACCAGTTTTTTCCCCGTTTTGGACTCAAAAAATTTTAGAAGGAAATCAGACTTATGACATGGAAACCGGGAAACAAAGAAACATTTTTCCGTATCTCTTACTTTTGGAACAACAATGACAAAGAAACACTTTCTCCAAATCTGTAACTTGTCTTCATCTCTTTCAACAAGAGAGACAACACGATGGTCTAAGGTGATGTAAAAATCAAATAATCCTTCAATTTTGTCTTCAATTTTGTCTTGAATCAGTTCCTTTTCTCCAAATCACCCTTCAATTTTGTCCTTAATTGGTTCCTTTTTTATTTTTATAGTGGGTATTTTATTCATCTCTCTCTTTCTCTGTTCGTCAAAACCCAAGAAGATGTTTAAATTCTTGTGCCCGGGGATATAATCAGTAGAAAACTTGTTGATATCATTCTTGCTGATGCTCGCTTGCTCGACAGAGATCCTTTGAAAATTGACCCAGTTGGTATCCTGTTTTGGTTGCTCCTCCTATTTCCAAGTCATCAATTTTTCAGCTCTGCTCAAGGTACTGAAAGTACAATAGTGGAATTGGCAGTCGACTCTGACTGGTGAGTCAATTCAATTTTTCAGGTCTGGCTATGAAATTTGCAATCAGCTCAATTTTTCAGTTTTGTTGCTTCGCTATTTAACAGAAAAGTTACAATTTTTAGCTTACCCTTTTGATGAAAGATCGATATTTCATGAAATGGCATTATTTTTTATACAATGCAGTTGTAGATTAAGAATATGTACTTAAATTACAATTAAGTTTCTAAATATTTCCTTGGGTTATATGTCCTGGTGCAAATATTGGTTATTGGATTAGAAGTGTGGTAATGTTGTTTGGATTTCACGGCCAAAAAAGAGGAAATTTCAACTTGGTTAGTCAAAATGGGTGTACTATTGTCCAGTCTTTTTTATACGTATGTCTATATAGTTTGAACTACATTTGAGTGGCTTTTATATGAGGTAGTTGTATTTTGTTTTGGGTGAAGATAATAGATAAATTTCAGATCAGCATGGAACACTGAAAGAAATTTTGAGACTGGCTATGGGGAAACCAACAATGTGTTCTCAGTGGTTGCATCCTTGCTACTTACTGCAAGGATAGTCTTCGAACACTACTGACACTTTTTCCTATGCATCACCCATATAGAAAAAAATGAAGATGGCCCAGGATAATTTGGTGGTGGAGAAATCCCAGTGTTGCAATAAAAAATGGAGCATGTTAGTGACTTACCACTGCCTAAATCTCATTGCTTGAATTCAGCTTACTAACAGAGTTGAGATGTGAGAATTATGACAGTGATGCTAGTTGCTACTGTGATTATCTATACTGGATGTACGACTTCAAATTCTGTTGTTCTCCCATTTCTAGATAAAAGGTGGAATGGCAGGGTTTACAGGACAAATTTCTGCTGTCATAATTCTTGGCATTATGTTGATGTGTCATAGTTCTTCTCATTTGCCCTGTAAATGCTCTAGTAATACAAGCCAATGATCCCTCTGTAGTCTAGACCATTAAATCTTGTGTGGTTTTTTCCTTGCTTTCCAACTCACTAATCACTTATAGGCACCTTACATTAATTCAGAAATTTGACAAATTCAGAGCCTTAATGATGCATTTTGCAAATGTTATGGTAAGACTCTGGCAAAATGTATTTGTCTATTCCTTGAAGGAATAAACGAATGGGATATGATCTATATTGCTGTAAGAGGAAAGTTGTCTAGGATCGTTTGGTTTTTTGCAGGACTTCTTCATTAGGATATCATAGTGCAAAAACTATTTATCGCAGCCTATCCATCATACCGAGTGTCTAAAGGTGGATTGTAGCCATGTATGACAATCAAGAATTTGGAGCAGCCACGGTTCTTGAACTATTAATCTGTTATTGGCCTTGATTGGTTAGGAAAAAAGTTGCATGGCTCAATATTACAAAATGTACATTGATTTTTAACATACTCCACATAGGACTTACAACAAATTATACCACTATTAAATTTTTGGGTGAAGATAATAGTTGTACCATCTTTTGCTCCTTTCACAATTTTTAGTTATATACATTACCAATCTTTACTCCATAAGTTGATCTGTGTTTTGCCCTCCCTTTCCCTCTTTTTTTTTTTTTTTTTGTCTAGAAAGGGATTGGTTCGAGTAGAAGATCAATGGGATAGTTACAATTCTAATCAGGCTTTAGGAAGGTAATTTTGTTATTTTTTATGTTACAAAAAAATATTTTTGATTGTTGTCGATTATGTATGATGATTTTCTTAAAATATCTAATTTCGCATTTCTTCATATTCAGCAGAGCAAACCTGCATTCTCACTCCCTTGATAGAGAAGAAAGGGAACAACCAGAGAAAAGATTGCATAATTTGAGGTACGTTGTTATTTGGTAGCTTACCATAAAGAATGAAAAGTGTTTATCATGACTGCTAGTTTCTTGCAAATTATGTTATGGTTTACATCGTTATTTGTGTAAATCAAGTTATGGGTTATGATGTTTAATGCTTTCTTATATACTATACAACAGCATAGAAGTGTCAAGTGAAAAGGTTTTTTGCATTGATATCCTTTTCATGGTTTTAACTCTTTGTTAAGTTTTTACTATAACTTAAATATTGATATCTGTTTATAATTTGACATCAAAATTTTACTAATTTGAGTCCTTTTTTATCATATACCGTGTTATTGCAGATGGCACCTTCCGGAAAATGGTTGAAGAGAAACTGCCCACCTAATACCAACTTGCAATCTGAACGACAACCAACTTCAAACTCAACTTTGAAGCATCAATCAGCTACCACAGGTGATGATATCCAGATTAATTCGGATAATAGTAATCCTGCTCAAGCAAACACTAATGGTAAGTGAAAATGCTGAAAATGATTTAATTCTTGCCATTCAATGCATACATCCTTTTTGTGATAATTCATATTAAGCCTCAACTAGCATGTTTAACAATTGTTCACAGATCAAAGAAAGCAAAAAAAAAGGCAAGGGCCCAACCATCCTTTTTCCAAGAATTCCTTGTTTGGAAACAGAAGCAGTGTGGAGGGTCTTCCTAGAATGGTGAGTTTGTAGATCTTTATTCGAAGCCAATGTATTTATGTGCATTTACTTACTATTGTGGAACAACTTATGTTATGATTTGTATTTCCTGGTGTATTTTTGGTTACTTGCAGCATAGTAATTATTCTGGTACAAGTTAATGCATTGCTTGTACTCATGATTAGGTGGTCCCTAAGCAATTTGTAGTGATCATCCATGCATCATAACAAAAATACATCTTTTGCATACCATTCTATTATTTCTCTGATTTCAGATTTTTCTTGGTTTTATTGTACAGGTTTGGGGTGAACTTGTGGATTGCTTTTGGCTCATACTGAAGAACTCTTCTATTTTGATATCATCGATCTCTAGTATTTTGTTGACCATGGAATTAAAGTCCATCTTTTGGTTTTAGCATATGTTAGGTATATGGCAGTTATCTAGGGAGAAATAGCAATGTTTATATTGGTTTCAAATCATAGAATGTGATGATATGTAAATGTTTGACATAGTTAACTTTTGTGGTTTGACATATTATGGTTGCCTAATAATGATAATTTGTGAAGTTTTGGTTGATATTTTGCTTGCATACTTTTATATTTTGATTGGATGGAGTGTCTCAATAGATGATATGGGATGGTTTAGTCAGGAGTTTTAATTTTTCTTGAAATTGGGCTTGTTGGCAGGGAGATTTCGTCCATTTGTAAGGAGAAGCTCTGCCAAAATTTTTTTAAAAATAAAATAAAAATTATTATTCAAAAAAAAAAGATATGGTCATTGTTGTCACTAAAATTGCTGGGCTTAAAAAGGCTGAATGGTCAAATTAGAAATTAATATATTATAGTGATGCAGCTGTCGTCAGGAAAAATGATATTGCATTGTCATTAAAGTTTCCCGACAAGTTTCAATGTAGGACTTTTCTTGACAATCAAAAATTTAATGACAAAGTTCAGGGTCTTTCCCGACAAAGGATCGTCAAGAATATGAGGTCTTTCCCTGACGATCAAATCATCACGATTACCTTTCCTAATGATGCGTCACAGAAAGTAACAGCTTTCCTGACGACAATTCCAATAGTTGTCAGGAAAACCTTTTGCCGACGGCGTATAGGTGACTAATCTTCTCTGACGACATTGGTGTCACGAAAACTTTTCCTGACAAAATACGTATCTTTTCCTGACAAATATTGTTGTCACTAGAAATCTTTTTTTTTGTAGTGATGGTTTGCTGCAAAAGATCATTTTCCTACTATTAGAATTCTTTGCAAAAACACACCATAGTTCAAGTAGATTTGTCTAATTTTTTGCAAGAATTAAGGCAAAAAACTTTCAAATTATCCTAAAAGATATTTGTCCAAGGTTGCACACAAAATTTTGGACAAATAAAGTCTAAAGAAAAGTGATCTTGAGTCGCGATTTGAAATCTTTTTGAATTATTTGCTTTGTAACTTTTAACGATTTTCTCTTGTATTATCTCCAACAATCTTTAGACTTTATTCTTCTTGTGTAACAATGGCAAGTTCATTGAAGGAATTAGCAACCAACTTTGTGAAGTTTGATCATTTTGATGGAGGAGATTTCATAAGGTGGCAAAAACGAGTTCATTTCCTTCTCACATCCCTGCAAGTGATCTATGTATTAACCATTGCAAAACCACTCACCATCAATCTTGAGGAAGATACTCTTGATGACATTCAACGGCATCAAAAGTGGGAGAATGATGATGAGATTTTTCACAGACATATTCTCAACATCATGAGTGACGAATTTTTTGATGTCAACCATACCATTACAACCGTAAAGAAATTTTGGAACCAGTTGGAGTCAAAACACATGCATAAGGATGCAATAAGTAAAAAGTTCCTTGTTTCATCTTTTAATAATTATAAAATGGTAGACAATAAATATATAGTGGAACAATTGGCTGAACTTGAAAGGTTTTTTAACTATTACAATCAACACGACTTACACATAGATGAAGCCATTGTTATGTGTTCTATTATAGATAAAATGCCAACTTTGATCTGGAAAAAATTTTAAGAGGGATCTTAAACATAAGAAAGAGGAAATCTCTCTTAAAACTCTTGCTAAATCCCTTTGTTTAGAAGAGGAAATTCACATGTAGGAAAAGAATGATAATCAAATCTTTGAAAAGAATGAAGACTCTATCACAAAAGTGCATGTGATTGAAGAGAGACAATCAAGCAAGTTCTAAGGTAGCAAGAGAGGCCAACAGTCAAAGAGTCAACCCAAAAACAATAAGAAAAGGAAGAACGAAAAATGTTTCTATTGCGAAAAGGAAGGACACTACAAGTTTGAATGCAAAATCCTTAAAAACAAGAAGGAGAAGGAGAAACAAGACTCTTCGAACAACGCAAGCAAAAATCTAGTTGCTATGATCTCTGAAACCAACTTGGTAGAAGATGATTTTGATTGGTGGGTTGATTCTGGTGCTACATGACACATTTGCAACAACAAGAAATTCTTCCAAGTCCATGAAACATTCAGATGAATGTGGTGCATATAGGAAATTCTACCACCATTCCGGTTCAAGGAGTCAATGAAATAGAATTAAAATTAACTTTCGAAAATATTGTAACTTTAACTAACGTACTTTATGTATCAAAAGTTAGGAAGAACTTATTGTCGGATGGTTTATTAAACAAATTTGGCTTTAAACTTATTTTTGAGCCTAACGAGTTTGTTTTGTCCAAGAGTAGTATATTTATATGCAAGAGTTATCTTTGTAATGGAATGTTCAACTTGAATATACTTGCTATTACTAACAATAAGAATAATGTTATTTCTGCATATTTGGTTGAGTTTTCTTTTAGTTTGTGGCATAATAAATTTGGTCATGTTAATTATAGAAGAATGCATGAAATGATGAAACTTGATATTTTACCATATTATGACAAAAATGAAGGAAAATGTAATATATGCATGTTAACAAAGATTACAAGAAGTCCATTTTCGAAAATTGAAAGAATTTCCAAAGTATTGGACTTGATTTATAGTGGAGTATATGACTTACATGACACACCTACTTTAGGAGGGAATAAGTATTTTGTCATATTTATAAATGATTTCTTTAGATACTACTCTGTTTATTTGTTACATTCGAAAGATGAAGTCATGCATAAATTTAAAAGTTATAAAAGTGAAGTTGAATTTCATCATGAAACATTTATGAAGTACTTAAGGTCCGATAGAGGTGAAGCATATCAACTGGGATTAAAATTGATGTCAACTATATATTTTGAGTCAATAGGGACTAAAAATGAAGTTACGACTCCTTATATACCACAATAAAATGATGTAGTTGAAAGGAAAAATCGTGTATTGACAGAAATGGTTAATGCACTTTTGTGAAATTCTAACCTTAGTAAAGGTTTTTGGGATGAAACTTTATTGATGTCTTGTCACATTCTAAATAGAATGCCAAATAAAAGGAATTCTATACCCTCTATGATCTTTGAAATAAAAGGAACTCTAATCTCAACTATTTGAGAGTTTGGGATTGTAGGGTTATTGTTAAACTTCCAAAACCTAAGAAACGAGGTGTTGAGTGCATATTGTTAAAATATGCATATAATAGCAAAGCTTATAGGTTCATGGTATTTGAATCTAATGATTCAATTTTGGTTAATATCATAATTGAGTTTAAAGATGTTATTTTTGAAGAAAATAAATTCACCGTCATTTCTAAAATAAAGGATGATATTTCAAAATCAAGTGGATTAAAAAAAGGATGAATTAACAAAAAATGATGGAAATGAATCTATTGAGTTAAGAAGGAGCAAAAGAGCTAAAAAGTCAAAAGACTTTGGTTTGGACTTTTATATGTATCTAGTCGAAAGAACTAGAGATATGTTAAGCAATCAAATCTCTAATTGCTTCAATACTGAGGCTAGTCTTAAGACATTTGAAGAAGCAATGAGATCACATGATAATCCCTTTTGGAAGGAAGCAATAAATGATGAAATGGACTCAATTATGGATAATAAAATTTAAAAATTGGTAGACTTACCACTTGGTTTAAAACCAATAGGTTGTAAGTGAATTTTCAAGAAGAAAATGAAAGTTGATGAAACTATTGATAAGTTCAAGACCAAGTTAGGTGTGAAAGGGTACGCATAAAACTATAGTGTGGACTATTTTGACACCTATTCTCTAGTAGCAAGAATTGCTACAATTCAAGTACTGCTTACTCTAGTTTCAAACCAAATTTTAATCGTACACCAAATGGATGTTAAAATAGCATTTTTTAATGGTGATTTGGATGAAAAAATTTACATGCAATAACTTGAACGATTTGTAGTACTTGGACAAGAGTACAAGATGCATAAACCTGTTAAATCCTTATATAGGTTAAAACAAACACCTAAACAATGGCATAAAAAATTTGACCAAGTTATACTTACTAATGGATTCAAGGTTAATGAATCTAATAAGTGCATTTATAGCAAGTTTAATAAAGGTAAAGATGTCATAATTTGCTTATATGTGGATGACATGTTAATATTTGAGACTGATTTAGAGCAAGTCAAATTCACCAAAACTTTACTTTCTAACACGTTTGATATGAAAGACATGGGTGAAACAAATGTCATATTGAGCATAAAAATCACAAGAGACAAACAATATAATGTTGTCTCAATCACATTATATTGAAAAGATTCTTAGCAAGTTCAATCAAGATGAATGTGTGCCAACTTCAACACAATCGGATCCTAAAATAACCTTTGTGAAAAATGAAAGGAATCCAATTTCTCAATTAGAATATGCCAAAATTATAGGATATTTAATGTATGCAATGACATGTACTAGAACAAATATTGCATATGCTGTTGGTATATTAAATAGATATACAAGGAATTCTAATAGGTTACATTGGCAATGTGTAATTAGATATTTGAAGTACTTGAAAGCCACTAAGGACTATAGTATTTGTTATACTAGTTATCCTTCAATTTTAGAAAGATTTTCAAATACTAGTTGGATCACTAATAGAGATAATCACTCGTTGACAAGTGATTGGATTTTTATGTTAGGTGGTGGTGCAGTTTTCTGGGGATTTAAGATGTAAACTTGTATCATCGATTCCACAATGTTAGTTGTGTTTGTAGCTCTTGTTTCAGTTTGTAAAGAACTTGAATGGTTACGAAATTTACGTTATGATATACCATTGTGGCCAAAATCATTGTCGCCTATCTCAATACATAGTAACAGTACAACTACACTTGTTGAAACATATAGTTAAGTGTATAATGACAAATCAAGGCATATTAGTTGAGACATAGTTATGTGAAAGATTTGATCACAAATGGTGTCATATCAATTGACTTTGTGAAATCTAGTAGCAAGTTGAGTGATACTTTGACAAAAAATTATCAAAAGACTTGATGTTAAAAACATCAATGGGGATGGATTTAAAGTCCAAACTTAATAACTATTAATGGTGGAATCTCAATTCAACGTTAGATACAACGTCTAACCTTGAATTCAATGAGTGAAAGCACATCTAGGGGTGGCAATGGGGCGGGATTGGGGTGGGGGAAGGATCCCCTACCCCCCATCCCATTATCAAATAACTCTCTCCGTCCCCCGCCCCATTCCCAGTTCCGTTTCAACCGTGGGGAAAAAATTAACTTATCATAAATGTTTATTTACAATAATACAATTATAAACAATGTTAAATAAGATTAAAAAGCTGTCAAGATAGAAATAAAGCATAACAAGTCAAGTTACATTCAGTGCGGAGGAAGGGAACCGATCGAAATAAAAAAGGGTTAGAACCAAAACAGGTTGGAATTGGATAGCTTAGTCTTTGGGAAGGGGGCGTTACAAACAAATCAACAATAGTCCAAGAAATTTCTTCAGTTTTTGCGACGGCCGTTGATACTGATTAGCGTTGTACTTGTAAGTAAGGGTACAACTCTAGGAAATTTAGGATTGTATTATATATATATTTATTGTATATGGGGGACGAGGCGGGGGATGGGGCGGGTGTATGTTTCCCCACCCCCCGCCCCCCGCCCCCCGCCCCGTTTTAAGGCGGGGGGAAATATTTTGCCCCCGTCCCCGCTCCATCCCTCGCCCCATTTCTACCCTCGCGGCGCAGGAACCCGCCTCCATTGCCATCCTTAAGCACATCATTCTAATGATTGGAGCACTATTTCATTTTTCATTCCAAGGTAAAATAGTGTATTTTATTCTTCCCTATTCATAGTTAGGTTGAGTTGTTGACTTTTAATGAATCTTGAAAGTGCTATTAGTGACGGGGGCACTAAGATGTTGCCTATATGAATGTAAGTTTGGCAAACTACAGAGTTAAGAATTTTGATTTGAAACATTCATGAAAGGATAGTGATACAAGACCGTAAAATGTATCATCAAAAAACTATAGTTGTGTATTGATCTATATGTGATGTCTTTATGATGTTAATCTAATGTACAAGTGGCTCAAAACTGGTCCATTATTTTGTATTGATTAGTTTCAAAGAACTCTAATTAAGATAGTGGTTCAATCAAAAGACACCATTATATATATATATATATATATAATTGTTAGATTATTATGTGACCTTTTGAAAGTAGAAGTCTATTTTCTAAATCTTGAAAATGATGAGAGATTATTAGATATTTTTCAAAATTTGATCATTAGCATGATGGGGGTCCGTCTTAGAACCCGACATAAGATCCATCACTATTTGGTTCTTGCATTGTTTAGAAATTATTCAAATCTATTTGACACCTCTTCATATTTTTTATAGTTAATTACCATCTAATTGGTGTTTAAACATCCAAAAAATCGTCTGAAGACTTGTATTGATGTTGAGAAACCTTTTGGCCAACACAAATACACAAATTAGTGGTGACAGATTGCAACTCTTGATCATTTCCAATCTCAACTCTATAAAGATCTAGTAGGGATGGTTTCCTATTGCTAATTTTTTTTTTGCAAAAGCACACCATAGTTCAAGTAAATTTGTCTAATTTTATGCAAGAGTTAAGGCAAATATCTTTCAAATTGTGCTAAAGGATATTTATCCAAAATCTTTGCACATAAATTTCTAGACAAATAAAACCTAAAAGAAAGTGATCTCAAGTCACAATTTGAAATTTTTCTGCATTATTTGCTTTGTAATTTTTAGTCATTTTCTCTTGTATTATTCCCAATAAACAACAACAATAATACCTTGCTAAAATAAATAAAAATAACAATAGAACTACAGTAAAGATACTAATTAAAAACTCTAAACTAAGTATTATCGATGCAAACGAGAGATTCTTGAACCTGAGGATTCTCAATCTATATCACAATTAAAGGGAACTTTCACCTCTTTTATTGTTTGAAAACCTGAATGAAAGTTGTAGCAAACTAGCAATAGTTCAAGAGGTCTTGGCCATATGATTACAATGGGAAGGATAAAGGATTTGATATTGGATAATTAGTTCAAAGACTCAAAAAAGTTCAAAAGATAAATGAGCCCAAGCTTACGTGAAACTTTTTGTAGAGATCATAATGGGATTTTGCCAATTGCAACCAATGTTTTAAAGCTCAAACCGTTAATTGAACCGGTGAGGTGTTCGGGTCAAGGTTCAACCGGTCGGACTGATTCAAATCTGGTTCAATGAATTTTTTTTTAAAATAATTTATATCAATATATATATGCACAAAATAAGACATGCAATGGACTAATTTAAAACTTTATATGATGAAAAGTTTAATATTTTCGAATAACTTGGATTTTCAAAAATAAATTTTTAAAATTATAAGTTGAAACAAATAAATTTCATTTCAATTTCAATTATATCTAACAAAAAATAATCTTAAATCCAACCCAAAAATACCACAATATTTTGAAATTATACAAAATTCACATCTATGGGAATTTAGACATTGTGAGTTTAAAATTTAATTTATGTTTTTGAGATTTAGAGATTGCAATTAAAAAAAAAAAGAAATTTGGAGTTTGAAAGAAGTTAGGAGAATCGAAAATAGAAATGCAAATTTGATAAGAAACAAAAAATGAGATAAAAGTGAATGGTTGTGGCATTTAATAATTAGTTTTTAGAGTTAAAGAAAAATAATTCTTTTTTTTTAATTTTTTTCAATTTAATGGACAAAAATAAAATTAAAAGATGGAAGAAAACATCAATAAATTAAAACTAAAGAGGTTTGATTAAAAAGAGAGTGACAAAAGAAAAGAAGAGAGAGAGAGAGAAAGAGTTGATCATTAGAAAAAAAGAATCATGATAGAATGAAATTTTGTAAGAAAAACAAAGAAAAAAAAGATGGATGTTTGTTTATATAAATGTGTTATAACAAAAAACTAATAGGATGTGATGGTACAATGGTTACTATATTGGTTTTCTATCACAAAGGTCTTGAGTTTGATCTTTGGTAATTGCGTTTTGCAAAACTTAAAAAAATATTGAGGGGAAAGTTGAAAAACTGGAAATCACCGGTTCGACTCGGTTCACCAGTTCTGATGAGTTTGACCGGTTTCATTACAAAGTCAACTTTAGTATAGAACTGGACCGGTGCCATGACCGGTTCGTGGTTCAACCGCTCGAACCGGCTGGTCCGGTTCGATTTTCAAAACATTGATTGCAACTTAGATCCAAACTTTGTTTGGATAGAATATTATTTGGAATAATTACTGTAACATTTTTTCTGATTTAATGTATGTGAGATAAAAAAATGGATGAAAATATAAAAAGATGGGTTAAAAAATGTGTTTATGATGCAAACGAAATATTATTTAGAATAATTGGCTATCCAAACAAACTGCAACAGTAATCCGGACACAGTATTAGGTGTTTTCCAGATTAGGTGTTTTCCGGATAATCGGCTAAGAAATCCGGATAATTGGCTAAGAAATCCGGACACAGTATTAGTTGTTTTCCAGATTAATGTATGGACAGGAGAATTCTCAATTTTGTGGACATGACTTTGGCATTCGTGGCACGTAGCAAGAAACTTCCAAGCACTTGCTCTGGTGCTTTAATTGAAATTCCAAGAAACCAGATTTGCTAATATAGGATAAATTACAAATCCTGCCCAGTGATTTTACTTATTATCACATAATCCCCTATGGTTAGTAAATAGCAGCATAACCACCCCTTGGTTTAACTTTTTTTTTTTTTTTTTGATAAAAAGGATAATTTCATTTCAATATTTGCACTAGTGACAACAAGTACATCAAACATGATACAAATATTTATCGATTTGAAAATCAAATGATACAACAAATCTAAAAAATTATAAATTTGATCATAGCATTGAAACTCCAGAAATATCTTCCAACAGATGTATATCATTACAATTTAACAAATCTGTATCCATGTCTTTTTGTTAGATAGTCGAATTTGATAAAAACTGCTTCAAGTTCAAGCTCAAAGAAAATTTTAGATTTGATTGTTGAGATTTACCAAATCTTTAATTTCTCCAGCTGAAAAAGGTGAAAAATGAAAAACACTCTCATGAGAATATTTTAGAGAAAATAAAATGTCCACTAAAAAATTTAGAGAAGAAGAATGTCTCACTAGGAAACCTAGGAGAGATCAATCTCTCATTAGTAAACCGTAAAAGAGAATTTATTCAAGAAAAGAAAATAACTAGGTAAAGAGTTCCTACCCGCAGGGGAAGACCAGATTGTCTAGTCTTTCCCTGTTGGAAGTCAAATTGGAGGAGTGTTAAAGAGAATGGATTCCAGAGAGAAAACGGAGGAAGTTTCAAGGAGAGGGAGCCATTCACATGCGTAACCACCGTTCGATTGTTAGATAGTTGAATTTGATAAAAATTGCTTCAAGCTCAAAGAAAATTTTAGATTTGATTTCCAGAATTGGTTGTTGAGATTTACCAAATCTTTAATTTCCCCAACTGAAAAAGGCGAAAAATGAAAAACACTCTCATGAGAATATTTTAGAGAAAATAAAACGTCCACTAAAAAATTTAGAGAAGAAGAATGTCTCACTAGGAAACCTAGGAGAGATCAATCTCTCGTTAGTAAACCGTAAAAGAGAATTTATTCAAGAAAAGAAAATAACTAGGTAAAGAGTTCCTACCCGCAGGGGAAGACCAGATTGTCTAGTCTTTCCCTGTTGGAGAGTCAAATTGGAGGAGTGTTAAAGAGAAGGAAAAGAGAATGGATTCCAGAGAGAAAACGGAGGAAGTTTCAAGGAGAGGGAGCCATTCACATGCGTAACCACCGTTTGATTGTTAGATAGTCGAATTTGATAAAAACTGCTTCAAGCTCAAAGAAAATTTTAGATTTGATTTCCAGAATTGGTTGTTAAGATTTACCAAATCTTTAATTTCTCCAACTGAAAAAGGCAAAAAATGAAAAACACTCTCATGAGAATATTTTAGAGAAAATAAAACGTCCACTAAAAAATTTAGAGAAGAAGAATATCTCACTAGGAAACCTAGGAGAGATCAATCTCTCGTTAGGAAACCGTAAAAGAGAATTTATTCAAGAAAAGGAAATAACTAGGTAAAGAGTTCCTACCCGCAAGGGAAGACCAGATTGTCTAGTCTTTCCCTATTGGGGAGTCAAATTGGAGGAGTGTTAAAGAGAAGGAAAAGAGAATGGATTCCAGAGAGAAAACGGAGGAAGTTTCAAGAAGAGGGAGCCATTCACATGCGTAACCACCGTTCGATTGTTAGATAGTCGAATTTTGATAAAAACTGCTTCAAGCTCAAAGAAAATTTTAGATTTGATTTCCAAAATTGGTTGTTAAGATTTACCAAATCTTTAATTTCTCCAGCTGAAAAAGGTGAAAAATGAAAAACACTCTCATGAGAATATTTTAGAGAAAATAAAACGTCCACTAAAAAATTTAGAGAAGAAGAATGTCTCACTAGGAAACCTAGGAGAGATCAATCTCTCGTTAGGAAACCGTAAAAGAGAATTTATTCAAGAAAAGAAAATAACTAGGTAAAGAGTTCCTACCCGCAGGGGAAGACCAGATTGTCTAGTCTTTCCCTGTTGGAAGTCAAATTGGAGGAGTGTTAAAGAGAAGGAAAAGAGAATGGATTCCAGAGAGAAAACGGAGGAAGTTTCAAGGAGAGGGAGCCATTCACATGCGTAACCACCGTTTGGGTTAATGGAAAGTGGAAAATCAACGAAAATAACCTCTCTAATGCAAGACAGTTTCGTGCAACCAAATGAACTTATTGCAAGTATAGTACTAAATGACATTCTTTACAACTAAATTAACAAATTAATTCTAAATGATAACCAAATGAACTTATTCTAAGTACTAAATGTCATTTTTTTTTATCTTAGTTATAAATGGTCTAGAATTATTTCATTTTGATTATGGTACTACTTAAACGAATTGAACATTCCCAATTGATTCAATAATGTTAGTAATCAAAATAAAAACTAAAATGTTACCAATTGATTTAATAATGTTATTGATTAAGATCAAAATTTCTCCCATTTAAAACTATTTGTCAATATTTGCGCTCCATTTCCGTTTATCTTATGTTTACAATTTCTAGCTCAAAGAAATGCAAAATGTTAAATAGTTAGAATTTTAAGATTGTTGGATTCTTAGGAAAAGCTTAAAACATGCAAGAAAAGAATTTCTTTATTGACTTCAAAAATCTTTATAAAAAAATCATGGGCCATTTGCATAGTTATGAACTTTATATATATACATATAAGAAAAAATATACGGGGTTTATATAATAGTTAAGTATATAATAGTAACTATATACGGGGTTTATGTACTTTAAATAATAGTTTTGTATATGGGGTTTGCCAAAAAAAATATGAAAAAATGTAAAAAAAATGCCAAATTTGGATGGATATTTACACCCCTTATTTACCTTAATAGTACTCAAATAAAGAGCAAATAATCTAAGTTCAATGCACATTGCATCTCAATTAATGTGTTTCAAATTCAATTGAAGAAAAGAAAGTTAAATTGACATGATAAACAACAAATGTAAAAACAATTTAGCTTTAGTTGAAATTATGTTCAACTTAGCCATATCCAAGCAAGCAACAAAAACTGTTCAGATAATTTTTTCAATGTTAAATAATCAGCACAATAAAAAATAAATAACTTTTTTTTTAAGAAAAACATTAATTCAAAGGTGGCTAAATCATATATATATATATATATGTATATAAACTCTCATAATATAAACTAAAATTATAAAAAATTAGGAGAGCCAACTTTATTTTATACATATATTCACACATTATCAATTAAAATTTTCAAAACGTAGGCAACCCCTTGACTACGCCATTAATAATACGTGTATACAGACTAGTTCAAAATGCTTGCGAGAAGACTAGTTGATTACCTGTCAGAGTCAACTGAATAATACAACAACTAGTTCAAACACTTTTCCAGTGGTCTACATCTTTAGTTTCCAGTTGAAACACATGCTGTTCTTATTAGAGAACCCGAGATCATCTGAATTTGATGATTTAAGACTATTGATAACCTGATTTTCACTAGGAGAGTGTGATACTAGTCATGATCGAAATAGATTATAGATGGCTAGGAGTTATGACAACTGGGAAAGGCTGGTGACAGCCACCCTGAGAAGAGAAGATCTCCGCCTCACCGCTCAGAGGACCCCAAGTGACCTTTCCTTGGCGTCATTATCACCATTTTCCTCCTTCAATCTAGCTTCTTCCTCTCGACAAGTTTCATCTTTCAACTTATCCAGGTTATTGGTGGGGGAATCATTTTCATACAATCAAATTCTCCAAGTGACAGATTACTTGAGTGCATCCAACCTCATCAAGCATGGCAACTCTGGGGATCTCTTTTATGGAGTTTTAAAAAGACGGATTGGAGTTTTAAAAAGAGGGACTCAAGTTATAGTCAAGAAAATTGATCTTTCATCGGTCACCAAAGAATCCCGTTTCATAGCAGAACTGCAAGTTCTTGGGGAGGTTTCTCATCATCATAGATTTATCCCTCTGATTGGTCATTGCTTGGAGAACGAAAAGAAGTTTCTGGTTTACAAGAATATGGCTATCAAGGATCTGTCAACTTCTTTGCCTCGGAAAATCGATTCAGGTAATCTTAGACAATTACCATTGATGGACTGGATAACCAGGTTGAAGATGGCAACTGAAGTTGCTGAGGGTTTATGCTATCTGCATCAATGTGTCCCTCCCCTTGTTCACAGGTAGCTGAGATGTTCCTCACTTTGTTCCTAGAAAACTTTTGTTATTTGCATGTTTATTTTGGCTTTTGGGACATAAGCTGCAGCTTATCTTTCCTATTGTTCTAGCAACATTCAAGCAAGTAGCATACATCTTGATGACAAGTTTGAAGTGAGGTTAAGCCTTTTTGAGGTCTTTGCTGAAGAAAACAACATGCGTCAGAATGGTATTTCCAGGTCAGTGAAGTAGTCGAAACTTTAAAGGGTAAATTACATACAACCCCCTGTAGTTTTATCTATTACCACATGACCTCCATAAGGTTTCTAAATGTCCACTTCACCCTTATAGTTTTATGTGAAGTGAAAATTTGACGAAAAATAGCTATGTAATGTCATTAGTTGAAATACTAATAGTGTCTTTACTTAAATATTAAATTAAGCAATAGTTTAAACACCTTGCATAAAAGCATAGGGAGATTGCGTGGATAAATGCAAAAATCACACGGGAATAAAGTAATATTTATACAAATCATAAGAGGTTACATGGATATTAAGATTTTATCATATGCGCTTTTAAAAATGCATTTGGTATAAACACCATAACTAATTGTGCATTTCGTTCATTTTCTGCTTTACATAAAACCACAAGGGGGTTATGTGGCCATTTTAAAACCTTAGAGGGGTCATTTGGAATTCTGTAAAATCACAGGGGGGTGATAAGTAATTTACCCAACTTTGAAAGCTCTGAGCTCATTGTGATATTACCTTTCAACATTTCTCTAGCATTAGCTGTGTTTGACTTTTCTGTGGTTGCGGTAAAAGAAAGAAGTTGTGTGAGAATGCTTACATGTAAAATCTTTAGCAGAATGGAAGCACATACACATCAGCAACTGAGTCAAAATTGATTGGTGTAACAATTCATTTTCTTGTTTTTCACATCGATAGACATTAAAATTGTCCTGTTAAGGGCATTTGGCTTCACATAAAATGCTAATTTTATAGATGAAGGAGGGCGTACATATAAGCTTACCCCCTTTACAACAAAATAAATCAAGCCAAGATTGCAACATCCCCAAATAGCCGTCTGCTGTCTTGAAAATGGAAAAGGGACCAGGAATTAACTTCTTTAGTTGATATGACATCTATCAGTCAGATTGATACTTGATGCTCTTCTATTTTACATGTGAGACTGGTGTTACATTCATCTTTCCCATGATTCTACAAGTATTTGGTTCTTGGGGGTGTCTTAGCTATACCTGCCAAACTGAAACCATCACTCTTTTGCTTACCAATTTTACAAATTTTATGTCTGACTTGTATATTTCATTCTTAATATTCTCAGGGCATTTGGACAAGGCATTATTGGTACGTAAAGTTTCACTCAACGATAGTTCCACATCATCCACATCTGTTATTCCACATGATATGGTTGAATAAGCATGAAGCATATTTAGTGTAACCTTAACTACCTAGAATTTTTGAGTTCAGTCTAGTTTATTCTATATAATTACATAGACCTGATTTTGCCAAAGAACCTCATGTATACATGTCTATGCCATAGCAATACTAGGCAAAACCATCTTCTTGATCATTTTGAGGTAATAAGGAAATATAGAGTAGTGTTGGACTGATATTCCCTATTAAAAGATGGAAATGATAAAGCTATTTTCACAAAGCCTTCCAGATTCAGCTATAGGGTTGCTATTCTTCCCCATGTTCCATGACAATTGCTAAAGCAGATAGATCATGCTGTGTCCTTTTCTTTTCAATACATTAAGCAACTTTTTGGTGACCCGGTAAACATTTGTGAATTTCATTTTGAAAGTAGTTATACTATAGATGATGTGCTCTAGTCTATTATCTTGAACAATCAGGTACATCTAAAGAAAGTCATACGTCATGTTCCAATGATGTTTATAACTTTGGAAAGGTCCTGCTAGAGCTAGTTACAGGAAAGCTGGGTTTAAGTGCCACAGATGATTCCACCACCAATGGTTGGATGGCAAATGTACTGTCTTATATTCTCCCAGATAATGCTGAACTCATTATGAACATCATCGACTCATCTTTAGTCATGGCTAAGCATGTCTTGGCCCAAGTATGGGCAGTTTCTTTTATTGCTAAGGCGTGTCTCAGTCCTGAATCTTCTAAACGTCCCCAAATGGCTCAGATACTTTTGGCTTTAGAGCATATCAAATCATCAGGTTTCACTAGTAGAACCCCCAAGACTACTGGTAATAATGACTCAGTTGGAGTAGCTATGGAGATTGCAGAGACACTCTGGGGATCTAAACTTGAAGGTTGGTTTATGGATGTCATTAGTATTTTAAGAACGTGAAATGACAAATGCGAAAATAAAAGTATATCTTGCAGGAAGGACAGGGCCGGCAACTGCTTATACAGAAACTTTAGGAAGTGGTACTGCCTCAAGTAACCATGGAATCTCACAAGCTGGTGGCTCTGAGGAGACTTGTCCAAATGGAGGGATCTTTGCTCATCCCAGTCTAACTACTTTCTCTTATTCAGAACTTTTGGAAGCAACCAGACATTTTGGAAGTGACCTGGCGGTTAGAGAGGTTGAATTCGGGAGAGTATACCAAGCCTGGCTTCCAGACAAATCCTCGTCAAAGCATGGCAATGGATCTCTAGTTGCTGTCAGAAATATGTCATCTGAATATATGCAGCTATTAAAGGTAATGGAAACCAATCTTGTAAGTAGCAACTAACTCTAGATCTCTAAAGAAATCCATTCCTTTCAATTGGTATCTAATTTCCAAGCTTTGCCCGTTCCTATTGCAAATGTACTTTCTGCCTCGCACAACACAAGAACATATCCTCCTAAGCTCTCTGGAAATTTTTTGCTATTATTTCTATATGAGAAATTTATCATTGGCAAACTCAGTGGTAATTGAACTTTAATTCTCTTTTTGGTTGCTTATTGAAACTTTTCTGTGTTGCTTTATATTTTTCTTACACATTTTCTGGGCAGTCTCGTATACGCTCACTTGCTGTCAGAAACATGTCCTCTGAATACATGAAGCAGCTAGTAAAGGTAATGGAAACCAAACTTGTAAGTAGCAAGTCACTTTAGATCTCTAACAAAATCCATTCCTTATGAATTTGTATCTTGCTCCTTCCTATATTAATTGTACTTTCTACCTCGTACAACACAAGCACGTATCCACCTAAGTTCTCTGGAAATTTTTTGTTGTTATCTCCATATGCGAAATTTATCATTGGCAAACTCAGTGGTAATTGAACTTCAATATGCTTTTTGGTTACTTGTTCAAACTTTCCTGTGTTGCTTTAATATTTTCTTTTGCATCTTCTGGGCAGTCTCGTATACACTCACTTGGAAAACTATCTCATCCTAACCTAGTCAAGTTCCTCGGATACTGTGAGGAGAAAGAGCTCTTTGTTGTCCACGAATTTATGCAAAATGGCAGCCTAGACAACCATCTCTTTGCAGGTGAGATTTGGATTATATTGTTCTAATAGGATCTCAGACAATCTAAGCATGATCTATCTTTATTGAAATAATCTTGATACTTGGATGTCTTTAGGGGGCTCTGATGTTCAGCCACTTTCCTGGGACACAAGACTTAACATTTTAATTGGAGCAGCTCGAGGCCTAGCATTCTTGCATGCAACAGAGAAGCAAGGTTTTCGTGAATATTTCGGTACCTCAGATATCTTGCTTGATGTTGTAAGTTGAGAAGCAAATTATTTGACCAATACAAGTTTGCTGCATGTGCAATCAAATAATATACATCCACCAGAGTTTATCAAACTACTTTAGAAAATTTAAAATGCATGCCACCTTTTATATATCTTCAGTAAAACTGCTGACAAATCATTTACTGATGCAATTCTCATCCATCTCAAATTTGGTATACGATCTTGTTTTCAGGATTACAATGCGAAGATATTGGGTGTTGGCCCTGCAAAGATAGCCCCCTATGAAGTACATCCTAATTTTTTCCGGAATAGAAGAGATGTTGATCCTCCTCCTGGGAATGTCTTTCCAGGTGCAGATGCAGGTAACTCATCCAGATTGATCTCTTGAGATTCCAGACTAGAGGTTTCGGATCTTGTGGCACAAAAGCACTACCAAAGGAAGTAAAGCTCCAGTAATAGCTTAATCAGATTCCAAAAAATTTATTTTCTGACTTAACAAAACAAAAAAAAAGAGTTTATAATGCGAATAATTGTCTCTCCCATGTAACAGGGCTTATGAATGTGAAAAGCGATGTGTATGATTTTGGTGTGGTATTGGTTGCAATGCTAACTGGTTTATCTACAAAGAACAGACATCGACTTAGTTGGGTGGAAATCCATCCAATCACATACTTTATGAGTTTCGAAAGAAACAAATTGAAGAAAATTATGGATCCAAAGTTAGAAGGCAAATATCCTTTTAAACCTGCACAAAAATTGGCTTTTCTTGCTTCCATGTGTCTTCAACATGAACCGCAATTCAGGCCATCAATGAAAGAAGTTGTCGAGGAACTTGAATGTGTTGCAGCTGCTAAGGAGGAAGGAAATAGAAGAGCCCTGATAAAGCAGAAAGCACATCAACATATCCAGCAACTTTAGCAGTCTTGATAGTTCTAGGATTCTATCAATGCTTTGATGGAACCCAGCCGATAATAGCTTACTGTTGTTATCTCTCTTAAAAATTAACAGATCCTTTCGTATGTTTGTCCTGATTAGCTAACTGATGTCTTCTACAGCTTCCTGTTGCTTTGGCAATCTAAGCCTCATTTGTCTGTAAAAGGTAACAGTGATCAGAGCTTTATAGTCCTTTGATTAAGAATCAGCTTGAGGGGCCAAAATTTATTAACAGTTGCAAGTGATAATCACTGAAAACAATAAATGTACATGCTCACGCATCAAAACACTGGTACTGTAACTGTACATGGTTAACCATCAATCCATTATCAATCAACTCCCAAATGTCGTTTTTAAATATTTGGGCTTCAACTCTTAGCTTGAGAAAAGATTTACCCCATGTCAAAATTCAATAATTTTGTACTTTTAACAGCCTTCCAATTGAAGCTGAAGCTTTGCAACTCAAGAAAGTTGTGGCCACTCTAGGAAAGATTAACCGTACCATCTATTTTTTTTTTACAACAAACGGAAGCAGTACTTTTATATATTAAAACTTGATAGTACAAGAGTTAGTTATAAAAAGGAGCAACTGCTCTCATATCTTTCCTTGCTATATCCATTAGCCATACTGAGAACTCAATGTCCCATTCTATGTCATGTACTAGTTTGATTGCATGTTGAACTAGTGCATAGCTACACATATTCCCTGCTCTATACACAAAAGAGAAGTCACCCTGTTCAAAACCTTCCTTCATCTCCTCAATATCCTCTAGGACTGTTGCAATGCTAATGTCTTGAACATTGCTTGCATTGATTTGGTTGACCACGGATTTGCAGTCTGATTGGACTTCTATCTTAGCCCATCCTGCATCTTTGGTCATCATAAGCACAGCTCTTACTGCCAGAGCTTCTTCCTCAATAGCTGTTCCATTCTTGTGTTCCATTATACCCCTTGCTTTCATTAGTTTTCCAGTCTAGTTCCTTGCTATGATTCCCTGTCCTATTCTTACAGATTGATTTGAGATGGCTGCATCTGTGGTTAACCCCTGGCTTTGGTGGTTCCCATCTCTCCTGTTGTTTCTGCTGTGTTGTTAATGTTTTGGCTTTTTCCTCTTCAGTTTCATTAGCCATTTCGAACTCCATCCATTCCTGTTGTGCCATTTGCACTATGTCTCTCTCTTCTGTCACTCTGTGCTCAAAGGTTCGTTTGTTTCTTGCCTTCCATAGCTGCCACAAAAGATTGACTGTGAGGTTAATTCAATCTCTTCCCTGAGCTTTTTCCTCTACTTGAATTAATATTTCCCACCACCTCCATATATTATCTCTTAGCTCTGTGGCCCTTTCCCATTTGACTGGTGCCATTTTCCATGTCATTTCTCCCATTGGACAGTGGAAAAACAAGTGCTCTACTGTCTCAGTTGCCTCCCCACAGCACTCACATATCTAATCTCCTTTACCTGTTCTCCTATAGATGACCTCTTTTATTGGCAAGCAGTTTTGTAGAACTTTCCACATGAAGTGTTTCAGTTTCACCTTCACATTCAGCTTCCAAAGTTTCTTCCAGACTCCGTGTTTTCTTATCTCCCAGCTTGTGTCCTCTCTCGCTTCCTTCCTCCTTCCATCACTATGTATGTCCTGCTTAGCAATTGCATAGCCAGATTTTACTGTATATGAGCTTGATTTGGAGTGTTTCCAGAACATCCTGTCTTTCCTCCTATATAGCCTCAGAGGGATGCTGGCTATTAACTCTGCCTCTTTTTGATTGAACAACTATTGTAGCTTTAGCTGATCCCACTTTCCTTCCATGATTATATCACTTACTCTCTGAAATCGGCAGTTCTTAGGTCTATTTGATGAGGGCAACTTCCTGTTATCCACTTATCTTTTCAAATCTCCACTGTGCTTCCATCTGCAATCCTCTTCCATAATCCATTAAATAACAGGTGTCTGGCATTGTGAATACTCTTCCAGGTCCAAGAAGCTGAGTTGGGGGGTTTCTTATTCATCCAGTGATCTCTCACGTACTTAGCTTTGATAATTCTGCTTACTAACAAATTTGGAGCTCTGATGAACCTCTAAATTTGTTTTGCAAGCAGGGCTGTATTAAGTGCTTCCAAGTCTCTAAAACCAATCCTTCTTTTGCTTTTCACCTCTGTCAACTTCTTCCAACTGGCCCAATGCACTTTGTTCTGCTTTTCACCATTTTCCCACCAAAAGTTTCCTATTCTTGAGCTAATATCCTTACACAGGCTTTTAGGAAGTTTGAAGCAGGACGTTGTATAGTTTAGAATTGCCATGATAGCAGCTTTGATCCTTATTTTGCTCTTCACATACCCAAAAACTTGGTTCTTGGATTTTGCAGTTGCCATTGGTAATCCAAGGGATTTCCCACTTGTGGCTTCTTTCATGTTTTCCAGCACCTCACCAATCTTCTTTCTATCTTGGTTTAGTGTGTTCCTACTGAAATACATTGCTGACTTTTTAAAATTCACCACTTGCCCTGAAGCTTTCTCATATTGTTTGGGGATCTCTTTTACTGTCCTTGCTTCCTATTTAGTTGCTTTACAGCACACTAAAGAGTCATCTGCAAAAAAAGAGGTGTGAAATAACAGGACTATCTTTGCAGATTTTTATTCCTGTCAAGGATTTGTCATCCACAGCTTTCTTGAGTAATCCAGAAAGTCCTTCAGCACAGATAATAAATAAGGGGATAAAGGATCTCCCTGTCTTAGGCCTCTGCTAGGTAGAACATGTCCTACTTTGCCACCATTTAAGTTAAAAGAGTAAGAAACAGAACAAACATAGACCATGATCCACCTAACAAAGATGGGACAAATCCCATTTGCATCATCATTCTCCCAAGAAAAGTCCACTTAATTCTATCGCACGCCTTAGACCTGTCCAGTTTAACGGTCATGAATCCAGTTTTGCCTTTTCTTTTGTTTTTCAAAAGGTGAAGAATTTCCTGAGCAATCAAAAAATTGTCAAGAATCTGTCTTCTTGGGATAAAGATTGTCAAGATTAACCGTACCATACCATCTATTGCCTTCAAAACTATGTGCCTTCTGGTTTCTTCTACAAAGACTAAAATTAAAGTTTTGCTCGAACAATTTGTCTTTTAAATTCACCCATTACCTCGGGCCTATTGTTATGATCAAATGATAATGTTAATGGATTCTGGAAGGCAAGAAGAACATATTTGTAATTGAGGGAGAAAAAGTAAGATAAAAGAACGTAAATGAAAAAGGGAAATTAACAAAACAGGAAACGGAACAGAAGAAAAACTTTCAAGAAAGGGAAAACTATATATAAAGAAAGCAAATTATAAGGGCCATCTGTGGATGTTAGCCTAGGCTAAAAAGTAACAAAATTAGATAGCATTAGATTACTGTTTCTGCCCTGTCAGGTTCTTTTTCTTTTGAATATTTTGTGCTTTGGAACTGCAGAGGAGGTAGCAAAGAGGGAATGCAGGTAATGAGTTTGGCGCCATCAAGTAGGTTCTTGGCAGATCAGAATATCAAAATCCAGAATAACCATAAGCCAGAATTGCTTCTGATCCCGGAAGCGTGCTTGTATAGCAAACTGAAGTATTTTGCGTGACAGTTGCAAGTGTTTTTATCCTATCAATGAGTTATCTTAACAGTTATGATCATTATCATCTCCGTATCACTCACTCAATCATGCTTAGATGGAAGTTTCTCGCTGCTATGGAGAATCTGCCCTGCACGCCGGGAAGTATCCGTGTGCATTCACACCAATGTTCATTGCCAGACATCCTGAGTCTTTGTTTGTTTTTCTGTTTGTCTGTCTGTTATTATTATTTTTTTAGCATGATCAGTAAGGCTAATTGTGCAGTTATCGTTTACTGGCAATTCCACATTTATTTTGAATAGACTAAAAGCAAATTTCACCTCTTTTGTTGTTTGAAAACCTGAATGAAGTTTGTAGCAGACTAGCACTAGTTCAAGAGGTCTTGGTCCCAGGATTACAGCAGGTTGGATGAAGGATTTGATACCACATATTTAGGCTTCAAAGTCTCAAAATGTTCACAAGATAAATGAGCCAATACTTACCCGAAATTTTGTAAAGAGATCATAAAGGGGTGCAGCCAATTGCAACTTAGATTTTGGAGAATAAATTAGTTTCCTGATGGCTAAGGAATCAAGTATTGACGCACATTTGGGTAGATCCGATCTTCAAAGATCTAACGGTCCAAAAAGCTTTTACTAGTACGGGAGGGATAAGATTTAAGAAATTGGAGAGGGAGATGGGGATTAGAGCTTGAGATTTCTAAATTCTAGAACCCCAATCTCAATACTAAATATGAATGGTCTAGGCAAGTAGAGTGTAAGTAATTTTTTGTTAATTATGAATAGTCTAGGCAAGCCGAGTATAAGTAATTTTTTTAGTTTTGGCTATAACCAAATATTTTATTTCAGTTATGGTACTAATTAAATGAATTTAATGTTACCAATTAATTTAATAATGTCAGTAATTAAAATGAACACGAAAACATTACCAATTAGTTCAATGATGTTGTTGATTCGAATGAAAATTTCTCCCATTTCAAACTATTTACTAGCATTTGCACTTCATTTCCTAATATTTCTTGTGTTTAAAATTTCTTGCTCAAAGCAATGACAAAATGTTAAATAGCTAGAATTTCAAGATGATTATTGGATATTAATGTGGAAATATACATGCTCTTGGGACAAACCGAAGACATGCAAGAAAAAAAAAGTCCTTTTATTGACTTGAAAAATCTTTATAAGAAGATCACGAGCCATTTGCATAGTGCATAATTATGTACTACTACTTTATATGAATATGAAAAAAAATAAGAAAAAATGCCAATATCCGATGGATTATACACACCTTATTAACCGTAATGGTACTCAAATAAAGAGCAAACAGTCCAAGTTCAGTGAACATTGCATCTCAATTTTAATATGTTTCAAATTCATCAGAAACAAAGATAAGTTAAATTGACCTACTACTCTTCTTCTCCAACTTCTCTCTACTGCTCCTTTTTTCTGAATGCCTTCGTTTCCAGGAGGGAGATCACCATGGTCTTCCTCTCATAGGTTTTGTTTTTGTTATTTTCCTAATAAAGTCTCCTAAATTTTCTTAGTGGGATTTCTCTGTTCCTCCTATGGTTGCTAGTGAGAATTTTTGTTCTCCTTAGAGTTCCTAGTGAGATTTTGTATTATTTTCCTTGTTTTGTTATTTAAATTTGAATTTACTTCAGATCTAGTTGTCAGATCTGAATTTATTTTAGGTTTCAGTCTATGTCGGCAGATCTCATCAACTTTATTAGAGTTTACAATTGTTGATTAGCAGATTTGACGATTGCAACATGCACAGAGTGGACTGCAGCAATTTATTCTATGAGGAGATGATTTTAAAATTGATGGTATTTTTAAGATCTATTCTTAATTTCTTAAGTTTTTTGTATCTGTTAAATTGCAGATCTACAATTTTAGTACATGTTTTATCTGACATTAGGGCAACGATGTATATCAATCATGCTGGATGTTTTCTAGCAATCCATTAATGAAATATGTTTTGTTATAAAAAAATTGACCTAAAAAACAACAAACATAAAAATAATTTAGCTTTAATTGCAATTATGTTCAACTTAACCATATTTAAGAAAACAACGAAAATTGTTCATATATTTCATCTATAAACAACGAACCAACTCTAATTTCATTGCCATAATTCTTTTTCCTTTGATTAAAAAATAAATTAGATGAATATGTATTCAAACAAAAAAAAAAGGATAGTAGTATAATAAAATAAAATAAAATAAGAAAAAATTCCATAGTTGAAAAAGAAAAAATAGACAAATAGCTAGAAATAATTACATGTGATAGATCGTTAACACCCCATCAATGATATATCCAATCAAAATTATTTTTACAGCTTAAATCTTTATTTTACTAATGTTTAGCAATTTTTTTTACCCTTGGACATATGCATGTACGAGAAATTTACCTTGCTAATGTCCATAATTTTGGTTCTTACTCCCAACTCGATGTATGCATGTACATTTCTTATAGAGAATCAATACCAGTACATCAGTGTTTGGATTATGATTTATCTAGAAAGGTCAAAAATACTTTTAGAAAACATTCCCATATAAGAGTTCAAAATTTAAAAATATTTTTACAAAAATTGATTAAAGGAACTAAAAATATATATAAGAATTATTCCATTCTAAAACTGATAATCAAAATTTCATAAAAAATTTTAGTATCTTAAAAGTGTTATATTTTAGATTAATACAATCACTTGCAAAACACGTTGTTAAGTATTACTAGTCCAATCAGAAGTGCAAGTATCAAAATCACAAAAACTCAAACAAAATATAAAAATCTATTACTTATTAAAGGTATAATGGGCATTTTAATTAATATTACTACTAAAGCAACTTTTTGTCTGATTCCACTTTACATGAAGCCACGACCACGAGGGATTGGGTGGCCTTTATCAAATCATAGGGAATTTCCGTGGTATTAAGTGAAACTACAGGACAATATAACACATGTTTACAGACTAGTTCAAAGTGTTTGCGAGAAGACTAGTTGATTAGCTTTCAGAGTCAACTGAACAATACACCGACTAGTTCAAACATTTCTGCATCATAAGTTTCCTATTGAACCTGAGATCATCTGAATTTGATGATTTGTTACCATTGATTTTCAATAGGAAAGTGATGATAGTCATGATCGAAAGATCATAGATGCCTAGGAGTTGTGACAACTGGGAAAGGCTGGTGACAGCCACCCTGAGAAGAGAAGATCTCCGCCTCACTGCTCAGAGGACTCCAAGTGAGCTTTCCTTGGCATCATTATCATCATTTTCCTCCTTCGATCTAGCTTCTTCCTCTCGACGAGTTTCATCGTTCAACTTCTCCAGCTTGTTGGTGGGGGATTCATTGTCATACAATCAAATTCTCCAAGCAACGGATTACTTGAGTGAAAACAAGCTCATCAAGCATGGCGACTCTGGGGATCTCTTTTTTGGAGTTCTAGAAGGGGGGACTCCGGTTATAGTCAAGAAAATTGATCTCTCATCAGTCACCAAAGAATCCCTTTTCATAGAAGAACTGGAAATTCTTGCGAAGGTTTCTCATCATCATAGATTTGTCCCTCTGATTGGTCATTGCTTGGAGAATGAGAAGGAGAAGTTTCTTGTCTACAAGAATATGGCTAAAAAGGATTTGTTAACTTTCTTCTCTAGAAAAATAGATTCAGGTAATCTTAGAAAATTACGATTGGTGGACTGGATAACGAGGTTGAAGATAGCAACTGAAGTTGCTGAGGGTTTGTGCTATCTACACCAATGTGTCCCTCCCCTTGTTCACAGGTAGCTGAGATGTTCCTCACTTTTTCCTAGCAAACTTTTATTATTTGTATGTTTATTTGGGCTTTTGGGACATAAGTTGCCGCTTATCTTTCTATTGTCTAGCAACATTCAAGCAAGTAGCATACTTCTTGATGACAAGTTTGAAGTGACGTTAAGCCTTTATGAGGTCTTTGCTGAAGAAAACCACATGCGTCAGAAGAATGGTATTTCCAGGTCAGTGCAGTAGCCAAAAGTTTAAAAGCACTGTGCTCATTGCACATTGATAGACATCAAAATTGTCCTGTTGAGGGCGTTTGGCTTTCGCATATAATGCTAATTTTATATATAAAGGAGGGCGTAGATATAAGCTTACCCCCTTTACAATAAAATAAATCAAGCCAAGATTGCAACATCCCCAAACAGCCATCTGCTGTCTTGAAAATGTAGAAGGGATCAGGAATTGACTTCTTTTGGTTGATATGACATCTATCAGTCAGATTGACACTTAATGCTCCTCAATTTTACATGTGAAACTGGTGTTACATTCTGCTTTTCCATGATTCTACAAGTATTTGGTTCTTGGGGATGTCTAAACTATGCCCGCCAAACTGAAACCATCACTCGTTTGCTTACCCAGTTTTCAAATTTGATGTCTGACATGTATATTTCATTCTTAATATTCTCAGGGCATTTGGACAAGGCACCATTGGTACGTAAAGTTTCATTCAGTGATAGTCCCTCATCAAGAAACATTTGTTATTCCACATGAGTGGTTGAATTGGCACGAAGCGTACCTATTGTAACCTTAACATATAGAATTGTTGAGTTCAATTTAGTTTATTCTATACAATTACATAGACCTGATTTTGCTAAAAGGACCTCGCGTATACATGTCTATGCCATAGTAATACTAGGCAAAACCATCTACTTGATCATTTTGAAGTAATAAGGAAATACAGTGTAGTGTTGGACGGATATTCCCTATTAAAAGATGAAAATGATAAAGCAATTTTCATAGAATTTTCCAGATTCAGCTATAGGGTTGCTTTTCTTCCCCATGTTCCATGACAATTGCTAAAGCAAATAGATCTTTCTGTGTCCTTTTCTTTTCAATACATTCAGTAACCTTTGGGTTCCCTGGTAATCATTAGTGAATTTCATTTGAAAGTAGTTAAACTGTGGATGATGTGCTGGATATTCTTGTCTAAGTTAGTCTATTATCTTGATCATGAATGATCAGGTACATCTAATGAAAGTTATGCATCTGGTTCCTATGCTGTTTATAGCTTTGGAAAGGTCCTGCTGGAGCTAGTCACAGGCAAGCTGGGTATAAGTGCCACAGATGATTCCACAACCAATGGTTGGATGGCAGACGTGCTGTCTAATATTCTCCCTGACAATGCTGAACTCATTATAAACATTGTCGACTCATCTTTAGCCATGGCTAAGCATGTCTTGGCCCATGTATGGGCAGTTTCTTTTATTGCTAAGGCATGTGTCAGTCCTGAATCTTCTAAACGACCCAAAATGCCTCAGATACTTTTGGCTTTAGAGCATATCAAATCATCATGCTTCACCAGTAAATCTCCCACGACTACGGGTAATCATGTCTCAGTTGGAGCAGCTATGGAGATTGCAGAGATACTCTGGGGATCTAAGCTTGTAGGTTGGTTTATGAACGTCATTTGCATTTTAAGAACGTGAAATGAGGAATGCGAAAATAAAAGTATATCTTGCAGGAAGGACAGGGCCTGCAACTGCTTATACAGAAACTTTTGGAAGTGGTACTGCCTCAAGTAACCATGGAATCTCACAAGCTGGTGGCTCTGAGGAGACTTATCCAAATGGAGGGATCTTCGCTCACCCCAGTTTAACTATTTTCTCCTATTCAGAACTTAGGACTGCAACCAGACATTTTGGATGCGACATAGCTGTGAGAGAAGTTGAATTTGGGAGAGTATACCAAGCCTGGCTTCGAGACAAATCCTCGTCAAAGCATGGCAGTGGATCGGTAGTTGCTGTTAGAAATATGTCCTCTGAATATATGCAGTTATTTAAGGTAATGGAAACGAATCTTGTACGTAGCAACTAACTTTAGATCTCTAGCAAAACCAATTCTTTCAACTGGTATCTAATTTTCAACTTCCAAGTTTTGCTCCGTCCTGGTTCAAACATACTTTCCACCTCATACAACACAAGAGCATATCCTCCTAAGATCTCTGGAAATTTTTTGCCATCATCTCCATATGAGAAATCTTTCATTGGCAAACTCAGTGGTAGCTGAACTTTAATTTGCTTTTTCGTTCCTTATTCAAACTTTTCTGTGATGCTTTATGTTTTTCTTTCATATTTTCTGGGCAGTCTCGTATACACTCACTTGGAAGGCTTTCTCATCCTAACGTAGTCGAGTTTCTTGGATATTGTGAGGACAAAGACCTACTTGTTGTCCATGAATTTATGCAACGTGGCTGCCTGGACAACCATCTCTTTAGAGGTGAGATTTAGATTATATTGCACTATTAGTATCTCAAACAATCTAAGCATCATCTATTTTTAGAAAATTTTCAATTGAAATAATCTTGATACTTGGATGTCTTTAGCTGGCTCTGATGTTCAGCCACTTTCCTGGGACACAAGACTTAACATTTTAATTGGAGCAGCTCGAGGCCTAGCATTCTTGCATGCAACACAGAAGCATGGTTTTTATGAATATTTCGGTACCTCAGACATCTTGCTTGATGGTGTAAGTAGAGAAGCAAAATATTTGACTAATGCAAGTTTATTGGATGTGCAATCAAATAATATATATCCAATTATCCACCAGAGTTTATCAAACTAGTTCAAAAAATTCAAAATGCATGCTGCCTTTTTATATCTTCAGTAAAACTGCTGACAAATCTTTTACTGATGCAATTCTCATCCATCTCAATTTTGGTTTACTATCTTGTTTTCAGGCTTACAATGCGAAGATATCAGGTTTTGGCACTGCAAAGATAACCCGTCTAAGTTATTTCTATGAAGTACATCCTAATTTTTTAAGGAATAGAAGATATGTTGATGCTCCTCCTGAGAATGTCATTCCAGGTGCAGGTGCAGGTAACCCATCCAGATTGATCTCTTGAGATTCTAGACTACTGGTTGGGGATCTTGTGCTACAAGAGCACTACCAAAGAAAATAAAGCTCCAGTGGTAGCTAACTCGGATTAAAAAAAAAAAACTTTGACTTGACAAAAAATGAGATTATAATACTAATAATTGTCTCTCTCATGTAACAGGGCTTATAAATGTGAAGAGTGATGTGTATGGTTTTGGTGTGGTATTGGTTGCAATGCTAACAGGTTTATCTACAAAAGGGAGACAGCGGCTTAGTTGGGGTGAAATCGATCCAATTCCATACTTTATGAATCTCGAAAGAGACAAATTGAAGAAAATTATGGATCCAAAGTTAGAAGGCAAATATCCTTTTAAAGCTGCACAAATATTAGGTTCTCTTGCTTCCATGTGTCTTCAATATGAACCGCAATTCAGGCCATCAATGGAAGAAGTTGTCAAGGTACTTGAACGTGTAGCAGCTGCTAAGAAGGAAAGACGAGCCCTGATAAAGCAGAAAGCACATCAACATATCCAGCAACTTTAGCCGTCTTGATAGTTCTAGGATTCTATCAATGCTTTGATCGAACCCAGCCGATAATAGCTTACTGTTGTTATCTCTTTTAAAAATTAACAGATCCTTTCGTATGTTTGTCCTGATTAGCTAACTGGTGTCTTCTGCAGCTTTCTGTTTCTTTGGTAATCCAAGCCTCACTTGTCTGTGAAAGGTAATAGTGATTACAGTTTTATAGTCCTTTGATGGGGATGTCCTTCCAAGAATGAGCTTGAGCGACAAGGTGAAGCCCCTTAACATTTGCTAGTGATTATTACTAGAAACAATGTACATTCTCACACATCAAATCACTCGAACGATAACTGTACATAGTTACTTACAACTCTCAAATGTCGAATGTAATTATTTGTGCCTCAACTCTTAGCTTGAGAAAATATGTACCATCTCAAAATTCAATGATTCACTTTTAACAGCCTTCCAATTGAAGCTGAAGCTTTGCAACCCAAGAAAGTTGTGGCTGCCCTCAGAACTATGTCCCTTCTGGTTTCTGTTACAAAGACCAAAATTAACTTTTAGCTCAAATCGTTTTGTCTTTTAAATTTCACCCATTACCTCAGGCCTATTCTTGTGATCACATGATAATGTTAAAGGATTCTGGAAGGCAAAAAGAACATACTGGTAACGGAAGTAGATAAACGAAGATAAAAAACGTAAATGAAAAGAAAAATTAACAAAACAGAAAATGGAACAGAAGAAAAGCTAAAAAAAAAAAAAAAGGAAAACTATATGAAAGAAAGCAAATTATAGATAGGCCATCCGTGGATGTTAGCCTAGGCTAAAAAGCAACAAAATTATATAGTATTGGATTTCTGTTTCTACACCGTCAATGATATTTTTTATTTCTTGAATATTTTGTGCTTGGAACTGCAAAGGAGGTAGCAAAGAGGGAATGCAGGTAATGAGTTTGGCGCCATCCAGTAGGTTCTTGGCAAATTGGAATATCCAAGTGCAGAATAACCATAAGACAGAATTGCTTCTGAACTCGAAAGCGTGCTTGTACAGAAAACTGAAGTATTTTGCGTGACAATGGCAAGTGGCTTGATCCTATCAATTAATTATTTTAACAGTTATCATCATTATCATCTCCATATCAATCACTCAATCATGGCTAGATGGAAGTTTCTAGCTGCTATGGAGAATCTCCCCAGGATGCCTGGAAGTATCCGAGTGCATTCACACCAATGTTCATTGCCAGACATTCTGAGTCTTCGTTTGTTTTTCTGTTTGTCTGTCTGTTATTTTTTTAGCATGATCAGTAAAGCTAATTGTGCATTTATCACTTATTGGCAATTCCACATTTATTATGAATAGACTAAAAAGCAAATTTCACCTCTTTTATTGTTTGAAAACCTGAATGAAGGTTGTCAAAGACTAGCACTAGCTCAAGAGGTCTTGGTTCCAGGATTACAACAGTTTCTGTGGTGAAGCTTTGAGAGATGGTGTAATTTTCCCTTCCAGTTCCTGCGTCAAAAATGTAAAGCGAATTGAATCAATCATTCTGTAGGTGGTTCCTGATCAAACAATTTCCTAGTCCACGGGAGTTGTAATTATCATGGTCAAGGATCATAATTGTGAGAATATGTTGTGAAGAAGCCTAAGGAGATGATTACAAGTTCATCAGCATGGCGCAACTCCTTGTTCAACAAGTTCATGCCTTGTTTCTCAAACCTAATTCCAGATTGCTTCCTATTAAAGCTGTCAGAGATTAGCACATTTTTCATATTTGCAGATATCTTTTGCAGCATCCCATTTGCCTTCTACTTTAGCATGGACAAATCCATCCGATTGATTTCTTCATGCCTCGTAAGGATTTCAAGAGTCAATTGGAGAAAATCATGGATCCACAGTTAGAAAGCAAATTCTTCAAAAGTTGCTCAAGAAATACTTTCTCTTGCTTCCTTTTGTCTTCACCATAATCCTAAATTCAGGCCAACTATGGAACTAGTTGTGAAGTACTAGAATGTATTACATCTGCTTAGAGCAGATAAAAGAGCTCTAGACAAATCAGAAAGCTCATCACGCTGGCCTGCTAGCACTGCGGTCTTAGTTCTTCACTTGTACAAAGCATTGACGGTTATCTGTCCAATAACTCTTGAGAAAGGGCAATCCGTCCAATAATAGCTATAACTCTTGCTTTCTCAAATAACGTTTAGCAGATCCTTTCATATGTTTGACCTAATTAATTGACTTATAATTTCTACTGCTTCCTGTTTCAAGCCTCATTTGCATGTTTTTCGTGGAAGATACGATGACAGCTGTAATGCAGATAGATCATAATGGCTGGAGTTCTAAGACAACAAAGAAAGGGTGGTCACAGCCACACTGCGCAGACACCATCCTGGTCTCATTGGTCCAAGGACCCCCAATGGCATTTCCTTTTCATCATCTTCCTGCTTTAGTTTCAGCTGCTTATTTCACCTTGTGACATCTTCCAACTTCTTGAGCTTACTGGTAGGGTATTCACATCAATTTACAGTATCAAATTCTTCAAGCCACAGATTGCTTGTCTGATTCAAAATTATAATGTAGGCCGCTCTTGGGATCTACTTACAGTGTTTTAGAAGATGGGAATCGAGTAGCCGTTAGAAAATTGATTCATCCTTGGTCAAGAAACAATCATATCATTTAAGAATTGGAAATTCTCTGGATAGTTCTTATCCTAGATTGGTTCCTCTTCTTGGCCATTAACTGGAGAATAGGAATGAGATTATTGTTTAAATCTTGTTAACAAACATATTGGTTCTGGTGTTCGATAAAGATACATTAGATACAGATATGTTAATCTGCTTACTAAAAGCTTGGACGTTCTAGCGAATTTACTGAACTTATGACAACATTATTCAGTGATCAACCCTACTTCCTTTAAAAGGTTAACAAGCTTTCCGTACCTGTCTCTTACATGTAATGATATGGCTTCCAATTCAGCTAGTTCATGCCCTAGTTCTGAACCTCCATCCTGCAGTGCTTTCTATTTAAAGCTGACCATGGTTAGCACAATTCTCTATCTTGCAGAGCTCTTTAGCAACTTGAATCATATCAGGCCTATTGGGTGCCTTCGTCTGAGTACACATCATTGCAAGGTCCAAGAAAGCTTGCAATTGCTTGTCTTGCATTACATTTCCTTCCATCGAGATTCTAGGATCCAGAATGTTGTTAGATTGATTCTTATCAATATAATACTTGACATAATCCACGATGTCTACCTTTTTCCCTACATGATTCTTGCACATGGCTTCTTTTCCAGTTAAAAGCACCAGTAGAAGCACACCAATGCTGTACACATCAGTTTTCTCAGTAACAATGCCTGATTCCAAGTGTTCAGGATCTACAAAACCCCATGTTCCCATTACAACGTCTTCCACCTGTGATTTTCCTGGTGGAAGCTTTACAGAGAGGGAGAAATCAAATAGTTTAGGAGTACCATCCTTGTCTAAGATGACTGTAGACGGCTTTAAGTTCCTATAGACTATAGGTGTAGCAAATGCATTGTGCAGATAAGCAATTGCATTGGCAATGCCCTTTGCTATCTGCATTCTGCTTTTCCAAGATAACAGTTTCTCAACGTCTGGGTGATAGAGGAGATCAGCAAGCAGCTTAGTTGCAGAGCATTCATACACCAAAGCAGGAAATTTCAATTCCAGGCAGCAACCTCTAAGCTTCAGGATATTCTTGACGTGGCTCATCTGGGAAGAAACCGCTATATCACGAATAGGTCCACGGAAAACATGAGGGCTGATGTCTTCATATGCGCAGAATCTCTTGACCAAGATTTGTTTTTCTCCAAGAAAACCTCGAAACATGCATCCACTATCTCTCAGGACGACTCTTTCTGTGAAGTCCGTCGTTGCTCCAAGTAGTTCTTTCAGCGAAAAGGTTCGAATTGGATTTTCATATCTTCCACCAAAAGAAGCCATTAACTCCTCTAGCAGGGCACCTCCATTCTCCAAGAAGAAGGGTGAGGTTTCATCTTCCTTCTGTCGTTTTCTGAAGAGAGGTATCATTTTTTGGCTTTGGTCCTCAAGAAAATTTCTCAGATATCATAAAACCAGTAATTCATTCTAAGGTATGGGAAGTATCTCCAGTTGCCTATGTATCGAACTTAATTCTGATTTAAATAATTGATCAGCTTAGACTATGCATAGAACTTCTGAAAGATTCAAGCAGATTGCGTGGTTTTACTTTGACATTTGGCATGCATTTGTCTTGTTTTGGCCCCATTTCCTTACTGTCAGGTCACTTCAATGAGTTCTTATCTCTTACGCTACGGAAAAACATCAAACTCGGTTGCTTTTTCGTCATCAAAATCTTATACGGTGATCAAGAGTTCAATAAATGGGATGCTGCGTGAGGAATACCATTCATAGTCAATATATATCATCATTCTCAATTAAAAAAATTGATGACTATGATATATCTCTAAAGTTGCATCCCTTTCTTAGTTTTTGAGGATATTTAGCTAAAATTCTGCCAAAAGAGTGAAAAAAAAAGGATTCCTATCAGGATTAAATTTGATGCCCTTACCATTAAATAAATAATAATATATTATGATGCCAAATTCAATTGCCTTTTTTTGAGGGTTTTTGTTTTTTAAAGGAAGGGTATTTGTTTATTACAAGAAGAGAATTTGAAGCACAGTTAGATTTAGGTTGAAATTAGATTAAAGTTGTTGTTTATATGGAAATGAAATCTTTAAACAACAGAAAGAACAAAAATTCCAAGAAACGTTAGATCTGGAAACGGCCCTCAATAACTATAACTGATGAAGTGCCAATAGTGCATTATCCCCTGTATAGGAAAGAGAAACCATATCATCGGTATAAATAGAAACGTCACTCATGAATATATAAGTCATTCTAGTATTGTAGTCATGAATATATTAAATGTAATTTTGATTTGGTAGTTAAGTGATTTAGACTTTTGAGGATTTGGAGCAGGAACGGTTGGAGGAAACAACTATTCCGAAAGATTGATGGCCAAGATTTGGCCAAAAAAATGTAAGATTCAGATTTCATCTTTTACATCGTTTTTCATACCATGTGTAGAGTTCACAAAATTTTGTTCTATAGTTACATGTTGTGCAAAGTGAGTTACAACGTGTGCAAATTAATAGAGTGTTAATTGTTAGTTATTTTATTATTAATTTCCCCTTTGTCCCTACCAAATATTGTTTTAATTGTTAATATCTACTTACATTTGGTTATATATGGTATTTGGACTTAATTTCAGGGAATGGAGCAGAAAACTACAAAAAATGAGGGACTTTCTGGAGACAATTGAGACTTCAAACAACCGGGCCCACATGGTGCTACAAACGGATTGCATTTCCTTTGCTGATTAGGAGATTGGAGTCCTACTAGTAATAGGAAACAAAATAAGAAGGAAAGCCTCGGTTGGTGCAGGAAGTTTTTTGGGTTGTGCTTGTTCCTTATTCGGCGGGACCACGTAGAGAAGTTAGGAATTGTTTTAGATTAGGGACAGTTAGTTTTTCTTTTGGGTGATTATTCATTGGCCGCTGCTTTTCTTTTATCATTGTATCGCTTTTTGCGTTTCTTCGATTAGACTACTGGAAAACAAATTTTCTTTCTCGATTAATAGCAAGAAACCAATGCCTTTGAAATCAATGGAATTGTGCGGAAATTTTCTTATGAGGCGTGGCTACGCCTTTTATCTAGTCAAGGATCAATTCAACGGTGCAGTCTCGAATATCTGTGAAATTTAATTAGTTTTCATGCGTTCTTTAATTTGTTAATATTTGCATGTTGTCTACTTGAATTTTCATGGGATTATTTTGTTAATTGAATGTCAAGGGCCCGATGTTCAATGTGACTTGTTAATCCCCTGCCAAATTAGTCAATTAAATCAGTAATTATTTAATCGATTAATATTAGTGGCAATTAGTGTTTTTACACACTAGGGCTCTACAAAAAAAAAAAAAAAAAAAGATAAGAAGGCGTAATATATAGAAACAACAATCTTCCTGCAGCATCACTCAGTCTGTTTTGGATTATCCAATGCAATATTCCTTCACTTCCTGAAAGATGGCTAAAAATCTGAACTCAACATTTGTTTGATTGAGCTTGTTGGAAATCTAAAGAGTACAGATAAATATTTATGTTGCAAAACATATTTAGTTTCTAGCCTATTTTCAGTTACTCCAGATTGCTTTTAATGCCAATTATGAAGCCTATTTGATGTTATCTATGCAATAATTTTCTCAGAAATGAAGTTTGATTACACTGTTATAATGAAGCATTTCTCAGGAAGTCATTGAAAATTGAGAGAGATTTCTGTGTAACTGAAGTTCAGATTATTACTGACATTACCTACAGACGTACAATTGTATCTTGAAGCTGTACCGTAAGAACATGGATCAGGCCCTTGAGCTCATTCAATGATCAGGTGGTGGTGGTAGAGCTAATGACGAACAGACTTCTCAATATGGAGGAGCTCTTTTGCAACATCAAGCATATCTGGTCTATCAGCTCTTTCATATTCTGTGCATCTTAAAGCCAGATCCAGGAACGCCAGCAAATTCTGCCTGAGCCCGTCACCGTTTTCTCCTTCAATAATCTGTGGATCCAAAATTTGGTTAATTTGAGCATTGTCAAGGCAGTCTTTGATGTAATCTCTGACATGAATCGGTTCTACTGTTCCTTCTTGATACTTCATTATCGCTGTTTCTCCACTGAAAAGCACAAGCATGAGCATCCCAAAGCCATAAACATCTGTCTTCTGAGTAATAAAGCCTGTAATTGCGTATTGAGGCTCTAAGTATCCAAATGTCCCTTTAACACGATCTTCCACCTGCAGTTCTCCAGGAGGAAGAGATATTGAAAATGTGAAGTCAAAAAGTTTAGCAACACCACATTGGTCTATTATCACTTTATTTGGCGTCAAATCTCTATAAATAATCGGTGTAGGAAACGCAGAATGAAGATAGCCAATAACATTGGCAATGTCCTTGGCAATCTTTATTCTACTTCCCCAAGACAGTCGTTTAGCATCATTTTTGTGGCTGAGATACTTGGCAAGAAGTTCAGTTCCAGCACATTCATACACTATAGCTGGACACTTGAATTCAAAACTGCATCCAATGAGCTTGAAGACATTCTTGAGGTGGCTCATCTGTGAAGTAATCACTAAGTCGCGGGTAGCTCCACGAAGAACGCATTTATCAGAGTCGCCTATATTGCTGTAAAGTTTAACTAATATTGGACGACCTTCTAAGTTACCTCTGAACATGTAACCATTATCAGTCATGTGAGGAACTTGCTCTGAGAAATTGTTCGATGCCCTGATGAGTTGTTTTGCAGTGAAGCTTTTAATTGGAAGCTTGTATCGTCCTCCAAAAGATTCAATTAGCTCTTCCAAGACTAGACTTCCATTCTTCAAGAAGTTGGATGATCTCTCTTCTTCCTCCCCATTTCTTGCTTTAAGAAATGGTAAAGCTTTTCTGATACGATCCATGTAAGGATGTTTACGAATATGGTTCTGAAATTACATTAGAGCAAAAGGAATTCGATTATCTTAGAACAAATACAGAACAAAACATTATTATTAAAATGAAGCATCTGATATCAGAATTTTAGGAGTTAAAGGTTTACTGCTTACAAAAGATAGATGAAAATTTAATTACCTGTAACTTCTGTAAAAAGATTGTGAAGGGAACCAGTTGCAACCAGAACGCTAAACAGAGAAACGTTGGGGAGATCAGCTTTCCTGCAGCAGAATATATCCAATCGACTTTGACATTCAGTGCATGTACCAAGAAAGATCTCAGCACGCGCTATCAATGAAACTCCATGTGAATTTACTATTATGTCCTCAATATTTTTGCCTAATGTGCTAATTTACCCTTTATCAACTCTATTTCAGGGAAAAATTAATTAAAAAAAAAAAAAAGAAAGGTGTGCCTCATGACCATTGTATAGATGTTTTTGTTTTTTTTTCCCTCCATACTTTTTATGTTTGATGAAGATCTTGTACTTACAGTAATAAAACTAGTGGTTAGTAACTAATCAGATTATTACACACATCACCAAAATAAGCAATTGACTCCTCTGCCTGTCTATAACGGAGCTACCAAAACAAGATAACTTGCCCTTGAAAAGAGATTTAAAGCCCGTTCCAAATTTTTAGTTGAGAGTTTAAATCTCCACTGTATAGTTAAAAAATTTCAAAGAGTATATTTGTGCACTCCTTTGGTCCTTACCTCTAATCCCTTATTCGACTTAATTGGGTTGCCCCTCCCCTTAGTCAAGAAGAGTGAGATTTTTTCTTTCTTCTACCTTTATTCAACAAAGAGCAACATCTTTTTCCTTTCTGGGCTCCACAAAGAAATTGCTGAGAGTTTGTATTGAATGAGAAAGGTCAGAGAATTAATTGGCTAGGCAAGCACGAATGCATTTAAGAGCTACCCAATGCAATGACCATATGAAGTTTGGTTTAGACCTAGACTCTAAAGGCCATATTAAGATGCTTCCCAGCAGATGCTTGGTGCTTTCCACGATTTTCAATATACGTGTGTCTGGAACAGAACTAGTCCCGCTTGAAAGAGTTGAGGTAGAAAAATGTGTTTGCACCTCCTTATTAATTAGTTGGTATATGTGACTATTGTAGTTCTTGATGTTTTTCAGACACTTAAAATAGTTGAATTGAAGATCTCATCTACATTTACAAAAGTAGAGCTTAACATATGTTGCTTAGATAAAAGAAATACTCTTACCTATCTGATCCATGGTTCGCTATTGCGGGTCGCGTTCCTGTCGCGGTTTCGGTTGCTCCGCATCTGTCACGGCATATCAGTTAAATATCGGGTGATACGCACATTATAGCACATGAAAGTTTCCAAAAATTTTGAAAAAATTACTAAAATTATAAAATACCAAAAAGAGCACAATTAAAAAAATATCCGAATCAATTCCGAATGGACTCGGATATATCGACCAATATCATGCATCATGGATTCGAATCGGCCAATATCGACTAAGTCAAAGCAAGTCGTCGCGGATATGGCAATATCCGTAATTCGGAGATCGGTATCGTATCGGTCCCCTCCATTCCACTTACGACTCAGCCGATATTGCGAACCATGATCTGATTTGATGAATGTAAAGGTAATCTTTGTAATGTTGGCTTTTTACCCTGTTCAAGGGCCTTGTTTTTTCTGTTCTCCCTTCTCTTCTTTGATCATGACCTTCTTTTTTCCTGAATTAAAAAGCAATGTCTATTTAAGTAAACCATAATTGGAATTTGAACATGCTCTCCAACGCTATTCTTGTTATGACTGGATCTGTAGTTTTGAATTCCCCAATATACAAGACGTGATATTTATCAAGTAATAAGCTTCTCAATATCCAGTGCCAATAGTCAGGTGCGACTCAACCTTGTAGCAGACTAGCAGCTAGTTTACATTTGTGATTCTCGAAACATATGCTAGAGATGTTATAGTTGTTCACACATATCAAATCTAGGACCAAAAGAAAAGAGATTTCATGAAATACACAATTTGAAATCTTATCCCTCTTTATGTGTGTAAAAAGAACTATGAAGCTCTTCTACCCAGTCAAGAAAACTTCAATTGTGAACAGGTTATAGACTAGCAACGATAAACAGACTTCTCCATCTGCCGAAGCTCTTTTGCTGCATCAATCATATCCGGCCTACTGGTTCGCTCATGTTCTGTGCATCTAAAAGCGAGATCCAAGAAAGCTAGCACCTGCTGCTCTAGCTCATGCACACAATTATCTCCTACCTCTTCCATTATCTTAGGATCCACAATTTGGTTGAGCTGATCATTGTCAAGGTACCCTTTGACATGCTTTCGGATATGAATCAGTCTTTTGATTCCTGTATGATACATGACAGTATCTGTTTCTCCAGTTACGAGCATGAGCATAAGAACGCCTAAGCTGTATACATCAGTTTTCTGTGTGACAAAGTATGATTTAAAGCATTGAGGATCTGTGTATACATCTGCCCACCTAAGCTGATTCTCCACCTTTAGTTCTCCAGGGGGAAGTGATATAGATAAGCCAAAGTCGAACAATTTTGCATCACCAAATTGGTCTATTATCACTTTGTCTATGGTTAAATTGCCAAAAATGACAGGTGTAGAAAATGCAGTATGAAGATAAACCAACACATTGGCAACATCACTCGCGATCTTTATTCTACTTCTCCAAGACAGTATTTCTTTACCATCATCAGCAGGCAGGTTAAGGCAGTCAACAAGAAATTCAGTTCCAGTAGCATAACAATACACCATGGCTGGATGCTCGAATTCCAGGCAGCAACCAATAAGTTGTAAGACATTCTTGAGGTGCCTCATTTGTGAACTCATCACTATGTCGCGGATGATTCTGTTTGAAGCATTTTCATTCCACCTTGAATCTTTTCCCAGACCATTGTAAAATTGAACTAAAACCAGGCGTTTTCCCATGTTTCCTGTGAACATATCACCCATCTTAGTTTGACGGACTTGTTCTGAAAAGTTCCTGGTTGCCCTGATGATTTCTTCAGCTGTGAAGCTTCGGACAGGAAGTTCATAACGTGCACCAAAAGAAGCAATGAGATCCTCCAATACTAAGCCTCCATTCTTGTAGAAGCAAAACAATCTTTTTTCTCTCTCCTTTCTCAGTTTTGGCCTAAGGACAGCAAAAGCACGCTTCATTTTATCCATCATTATTTTGGCAATGTAACCTGATTCAGACCTCAAACTGGGAACTGGATTATCTTATCTCAGAACAAAACTATGAAAGGAATGAAGCAGATGCTGTCAACTATAGATGAATGAGCTCAATTTCTAGTTACCTTAAAACTTGTGAGCAATGCTCATTGCCTTGAACTGGAGAAATCTTGCAATGGAGACAAAAGTATGATACTTGCGTTATAGAGAAAAAATTGTATCTTTGTTACAGAATGGACCATACTATAGATTGGAAATAGAAACGAAAATATCCAAGTATGATACAGTGAAGTCCATGATCTAAAATCATTAGTCAAACAGCATCTAGCAGTCTCAAATATTGACTTTGGCTCATGAAGGCAAGTTCCAAGAAACATCCAGGTGCACCAAGAGAGGCAATGGGATCCTCTAATATTGAAATTCCATTCTTGTAGAAGAAAAATCTTCTTCTTTCTTCCTCCGTTCTTAGTTTGGGTCTAAGGAAAGCAAAGATGCATATCATTTTATTCAACTTCATATTTGCAACCTAACATGATTCACAGTTCAAATTGGGAACTGGATTATCTCAGGAAGAACAATTAACAGGAATGAAGCAGACGCTACCGACTATCAAGATTTAATGGTCAAAATCTCCAAGAGATCAATGAGCTTTCTTGTTACCTTACTTCCTTGTAACTACAACTGATTATCTTGATCTGGTGAAGTCTGCATTGGACACAAAAGTACGATACTTCCGATGTAGATAAACAATAATGATTTCTCTTTTAGTAAACAAACCATTCTAGGCTGGACTTTGGACAATGAAAACATCAAAGTATGATCCAACTGAACATTCCATTAGTCAAAAACAACACGCATATATTGACTTTTGGCACATTAAAGCATGTTCCAAGAAATATCCAAGCAGTTATCCCTGACATCAATTCAAGCTATTGAAACATCCGGAAAATGGCCACATTTATATGCCTTGCCTATTTTGAGCCAAATATACTTGTTTCAAATTGGAATTTTCATTTAATTAACTATTCATGTGTACTAATTTCTCTAGAAATGAAAACTTTCAGTCGGATTCCAAAATCACTGATGATGGATTGTAAGCGACTGATCACGATAACCATTGTGCCAGTTACATTAATTGACCTGCAAATCAAAATATCTTACAAATTCGGTTTTCTGATTCTTGGGGCTATACTTGATCATTATCTGCCAAAAATCTTTTTGTGCACTTGAAAATCTTGTTTAACATACCATGAATTACAGAAGCTTTTTACTGTGAAAATACAAACATAAAGCACTTGATCCTCAGCCCATAGTCCATGGCAGTGGAAGAGCAAATTAAGAATAACGAACAGACTTCTCCATTTGACGGAGCAACTTTGCAACTTCAATCATATCTGGTCTATCCGCTCGGTCATGTTCTGTGCATCTCAAAGCGAGATCCAGGAAATCAAGCAACTGCTGCTCTACCTCAGGATCATTATAATTACCTTGCTGTTTGAACATATTTTGATCCACTATTTGGTTGAACTGATTGTTCAAAATATGCCTCTTAACATAATCCAGGATATAAATTCTTCCTCCCATTTCTTCATCATACTTGATTGCATCCGTTTCTCCAGTAAAGAGCATGAGCATCAGCACACCAAAGCTGTAGACATCACTCTTCAGAGTAACAATATTTGACTTGAAACCTTGAGGGCCAGACGGAACATGTATCCATTTCAGCTGATTTTCCACCTCTGATTTTCCAGGAGGAAGGGAAATAGATAAGCCGAAGTCAAATAATTTAGCAACACCACATTGGTCGATTCTCACCTTATTTATGGTTAAATTCCCAAAAATGATGGGTGCAGAAAATGCAGAATGAAGATAAAGCAAGACATTGGCAATACCAGTCGCAATTGTCAGTCTATTCTTCCAAGATAGTAGTTTACCATCATTATTAAGATGGCTGAGACGATTGGTAAGAAACTCAGATTCAGGAGCATAATAATACACCATAGCTGGATACGCAAATTCCAAACAGCAGCCAATAAGCTGCAAGACATTCTTGAGGTGGCTAACTTGTGAAGTAACCACTATATCGCGAATAATTCTATCAGGGGCAGTTTCATTCCAAGAAGAATTCTTTGTCAGCCCACTATAAAATTTAACTAAAACTGGTCGTTCTTTCAAATTAACTGCAAACATATCACCAATGTTAGTGCTACGAACTCGTTCAGAAAATTTGTTGGTTGCCTTGATGAGTTCCTAGGCAGCAAAGCTTCGGATAGGTGGTTCGTACCGTCCACCAAAAGAAGCAATAACCTCCTCCAATGTTGAACTTCCATTCTTGAAAAAGTATGATAGCTTGTCTTCTTCTTTCTCCTTTCTTGGTTTAAGAAATGGTAAAACTTTAATGATTTGTTCCATATTGGATTTTGCTTTTTTTCCCCGGAATAGGACTTCAAAGATCAGAACATAGAAATAAACACAATAATGAATGAACCATATGCTTATTTAGATTTCATTTAGTGTCAAAATTAACCTTTGATTATCTCAAACTTACATGGCTGCTACAATTGGATGGAAAGTCACAATATAGTAACATAGATAGAAATGGTTGACTTTGACAAGGAAGGCATGTACCAAGAAACATCCAACCAGTTCACTGCCAGCTTCTATTTGGTTTCATGTAAAACTAGCTTGACATGGAGTATACCTATGTCTTCAAGTCAACAGCACAAATATCAAGTGGCAACCTGCTACTTTAACGAAACAGTACTATGTATGTACTAACCCAACAATGATATCCAAGCAGAGCCATATTGATGAAAAAAACTTAAAAGGTAATTGAAGTTTGGATCATAATCTCTTCACTTTTTCCACTTGGGTTGAAAGTTGAAATAGAAGTAATATAGGACTAAACTTACTCTTGGATTGAAAAGGGATTTCGTGAATACACAGGATAAAATCTTGTTTGCCATATGACTAATTTCAGGACAGTAATGTAGCTTTTTTTTACCAGTGTAAGAAAAGCACATGAAGCTCTTCTACCCAGTCAAAAAAAATTGAAAAAACCGGGCATTTTCCCATGTTTCCTGTGAATATATTATCAATCTTGTACCGCGTTTGACAAATGAGTTTTTTTGGTGTTTATCTAAAACTTTACTGTAAAAGTTATAGGAAAAATTTTTAAAGTGTGTAAATTTTTGAATATTTTGAAGTATAGTTTAAAAATTTTTTAAAATTTTTTGAGATTATTGTAGTTAAAATTGTTAAAAAACTTGTAATAGATAAAATTGACCAAAAACTTATCAGCCAAACAGGCGACGGACTGGTTCTGAAAAGTTCTTGGTTGCCCTCATGATTTCTTCAGCTGTGAAGCTTCGGACAGGAAGTTCATTACGTGCACCAAAAGAAGCAATGACTTATAAAAGTTTACTTGCTAGTAAAATCCTAAAAGTTGAGACACTCAAATGAAAATACTTAAAAATTTATTTAGGCGGTGAGGATTTAATGGTAATATTAAAACGTCCGCTGACCTTTCAACCCTTTCCGAAAACAGAAAACTGGGATGTAATCCCGGGAAAATTTATGCGTACTATTCTAGTCCTAAGCAAAATGAAAACCTCAAAAATGGAGGAGGAGGCGCGGGAGGAAGGGGAGGGGGGAGCAGAAGGGAAGGTGGTGGTGGTCGGTTTGATAGAAAAAGCTACGAATTCTACGAGGCCAGAAGTGGACCCTCGCCTTCTCAAAGCCATTAAATCAGCTGTTCGTTACTCCGATTCCGAGCTCCGACTCGCCGCCCAAACCCTAACGTCCCTCATGAAACGCGACCACTCTCAGGTGCTTCATTTTTCTCTTTATGTATTTATTTTTTTTGGTTTTTAGGAAATTTCTTTCTATTATCTTTGCAATTATGTTATCAATTTTGTGGTGGTGGTCGAAGGCTGATCTCAAAATTGCACATATTTACTCGGTAATGGTTTTAGAAAAGAAAAGTTGTAACTTTGATGAAGAAGCTTGAGGATTTTGATAGTATTTGAGATTCATAAGCTTTGTTTGTGGTAGTGTCTTCTTTTTGTCCTTCTTCTTCTTTCCTATTTCTTTTCTAATTCATGAATGTCTAGGTGTCTGCTTTATTTGTCTACAAGTGGAGCAAGATCGGGCTGCTGATTTTTTGCTAAATTAGTGCTGGCTTTTTTATAATCTTCTGGAAACTACAATATGCCTACATAAATCTTGCTAAATTAGTGCTTTTGAAGTAGGTATAGGATGTTATAACTCTATTTGATGTGAAATATTATTGAATTCTATGGTATCATGTATTTACTAGGTAGGAATGAGTATTTAGCTAAAACGAAAAGGAAAAGCTTGGGTAACTAAGTGTAATGTGGTTGCTGATCAATTTACGTGAAAATTGCATGTGATTGAATAATTTGTTGTTTCTTTTGCTATATTTACTAAATCTAGTGTCTTGAGTTGGAAGATGTACTATTTTGCTGAAAAAGTTAGGATGCACCCGTTGACACAAGAGTATTGCTGACAAATTTGGGAAAATTAGTTTATGATGTAAAAAATGGCTTCAGGAGAGGAATATATTTCTTAATTGCCAAAAAGAAGGCTGAGGGTTAGATGCTTTCCCAGAAAACATAGTAAGTTGCATAAGTTCTCACTTGTAGTCAAAGCCTTTGATAATTCTCCTATAATCCATTTTCAGCTCAGCTCATTTTGAAGAGACTGTGTTATAGGTAAAGCCAGTAAAAAACCTGTGTCTTTGTGTGTGTGCGTGCTGAGAGAGAGAGAGAGAGAGAGAGAGAGAGACTTGTGGATCCTTAGGCCCAAAGCATTCAGATCTGATTCTCAGCTATGGATTTGTGTGCATGAATGGATAAAACAGAAGAAAATGAAAAATTATGTGGAAGCTGGAGTGATAGCCTTTGCTTTCTCCAGAAGGCATTTGCTGTCTGATATGACATTACTATTGTTTCATAGAGGGAAATTGGGTTGTGTTATTTTTAGTCCTTTTTAAATCATACATCTCCATTCTACTCAAAATTCCATCCCATGATACAGGAGTAAAATTGCATGGTGGAACTAAACATATTCAACTTGTTGTACAGGTACGATACCTTGCACTTCTCATAATAGATGAGTTGTTCATGCGGTCAAAGCTTTTCAGAACTCTTCTTGTTGAGAACCTAGATCAGTTGCTCACATTAAGTGTAGGATTCAGGAGGAATCTGCCGCTACCAGCTCCTGCTGCTGTTGCATCTGTTCTGCGTTCAAAGGCTATTGAGTTCTTGGAGAAATGGAACACATCATTTGGTATACATTACAGGCAGCTGAGGCTAGGGTATGACTATCTGAAGAATACCCTTCGCTATCAATTCCCTAATTTGCAAGCAAATGCTGCTCGGATTCAGCAGGAAAGGAGGGAAAAAGAGATTAGGACAAAAGAAATATTGCTGAAGAAGTTTGAAAGCTTGAAGGAAAATCTGCCATCAATCAGAGATGATATTCAGTCAACAGTTGATGAAATTAGTGAATGTCTGGACATTATTCAAAATAAAGATGATAATGTGCCTTTGGTTCCTGTGGATGAAGAGGAAATAGAAGAATTCCACAATGCCGAACTGCGACAAATTCGTCTAGACTCCTTGAGAGAAGGTGAAAAGCTTCAAGAGAATAGTGAGAATAAGGTAATTTTTGATGCATTGAGAGAACTATACAAAGTTCTAGTAACAAAGCATTTGGCTGCAGTGCAAGAATGGACCTCTGTCCTCATAAGGGTGGAAGGGGCAGATAGCAGGTTCCGAGACAACACATTGAAGGAGCTCATAGATATTCGAAATCACCTTCAATCGGTGAAGACAAAATGTGAAGTTTCAGGTTGTGCTCTTCCTAAAAGTACAACTTCTGAGGAAGAAGATATTTGGGAAGAGGGTACTCTGGAATCACATGCAAATGGAGAATCATTTATTGAAGAGAAAAAGAGCGAGTTATGTGTTGCATCCACTTCCAGTAAGTTTGAAGGCAAAGCTTCTGAAGGCAGCAAATCTAAGTTGGTAGCTGCGAAGAAACTGGATGGTGGCTACAGTCATATGGAACCTAATCCTGTGAGGAGTAAGCTAATGGCTGAAGCCCCAGTTCTGAAGTGGGGTTCTTTCTTGGATAACTGGGGCTCAAACCAAGATGTATTGGCTAATCAGAGGGGTTTAGAAATTGAAAATCATTGGGGTAGGGTAGACTATGATGCAGTGATTCCGGCAGAAAAAATTGCTGAGTTGAATCTTCAGGCAATTGTTTACAAAGAGGAACCTGTTGAGATCCAACCATGTCGGGCCCCATTGAAGAAGGGGGGCCTTTGTCCAAGAAAAGACTTGAGAGTTTGTCCATTTCATGGACCAATCATTCCTCGGGATGATGAAGGGAGACCAATCAATCTGACTTCAAGTCCTGAGTTGGGGGGCGGTAACTCCTCAGGGGAAGAGATGAGTCCTGATTTAGTTGAGAAGTTAGTCAAGCAGGCTGTGAGAAATGTTCGTGAGAGAGACAAAGAGGCAGCTAAGAAGAGATACCATGACAAACAGGATTTGAAAAGAGCAAAGCTTGCAAAAGTTAGAGAACACAATGAAGCAGTTCTACGTGATGCTGCACTTGCTTCAACTTCAAGATCTTCATATATTGGTGAGGATACAGAGGCAGTCAGCGGCCCAAGATCTTTGCTTAGAAACAAGAGAGACACTCTCGCATCCATGCTGAAAAGGAAAGAAACTACTAAAGACAGGCTAGCCCAGAAGCTACTGAGTACCCGTGCTAAGGATGCTACAGTAAGACAGTTAACTGTGGAAGAGGAGTCAAATTACAAGGAAGCATTTCCAAACCAATGGTAGATGAAAATACATCTCTGATAATGGTGAGTTCAGTAAATCATACAAAATGTAGGGATTCTCTTGGATTTGTGTCATATTGAATGTACTGTAATAATTCTTGACGGATATTTCATTCATTTAATGGGAATTTTCTTTGCACTTTGTTTCCTTGATTCTGTAACCTTAGCGGGTTTGATGAGATTCGCCTCCATTCTTCTTCTCATTTGAACATTAATTCCCAGTTTTCTTCTTCTACAAAATCATTGTACAACATCAATCTCATCAACAATAAAAACATCATCAACAACCAAAATGGTAGGGTCCTGTTTCCTCCCTTTCCCAGTATCCATGAGCTCCTTAGCAGGTTTGTGCCAATTTTATGTACCCTCCAATCTGTGAGGTCTGTTTCTTTTCTCTATATTGTTTTCTCTCTTTTTCTCTTTTTTGCTCTTGTAGCTGTCATTCCTCCAAATTTATGTCAAAGTTTGGATCTTTATTCCTCATGGGTTAACTGATGCAAGTTTGAATCTTTACTATGGAAATTTGTCCTTGAGATAACATACGTTTGACTCTCCAAATTTAATGGACATGTTATATTTCATTACTCCTGAGTTGGTCAAATTAAAATAAAGATACATCCTCATGAAAGAGAGATGGGTATATGAGTGCATGTGTAATTACTCGAGTGCTAAAAGCATTCTAGACCCTCTTGTGGCATGTGTAACTGTTAATGATGCTCCACTATTTACATTTATTTTCTAGCTGTTTATTACATGTTTCATTTCATTTCTTTTTTGATTATTTTCCTGTGAGAGTTGCTTGAATGATTCCAATCTCTCTGCCTCTCTCTGCCTCTCTTCGTGTGTTTTTAGGATTTAATCTATTGAAAGTGGTTTGTTTAATCTTGTTTAGGATCTCGTAGCATCTTAACTGGTATCCCAGAAAGATACTGGTTTTCCTTGTTTATCATTGCACGGATTCTCTTTTAACATGCTTTTTAAGCAAGCATACTGTTGTTTACTGCAGTGGCACAATGGGCGTACAATCTGTTCTGCCTGTAAAGTGAGGGCACATAATCGCTATCCAACGGGTATTGGTGATATAAGATGTTTTTCACTAGAGAAAGTGACTGAATCACTTGAACTTCCACCCAAGTATTGCTCCCTTGGATGCCCTGAGATATTCCTTATTACATAAGCTGAAACGTGAGGCTGTTTGTAAATTCAGACCTTACAACCGTCCATACGCTGGTTCAGAGTGCTCAGTTCTTGGGGATATTTCTTACCTAGTTGCACATATGCGAGATGTTCACAAGGTGGACGTGCACTTTTAATCAGCTTTATGTCGAATCTAATCCTTGAGAAGTAGAAACCGCCACATGGACGCTAACTGTAGGTAACTTTGTTTTTTGTACTTTCCTTAAATAGTGCTTCCAAACTATTTTGGTGTTTATGATGGATGTTAAATATTAGTTGTAACTTGTGGGTATTTGAACATGCTTAAAGTCTTGGAGCAGGCAATGTTCTGATCTAGTTAAAAATCATGTAGTTGATCGAGTTGTACAAAACCAATTCATTTCATATTTCCTTTTTTCTTTTGGGCTGATGTGCTTTTTGCTCCCACAGAAGAGCTCTTATTTATACAGTTTGCAATGCCAAGTAGTCAGTAAGTGCTAGTCTTTCCAATGAATATCTGCCCTCTTTAATTAAAAACAAAACTAGAGAAAATGAAAGGAAGATAAGGCCTAGGGGAACCAAATGCTCATTATTAGCAGTGGTTGTGGGTAGCTTAAAGAGAATGTTGCCAAGTACTGCATTTTATTTTCCTCCTTTACTCCTTTACCGTGAATGATGAACGTGTTGCACATTGTATTCCTTTTCAGGTTTTTAATTGTTTTGGCCCACTGCTTCTGCCTGCATTTTGAAGCTTGGCAACTTTGCATGGCTCCTGCTTATATGGCATTTCTTCAATTTATGGGAGATGATATAGAAGCTAGGAACTTCAGGTACACCTTGGAGGTGGGAGGCAATTGCCGGAAACTCACCAGTGCCCTAGAAGCCTTAGAGACGATCACAAGAAAGTCAGGGACAGCCAGGATGGTCTGATCATGCAGCTTAACATGGCGCTGTTTTTTTCTGGTGGAGACAGGAAAGAGCTCAAACAACAGGTCACAGGGCGAATAAGGAAGGAAATGCAGAATCCAGATAATGGGGCGCGAATACCTTATCTCTGTAGTTAAAATTACTCTTACTACACTGATCTTTCTGCATCGTTGCTGAATTTTTTCTCATGTTATTTGTGCCTTGAGATGTCCAAAATCATTGAATATGCACATCAATTGGCTGGATTTTAGCTGCCACATGTTGATTAATAAACTCTCTTTCTGTAAGTCTTTGACATTTTTCAAGAATATCTACCCGAATAGTTGCAACAATGAGAATCAAGGTGCAGAGGAGTGTGCTTTTTTGTGAATTGAGGAAAGAAGCAACGTGCAAGATTGTCATGTTCAAAATAATCAGATGAATTGCAAACTATTACCGAGAAAAATAAAACTAAACTTGAAAAAGAAAAGGAAAAACGATAGAAGGCAAGCCGTTTCGCAATTTGTATTCAGTATGCCTTGATAAGAAATGAAAAACGTTTTGGTTTCAAAACATATCTTCCTGCTAGAAGATGGCCATAGATGGAGGCAAAATCTTCATTTCAAGGAATATTGTCTTTCAAATAATCCTTGTCTAACTAAAATCAAGAAATTCTCACCAAATATGGTTTTCAATTTCCGAGAATTTGGGAGCCTGATAAACCAGCCACATTTTTTTTTTTGAAAAAAAGAAAAGGATGCACTTAATTTTAGTGTTTAAACAAACATCAATCTCTTCTACCAATCCAAAATTCATGAGTGGTGATGAAAGGGACAACACTTCTATATCTGATTTTAACTCTTTTGTATCATATTTCTGAGTATCTCAAAGTCAGATCCAAGAATGCTAGCAACTGCTGGTTTAGCTAATGATCATGATTGCCGTCTTTTCAATAATCTTAGGATCCACAATTTAGTTGAATTGATCAAATCTCAAGGTATATTTGCAGGTCCGGATCAATCTTCCTGTTGCTTTTTATCATACATGACTCTACCTCTTAAAGCTGTAAACATAAAATAGAACAGGTGAAAATGCAGTATGAAGGTGAATGACAGACATTGATAAATGATTAACTTCACTTCACTTGCAACCTTATTATACTTCCCAGGACAGTGTGGCTAAGCAAGAGATTCAAATCCAGGGGCATAACCATACACCATCTCGGGATCTGGCTGCAAGATATTCTTGATGTGTCTCAATTGTGAAGTAATCAGTATGTGATGGATAATCCTGTTGAAGGCATTTCTATTCCACCAAGAAATCCCCTCTACACCTTTGTGAGATTAGATTAAAGCTGGGCGTTCTTGTAAATTACCTGTAAACATGTTCCCCTGTTTACTCTGGCTGAACTGCGTAAAACATTCTTAGTTGCCTTAATGATTTCTTCAGGGCCAAATCTGTGAAAAGGAAGCGTTTATTAAAAGAAGAAATTGGATCCTTCAGTTATATACTTCCGTTATTGTAGAAGAAAGTTAAGGTTTGTGCCTTCTCCTTTCTTAATTTTGGTGTAAGAAATGGAAAAACTTATCTCATTTTACCCATATGCCATTGTCTTCAGAATGCAAAAGGGTATTCCAACTCAGACAGGAGATAGATTATATCAGAACTTTGAACAACAGATATAAACAGGAATGAAGCAGATGCTATCATGATTTAAGGGAAGATACATATACCCAAAAATGAGCCTCCAAATTTGACGAAGCTCCTTCACAACTTCAATCATATTTGGCCTATCGATTTCGTTGTCTTTTGTGCACCTCAAAGCAAGATCAAGAAAAGTTAACAATGTTCGTAAATATTTGTGTATTTCAAAAGATTTTGTCCCACATTGAAAAATCAGAGAGACTTCCAATCATTTTATAATACTTAGCTTCTTATTGAACTTGTGTTAAGTTGATAACTAGTGTGATCTCGCTGCATGAGAAGGAAGTTGAGTTGAGCTTATCCAGTGCAAACAATAATGGATTAGCTCTTTGTGCATGGGCTAAGCTCGGCTCAGTTTGCTTTAGACATGATATTAGCTCCAGTGAACTTTCTTTGTAGCTCATTCTTTCCTCCTATTTATTGCTGTTTAGCACGACTCAAGCTTGTTTGAATTACATCTCTATTTTCGTTAACATTTTCATTTCGTAAGTTCCTCTAACCATTGGCTAGACTGTTATCTAATGTGTTATCAAGCAAGACATTAATCAAACCATTTGCTTTGCAGTTGGATTAACTGATATCGAGTTGAAGGAAAACACGAGTCAATTTGTAATGCACTGAAAAATGCATATAGCTAATGTTAATATATCTCTTTTCTCTCTTCTGTGTGATTATGGTTCATGAACCACTTCTAAAATTCCAAATTGTTATTCTTTTCAACAAGTTTAGCATTTTATGATCTTCAATTATAACATATGCAAAGCCCCTGAGCCTAGTCCTAAATTCCAGGTGGTGGTAATCTGCTAAGTACAGATAGAGTTTTCTAAGTACAGATAGTGTTTTCATTTCATGGAGTTCCTTTTCAACTTCAATCATATCTAGCCTATCCATTAATGATGTTCTGCTCTTCTCAAATCAATATTCAAGAAACCCAGCAACTTCTGCTGTACCTCATGCTCATTTTAATAACAATGCTCTTGGAACATATTAAGATCCACAATTTGATTGAATTGATCATTTTCTACTTACCCTTTAATGATCCTGCATATTATTTCTTTCTCCCAATTCTAGATCAAACTTGATTGCATCTGTTTCTCCAGTAAAGAGCATGAGCACAAGCATACCAACGCTGTAACCATCCCTCTTCCTTGTAACAACATTGGACTTAGCATGGAGGATCTGAGCTAGTAAACATGAGTCCACTTCAGCTGATTTTCCACCTCTGATTCTCCAGGAGGAAGGGAAATGGATAATCCAAAGTCGAACAGTTTAGCAACACCACATTGATCAATTCATCACCTCATATATTGTTAAATTCCACCGATCATAGGTGTAGAAATTGCAGAATGAAGTGAACACAAGAAATTGGCAATAGCAGTTGCAAACATTATGCTATTCTTTCAAGATAGTAGTTTGCCATCATTAGGATGGTGGAGAAGATTAGTAAGAAATTCAGTTCGAGGAGCAAAATCATGCACGAGAGCTGGAGATTATAATTCCAAACAGCACCAATAAGCAGGACGACATTCTTGAGGTAGCTCAATTTGTGAACTAGTTACTATGTGCGCATTATTTGAATAGAAGCAGGTTCATTTATACCAAGAAGAATATTTTTAGTCCAGTATAAAATTAAGCTAAACCTGCTCGTTCTTTCAAATTACCTGCAAACATGTTAGTAATGTTAATTTGGAGTCTCTTTGAGAAAATATGTTGATTGCCCTTATGAGTTCCTTGGCAGTAAAGCTTTGAGTAGGAAATTTGCGTCGTCCAGCAAATTGAAGAAACAAAAAGCTCCGCCGGTTCTGAGCTTCCATTATTGAAAAATGAAAGTTTGCCTTTCTTGGTTTGGGACATTTATGATTTGTTCCTTAGAGAATTTTTAGTTTCCCTCTGAGAAGCAACCTTGCAGCTCAGAGCATACAGAAAAATACAATGCAATGAAGCATATGCTTGTATCTGAGCTTCAAAATAACGAAAATGGATAGATTAGCCTTTGATTACCTTAAACTCTTATGGCTGCTACATTAGATATAGTTGAAATTGACAAAAAAAAAAAAAAGGTAACCTGCGAGCTTCTACTCGGTTTCCAATAAAACTAGCTTGACATGGATTATACATATATCTTCAAGTCAACAGCACAAATATCAAGTGGTGTCCTGCTATTTTAACGATGATGTCCAATCAGATCCATGTTGATGCAAAACTAGAATGGTACTCCAAGGAAGTTTGAATCATGACTTATTCACTTTTCCAACTTGGCTTGAAAGTTGACATGCAAGTAATTGTCTAATAATGAAGCCTAAGCTAATTACCCTTACTGTACTATAAGTAGTTTTCTTTGGACTTTATGGCAGTATGGTTTCATTCACCTGGTGTAAAAATATTCCTAGGAGAGTGATGAAGAAAATCCAAAAGAACAATTTTTGTATAGACAGTTGCAGTTGAAACTCTAATTCAAGATTTCATTAATAGCTACTAAAGACAAGGAAGGGTGTAAAAATCCAGAATATACTTCAGAGATTTGCAAAATAAGCACAGATCCTGACATCTGGAGATGTCTGAATATGGATAAAGGAAACACTACACACAGACATTACGAGATCAAAAAAAGATGACAAAGGCCATCAAACCATTGATCCCACTGCCTAAGATTAATGGGGATGGTAGAGCTAATAATTGCGCAGAGACTTCTCGATTTGCCGGAGCTGTTTTGCAACCTCGATCATATCTGGCCTATCTTCTCCTTTTTCTTCTGTACATCTCAAAGCAAGATTAGTAAAAGGCAACAAATGCTGCTCTATCTCGTGTTCGTTGTAGCCTTCCTCTTCAAAACTCTTGGGATCCAGAATATGTTTGAACGGATCATTCTCTAAGCGGCGTTTGACATAAGTTACTATTCGTTCATCATCCTTTACTGGGCGTGTTTCTCCAGTAATTAGCACAAGCATAGTTACTCCTAAGCTGTACACATCACTCTTCTCAGTGACAAAGCCCGACAAGCGGTATTCAGGGTCGAGGTATCCACGAGTGCCTTTAGGCAGATCTTCAACCTTCTTTTCTCCAGGGGGAAGGGATATCGACAATTCAAAGCCAAATAATTTAGCTACACCGCTATTGTCCAATATCACGCTGGCTAATTTCAAATCCCGAAAAATGATTGGTGAAGGAAATGCTGTATGAAGATAAAGCAAGACATTGGCTATGTCACTTGCAATCTTTATTCTACTTTTCCAAGAAAGTAGTTTACCATCGGGGGGATCGCTGAGGGAATGAGCAAGAGATTCCATGCCAGGAGCATAAGCATACACCACAGCAGGAACCTCGAATTCCAAACAGCAGCCTATAAGATGTAAGACATTCTTGAGGTGACTCGTTTGTGAATTGACAACTATGCCGCGAATGATATACTCAGGCGGGGCTTGAAACCTCCGCATTCCTATCCCATCAAATTTAACCAAAATGGGTCGGCCTTGCAAATCCCCTCTGAAAAACTTCAAACCACGAAGGGCAATATGATTGACCTGTTCTGAAAAGTTATTGGTTGCCCTGATGAGTTCTCTGGCAGTGAAGCTTCGAATGGGAAGCTCGTACCGCCCACCAAAACAACCAATTAGTCCCTCCAGCAGTAAACTTCCATTGTGGCGAAAGTGTTCCTTCTCCTCTTTTCGCTTATAGAACGGCAGAACGTTTCTCAGTTTATCCATAGTTGGAAGTTAGAACTCAGGAAAGGAATTGGAGTAGGAAAATTGGCGAACTTGGAAATCTGGAACTATGAGATGATGTCAATATTGGGCTCAGAAAAGCATTCCTAGTAAACAACAACATATGATGGTCCAGGTATGAACGAAGACAGTTCCAATTTCCAAGCAGTTGCCACTTGCTTGGGGGGCTTCTCTTGAATTTCCAGGAAAATCTGCAGGTTACTTTTAGGCTACTGATTTGAGGTAGATCGGAGTGGAAAAACTGCTGGCACCGTGGCTCAGTCCCTATCAAGGGACCTGCATGTCAATCGCTTGGTACATTTTTTATTACCAATTATTGATTGGACAAGTAAAATTATTGCAGCAGAAAAAAGTTGTAAAATTTACAATAGGAGATGACGTTATTGGAACTCTACTCTACCGTCTCTTAATTGCATTCCATTCCCTTCGTGCCTTTTTGCAAGTAATACTACAAAGGAGGTAGAATTCCTGATGTTTGGAGTGTCTTAAACTTCTTTTTTTTTTCAGGTCTGGAGGTTAATCTCGCAGGCTGGGGTTTGGAGTGTCTTAACTAATACAAAAATTTATCGGCAATTAAACTTTTTATGGAATTTTCAACTTTTTATTCTTTAATCATTTAAAAAACTTAGACAAATATTTTATGAATCATGTGTTTCAATAAGCTAACATATTAATTTCATTTTTATCCTTTTTTTTTTTTTTGCTTTGAATAATTATTTTCATAGTTAACAAATTAACCTTTTTTGCCAAGAAATATTTGCTCAAACAATTATTTTCATACTTAATATATTAACCTTTTTGCCAACAAGTTATGAAAAAAATCGCGGGCAACCCTGCGTGAAGAGCAGGACAAATCCAACTAACAAAAATCCAACAGACATGTAGTACCCATTAAGGTCATACTAAGAAGATTGAGGTCATATAAGAGGAAGATCGGTCAGGCAACCCAGGTAAAAGAGTGATCACTGTCCAGATAATTTTTCAAGAAATAAGAAAAGTAAATATTATCCCTTAGACCTATCTTAGTACCAAGTACTCATAAGTTACATGAACTCTTCAACATTCGCATACAATTACGTATTCTCCTTGAAAATTTAAGCACCGGAAATTACAAGTACTCAATCAATTAAAATCAGTAGAACAGTATTCTTTTTAAAATCAATTAAAATCAACTCGAGACCTCTTACTTACACTCGAACCCGAGAACAGTGTGAAGCTCAATTAGAAATTATAGAATATAAACTTAGAAATTTTATGCATCATCATCCTTGGTCATGCATAAAAAATATTTATCAAACACGAAGGAATCTCTAATTTGCTAAAAAAAAAAAAAAAAATTTAACTAAAAAGTAGCATTTAAACTAGGTTAAATTAATCTGAGTAAAATTATTAATATATGTATTTGTATATATGTCGGCACAAATGTTATGTTAAATCAAGGATTCGCACAAAAGTGTAACAGAAAGGTAAGCTCATATCCAGTTAAGCCATTCAGGAATCACCAATCACCATGTTAAATGTCCTTGCAAGCTTTCCAACAAAGTATGCATTTTTATGTTGTAAAATTAGAAAATGCAAAAACCCACCACACAGCAGAAGCAACTTGTGAGAAAAATTAAAGCTATTTTTAGAGTACCTACAATACTACCATTAATGACTACAGCATCGCGTATTAATGACTAAGATAGCAAATCAAAACTTTTCAAATCAGAAAATTAACATATGTTCATTATTTGAGCTAGTATCAATCTTGAAATGATGTGGAGAAATGGTCACAGTCCATGAGACATAAAGAAGATACAAATATCCCCACGAACAACAGTCAATGTGATAAAACTGGCAATATATAAGAGAGACAATCTAGCAAGAAATCTGAAAGTGCCACTAAAGTACATTTGATTTACCAATGCTACATAGAAGTCCAGATTTTATAAACAGAGAAAAAAGCCATTCAACAACTATAGCCACAAAAAGTACTTTGGTCACACTTGTAAAACAAGCATCACTTCATATCACAAAGCAGGCATGACTGATTTTTCAATCATAAAAGAAACATAATTAAGGTGCACCGAGCATCGGTGGTTACAAAAAACAATCAGAAACTTTAAGAATTTAGTCAAATCATTAAATAGCACACAAGAGACATTGAAGAAACGATGCCCATATGAAGCAATTTGTTTGTATAATTAAACATCACCAAATCGATCACAATGATGAAAGTGCAGTCTCCACTGTGAACAAAAATCCATCTGAAGCTTTAATCAAAGAAACAAGCAATATGGAATAATCCACGTAATACAATTAAGAGGCATCACCGCACCTTTAGTAACAAAGGCAATTGACAAGTTCAGAATTCCATCTGATCGTTAACCAGCACTGCTTCAAACAGAGTCCCTCAAAAAACTATGACCATAAGAAGTAATTTGACTATCTACTCAAAATTAACCATATCCATCACAATCATAAAAGTACCATAGAATCTACTGCAACAATCGGATGACTACGGTCTATTAGGCATGGAGAAGATGAGACGAACCACGAGTATTGCAAATGAACAAAAAACACTTTCAAAATCTGACAAAGAAGCAAACAACCTTAAATAGTCCACATAATTGTTTAACACCTGAATTCAGGTGTACCACCACACAGAGCGGTGACAAAAATAATTCACAAAGTCAAAATCCAGTCCACTAATAAAACAACACAACTTCAGATAAAGTCACTCAAGAAACTATGACCACAAGCAGCAATTTCTATGTAAACTTAAACATAACCAAATTGACCACAATAATACAATCATCAAATAGCACCAAACCAGGAACTAAAATACCAAGAAAGCCAAAGAAGTGTACAATATTAAGCATATACAAAGAATATCAGAATGGAAATGATGAATACTTCATCGAGAAGTCAGCAACAAATCCTTCTCTCACAAATTTTCCATGTTCGTAAGTTAGTATCACAATCCTTCCAACCTCAAAATCATGAAAAATATAGTTCCAGGATGTCAAATTGCAAATCGAGATTTGAAGCAAATAAACTACACAAACACAATGGCAAACAATTTTAATCATGTATACTGACTAGCATTATTTATCAAGATGCAGAAATGTAAATCTTCATAAAGAAGCAACACCGGACTGCTAGATTGGCAAAAAGGAGCAAAAAAAATTTAAAACCACTCAATCGAGTCAAATCATTACAAAACACAATTCAAACAGAGTCAATCAAGAAACAATCACCATAAGAACTATAACATAAGATCACTTTTACTTCTGACAAAAAGAAGAAATCAATCTACAACAGTCCACATAAGTGGCAAAAATTCCACTCAACTACAATTCAAGTATAATATTAAGTACATGGAGAATTCAGAATGAAAAAGATGTATACCTTATCTATATGTCAATGCTAAATCCATCTATCACAAATTTTGCATGAATGTAGTGAGTATCACACAATCTTTCCATTTTCAGAATCATGGAAAAAAAATATAGTGTCCTAGGACGTCAGATTGCAAATTGGGATTTGAAACAAACAAAACCAGACAAAAGCCTAAGATTGGATGCAAGAAAACACAAGAGTTGACACCTTCAATCCTATAAACCGGATGGCACCAGTAGCAAAATCACTCAAGTCATTTAATAGTGCCCTAAAATTAAATCACTATCAGATTAGGACCATACGAAGCAGGAAACTTGAAATATCCACTCACTATCATCGACAAGAGTAGCACTATTTCAAGAGTGGTGATCACAATATCACTGCTTTAGAGTATTAACACCTCACAAAAAGTAAGAAACCAAGGGAACCAAAGAACTTCAATTGACTGTGTATATCCTATATTCTAAGGTTGTATGATGCTAAATATTGATCTATATCCCAGGACTAAATTCTTCTGTCACATACTTTCATATCCTGTTCTTTAAGAGATTTTTCATTTTCCAAAGTCATGATCCATTAAAACAAGTTCATAGATCCCAGAAAACACCAACTAGGAAAAAAATTAAAAATCTAGAACAAACTTCAAGGAACACCAACTAAATATGCTCCATAATTGAGCTCACAAAGTTAAAACTCAATAAGCACAGCACATTCCTTACTAATGAATGAGTATCAAGAGTCATTTGGATTGAAACACATAATCACAAAGCATGACAATTGCAAGGACACTTCCACGAATAAACTTACAGTCTTATTAAGTAGAGATAATAGAGAATCTTGAGAATGAAGAACTTGTCGCAAAGCAGCACACATATCAAAAGTTGTAGACATTCCAAAGAAAAAAAAATCAAAACATGTAATTTAATATGAAAAAAGAAGATATCATTCACCGAAGCTGACTGAAGGAGGACCCTCAAGATAAAAACAAGATCATGGTAGTGAAACCAGTGAATGTTGACCAGAACAAGAAAAGCAAATTATAGCTCATATGAGAAAAACTTAAGAGGAAATAACAGAAACTAAAATGCTCCAAGCTTATTTCTTCTCTCTCTAAGCTATAAAATGTTACTCTCGACCAGATAATGATTTGAATAAAAAAAAGTTATTAATCTGCAGCTAGTCACAATTTACAATCTTAAAATCCTATACCAAAAGAAAAAAAAGGTCAATTTGAACCATCATGTCTGGTGCACTTCCAGGCATATATTACCTGAATCGGTATTTAAATCTATACCTATATCACTTCTTTAAACTGATGTCATAGACTAAACCACTCACTAAATGATCAAAACAAGAATAAGCTTGCAGTTATAGCAAAAGATAAAGTTTAGTAGTTCAAGAGTAAATACAGACAACCGCATCCTATATATATGGCTTTGGTCTCCAGCCTACCATTGCAAATTAACAGTAAATCTAATAGTTTCCATGCAGAAAGTTCCACATCACGTTTCTGTAGCAACTTGGTGATTATGTGGTGCCAAAACAAAAAGGATACTCCAAGTGATCTGAGCTAAGGGTAGAGCCTCTTAGTGGCTTGTAATCAAAGAGAAAACGGATACGCTATCCAAGTTCTCCTACGGAAAAGCTATCAACTGCAGCCTAAACTAAAGGGCCACTTAGTTCTCTTGAATAAAGCATCTAATTATACAAGCAGCAGCCTCTCAGACGCGCACTAGCTGTATTAGATATGGAGAAAAATTTAATCAACGAGACTTGTGATTGGAGAGTATTTTGATGCTACAAATGAAGTGGCTTGTTATCAAAGAGAATCACATATGAGATCCATGTAGTTCTACAGCACAAATGTTGGATTCAAGAAGCAACTACAGGCTACACTGAAAAGGCCACTTGTTTCTCTAACATTCACACTAGCTGGTACATTATGTGGAGAAAGACTTAATCAACAAGATTTATGTTTGCAACGTATCATGATGCCTCAAACCAAATACAATTAGTTCATAGATAACCAATTTTTGTACAAGGGTATGTTTGAAATAACTATACATGATCATGTTTAATTGTGTACAAAAAAATGAACCAATGTCAGAGAAAACACAAGGAATCAATTTTCTTCCAATATGTTTCCTATTATATATATCAAACAACATATGATTCTGCATCACAAAGATTCAGGCAACGTGTATCTATTGACTTCAATCACACAACTAAAACAACAAAAAGTGGTGCTATCAGGGAATAACAAATCCCAAGAGCTTCTTGGCTTCCGGCAATTTTGCAGGATGTAGATTATTTTTAACCAATCTAATAAAAGAAAATGATCTTTAATTCCAAAAGACACAGTAAAACAAATACAAAGAAGTATTTCATGATGAATCAATCCTCCTCTAAGCTTATAAACCTAAATCGTGATTCTGCAACATGATAATTCAAAATTCATTTACTAAAATCTCAAAAGCCAAACAATAACATTGCTCATGCTCAGAAAGAAAAATATTATTTAGCCAGTACTCTTAAAATAATGCATGACCTCAAACAGAAAAGCAGATCCTCTTCAATTAATGATATAGTAATGGAACCATCTAAGGGAACTTAAACAAGGTGCCAATCTTCTTCAAACCTCATAAATCATCCCATAAACTATGTATGATTCTGCATCTATTCTATTCTGTACTTAGTACCTAAAGTCAGTAAACTTTTCAACAATAACTTCTTCTTCTACATGACAGGCCAAAACTGTCCTAAGACATTGGACAAGTACATATTTGAAAAATTACTAATTGAAGAGTTGTATCTAAAAGCATCCCAATTTAACCACTAATAAAACCCAACCATGGCTTATCACATGAAAAAAAACGGCTCTGCATTTTAAGAACAACTACAATTCTGGAATTGTGAAAACAAAATCACTATAGCCCAAGAGGCATAAAGAAGATGACAAAAATTATAAGTATCCCCATGAAAAAAACTCAAAGCAAGAAGCACTCTCAAATTGAGATCTAAAGAAACGCAAGCAACTTGAAAGAATCGACAGAACTGCAACAGTGTATACATTTTCAGAATCATGATCGGTTGGTACCCGGATGTCAGATTGCTAATAATTTGAGACAAATAAACCAGCCAATTAATGGACCCCAGAAAGCACAATAGTCAACACCTTAAACCCTATACACTGATAGGCATTAGTTAATGAAAATTAAAAGCACAAGTCATCACAAAAACTACAAACAAATACAAAAAAGACGCATAATTACACATATACTAAAAACAGAGTTGAACTTAATAAAGTAGATGGATGTAATAGAAGTTAGACAAGGAATCCATCTTCCTTGAAGCTCATACATCAACCAATAATTCATGAGTATGCAGCAAAGATACTCAGCATTCATATATTAACTAAAATCAGGATACTAAATCCAACAATAGCTCATGTTTATATAGAAAAAAAAACCTGAAATATTGCTCTGGACATTATTATGTGGCACAATCAAACTAACATGAGAGTATAAGTCAAACTCACCTGGAAAACTGAATTCCAATTTGTCACATTACAAATGGAACAGATTTGCACCTTTTACCAACCACAACTAGCATCTAGGGCTCTGAAACAATAATATGAATGAATAGCCAAGAACCATCAGACTTAAATAAGAACTATGAACAGGAAACAGACATAAGCAATTGAAAAAGACATGATGCAAGAGAAACGTTGATGCAAAACAGAGGCACTTCCAATCTATGTCCACAACAAGCGAGCAATCTAAAACGTTCTTGACAGTCATTGATCAATAATCAACATGGTTAATAGATGACAATCAAGTAAAAAGACAGTGCCGTTACAAAGTTATGAGTCTTTCCAGATGATTAAATAGCAAAAGTTTACCTGAATCTTAAATTGGCATATGATCCAATCAAAAACCCCTGAATTTGCATCTTTCTTTCTCCGCCATTTTCACACACAGAAATACACACCCAATCCCCCATCTCTTCTGGAAAACAAATGCTACACAAATAATTTGTGGAAACCAGGAACTTGTTCAAAGAAAACTCTGAAAATCTTGTCAAAAAAATATATAATTGGGCCCAATTTGAACGTTATAATTTGGGAAAAAATATATTTAAAAAAAAAGTACACAAATTTTGAAATGACAGAGAGGTAGGGAGAGAGATGGTGAATATCAGCTTTGATGAGAGAAATGAAGGGAGAAAGCCTGGGGAGAATAGGAGGGTTTATACAAGGAGATGGGCTTTTGAGAATTAACGGTCGGGCATTTCAAATAAGCGGAAGAGTCTCATGGTCGGTGACTGAGTGTTGTTTTCTTTGTAATTCAAAGTGCCCCCTCATAAAATATTTGTTTCTCTTTTTTGCCCCAAGATTATTTTACAATTGGATTCATCTGCAGCCTAAGTTTTTCAGTTTTTTTCTAATGTCACACAATTAACTTCACAACCCCAAAACTGAATCTGATTTTATAACTGACATGCACAGATTGCAAGAAAAGGAGAAGAAGGTACAGCCTTGAGGGAAAAAGGTACACTCAAGGGCTTATTTGCTCATAAATTATATTTTCTATCTATTCTCATTTAGGGTAATTTGTACATTTTGTAATTAATCAAAAATTAAAAGATTGAATTGAAATCTGTTCCAAATTGAATAAACCAAGACAAGATTATGGAATTTTTAAACTTCCATTTTCTATAAATTAGAGAATGTTAACTTTTACATGGTTTATAGTTAATTCTTCGAAGCTAGTTTTAGCAATGTAACAAATCCGTGTTGAACGTTTAGTTGATTTAACCCCTATGTCAAAAAGAAAATCTATTTTGCCTTTTATTATTTATTTTGTTCATTTTACAAAAGAAAGTTTTCTTTTTGAATTATTGGTAAAAAGAGAATTCCTAATGAAAAGCTTTTATGCGGTCTAAAATTTGGAATTAACATTTAAATTGAAAGGGATTTTATTGTTCTCACTATATGGGAAAGACATCTATAGTTCAAGTATTAAAAACCAATCATTTGGTCTGTTTATTGATGAAATAATCTTCTACTGAAAAAGAAACTAATTTTTTTCATAAGGGAATGACATGTTATCTTTAAAATTGAATCAATAAAATAGTACCTTACTAAAAACTGAAATTTAAATAGAAAAAAGAACAATACATGTTTTTTTTCAAACATTTTTTATTACTTAACATATTCGTAAAGTGTTTTTTGAATGGTACCTTTATTTGGAATTCTTTCTTATTTAATACTATATCTTATTCCAAAAAAGGGTAGCTTGACATTAAGATTACTATCAGTAATGTAGTAACAAATGTTTTTGCTTTTTTTTTTTTAGTATAAGCTGGAGGACTCGAACCCGAAACCTCTCACTTACACTTAGGGATGGCAATGGGGGCGGGTGCCCGTGGGGGGCTCTTGGGGCGGGGGTTGGGGCGGGGGCGGGGGAGAATTTTTTCCCCCTGCTTAGAAACGAGGCGGGGGACGGGGGAGTATACCCCCGCCCCATCCTCCGCCCCGCCACCCGCAAAATATATATATAATTATATATAATATGTAAGTTAATTAGTTATAAACTTATGATAATGATATTATTAGTTAGATGTATTATATAATGTATAGTAGTTTATGTAATATAATTGATATTATCAATTACATGAATAATTATACATGTCTACTAATAAAATTTATTAATTAGTTATACTAAATTTACTAATACATTTATACTAAATTTCTAATTACACTTAATAGAATAACATTTTTTTCTCAAAAAAAAAGCACAAACTTGACTATTTTAGTTATATTTATTTCATCATATTGGATTGTATTCAAATAACTTCTGTTTGATTGTTTTTATGAGTTTCAATTGTAAAATTACAATGAATAATAATTTGATGATGTGTTGATATTTTAGTACTTGATTATTTATTAAAATTTAATTATAATAAAATTATATAATAAAATTTTATTAACCCCACGGGGGAAGCGGGGCAAGGCGGGATGGGGCGGGGCGGGGGGAGCGGGAGGCGGGGGACGGGGGGAACTAATAGGCGTCCCCCGCCCCGTTGCCATCCCTACTTACAGGCGTCCCCCGCCCCGTTGCCATCCCTACTTACACTCCCTCCTTCCGTACCACCCAACCCATTCCTTCCCCCCTCCCCTCAAATGTTTTTGCTTTTGTGTGGGGGCAACAACTATAATTGTAAGGGTGTGTCATTAAGTTCATGCAATTTAAAAAAAACCTTAGTGAAAAAAAAAATAAAAGAGGAGTTATAGGAGTTTTTTTAGGGTAGCTATAGATGGGTGTTTTAATAAGACATTTGATTTGGTATTTTTAGAGTTTGCAATGTGTTTTTTATGGTATTTTTGAAGATAGCAGAAAAAATTATTTTGTGCTGCTGCTGCAACCACCTCCTCTCTCCTCCCCTGCCACCCCCCTAATCACTCCACTATCATTGAACCATAGTCACCTTAGCTAATATCACAATTTAGTTTGTCAAATTTAGGAATTAGCCCTAAATACCACTATATAAAGTCTTTGATTCACCAATGTTTATGATATCAAACTTTTGCCATGACCTAAGGGTCTTGGCCTGGTTACCATGCAAAAATTTTACCATGCATGGGACTAATGGTCTATGGCCAACCCTTTAAAAAAATAACTGATGTAGGATACTTCCAATTATCATTTGCTTCACTGTACCAACCCTTTGATTAGCACAATGTGAAAAGTAGAAGAATTATTGTAAAACTAGACATGAGAAACCACATTCAATGAGTTAGAACGATGATAAAACAAAAATTACAATTTTATTTACTTTTGGTTTAAACAATTTTTGCTTTTATTTTCAATTTTACATGCTAAACATGCAAGTACACTAACTCATTGTTTTACCATGACAGATGCAAATGAAAGTGGAAACTGTGAGGAAAGCTGTTCCCATTACTGCAACATTAAGGGCTAGCGAAGTAGTACTTTGAACAAAAGAGTTAATATACTGACAGTATATATAAGATTTACTCTAATATGGATTAATCTTATATACGCTGTCAGTCTGTATATTATCACCATTAGATATATGAAACATATTGAAAGAGATTGATGACAATTAATTGTGTATAGCTATAAAAGTTGGTCCTCCATCAATTTTATCATTGACTTTTCAATTAAGTTCTTGTATTTTTAAATGTAGGTATACATTAGCTTGATTCTATTATATCATATTCGTGTATATATAACTTGAGATTTCACTAGTTTAAAGGATTTGACAAGTCTATGGTTTGGAGACACCTACTTTTCATTTTAACCCATGTTATTATAGAAATAGATACATGTATATAACTTTTTATTTTGGTTGGTGAAAATAAAAAATACTGAAAGAATAAATAATATAGGTCTTCAATTTGAATGAATAAATCTCTCTATTCTACCTTTTTTCCTTCTTTTAGGAGGCATTTAAAACTTTTTCTCCTTTTTGCTTAGTATAAAAATCGTGCACAAGAAAACCAAAGAGTAAACTTATAAAGTCAAAACTATCTTAACTGCTAGTTGGATGATTATGTTATTTGGAAATCAAGAGGACACAACTCTTAACTTTTGCGAGAACTAGAAGAGAGCTTAGTGTAATTTACCCTAAAATTAATATTCAATATATAGTTTGCACCAGAATTTTAAAAATTTTTAGTTGCAAACTTCCTGATTCTAAGCCTAAGCCTTTATTAGTAAAGATGCTATGACAATGACGTCAATGCATAAAATTACAAAATTAATTATTTTAACTAAGTAATTGTGAATCATTTATGAAATTCCATCCCTTCGTGGTTAGTTCCTCCGGAAGTACTCAAATTTTTCAGTTCTGATGAAAAATGATCATCAGAACTGAAGCACTTGAGAGGAGAACTCTGAAGATTGAAACAATAGCTGTAAATCTACTTTGTACTCAAATTTGTACATAATAAGTGATAAATGTAGGAAAATTCTATGGTTCCTTTTTTCTTTTTGTAGTAGGGAAAGGAGAACCCAAAATTCTTTTTCCTAACCAATAGTTTTCTTTCGTGTAATTGTTTGTTATGGAATAAAACAATGATACAACTAAATGGAACTATAACTTGTATGTTCAATCTTTTGTTCTCCAGGGGGAAAGGGATATCGAAGGTGCAAAGTCAAATACAGTTTAGCAACTCTACAATTATCTAATATCACTTAATCTATTTTCAAGTCCCCAAAAATGATAGGCGTAGGAAATGCTGTATGAAGATAAAGCAAGACATTGGGCAATATCACTTGCAATCTTTTTATTCTATGACTATTCGCACTACACGCAACACCTTGTAGTCAACCAGAGGACAAGCTTTGAACCGTGCAAAAAATTTTGCTGTAATCTCTTGTTGACCAAAATATTGAAAGATGTTTATACATTTATCACCGTAATCGTCAAATCTTCTCAGTAATCATAAACTCGTAGTCTCTTCTCTTGTTATAAATTTCTTCACCTAACAATTCTAAACTCCCACTAGCACGATCATCAAATAATTTTTCAGTTCTGATGAAATCATCAACATTTTTCACCAAATCAATAATTCATAGTAAGTAAAAAACCAAAAAGTAACATGTACATACCTTTTAAAAAACTCAGTAGACCCTTTTAGAGAAATACTCGTACCGTATTTATGACTAGAAAAACTTGAAGGATAAAAAACAACCATATAATTAATTACTTGATAATACACCCATTTCTAAATAGGAAAACTATTAGAATTAACGAAATTGAATGAGAAACTCCTAAAAGGTTATTTTATTATGCCAACATGGTGAAGTAAAATGGTGTACAAACGGTACTATCCGGTAGAATGTGCAAGGACAGAGTATAAAATAGGACACCCCCAAAACAAAGATAGTAAATCACGTTTCTTAAGTTGGTCGAAATAGTAGAGTTTGCGTTATGCTTTCCTGTCAATTCGAATTCGAACCTCTCCTAGGACATCCGTCCATTACGCAAGACTTGTCTAGTGCGTCTTACCATTTTATGTGATTGGCAAGCTATTACACGGAATAGGATTTACTCGGTGCGTACTCTTGCAGATTATTGCACTGGAAATAATTTATCTAATGTGCACTCTTGAATGTATCGTATAAGACTTGTTTAGTATGTCTTATTCTTTTACGTGATTGACGGACTATTGCATGGAATAGAGTTTATTTAGTACATACTTTTGTGGGTTATGGTACGAGATAGTATTTATCCAGTACCCACTTTTGTGGGCTACTGCTGCGGATTCCCTTCTCAACAGAAAAGGTAGTAAATCCCTTCTCAACCGGACAACAGATGCCACTTGAGTTGATCCAAAAGGGGTATCTGGTGAAGTTCATATTCCAAGGCAGGGGTAGCAACGGTGTTGGCTGTCGGGTGATGGGCCAGACATTCGCCACCACGTGTAGAGCATATGTTATAGCCATGAAATGTCGGCTCCAAACTCTTGGTCCCATAGATTTCGGTCGCAATTCGGCCACCTAAATATGACGCTTCAGCCAACTCTCAATAGAGGAGTTGCCACCGTTGTATATAGTAGGGTAGGAGGTTAAGGGTTCAAATCTTGAATCTTATCAATGTGTTTTAATATGAGAAATGTTAAATTCATGCGAGTGAGTGGTGCATTCGTCTGATCAGATGGTGGTTAATTTCCCGTCAGGTTTCTCCGACTCATTTGACCCACTCTCTAGAGTCGCTTCTCTTAGCTTAAGTTCCCCCTCTTAGAAATAGAAGTAGGATAGGTTAGACTAGAATGTGCCGCTAATGTGAAAAAAAAAAAAAATTATGATGCTGTGTTTGCCGCCGTCTTCTGTTTCTATACTCTTTAACAAATCCAAAAATTTGTTTTCTTCTTCTTCTTTCTTTCTTTCTTTTTTTTTTCATTTCTGTGCGAAGGCCATAAATCGGGTCGAAGAAAATTCTTTAAATACCAATTCTCAACTGCCAATTGCTGAATTTATTGCTTATTGACTCAAATCCTAAACTCATTAAATTTCTTTCATTTGCCACACAAAAGAAGAAACAAGGAAAAGTAATCTGTTTTCCTTGTAAATTAAATAGAAAATTTACTTTGAATAGTTAGAAACAAGCCATTTCCAGACTCAAAAAAGTTCAGGCTTGCATGGTTGGTGCTCAAATCCTTCTTTTCTCTACGTACCAACAGTAAACAGCAAAGGAAGATGCCCCCAACTTTTCAACTCCTTTTCTCCACCTAAAAAGCAAGAAAACAAGACCCTTATAGAGATTTTCCCCACTTCTTTTCTTTTTTCTTCTTGTAATCCATGCGACCCGAGGATCTGAACGTTGAAATGTCGTAATACGTGTAGACAAATATACACTTCATAAGCAATGAAAAGTTATTATGATTGATCGTGGCAAAAGCACTTCGATAACAATAATCCAAAACACATAAATCTGTAGCAAGAAACTCGCCGAGGCAATTTTCCTGAAAACTCATCCAAGCTGTTTTCGTCCCAAAAAATTGCAAAAATCTCTTCTAAACTTGAAAATCAAGGAGTCTACCGATAGATAAAAATAGTTCAAGCAAAAACAAACAACAATAGGCTATTAATTTAAAAAATCATTGGTAAAAACTCTTAAACATAACCTCAAATCTGAAAAAGATGCCTCATTTATCATTGATCCCTTGCTCTATTGGGAAAAAACAGCAAAACCCACAACGTATGGTTTCTTCAGAAAGCAAAAAAAAGTACAAAAGAACGCGAGCATAAGAAAGTGGAGGAATTAGAAGAATCAAAACTTTTTCCTCTTTCCTTTATTTTATTTTAATCAAAATATTTTTTAGTGCTCAACTGATTTTTTTCACCATCTATTCTCCCGTAACAAAAGGGAGATGGAAGAAGAGAGGACAACAGGAAAGTTGAATTTGATGGGGATCTCTTCAGATATCTCATTGACCACGATGGGCAATGTATGAGAGAGAAAGGCTAAAGAATGGATAGGGCTGAGTGGTCATCTCAAGTCCATCGCTTCTAGCAAAAGGCATAGATAGATGATTGATTGATTGATTAAGAAAAGAAAAGGAAAAGAGAAAACAAAAGGGGAGAGGACGTCTCGAGACTGGAGTGATTGGGGTCGGTGGAGCTTTCCAGTGAAATTTTACCGATTACGGATAGCACAAGAATATAAGTTAATTTGAACATAATCGTCCCGTAGTTTCTATACTTTTTTTTGTTTTTTTTGTCGATATCGGGGTGTCCGGATCAATTCTTACGGGATCCGATTAATCTCCTGCGATCCGGGAAAGAAGGCCCCACTCCACACCAAACACGTTAACAGCGGGATTCGAACCCTGAACAAGCCAGGAAGGTCGCCATATCCTAAGGAGGGGGAGCGGATCGTTCGAACTATCCCGTGAGGACAAAGACCAGCCACGTAGGGTGACAAGTTGTGAGAGGTAGGGGTTGAACCCCTGACCTCCAGCATCCCAAAGAAAGGGATGACGTCCCATAGTTTCTATACACTTACGTGATATTGTAGCAACTTTTCAGCTGGAAGTAGGTGGGCTGCGTAAAACAATTCATATGACTCCATAACCAAAAGCTTTTACTGTTTCACGGAGAAAATTGTTTCCTGGGGAGAATCGGTCAGGATCACGCAAACTCAATATATTTTTTGACTGAAATCTTTCTATACTTGTGTGTCATTTTTCCTCTGGTCGGTGAGGCGTGGTCCCTAACATTTTCATTTAAGATCTTAACTACGATGCTCTTTGTCAGAAATTTTCCTTGAAATGATTATCATCAATTTTGGTGCCCGCAGAAGCATTGAAACAATACCAATAGGGACTAATTACATTGAAATGGAAACTTGGGAAAGGGTCCAAACACCTGCAAACGCATCAAGAAATGTCGAAGACCATATGCAAAAGGAAGCCTTAAACGTCTAATGTCGACTGACTAGATAGAAGCATAGTTCTTCAGCAGCACAGCTATTTCAATCAAATAGTTGTAAAGCTGTTCCGGCTTAGAGATCATGACCATATGATCTGCACCGTCTATCACTCTAACCAAATCAGGCGGATTATTTTGTACCATCCACCTTTGAAGATCAACCGGTATTATCTTGTCGTCTCCGGCTAGAAAGTAAGCTCTAGCAATTGATCCAAACTTCTCCTTTGTAACTAGAAGCTGTCGTCTTGATTCATCATCATTGAAAGCCTTGCCCTCTCTCATCAACAACGATGCAAGTGCTAAATCCGGACGCGGCGAATGTTGGGGTGAATTCTTATTTTATGATGGAAAAAAAAAAGAATTCTACAACGAGGGCGATTGTGAGGGATGGAAAAATTTATTTTGTGAAATGCTCAAATGTGAGGGACGAAAAAATTTGTTTTATAAAATATGGAGGACTATAGATCAGATTATGTAAAATATAATTTGACAAATTTACCCTTAAAAAATGATCACGTGCAAGGCACGTGATGGATTCTGGCCAAAAAATGATCGGAAACCTAGTTAGGGACTAAATTTGACCGATGTGAATATGTAAGGGACATAAAATTACACTTTTAAAAGTAAGGGACGAAAAAAGTCATTTTACAAAATATGAGGGACGTTTTGGACGATTTTTCCTATTTGTATTAGTGCACATTGGTGAGAATCTAGATCTAAGCTTCTACAGGGATAAGTAGTGACTCAATAATATTACCCTAACTTCATGAAAGCTCATTTGGTGTAAACTTGATAATATCAAATCACCAATGGTTTTTTTGTTTCTTGTTTCTCTTTTTGGTTTTTGTATTTCATTACATTACACTTAACCCACATAATGTGATTAATACAACAAATTATGACTAACTAAGTACTTGGTGGAACAGATACTAATACAAAATTAAGGGAGAAATACAGTTTTGGTCCCAATGTTTAGTGTCTGCGGTATTTAGTCCCTAAAATTTTGGTAAAAACAAGTCTTGTCTCCGATATTTCTAATTTGAAGCAGATTCAAGATATTTCTCCAAGGGCAGTTATGTGCAGTCATGTATTTTTTAAAATAAATTTAAAGACAAAAAATAAAAATAGTAGGCGACTTTAAACAACAGATTAGAGACTATAATAACCTACACGTGAGTAATGAGTTAACCAAGCGAAAGGGGAAAAAAAGAATTTAAAAATTCATGTGTTTGTTAAAATAAATTTAAAGGCAAAAAGGAAAAAAGTAGGTGATTTAAATAACAGATTAAGGACTAATAACCTCCACATGAGGGACCAGTTAATCAAGGGAAAGTGAAAGAAAATAGAAATTTGTTAAAGTACAAAGTTAAAACTAGTCGGGGCTCCTAGTTAATTAATGAAGAATTCATTTTCACTTTCTACCCCGTTACTCTAAAAAAAAGAATTCTAAGAAATTTCTTTGTTTTTCTTTTCTAGTTTTTTAGGTTAAAATTACTCTGTACCATCACACGCATTATTCTTACTATTTAGAGTTAGTTGCTATCTTTTATTTTTTTTTCTTAATACAATTTATCAACACAGGACTACAGGTGAGTAATTGGGAAAAATCCGTCTGAATTTGCATCAAATTGAAAACATAAGGACTAAGTTTGTTATTACCGAAACTCTACAGACTAAAATGGAGCTGAGTACCAAACACTAGGGAATAAACCTCTCATTTCTCCCTAAAAGCAAACAAACTCGCTAGTTGTGAGACTTGAATCCTGCATTTTCAATTTCTGGGATCGAATCAGTTATTGGTTTATAATAACTAGTTTCCAAAATACTTTTGACATTATTTGCAACCTATTATGCGTCAGTTCATCTGTTCCTCTTGTCCCTTTTAGAGTAAATTTGTCACCAAAACAAAACAAAAGAGAAAAAAAAAAAAGCAAAGGTATACTGTGAATATGTTCACTTTTGGTTCATGAAATTTGCACTGAAAATGCTTCTTCATTCTTACAATTTAAGGATTTCCCTCGTTACCATTACTTCAATTTCCAACTCTGCAGCTATTTTAGATTTATGATTTCCTACTTTTGGTTGATCTTCAATCATCCACTTTGCTTGTGTATAGCAGTAGCCAAAAATTTATGGAAGAATGAACTTATTCCCATGGTAATTAGGGCAACAAACATTATCATAGTGTAGTTTTGGAATCTCTTACACACCCTTAATTGCCAAATACCAAAAACTAGCCTTTTCTATATCAGTGGAAAAAGCATAATTCAAACCCCTGAACCTAGTACACAGAGCAGTAATGCTGGTAAAGCACTAGAGCTAAGTATTGCGAACAGACTTCTCCATCTGGCGCAGCTCTTTTGCAACATCAATCATATCTGGCCTATTCATTCCCTCATATTCTGTGCATCTCAAAGCAAGATCAAGAAAATCGAGCAACTGCTGCTCCATCTCATCCTTATTGTTCCCTTCATCTTCCAACATTCTCGGATCAGCAATTTCTTTGACTTGGTGAGTCACAAGGAAGTCTTTAACATAATCCCGGATATGAATTCGCTCTCTTGTTCCTTCGCGATGCTTCATTGCATCTGTTTCTCCAGTAAAGAGCGCGAGCATTAGCACGCCAAAGCTGTAAACATCAGTCTTCTCAGTAACAAGACCTGAAATCTTGTGTTGAGGGTCCAGATGTCCACCTTGGCTTCCACCATGATCTTTCACTTGAACCTCTCCAGGGGGAAGGAATACAGAGAATGTGAAGTCAAACAATTTAGCAACACCATGGGCAATATCAACAAAGAAATCACATAATGCAACTGTTACAGAATAATGTGCAACAGAATCTACATCACAACGTGCTAAAACTTTTACAACATACTATGCAATATTTAAGCCAGAAGGTACCTTACTACTATTCAGCCCAAAAAAAATTCACAGGGTACAACTTTGCAGCATAATGTACAACACAATGTAGCCAAAAGGTACCACTACCCTAGAAGAGTGAACAATGCTGAAAGAGAAAACTCTCCTACCTCCCGGAAGTCGTAAACGTCGTCGTCGGGGTCAGGAGGTTTCCGAATAAAGAAATCACAATCGAGCAAACAAATTTTATGAAACTCCTCTTCATTAATCCTATATTCCACAATCTTCTCGGAATCCCAACCCTGAGTAGAAATAAAGCTCTTGCTCTGAACTATCAGAATGTCATCCTCTCCTCCGGCCGCGGTTGCGGAAATGGCGGTGGTGGTGTCGTAGTCAACGTCGAAGTCTTTCTTGTTGTCTACTTCCTCGGCTTCTTCGTCGTCCATGTCGTAGTCGTCGGGGCTGCCGCTGTCCCCGTCTCCGTCGTCGGCCCAGGCCCGAAAGTCTCGTCTGCTGGAGATTATGGGCTTTGTAATTGGCAGGTGAATAGTGGGGGACTTAACTGAGGTGGTGATTGGGGGTAGTGACGGTTTAGGAGAGAAAATGGGGAGCAGTGGCCGTGGCGGTGGTGCGAGGAGGAGTTGCGTGGTGATCATGGTGGTTTTGGGAGAGGGAAAGGGAATGATTTTTGTTTGGGATATTTGTGTCAATTGCGTGCTGTCTCGGAGGGGATAATGAGTTTGTTTGGATAAGAGTTTATTTGGATGATTTATTTGAGATATTTACTGTAGTACTTTTTATGATGTGCTATGTGTGAGATAAAAAGGTGATTGGGAAGATAAAAAGGTGATTGGAATTTGTGAGGCAAAATGTTTTTTTCCAAATTCTCTCTATCCAAACAAACTCAATGTTTCGTTTTGGGCGGGATTGGATGCTGCTGATGCAATAACTAAAGTTAGGGAATTTCGCCAATTTGGTTTCTGAACATTTTCACTAAAATTAATTTTGTCCTTGATAAATTATTTTAACTAATTTAGGGCTTGTTTGGAAGTGAAGTTTTTGGCCTAGTTTTTTAGCTACTAGTTTTTTAACAAATTTTGCTACAGGAACCCCAAAAAACTTATCAAATTTTTTACCTACACACTTCAAAATAATACACAAAAAACTTTCCCTTCAACTTTTCTTCTTCTTTTTCCTCTCCCATCCAACCGGCCACCACCTCCACCACCGCTTCCGGAGCCGGTAACTATTCCGGCCAACTTTTGCCGGCCTTCCTCTTTTTTTTTCTCTCTCTCCCCTCTCCTTTTGACCAATATGTTGGTTTTCAAAATCTCTTTTTTCTTTTTTTTTCTCTCTCCCCCCCTCCCCTCTTTCCCTCTGTCTTTCCCTGCCACCTTCCCCCTTTGTCTGCCGCCATCTCCTCCCCTCATCACCAGCGCACGCCGCCACCTCGCCGCACGTCTCTCTCCTCTTGCGCGTTTCTCGATCTCCGCGGCCGGACACCGCTGCCCACGTCCCCTGGCTCCACCGTACGCTGCCGTTCCTTCTTGGCTGCGACCCAAAGCCCTCGCACGTTCTCTCTCCTCTTCGCAACTCCCACCTCGCTGCCGTTCCTCTCAGCTCCCACCACCACAACGCAGGGGTGGGGGAGGGGGGTTGCGGGCAGAAGGAGAGGGAGGGGGAGCTTTTGCAGGGGTGGCGGGGCTGAGGGAGAAGGTTAAAATTACTCTGTACCATCACACGCATTATTCTTACCATTTAGAGTTAGTTGCTATCTTTTTTTTTTTCTTAATACAATTTATCAACACAGGACTACAGGTGAGTAATTGGGAAAAATCCGTCTGAATTTGCATCAAATTGAAAACATAAGGACTAAGTTTGTTATTACCGAAACTCTATAGACTAAAATGGAGCTGAGTACCAAACACTAGGGAATAAACCTCTCATTTCTCCCTAAAAGCAAACAAACTCGCTAGTTGTGAGACTTGAATCCTGCATTTTCAATTTCTGGGATCGAATCAGTTATTCGTTTATAATAACTAGTTTCCAAAATACTTTTGACATTATTTGCAACCTATTATGCGTCAGTTCATCTGTTCCTCTTGTCCCTTTTAGAGTAAATTTGTCACCAAAACAAAACAAAAGAGAAAAAAAAAAAAAAGCAAAGGTATACTGTGAATATGTTCACTTTTGGTTCATGAAATTTGCACTGAAAATGCTTCTTCATTCTTACAATTTAAGGATTTCCCTCGTTACCATTACTTCAATTTCCAACTCTGCAGCTATTTTAGATTTATGATTTCCTACTTTTGGTTGATCTTCAATCATCCACTTTGCTTGTGTATAGCAGTAGCCAAAAATTTATGGAAGAATGAACTTATTCCCATGGTAATTAGGGCAACAAACATTATCATAGTGTAGTTTTGGAATCTCTTACGCACCCTTAATTGCCAAATACCAAAAACTAGCCTTTTCTATATCAGTGGAAAAAGCATAATTCAAACCCCTGAACCTAGTACACAGAGCAGTAATGCTGGTAAAGCACTAGAGCTAAGTATTGCGAACAGACTTCTCCATCTGGCGCAGCTCTTTTGCAACATCAATCATAACTGGCCTATTCATTCCCTCATATTCTGTGCATCTCAAAGCAAGATCAAGAAAATCGAGCAACTGCTGCTCCATCTCATCCTTATTGTTCCCTTCATCTTCCAACATTCTCGGATCAGCAATTTCTTTGACTTGGTGAGTCACAAGGAAGTCTTTAACATAATCCCGGATATGAATTCGCTCTCTTGTTCCTTCGCGATGCTTCATTGCATCTGTTTCTCCAGTAAAGAGCGCGAGCATTAGCACGCCAAAGCTGTAAACATCAGTCTTCTCAGTAACAAGACCTGAAATCTTGTGTTGAGGGTCCAGATGTCCACCTTGGCTTCCACCATGATCTTTCACTTGAACCTCTCCAGGGGGAAGGAATACAGAGAATGTGAAGTCAAACAATTTAGCAACACCATGGGCAATATCAACAAAGAAATCACATAATGCAACTGTTACAGAATAATGTGCAACAGAATCTACATCACAACGTGCTAAAACTTTTACAACATACTATGCAATATTTAAGCCAGAAGGTACCTTACTACTATTCAGCCCAAAAAAAATTCACAGGGTACAACTTTGCAGCATAATGTACAACACAATGTAGCCAAAAGGTACCACTACCCTAGAAGAGTGAACAATGCTGAAAGAGAAAACTCTCCTACCTCCCGGAAGTCGTAAACGTCGTCGTCGGGGTCAGGAGGTTTCCGAATAAAGAAATCACAATCGAGCAAACAAATTTTATGAAACTCCTCTTCATTAATCCTATATTCCACAATCTTCTCGGAATCCCAACCCTGAGTAGAAATAAAGCTCTTGCTCTGAACTATCAGAATGTCATCCTCTCCTCCGGCCGCGGTTGCGGAAATGGCGGTGGTGGTGTCGTAGTCAACGTCGAAGTCTTTCTTGTTGTCTACTTCCTCGGCTTCTTCGTCGTCCATGTCGTAGTCGTCGGGGCTGCCGCTGTCCCCGTCTCCGTCGTCGGCCCAGGCCCGAAAGTCTCGTCTGCTGGAGATTATGGGCTTTGTAATTGGCAGGTGAATAGTGGGGGACTTAACTGAGGTGGTGATTGGGGGTAGTGACGGTTTAGGAGAGAAAATGGGGAGCAGTGGCCGTGGCGGTGGTGCGAGGAGGAGTTGCGTGGTGATCATGGTGGTTTTGGGAGAGGGAAAGGGAATGATTTTCGTTTGGGATATTTGTGTCAATTGCGTGCTGTCTCGGAGGGGATAATGAGTTTGTTTGGATAAGAGTTTATTTGGATGATTTATTTGAGATATTTACTGTAGTACTTTTTATGATGTGCTATGTGTGAGATAAAAAGGTGATTGGGAAGATAAAAAGGTGATTGGAATTTGTGAGGCAAAATGTTTTTTTCCAAATTCTCTCTATCCAAACAAACTCAATGTTTCGTTTTGGGCGGGATTGGATGCTGCTGATGCAATAACTAAAGTTAGGGAATTTCGCCAATTTGGTTTCTGAACATTTTCACTAAAATTAATTTTGTCCTTGATAAATTATTTTAACTAATTTAGGGCTTGTTTGGAAGTGAAGTTTTTGGCCTAGTTTTTTAGCTACTAGTTTTTTAACAAATTTTGCTACAGGAACCCCAAAAAACTTATCAAATTTTTTACCTACACACTTCAAAATAATACACAAAAAACTTTCCCTTCAACTTTTCTTCTTCTTTTTCCTCTCCCATCCAACCGGCCACCACCTCCACCACCGCTTCCGGAGCCGGTAACTATTCCGGCCAACTTTTGCCGGCCTTCCTCTTTTTTTTTCTCTCTCTCCCCTCTCCTTTTGACCAATATGTTGGTTTTCAAAATCTCTTTTTTCTTTTTTTTTCTCTCTCCCCCCCTCCCCTCTTTCCCTCTGTCTTTCCCTGCCACCTTCCCCCTTTGTCTGCCGCCATCTCCTCCCCTCATCACCAGCGCACGCCGCCACCTCGCCGCACGTCTCTCTCCTCTTGCGCGTTTCTCGATCTCCGCGGCCGGACACCGCTGCCCACGTCCCCTGGCTCCACCGTACGCTGCCGTTCCTTCTTGGCTGCGACCCAAAGCCCTCGCACGTTCTCTCTCCTCTTCGCAACTCCCACCTCGCTGCCGTTCCTCTCAGCTCCCACCACCACAACGCAGGGGTGGGGGAGGGGGGTTGCGGGCAGAAGGAGAGGGAGGGGGAGCTTTTGCAGGGGTGGCGGGGCTGAGGGAGAAGGTTAAAATTACTCTGTACCATCACACGCATTATTCTTACCATTTAGAGTTAGTTGCTATCTTTTTTTTTTTCTTAATACAATTTATCAACACAGGACTACAGGTGAGTAATTGGGAAAAATCCGTCTGAATTTGCATCAAATTGAAAACATAAGGACTAAGTTTGTTATTACCGAAACTCTATAGACTAAAATGGAGCTGAGTACCAAACACTAGGGAATAAACCTCTCATTTCTCCCTAAAAGCAAACAAACTCGCTAGTTGTGAGACTTGAATCCTGCATTTTCAATTTCTGGGATCGAATCAGTTATTGGTTTATAATAACTAGTTTCCAAAATACTTTTGACATTATTTGCAACCTATTATGCGTCAGTTCATCTGTTCCTCTTGTCCCTTTTAGAGTAAATTTGTCACCAAAACAAAACAAAAGAGAAAAAAAAAAAAAAAGCAAAGGTATACTGTGAATATGTTCACTTTTGGTTCATGAAATTTGCACTGAAAATGCTTCTTCATTCTTACAATTTAAGGATTTCCCTCGTTACCATTACTTCAATTTCCAACTCTGCAGCTATTTTAGATTTATGATTTCCTACTTTTGGTTGATCTTCAATCATCCACTTTGCTTGTGTATAGCAGTAGCCAAAAATTTATGGAAGAATGAACTTATTCCCATGGTAATTAGGGCAACAAACATTATCATAGTGTAGTTTTGGAATCTCTTACGCACCCTTAATTGCCAAATACCAAAAACTAGCCTTTTCTATATCAGTGGAAAAAGCATAATTCAAACCCCTGAACCTAGTACACAGAGCAGTAATGCTGGTAAAGCACTAGAGCTAAGTATTGCGAACAGACTTCTCCATCTGGCGCAGCTCTTTTGCAACATCAATCATAACTGGCCTATTCATTCCCTCATATTCTGTGCATCTCAAAGCAAGATCAAGAAAATCGAGCAACTGCTGCTCCATCTCATCCTTATTGTTCCCTTCATCTTCCAACATTCTCGGATCAGCAATTTCTTTGACTTGGTGAGTCACAAGGAAGTCTTTAACATAATCCCGGATATGAATTCGCTCTCTTGTTCCTTCGCGATGCTTCATTGCATCTGTTTCTCCAGTAAAGAGCGCGAGCATTAGCACGCCAAAGCTGTAAACATCAGTCTTCTCAGTAACAAGACCTGAAATCTTGTGTTGAGGGTCCAGATGTCCACCTTGGCTTCCACCATGATCTTTCACTTGAACCTCTCCAGGGGGAAGGAATACAGAGAATGTGAAGTCAAACAATTTAGCAACACCATGGGCAATATCAACAAAGAAATCACATAATGCAACTGTTACAGAATAATGTGCAACAGAATCTACATCACAACGTGCTAAAACTTTTACAACATACTATGCAATATTTAAGCCAGAAGGTACCTTACTACTATTCAGCCCAAAAAAAATTCACAGGGTACAACTTTGCAGCATAATGTACAACACAATGTAGCCAAAAGGTACCACTACCCTAGAAGAGTGAACAATGCTGAAAGAGAAAACTCTCCTACCTCCCGGAAGTCGTAAACGTCGTCGTCGGGGTCAGGAGGTTTCCGAATAAAGAAATCACAATCGAGCAAACAAATTTTATGAAACTCCTCTTCATTAATCCTATATTCCACAATCTTCTCGGAATCCCAACCCTGAGTAGAAATAAAGCTCTTGCTCTGAACTATCAGAATGTCATCCTCTCCTCCGGCCGCGGTTGCGGAAATGGCGGTGGTGGTGTCGTAGTCAACGTCGAAGTCTTTCTTGTTGTCTACTTCCTCGGCTTCTTCGTCGTCCATGTCGTAGTCGTCGGGGCTGCCGCTGTCCCCGTCTCCGTCGTCGGCCCAGGCCCGAAAGTCTCGTCTGCTGGAGATTATGGGCTTTGTAATTGGCAGGTGAATAGTGGGGGACTTAACTGAGGTGGTGATTGGGGGTAGTGACGGTTTAGGAGAGAAAATGGGGAGCAGTGGCCGTGGCGGTGGTGCGAGGAGGAGTTGCGTGGTGATCATGGTGGTTTTGGGAGAGGGAAAGGGAATGATTTTCGTTTGGGATATTTGTGTCAATTGCGTGCTGTCTCGGAGGGGATAATGAGTTTGTTTGGATAAGAGTTTATTTGGATGATTTATTTGAGATATTTACTGTAGTACTTTTTATGATGTGCTATGTGTGAGATAAAAAGGTGATTGGGAAGATAAAAAGGTGATTGGAATTTGTGAGGCAAAATGTTTTTTTCCAAATTCTCTCTATCCAAACAAACTCAATGTTTCGTTTTGGGCGGGATTGGATGCTGCTGATGCAATAACTAAAGTTAGGGAATTTCGCCAATTTGGTTTCTGAACATTTTCACTAAAATTAATTTTGTCCTTGATAAATTATTTTAACTAATTTAGGGCTTGTTTGGAAGTGAAGTTTTTGGCCTAGTTTTTTAGCTACTAGTTTTTTAACAACTTTTGCTACAGGAACCCCAAAAAACTTATCAAATTTTTTACCTACACACTTCAAAATAATACACAAAAAACTTTCCCTTCAACTTTTCTTCTTCTTTTTCCTCTCCCATCCAACCGGCCACCACCTCCACCACCGCTTCCGGAGCCGGTAACTATTCCGGCCAACTTTTGCCGGCCTTCCTCTTTTTTTTTCTCTCTCTCCCCTCTCCTTTTGACCAATATGTTGGTTTTCAAAATCTCTTTTTTCTTTTTTTTTCTCTCTCCCCCCCTCCCCTCTTTCCCTCTGTCTTTCCCTGCCACCTTCCCCCTTTGTCTGCCGCCATCTCCTCCCCTCATCACCAGCGCACGCCGCCACCTCGCCGCACGTCTCTCTCCTCTTGCGCGTTTCTCGATCTCCGCGGCCGGACACCGCTGCCCACGTCCCCTGGCTCCACCGTACGCTGCCGTTCCTTCTTGGCTGCGACCCAAAGCCCTCGCACGTTCTCTCTCCTCTTCGCAACTCCCACCTCGCTGCCGTTCCTCTCAGCTCCCTCCACCACAACGCAGGGGTGGGGGAGGGGGGTTGCGGGCAGAAGGAGAGGGAGGGGGAGCTTTTGCAGGGGTGGCGGGGCTGAGGGAGAAGGTTAAAATTACTCTGTACCATCACACGCATTATTCTTACCATTTAGAGTTAGTTGCTATCTTTTTTTTTTTCTTAATACAATTTATCAACACAGGACTACAGGTGAGTAATTGGGAAAAATCCGTCTGAATTTGCATCAAATTGAAAACATAAGGACTAAGTTTGTTATTACCGAAACTCTATAGACTAAAATGGAGCTGAGTACCAAACACTAGGGAATAAACCTCTCATTTCTCCCTAAAAGCAAACAAACTCGCTAGTTGTGAGACTTGAATCCTGCATTTTCAATTTCTGGGATCGAATCAGTTATTGGTTTATAATAACTAGTTTCCAAAATACTTTTGACATTATTTGCAACCTATTATGCGTCAGTTCATCTGTTCCTCTTGTCCCTTTTAGAGTAAATTTGTCACCAAAACAAAACAAAAGAGAAAAAAAAAAAAAAAGCAAAGGTATACTGTGAATATGTTCACTTTTGGTTCATGAAATTTGCACTGAAAATGCTTCTTCATTCTTACAATTTAAGGATTTCCCTCGTTACCATTACTTCAATTTCCAACTCTGCAGCTATTTTAGATTTATGATTTCCTACTTTTGGTTGATCTTCAATCATCCACTTTGCTTGTGTATAGCAGTAGCCAAAAATTTATGGAAGAATGAACTTATTCCCATGGTAATTAGGGCAACAAACATTATCATAGTGTAGTTTTGGAATCTCTTACACACCCTTAATTGCCAAATACCAAAAACTAGCCTTTTCTATATCAGTGGAAAAAGCATAATTCAAACCCCTGAACCTAGTACACAGAGCAGTAATGCTGGTAAAGCACTAGAGCTAAGTATTGCGAACAGACTTCTCCATCTGGCGCAGCTCTTTTGCAACATCAATCATATCTGGCCTATTCATTCCCTCATATTCTGTGCATCTCAAAGCAAGATCAAGAAAATCGAGCAACTGCTGCTCCATCTCATCCTTATTGTTCCCTTCATCTTCCAACATTCTCGGATCAGCAATTTCTTTGACTTGGTGAGTCACAAGGAAGTCTTTAACATAATCCCGGATATGAATTCGCTCTCTTGTTCCTTCGCGATGCTTCATTGCATCTGTTTCTCCAGTAAAGAGCGCGAGCATTAGCACGCCAAAGCTGTAAACATCAGTCTTCTCAGTAACAAGACCTGAAATCTTGTGTTGAGGGTCCAGATGTCCACCTTGGCTTCCACCATGATCTTTCACTTGAACCTCTCCAGGGGGAAGGAATACAGAGAATGTGAAGTCAAACAATTTAGCAACACCAGAAGGGTCTATCAACACGTTAGAAGGGGTTAAATCCCTAAAAATTATAGGCGTACGAAATGAGGTATGAAGATAAAGCAAGACACTGGCAATATCTTTTGCGATCTTAACTCTGCATTTCCATGATAGAGCTTTACCATAAATGCGCCGGCAGAGACATTCATCAAGAAATTTAGTTCCGGGAGCATATTCATACACCATAACTGGAAAGGCGGATTCTAAACAGCAGCCAATTAGATGTAACACATTCTTGAGGTGGCTCATTTGTGAAGTGACGACTATGTCACGAATTACTACATTGGTTGGGGCTAAGTGCCAGACAAGACATGTTGCTATACCGGTAAAACATCTGATCAAAACAGGGCGTTCTTCTAAATTACCTGTGAACATCTTGCAAAAACAAATTCGACGGCCTTGTCCAGAAACATTTCGAAGTGCCCTCTGGAGTTCTTTGGTAGTGAAGCATCTCATAGGAACGTTGTATCGTCCACCAAAACAAGAAATTAGCTCCTCTAGAACTAATCCCCCGTTGGTACATAGGTTAGACTCTCTGGACTTACTTCGTCTGAGAAATAGTATGACTTTTCTGATTGGATTCATTAAGGATTGTGTATTGATAAAAGTTTGTAGAATATATCAGAGCTCAGAAAAGGGAATGCATGTGATGAAGCTGAAGAAAAAAGCAGCAGGATGAAGCAATATTTAAGGGATATCTGGAAAAGAGGGATATTATCAAGTCTTCAGGACAACATTCTCATCTTGACTTTGGTACAAAAGTATGAACGAAGAAATATCTTAGCAGTTTCTCAGTGCATTCTACTCAAATTCTAGTTAAAGTATTCAATGTGCCCTTTTATATCACTTCTCCAGACTTTTGAAGTTTGACCTTAATCTAGTAGTAAATACAAGTTAGCACTTATCATTCAAAAAATTCTTCCGTATTTCATACATTTCAAAAATATTCTAAAAAATACTCGTACCTTTCAATTAATCATATATAACATGTAATAAACTTTTAACCTATTATACTTCAATTTTTTCAAAAAAATTTTAAAATTTGAGTGAGGATAATGACAGACTTTTTTAATTATGTATAACATAAGAGCAACATATATCATAATAACCGTAGATTTATACATATTTAAATAATAAGGTGATAAAACTGTAATAAACTTAACTTCTCATACATAAAAATAAGTTTAAAATTGGTACCAATGTAGCATATTCTTCAAAACTTATAGTAAATTTATTCATATTTTTAGTTCTGTAACTATTCATGTACAAATTTATATGTGTAATTTTTTTGAACACGTACTTTTATGCCAAACTTTTAATCGCAGTATTGAAAAAAATTCCGTATAATATACATACGTATAATATCTCATGACCTTAATTTGATTGGGAGTGTCAGTAGTGGCCTCTAGTCCAAACCAAATCTGGGAAGAGCAAGCGTGAATGAATGCTAATGGCTCGGTGGCTATTAGCAAGGGACTTAAATCTCTCCTTGGACTGTAGGTGAAGGTTCAAACCTCACCTGCAGTGAAAAAATCTAAGGGTTGTGTCATAGCACTCTCTTGGTCTAGTTGGATCTGTATACCCACTATCACCTATCACAGCCTCCTTAGACTCCCCCTCTCCCTTAGATTAGGATAAAGTAGGTTATACAAATGTATCGTTTCAGTACAGGATCGGACTCTTAAGAGATCCATTCCTGACTACTGGAACAAAGTCTAGTGTAAAAATTTCATCAACCTCCCAACTTATCGTTCCTCTAATATCCCTATTTTCAAATTTTAGATACTTTCACCTGACAAGATGAACAATTTCATATGAAAGTAATCATTTGAATGAATGTATATTGTATTTATAATTTTTTAAGATTCGTATGTAATGCTACTATGATCCTTAGTAGTAGTGAAATTTCAGAAACTCATATGGTAAAATAAAGGAATGAATAATAAAGTAAAGGAAAGGAAAATAAACTCCATTTTGTAATTAATTTCTATTGTAGTTCTTCAAATCATGGTGGAACTCCAGAAGATCCTCAATTTGTAAAACCTCAAACTTGTGGTCCTCGTGGATGATTGCCATTTTGAGAATCATATCACATTCGGGTACCGAAAATTTATGGTCTCTGAATCATGGGTTGATCTTGGATCTGATATTTTATAAGATGGAATAACTTACAAGGGGAAAAAAAGAGCCATTTTGGATATCAAATTATTCCAAATAATATTTCGCTTGCATCATAAACACATTTCTCAATTCACCTTTTTATATTATCAATTCATCTTTTTGTCGCACATACATCACATCACAAAAAGTGTTACAATAATTATTCTAAATAATATTTTAAATAATACTCTATCCAAACAATTCAGAGCGCACACGAGAACGCTGCCGAGTTGGTACCTCGGTGAAGTTGATCCGAGATCTTGCACTCACGACAGAAAAGCAAATATACATGCTTTTAGTTGCTTAGCAAATATCCGGAGTCAGAATATGATTCAACTGTATTAACTTAGTTAAACAAGGATACAGTCAAACAGTAAATTGTAGGTCTCACCGTTTGAGAATTTTTGTTCTTTGTATACAAAAATTATAGGAATTGTATAAATTTATTCATTTTCTTGTTATACTTGAAGATGTAATTATTTATTGTAAAACGAAAATTGCTCGTTAACATTACCTTGGTAAGTCCTAAATTGTCACTAGCCCGGCGGTATAGCAAATATTCCTTATAATTGGGTTAATCAGGCTCAATTTTCTTTTCCAAAGGAAAAATTACAGTGGACAGGAAAGGGCAAAATGGAACTTTAGGTGCAAAGCTAACAATCCGAGGCATAAAAACAGCAGTCATACAGGGATCGGAGAGAAGCAAAATTTCACTAAAGAAACAATCACGTTAGAGCACGGTTGCCTCTGGCGTATCTCATGCTTCCAAGTGTCATCGCTCTAAAAGAACTGGAAAAGTATACAGCTGATTTCTGTGAAAAAAAAAAAAAGGAAAAAACAGAAAGGAAAAAAAAAATCCTCATTCCGCAGCCGGTCCAGCTCCCTGGCCACAAAAACCTTGCTGAAGCATTTTGAATATTCTCAAGGTATTACCCTCAATTGCTACCAGCAATAGGATTGCAAACACTCCAATCCAAGAAGCATGTCCACAAAATTTCACGTGCGATCTTCTATGTTTCTGTCTATAATGTTTTCTCTGGAGCCGGAGAAAAGTTTGCTAGTGCTCTGTGCTATTGTGCCTGCATCAATTGATTGTCAAGATTCAATGGCAAATGTAGAAAGCAGGAGGAGCAAGGGATGTACGGCGACAATCAGGTTCTATCTGTACAAGTATTCCTAATCGTCAGGGTCCATATCCTCGCCCTGTTCCCAGGATGGAATTGCATTACTTTGGTCATTTCCTTCCGACTCCGGCTGCCCCTCTGAATCTACCTCATCTTCTTGTGATTCAAACTCTTCACCATTACCCTCTAGCACAACTGATTTTGCAAGACTTTGCTCCATCCACTTTGGACATTCATCCTGCCCTTCGTAGAGCAGATGGAGGCTGCTATCCTTCCCAGACTGCAGAACCTCTGGTGTCCTGAGAGTCGTACAAGAACATTCTGGGATCGGGTGGGATAGAAACGTCTTTGGCTTTGCTAGATGAAGTTCCTGATTAAGGCCCTCCTCAGCAAGGCTTTTGTTAAGATGGGCTTTGACAGCAAGAGTCCAATTATGTGGCGGATAGTAAAGATGAGCACTAGTACTGTTGAAGAGTTCAGCAAGATATGTCCTGCTCGGGCAAGCACACCATAAAAAACCGAAACAAAGAAATAATGACAAATTTGAATCCAGCTTTTGACATTACAAAATAAAGCATCAGCCTCTATTCACGTCAGTGATAAGCCAATGTTACCGAGCGATAGAAGTTTTTGTTTCAAATCTTAATCCATATAATTAGTAATTCACCTCTCAACCCCAAAGAGGTAATTATGCAGCCAATTGCAAGTGTCATGTACTTTAATAGCTGGACAAGTTCCTTCATGCTAGAAAACTAAACCTCCAGCATTTTTTAAATCCCTAATGAACTCACAAAATGATACTGAAATGGAAACCACACCCAAATTTTAAAAGCAAGGACAATCCAATACCTGATAAAAATACTTTTAACACAAGAATGATCAAAATATCACACTATTTAAGTTGAAGAAAGAACCATATGCAGAGAAAAAAGGCATTATTACGACTTCAAAGAATTTCATGAAATGTCCAAAAATTCATTATCTACTAGGATGATCTGAAGTCTATAGCACGTTTTACCTGTTTGGTCGAAACGTTCTTGAAGAAGCCATCTCATAGAGCCGGTGTCCCATGACCAAGCCAGAGAAATCAGGCCATTGACTACCATCATTGTCAAAGCCAGGAAAAAATGCGTCAGCTTCCACTGAAACAATGTAATCAAGAGCATCCCATAACAATCGATGTGCCTGCTCCCTTAAATCAGAAGGCGAAGGGTTTGGCTCTGTATCATTTTCAGCAACCCAGCCATACCAACCTTCTTTCTCGTGCCGATAAATTGGTCGATCAGGAGGGGGGGGAAGCGGCCTGGGGCGAGGACCAGCCTTTTCCCATTCCTCTTTTTGTTGCCTAACACTTTTTGCAGGTAAAGCTTCAAGTGGATCTGGAGGAAGTGGGGTTTCTGGGCCAATTAAATCATCCAGCTCTTGTTTGCTGCACAAAGAGGTCCGATCCACCAAGTAGGTATACATCGCATGTAAAGGAATCAAAACCCTTTGACCACCAAAGGTTTCAGAACCGGCCAGATAGATCGTAGTTGTTGGAGGATAGCCCATTGCTCGAAGCAGAAGCCCTACCTACAAAGGCTAGAAGAATAAGTTCTGCCACCATTATATACAAGAAAATTAGGAAAAAATGATTGACCGCCAACCCCCCTCCCCAAAACAACAAATAAATTTGGTCTTCATTTATTTTAAGACTTTGTCTCAGTCCTCCCTCATTTTCCTCAAACCTTGATCTATTAATGGACTTTGTCGACAATACAATTTCTACCACTAGTTACTAGTAATAAAAGATGTTACTTGCTTTTCTTTATTTTTCTTCATTTTAAGATTTTCATTTCCAAAGCCCAGTGGTGGAAACAAAAGGGTTTGAAAGAAGCAGAGTCCATAAGACTTGTGTGTTCTAGAACAATGCTTGAAGGTGTTTCAGAGTCCACTCAACAAGTGTCCCATTCATTTCATAACAAATAGAGGAAGAAACATTGAGGGAAACCAGGAGAATAAAAAATATCCTTGAAGGACAAAATGTATTTGTTGCTTGCAAGTAATCTTTAAGAAAGGCAAAAAGGGAGTTTTACGTGTAATCAAAGAAAAGACACATACCAAAGTTTACAGACAGGTGCAAAAAATACAAAAGTCTAATAATATATCCGAAACTTGATTAAATTAGCATCAGACCATGATAACTGAATATATACTTCTTCCTTTTTCCAATCTACATGTCCTGCAGGTCTAAACTGACTTAGTCTACTTCAAGAATAATAAATCATCAGTTCTTTAAACCAATATTTCGATTGGTGTTGAACCACAAATTCAGCCATTGGAAGTATCAATGACCGCAAGGAATTGCGTCATTTGAGATGTAATAGATGCACGTGATACACAAGTCAAAAAAGTGCAGACTATGCAGAGTCCTTTTCCAAGTCTTGTTCGCCTTCTTGCAAATAGAGATTTAGGACTTCCTATTTGTCTTTAAACTGATGCTCTATTCCTCTATTCTGGAGGAACTTTGGTAACAATGGGCAAGCATGGACAATTCCTCTAGCTTTCTTCTCTTTCCTTTGGTTTATGTACTAGTCACCTTGTCATATCTTTCTTCCCTTCCCCCACTACCACCCCCCTCCCCCCCCCCCCAAAAAAAAAAACCCTTTTGGCCACAGGTAATTAAAGCCCAATTACTAGATTCACCCCAAGTCATTCAGTACATTACTCATTGTAAAATTATAGTTAACAGTTCTAACATGAAAATTTTGATTGTTAGAGATAGCTTTGTTTAGATAAGGTAAAACATTCTTGAAAAAAATAAAAAAAACTAATGTCAAATAATGTGAGGAATTTCCTGGGAGAGGAGTGCCAAGTTCAATTTGGACACTTAAAGATGTTCTTAGGACATCAATAGGCAGTCAATTTTAGGGGCAGATAATCAAACGACGTGGTATCAAAAAGTCGTCAATTGGTGCTTCAGCAAATGTATTGGAAAAGAATGCTTGAAATCAGATATATGTTAAGTCATAGAAAGAAAAACAGTGACAAACAAGGACAAAATAAACCATATGAAATAGCTGCCTGTACCTCTTCTGGCATAAGTGGGCATGAGCCATTTGCTTTTTGAGCATATGAATCAACACTTAATTCTTGATTAACAATCCCCTGTTTGATTAACTGCTTCCGCCGATACTGTATCAGCTCAGAATGAATGTCCTATACCACAAATGAACATAAAAAGTTAACTCAAAACATTGAAGGAAAGCATAAAATCTGAACTGCAGCAATATTTGGAAGACACTTCAAGATCTAACTGTCAAGCAGGACAATATATCCATGCTTGATTAATAAACAACAAAAATTCGAGGAACACCCTTGGATTATCCTACACATCACATTAAGCATCTTGATCCATCATCCATCGCTGTCATCAACAGGAGTCAAATTACAGCAATCAGAAACAAGAACATGGAAAACAAAGGAAAGGAGATTTATAAAGGACCTGAAAGAGTTCAGCACATCCATGATATGCTAGGGTATCTCTTATAAGCCCAGGGTGATAAGAAAGGTAAGGATGACCTGGATAGCGTAACCTGCACATAAAGAATTCCTCAAGAGCTTAAGAGCATTGCAAAGCACTAATGTCCAGCCACCTCAAACGAACAATTCTTATATTAGGAAAAATTTTGTACTACATGAACAAGACTTGGACTGACGAAATTCATGTTTATCACAAATAGGATATCTGTGGCTAAAACATTTTGACATGTTAAAAAAATCAAGTTAATGAGAAAAGGTCTGTTAGTGTTGAGGAATGTTTTAGCAATATATAAACAAGATAGTTCCAAATCTCTCTCTAAGGTTTGGAACACATTTAATTTTAAATTTGAAGCCACTAAGACCATGACATGAGTACCTAGTATGATATGTATTCAACTTCAATGATTGGTAATTCAGCGAACTCAACTCAAACCCTCAATTTTGGAGCATGATAAATATTCTATCCCAACAAAGAGCAAGCAAAACAAAAAACAACCACAGTCTACAGCATGGACTAGATATTTGGGTTTACATGTTACTGTTCCCAAAAAAAATATAGAATAATAATGTAACCAAAAAAAAAAAGCTTCAACAATTATTATTGAAATCTCATAATCCTTGGAATACAATCACTGACAATTGCAACCAAACCCAATTTCTCCACAAAACTAGTTAGAAGGGTTTGATACCTTTGTACCATCAGGCGCCCAAGTGCAACAATTTCTGAGCGGAACTGAAGAGCATGAAAAGCAACACGACATCTCAGCCTCTGGTATTCACCCAGGCTATTAGGAAGAATGGACTGCAAGTAGTGACAAAGTAAACACCTTTGGCCAGTTAGGGCAATTAGTGAACTTTGCATATGTAAATTACAGTTAATGTTCAGATGATGCATGAATATATCCTTACATTTGAGATGATGAAAAAGTACACCACATGACAAATACAAGGTTAAGCAAATACATATAAATCAAGGAGGAACCACTTCAGACACTACTTTCACACCTTTTTTATTATGTTCCAGATATAACTAAAAGATCACAGAACTGCAAAATAAATTCTAATGTTAAACTGCAAATTAGGTAATGGTAAATATGACATTTATGTCTTTTCTGCACATTCAAGAAAGTTATAAGAATAAACTATATATTCTCTTCAGGGTTCCTTTCTGATGCTGGAGCATTTTAGATCTTAATTTGTTTTCATTAGTATATTATTTGTTATTATTTGCTGCTAAGCATGCAGTAGCATTATTAACTGTTCTGCACAGCTGGTGCACATCTTCTAGGCAGGTGCCTTATTAAGAGTCTCTCTGTTTTTGTCACTCTTAAGACAACAATATGTTTGGATCCCCATACTCATCTTATTGACTGCAGTCACGCAGTTTTGATATCAGTTCACTACCTAAACTTGTATCAGCTCCCTTGGGCTATTTTGTAGCCTAGAAGCTAATCCCCTTCAAACTCTTATGATTTCTCTTCATCTATCCTAGTAGTCTAGTGCTGTTATTGTAAAGGTCCTTTTAGTTTTCTTGCACAACTATTTCGCATTTGATACGCACATTAGAAGTTCTAGTGTGAACTATTTTCAGAAGGTTCCAAGCCTTTAATACCATCCACAAAGTTCACAAATTTGAGAAGGTGCAACTACGAAAATAATGATCTAACATTCTGCAAAATTCATGTTACTCTACCATGTATGAGCTATACAACACTCTGGTGAGCAAGTATTTCAACTCACTGAACAACCTTAAAGAAAAGCAAAGAAGAAACAAAAGCTGATATTAGTAATCCTACATTCTTCCGTAAAACAAGGGCCACATAAGGACCCAGTTTTCAAAACCAACGTTCAAAAAAATTTAAGAACTTATATCAATTAAGAAGAGTACCAAAGATTAAAATATTCTCATTATGAACTGGCCCGGGCTAGCGTTTTTACAAGAAATATCTAGCCAACATTTTACATAGTCCAGCCTTCCCTTCTGTAGTTTTTAAAACACTCCAGTTAGTTAAATACAATTGACCATGTTGCACTTGATATGAAACTGGTAGGCAAGTTTCCTTAGCTTTAGAAAATTCAAGGCCATGGATATTTCAACCATTATGATATCTCAAGGAAAATCAGTATAATTATACCTCAACATTAACATCTGAAAATCAAATCACACAGCTAAAAAGCATATGAATGTTTTATGGCATTACCTACAGCACAGCAATAACATTTTAACTTGAATTGGACTCTGACTGTCCTGAATTTTAGATAGTTGGACCTAAGCACTGCTGAGATTTTCGTTAGGCCAGTGTAACTACAAATTCCCATGAAAGAAGTTTGGATGATGTCACGTTGAAGATCAGACTTGACATATGAGCCCAAATGGGCTAATCGAGGATCACTCTTCAGAACCAGATTTATAAGCTTAACGAAAGGCACAGAGGAAAAAAAAATGAAAGCTTGCCAGAAGCAAACAGGAAAATGGCTTTCCACTCTCAGTTTTGGTCTAGAAGCAGCAGTCTATTGGATTTATTAGCATAACAGCAAATTAAGGTAATATCTTTAATCCCATAGTTATTTCTTTTCAAAATTTTATTAGACACAACCCAAGTTGCATGCATAATACATTCAGTTAGAAAAAATCTGTTCAATAATTGAGTTCATAAAGGAATAGTTGGAACTCTAATTACACTTGAACACCACCAATTGTCTAATTGGACTAAAGAGAGAGATAGAGATAGAGAGAGAGAGAGAGAGAGAGACCTGTAGGCATCCTCCATCAGTAACTATGAGCCCAACGACCTTAGCTTTCTTTAGTTTGGGTAAAACATTGGTCAGGTAAAAGCTTGGAGGAGCTGAATGTTGGGGTCTGAAAGTTGGAAATTGCTTCTGCTTTCTGGCATCCTTGTGATTTGGGGGAAGATCCTTCACAATGATTACATCAGTTGCTAGAGCTGCAATGAACTGCTCCTCATTGTAGATATATGAAAAGCTTTTGAAGTTGGAACTGCAACTTGCAGATAACAGTTTTAAAATTCACTCAAGCATGCAGATAACTCTAGTTTTTATTCGCTCAAAAACAATAACAACCTGATTCCTTTTGAGCGAATACTTTGTTGAATCTCAGGGATAACAAGGGTAGCATTTAGAAGTCTTGCAACAGCGACCAGGTCACAAATCTAAAATGTTTCTCAACGGTTACAAGCTTTGTGAGGGTAAGAAACGAGGGGAAAAAAGGCACAAGAAAATGCAAACCAATAGAAGAGGAATATTTAAGCATACTGAATTCCTGATCTTCTCAAAGCCCCCAAAGATTTTTGCATAAATGAAGCCATTGTTCTGTGTGATTGGAACTGAGACAATAAAGAAAATGATGTCAAATGGAGGCAACAATAGTACAACTCAAAATAAAGGAAGCAACATCAGGTGATGATACAATACAGGATGTCCAGTATGACATTACCATTAATCAAGGTGAAATGTTAACAGGCATTGCCACATTTTTTGTCACCTTTGACTTTCCTATTGTAAATGCGCAAACACCTACCTTTAGATGTCTGGAAGCAAGCAATAACAGAATATGGACCAAAACTTGAAATTTTCAGGATAAATCCTAAGTTTTGTGGAAAAAGGGTTGATAGTAACACAAAACTTATTCAGAAGAATGAAGACCGAAATGCAAAATATAAACACAAAATCAGAAGTGCCACCATAATATAAGAGAGTAGTTTTCATTGAAGATTATAGCTCGTTCTAAAATACAGCTTTCTTAACCTATCTTTTGCTTGAGAAAAACCTTAGATATTGATCATTTCTAAGCACAGACAAGCGGAATAAACTACCAAAATGAATGTTTGCAAACAAGTTAATGATGCTGAACTAACTAATAACTAGTTATACCCTAACTAATAATTAAAATTAAAATTTCACAAAGTAAAATCTCCGCATTTATGACGCACATTACCAGGATATGCACTTCTTGGTTTCGCATATGGATGCAATCCTTCCAATGCCTTGACCTTTCCCCACAACTTCTTATTCACCGGAACCTATTACCAATTATTCAAAACAACACAACACCATCAAAAATACAGTCATATTCAGATGCTCAAGTAACCTCTTATCCCTAATTTACCTTAACATCTTCAGCAGGAATGAATTGACTCCAACTTTTAGTCATGAATGGAATTCCAGCGTAATGAACAATGTTCGCACTCGACTTTGCAAGAAATAAATGCACTAACAAAGATACAAATGATAACACTAGCCCTCCCAATGCCGCCCATTTTATCTTCGATTTCATCTCCCCCCAAAATTACTCCAAAGAGCCAACAAACAATCTGCCAAAAAAATTAACAAAAATTAATCAGAATAAGCAAAAATAATCAATTTCATAAAACAAAATTAATAACTTGAATTAAGCAAAAACAAAAAAAGGAATCGGTAATATACCAGCAAACTTTGGAGGTAACCAATTTCAAAATTATTGTATTAGGCAATGGCAAGCATGAATAGAAGGAAAAAAGGGCAAATTAGGGTTTAAGAAATTGAAATTCTGAGTTCTGAGCGGAATCGCGAAAACCGAAGCTGGATCGAGATGAGCTAAACGACGCCGAATATACATAACATATATATATCTGTATGTAGGAGAAAGTAGAGTTGGGAATCCGTGTATGTAGAAGGTTTAACTGTGTGAAATCAGAGTGTGTATTTTTGTGTTTGAAGACTCTAAGAGTGTGAAAGAAGCGAAGAAGAAGAAAGAAGAAATGGGGAGCTGCCGAGAGAGTTCAATGCCGGGACTTTAGAATTTAGATTTGGCCCTTTTTTCAAGAATTTAATTTTGGATTTTCTTGCTTTCTTGGATAATTAGATTTGGCCGTCTAATATTTCCTTTTTAGGCAAAATCCTGTTTTTGGGTCCCCCTATTTTGGGTTGGTACGGGGCTTTTTTTTTTTGTTTTTTTTTTTTTGTGTGGATACTGTTTGTTTTCAATTTTCATCATACATGCCACCATAAACTATACTATGCCCTTTATGTATTATAGAATTCTGTCTAAAATGATACTAAAATCTTCTCCATGGTTCCTTTTAAGCCTTAAAAATTTCTTGAGCATATAAGCCTTATTGGATGCAAAAAAGGATGATGTTTGAAGTAGAGACATGGGAAAAAAAGAAAAGAAAAAATTTTGGATTATGATTTTTTACAAAAAAAAATTTATATTTTTTGTGAACACATTTTTCAATCACTCTTTTACCTCACATACATTAAATTACTACGGTACATTTTCCTACAAAAACTTCTAAAAATTGCAATCCAATCAAGCTAAAAAGGACTATGCGTTGTTTTCGGAAGCAAGGGAAGATTACCTACACAAAACACTATTCACGTACAAAAATAAAGAAAAACACTGTATATAATGACTACAAGATTCTATAATTGTTTTAACTATAGTATTTGGTGACTAATATGGAAATATTTTAACGAACATTTTGTGATAAATTTGCATGATTCGATGATTGAAATTTTTTGTAGAAATAGATTTATTCATGGTAAAGGTATAAATGACTTGAATTAAACCAAATACTTTTGTTATACTTTTGACAATTGATTGATTTATTTATTAAATTCAACTAAAACGAATTATTAACAAGTTGAGCTCAAATACCTTGAAGTTTTGACATATAAAATTCCAAATTATGCTAATTCAATCAAGATCAAGTCAAGTTTGAAAATTTAATTAACATGGAATGCTCTTTCGTATTTGGGATTTTATGTTGATCCAACCTAGCTCAAATTTTATACTGATATTCGGTTTTGAGATTTTCAACAATTGTTCATTAACACACCTAAGGGTCCATTTGGGATTGCAATAATTTACTGAAAAGTAGTTTATCCAATAGAACTTTTAATGAAGTACTTATTAAATGTTGAAATGCTTTTAAATATATTTTTTGGATACATAATTAAATAAATACTTATTGCATTGAATAATGTATAATTTGAGAATTTTTAAAAGTATTTATCTTTTTTTAGTTCATAATATATGATAAAACGATTAAATTTAATGTTTAAATTATAAAACACAAAAACTATTTTAAAAGCACCAAATTTTAGCTTTTACTAAGAGAGCTTTTAACACCAAAAGTTCCACACTTAATTTTATGGGATGATATTTACTAAACGTCTCAAAACTTAAAAGTAATTTTAGCACTCAAAAATACTTTTTTATCAGAACCATTGCAACCCTCAAACGGCCCTCTGTTTGGATTGCTATTTTATGGAATTTTTATTTAAAAAATGTAATATAGTGATTTGACGTATATAAGGTAAAAAAAAAAAAGATTGAAAAATGTGTTTACGAAAACGTAAAAATGTGTTCAAGGGCAAATATTGGGTCAGTTGTAGCTTGAGGGGAATTTTGCCAATTTAGTCTCTGAATATTTTGACTAAAACTAATTTCGTTCTTGATAAATTGTTTTAACCAATTTAGTCCTTGAATAAGTTTCTTACATCCAATGTAGGACTTTTCACTACATTTTACTCAATCCACGTGGACCTATTGGGGCATAATCATCACACTAGCCTAATCTTTTGCAATTAATCAGCGAAACAGATTAGTAAGATCATTAAAATAAAGGGGTAAGCATCTAGTTTTTGAAGACATTGGGGCTCCTCACAATTTCTCAATTCTCTTTGTGAAGAAGCTCCAATAAGATGCATCCGCGAAGAAACTACCTCAATGATGCATCAAGTTCGAGCAGCTGCCAATAATCAAATCATGAGAATGAAGAAAGTGGAAAATTATCAGAGGTGAAGAGAGGGAAGGTAGATCACTACAATGGAGATGAGGTTGCGTTTTGTGATTGTAATGAATCGTGTCAAATCGCTACTACATGGACATTGTCAAATCTTGGAAGAAGATTCCATGGTTGCAAGAATTATGGGGTATTTTTTTATTTTGTCAATAAATGTGAGGGGAATTTTTTTGGCAATATAATTGGATATGGGTATTTAGTAGTAATTTCTAATTTAGTTCCATTTGCAATAATAAGCAATCTAATTTCTACATCTAATAGGGGTATTAATATTGATTACAACCGCCGAAGGCTTGCAAGTGCTTTTTGTGGTTTGATCCACCAATGTCGAAGATGACGAAAAATATGACGGCAAAATTCTTGAAGGAACCAAGGAAAGCCAAACAAGAGAACCAATTCATAAAAAATTGAACTTGCAAGGTTGGAAGAAGAGAACAAGATGATGAAGGCTGAAATTCAAAAGCTAAAAGATAAGAGCAAATTGATAGTTTTGTTGTCATTTGTTGTGGTTGTTTGTTAACTACTGTGCTTGTTGGCAACGACAAAAGAGGACATGCTGTCTTGGACTTAGGGCTCCAAATGTTAGTCTAGATGAATTAGGGAAGGCTATGTAGTTAGATTTAGCCTTTTGTCCACGAAACTTGCAAAGTTGCTGTGATTGGCCTTAATTTTTTTGGTTATAGTGTGGTTGTAAGGCATTGTAAACCATTTGATGTAGCAATTGTCTAAGTAATATATGCAATGGTTTGACAAATTGAGAAATCTGGATATATGCAAAGGCTATGGCAACTTGGTGTCTAAAAAATATTTGACAGAATTTCACCTTAAAATTTGATATTCCGTTAACATAACTAAACCAAGTATCACTCGACAAATGTCTAGCCAAAAAAAGACAATAGGAAGTTTTCATATAACCAACATGTTCTAGTCGTCCAAAGAGATCAATGCCAAGCTTTTAGTTCATGTCTAGCCAACAAATACAAGCCAAGGTAACATAGGCAGACTTTTACAAAACAGTGACCCGGTTCATTCTCTATGCTTCCCCTACAAGATCAGTACACTATAATTACAATTGCAAGATCTATATTAAGAAAACTTCATTCCCTAAATTCTTTGCTTTCATGAATATCTTGTAGACCTGTAGTACGGTGATGTGTACACTAAGTTCCAAATGCACCTTCTCCTTAAATTCCTTAACAGTCACTTTCTTATTCAACATTAAAAATTTTGCATACTTTCTAGTTAGAAAATCTGAAGTGGCTCTTTCGTGGTAAAATGTCCGGCCATAAGTGCTCAGGTCCCACAGTTTTATATAACTGTGTATAAACGACTGAATAGTAATAGTAATAGTCTATTTAGTCTATTTAGTCTATTTTATTGTATTCCTAAAACTAATCCTTACCTCCAAATGAATTCTATTAAAATCAATTACAAGTTACATTTAAATTAGACTTAACAAAATTAGTCTATTTCTAATAATGCATATAAAAAATGGAAATTAAAAGATGAACAAGTTATAACTTCAATACACCCTCCATTACAAGAAATAAAAATTAATATGGGACAAGGAGAAATTATAGCCTCACCTTTTAAAAAAGGAAGAGAAGCTGAATCAAGTACAAATAATTCAATAAAATAGACCAAATAATAGAAGAAAATTCTACTGAAGAATCAGAAAATTTATCAGAAGAATCAATAGCTTCAGATCTAGAAGAAAATATACTTTCACCAATAGAAAATCAATTTGAAGAAGAAAATAATCAAATAAATCGAATAAAAAGAAAGAATTATAATAACAATAAAAATTGGAAAATAGTAAGTTCAAAAAATTATTATCCTAGACCAAGCCCTCCAGATATTCAATATGAAGAAAGATCACAATTTAGAACTACTAAATATGATGGAGATTCAATCTATGAATGGAATATAGATGGAAAAGCTGAATATGAAGTATTAAATAATTTGCAAGAAATGGGAATGGCAAGACTAGCTTACAAAATTAAAAACATTCAAGAAAGAAATATTGCAACATTATTAGTCTCAGGATTTACTGGACAATTAAAAAATATTTACAAGAAGATTTTGATGATGAAGAAAATACTGAAAAAAGAATTTGGTTTTTTCAATTAGAATCAGATTATAAAGAAAAATTAATTATAGAATGGAAAAATGAAATAGATAAACAAAAGTTTGATTTTCCTTTCTTTACATGGTTATCATTTTATATGTCAAAATTAGGAATAAATGATATATATAATACACCTCAAATAAATGTTCAAACTAATTTATATAAAAAATGGAAATTAAAAGATGAACAAGTTATAACTTCAATACACCCTCCATTACAAGAAATAAAAATTAATATGGGACAAGGAGAAATTATAGCCTCACCTTTTAAGAAAGAAAGAGAAGCTGAATCAAGTACAAATAATTCAATAAATCTAGAAGATCTTAAAAAAGTTTATCAACAAAATAATTATACAAATCAAATTCTACATACAATATCTCAACATATGGTATCATACAAGCAGTTTTAGAATTCCTTTGTAAAATCCTCTCAATCACTCTTACCTACTCCCAACTACTTTCAATCCCTCTTTTCAAACTCTTGTACACAATTGTCAAATATAAAGTCAAGGTTGAAGACTTATATTCTACAAAGCTTCCGTTAGCAACTCAAAGTTATTTGTAAGTCCTAATCTTTATGCTTATTGCACTTTGATTGCAATAAGCATAAAGATTAGGACTTACAAATAACTTTGAGTTGCTAACGGAAGCTTTGTAGAATATAAGTCTTCAACCTTGACTTTATATTTGACAATTGTGTACAAGAGTTTGAAAAGAGGGATTGAAAGTAGTTGGGAGTAGGTAAGAGTGATTGAGAGGATTTTACAAAGGAATTCTAAAACTGCTTGTATGATTTTTGCATTGAATAATCTATTAAGCAAATCTTTTTTATTAGGAATAGGATATCTAATCCATTGTAATACTTTATTTAAAGGTTTATAATTTATTACTAGTCAGTATGGACTTTGATTGCAATAAGCATAAAGATTAGGACTTACAAATAACTTTGAGTTGCTAACGGAAGCTTTGTAGAATATAAGTCTTCAACCTTGACTTTATATTTGACAATTGTGTACAAGAGTTTGAAAAGAGGGATTGAAAGTAGTTGGGAGTAGGTAAGAGTGATTGAGAGGATTTTACAAAGGAATTCTAAAACTGCTTGTATGATTTTTGCTCGATAGATTATTCTAATAAAAAAGATTTGCTTAATAGATTATTCAATGCAAAAATATTTTCCAAATTTGATATGAAATCAGGATATTGGCAAATAATAATAGACCCAAAAGATAGATACAAAACAGCATTTACAACACCTTTTGGACATTATGAATGGAAAGTTATGCCATTTGGATTAAAAAATGCACCATCAGAATTTCAAAATATAATGAATGATATTTTCAATCCTTACAGTTCATTTAGTATAGTCTATATAGATGATGTATTAATATTTTCAGAATCAATAGAACAACATTTCAAACATTTAAGTATATTTTTAAAAGTAGTTAAGAAAAATGGATTAGTTGTTTCTGCTCCAAAAATGAAGTTATTTCAAACTAAAGTAAGATTTTTAGGACATAATATATATCAATGAACAATAAAACCAATTAATAGAGCTTTAGAATTTGCTACTAAATTTCCAAATGAGATAAAAGATAAAAATCAATTGCAAAGATTTTTAGGATGTTTAAATTATATAGCAGACTTCTTTGTGATAAATTAACATAGTTAAGGGTTTACGCACTTAACCCTTATGAGACTGTGCACTTGCAATAAGGAGAAGTAAGATTAATAAACTTCACATTACGAATTCTAATGAATGCCTTGCATCGAACCTATTTACCATATATTTCTTTTATTTTTTTATTAAACAAAGAGACTTTCAATAATTCAAAGAAGGCAATACTAATAAAAAATACAAAAAAAAAGGAAAAGATGCAATATATCCTATAGCTATATAAAAAGGAATTTGTGCATCATTGTTCACAAGCTTTCATCCACCTCCTACATGGCTAATGAAGTAAACACTTCTACCCAGGCATAGCATGTTCCTTTGTAAAATCCTGAGACTATTGAACAAACTAGTGATTGGAAGTATCACTGGCTTTGTGGTAGATTGGTTAAAAAAGGATAATGCTTCAAGTCAAAGAATGAATCAAGACATAAAGAAAACTTAACGAAATGTTTTAAATTTAGAATCAATCAATTAGATTCTTTCATAAGATAAGAAACTAAATCTGGAGTTGACTCTGAAAAGTACTTTTGATCATACAAGATAAAAATGGTTTTATCTTGATTTGCAAGAAATGGGAATGGCAAGACTAGCTTACAAAATTAAAAACATTCAAGAAAGAAATATTGCAACATTATTAGTCTCAGGATTTACTGGACAATTAAAAAATTGGTGGGATAATGCCTTAACATTACAAGATAAATTATCAATACTAGATCATACTCAAGAAATAGAAGATGATCAAGGAAATATTCAAAAACAATCAGATGCTGTAGAATTTCTAATAGTAACAATAGTCATGTATTTTATAGGAAATCCAAAAGAGGAATTAAATTCAAATAAAACATTCTTAACAAATTTAAGATGTCCAACATTATCAGATTTTAGATGGTATAAAGATATGTTTTTAACAAATGTATTAAGAAGACCAGATTGTAATGCTTCATTCTGGAAAGAAAGATTTATAACTGGATTACCAAGCTTATTTTCACAAAGAATAATGGATAATTTACAAAAAGAAATGGGAACAGATGTCATTTCATTCGAGAATATAACTTTTGGACAACTATTTGCTTTTGTGAAAGAAATAACTATACCAAGTGAATTTGAAATTAAAAATCCACAAATAGCTAGAAACATAGAACAAACTACTGCAGAAGTTCCTTTGTCATACAAGCAGTTTTAGAATTCCTTTGTAAAATCCTCTCAATCACTCTTACCTACTCCCAACTACTTTCAATCCCTCTTTTCAAACTCTTGTGTCAATTGTCAAATATAAAGTCAAGGTTGAAGACTTATATTCTACAAAGCTTCCGTTAGCAACTCAAAGTTATTTGTAAGTCCTAATCTTTATGCTTATTGCAATCAAAGTCCATACTGACTTCATGCTTGTTATGATTGCAATAAGCATAAAGATTAGGACTTACAAATAACTTTGAGTTGCTAACGGAAGCTTTGAGAGATACTAGACTAAAAAGATATAAAACTTCTTTACTATCTATGATTCAAACAAATGTATGTAATGGACCAATATATTTTAACTGTGCTCCAAATTCTTTTTTTTTTTCTGGAAACGATAAAAATATTTATTTTTACTAATAGAGAATATTACAATATATGAGCAAGGGGTCAAACTAGATGTGCATTACAAAAATGTACTAAAACACAGGATCAAAGAATTCCTCATCAAATTTGCTTTTGTGAAAAAAGAAGGATTAATATTATGTTCAGAATTAAGATTACAAATAAAATATGGATCTAAAACCAAAGAAGTAGGATCATTTTGTGATGACTTTGGAATCAAAAGAATTAAATCACCATCAGCTTATAAAAAGAAAATTAAAAAATATTCTAAGAAAACAAGATATAAAACTCCCAAGGAAAATGAACCAACTAAAAGGTTATAACTTCAATACAAGACTTATACACAATTGTCAAATATAAAGTCAAGGTTGAAGACTTATATTCCATTCATAGATTGAATCTCCATCATATTTAGTAGTTCTAAATTGTGATCTTTCTTCATATTGAATATCTGGAAGGCTTGGTCTAGGATAATAATTTTTTGAACTTACTAGATTCCAATTATTATCAGATTTTCCAGCATTGACTTATAGTCAAGCTGCTACTCCAATTGCTTCTCAAATTAGACCCAAAACAACTAATCCATTTTTCTTAACTACTTTTAAAAATATACTTAAATGTTTGAAATGTTGTTCTATTGATTCTGAAAATATTAATACATCATCTATATAGACTATACTAAATGAACTGTAAGGATTGAAAATATCATTCATTATATTTTGAAATTCTGATGGTGCATTTTTAATCCAAATGGCATAACTTTCCATTCATAATGTCCAAAAGGTGTTGTAAATGTTGTACTTTAGTAATGGTATTTATTGCTTTATATATTGAAGATGTTTGTAAGGTTTGTAGTTCTTTCTGTCTTATTGGAGTTAAGAATTTGAAGGTAATAATTTTTTCCATTATATTTACTGAAATTCCTTCATGACTTACTACAAATGGATATATTTGAATTAGAAAGGGTGTACCTAATATTACATTTACCTCATTTGAAATACTAAATTGATATGTTAGTCATTTTACCCAATTCCAGACAAAAAGAATCCAAATATTATTAGTCATTCCAATTGTATCATAAAGAAAGTTTGTTCTCCTAATGAATGGACTTCTCTTTATTCCAAAAAATCCTTTTCAGTAAATTTTATTCCAGATGGATTTACATATCAAGATTACAAAATGGCATGGTATCGTGCTATCCTTTTTAGACCATTCAATCATTCCTGGTTCTTTACATTCAAAGAAAGTTGCAGTAAAGAAATTCCAATTTGGTTCAATCATTGGTGGAAATGGTTTGGACCTCAACCCGAAATTCTACCTCCAAATGTTCTCATGGGATTTCAAACCTATCTAAAAAGAGCAAAGGGGGAAGAGTACACAAGACCAATTTTATTTCATATAGAATTCAAAGTACCATGGATATTCTGTTGGAGTTTCAAAATTCATCAAGAACTAGAAAAGCCTCTTCCAATGTCTTTGGTAAGAGAATTCAAAATAAAATGGTGGACCGGATTCAATCAAGAGTTCGGTGATCAGACAAATGTGATAAGATTCCTGACTACTGGAGATAAATTAAAGTGGACAGCTACTACCACTACTCAAAAGGAGTCCTTTTCATAAGGTAATTCTATCATATGTAGTAACTATTACAGTAGAAGATTTCAAAGAAACATTTGTAGCTCTTATAGATAGTGGAGCTGATACAAGTTGTATTAAGGAAGGAATAATTCCCACTAAATATTGTGAAAGAACAAAAGAAAAACTAATGGCAGCAAATGGACAAGATTTAGAAGCAAAATATAAATTTACAAAAGGTTCAATATGTAATAATGAATATTGTATTAAACATAATTTCATAATTGTAAACAATATAAATCATGATGTAATATTAGGTACACCCTTTCTAATTCAAATATATCCATTTGTAGTAAGTCATGAAGGAATTTCAGTAAATATAATGGGAAAAATTATTACCTTCAAATTCTTAACTCCAATAAGACAGAAAGAACTACAAACCTTTTAGAATCAAAGATATGGATTCTTTTTGTAAAAATAATCAAATTCTACATACAATATCTCAACATATGGAAGTATTAAATACAAAAATTGATACTCTAAAGAAACCAGATTTAAAATTCCCAAATGATATATCAGCACCTCATTTTCAACCTAGAAGTTTGACAAGAGAAAAAGAGCAAGATTTAATACAAAATATTAATAGTCAAAAAATAAATACTACAAATAATTTACTAAATAAAATATCTAATGCATTACAAAATCTAACTACAGATTCTAAACCTTCAACTCCAAAAATAAACACATTGAATTCGAAAAACATACAAAGAATTTTGCAATAATATATAGAATATATTACAGACCTTTATCATCTCATTTAAATCCAAAATTTATAATGACTCCAACTCTGAAAGATGAAACAACTTTATTACAAGTAGATGCAGATAAACCTACAACATACACACTGTAGACACCAAATTTTGGTGTAATTTCATTTGCTGTTTATTTTTAATTTTTTCATTTTAGTTTTATTCGATTTTTAGTTTTAGTTTCTAGTTTTATTTTTATTTTTATTTTTATTTTTAAGCTGTTAGCATAGAATCTCTTGGAAAATAAATGAAAATGAGAAAGTGAAAAGAAAAGAGGAGAGAAAAGAAAAAAAAAAAGAAAATTGCCCACAAAATATGTTTTATGTCTTCTAAATTCAATCTTTTGGCATTTTGTTTATTTTTGTTAAGTTATTTTGAAAAAAAAAAAAGAAAAAAAAAAGAGAAAAACGATGAAAATAGGAAATGGAAAAGAAATGGAAATTGCACTTTATTGTTCTAGTTTATTTTTCATCAAATGTTAATTATTTTGTTTTGGTTATTTCTTTTTATTATTATCAATTTTGTTTGTTTCAAAAAAAAAATCAAAAAATCAAAAAATCAAAAAATCACAATTCTATTTCTGCCGAATCCATTTCCATTTTACATTCCAGCACCTTCCATCTCTATGCCGACTTATAACCACTAATGCACTCCACTATATCACACACTAGTATATCAACTACCATCCACCACAATATATTTTTTTTTTCAATGGCTTTTCAGCCGTGAGTGAGCAAGGCTTCCTGGGCCAACTTTAAAACAAAAACATCTCCAATTCTGCCGGATGACATCTGAGTCTCCACTCACACCCCATTTCCCTTCATTCGCGACTTGTTTCCCATTTGAGCAACTCCAACATTCCAGAACACCAGACCATTTCACTTCATCTCCTGCCTTGGTATCATCGAAGAGAGGAAATCAGAGAGAGAGAGTTGCAGGCGGCATTTCTGGATAGCCGAAAGGAAGAAAAGATTGCAGCTGCTAGTCGTGGGTTTTAGGCTTCAAGCTAAGGTAAATTCTGGACTTAGATGAATTGTTTATGGGTTGATGCAGCTGTCTATACGCATGCATGTGGGTTTGTGAGGTTAGATGAGGAATTGAGACTTAAGAAATCTGGTTTGGAAGAATTGGAGCTGCCGAAAGTTTGAGCTGGAATTTGTAACTCTAATTAGCTAATCTGTGATAATCTGAGCCTAGATGCACATTTAATCAACTAAAACCTGGATGATTAAGATTTGCATGAAGTTAGTTAACCTTGATTAAGTCAGAAAATTGAAAAGATACAAAATCAGGTTGCATGCAAGCCAACCGGGAGCAGGATTGTTTGAAATTCTGGTTGAGTAATGTTTTGATGTTGTCCGAATTTGCTTATGGACCAAAATTGATAGATAGTTTCTTATTTGATGTTGCATGTAAGCTACGTGGTCTGAATTTTGGTTGCAAGGCTGGAAATGTTAATGGAAGCTGAAGGATTGCTGAAACAATTTGTCCAGTTTAGCCGTTGAAGTTGTTTTGGAAATTGCATGGGTATTTTAGCATGAAATTTGCTGGAAAGTGGTTGATTTTCACTTGGTTAGGTGTTTGACTAATTAAAATTAGATGATTAAGCTTTGCAGGAAGTTTATTGGTCCGGCTAAGCAAGAAAAAAAAATGAAATAGTGAACGGCTACATGCAAGTTCATCCAAGGATGGCGAACAGAATTTCTGGATTTGTGGATGTTTATAGTTGCTGTCCGAACTTGATCTGAACTAGAAATGATAGTAATTTCATTAAGTAGCCTTGCATGTTAGTTTTGGGTACTTAACACAATGATTCAACCGAGGTAAATTCGGATTTAAGACCAACCAAGTGCTGGAAAATTTATGTGACTTGCCAAGGGAGTGAAACCAGAATTTGCAGTTGTTTCTGGAATTTTTCATTAGCAAATAATGCTTGGAAATGCATGAAAAATGTTGTTTTAAGTCTTGTATGACATTCAGTAGTAAACCATTTGAATTGTGGGCAGATTTGGCCAAAATTGTTGACACATAGCTGCGGCAATGTTGTAATTAGAAAATGCAGAAGTTTGCGACTTGTTTTCCTGATTTGTTTGGGTCAGAGTTTAGTGTGAATGTAGATCATTTCTGATGTATTTTGAAACTGAAAGTTTGTTGGAAACTCATGGTATGAATTGCTGAAGTCACCAAGTTATTTAAAAGTTCCTCCTTTCAAAAACACAGCAAGCAAAAGCTGCTGCATTTTTTCGGTCTTTTCCCTGCCGCATTTCCTTTCCTTTGGTTGCTGGTTAAGTTTTGCCCTTCAGTTTCATGTTTGATCTTGTGTTGGAGGGAATCAATGGAAGGTTGGGTGTTGAGTTTGAGTGTTTAAACATCTAAAATATTTGAGCTGGAAAGTGGATTTCAGATTGCCAAAGTATTCTACATGAATGTCTGTCCAGATTTTCTGTAATGCATTAGCTCCTTCATTGTTCTTGTTTGTTTGGAGTTGAGTTAAGCAGCTTGTTGTTTAGTTAGAGTTAAGATGATGGTTTGAGAAATATCTAATCAAAGCTTTGTATTTGAATTAAAAATCTGGTTTGCATGATGAAAAGAAATGCCGTGGCTGAAAAATTGTAGAATGCTGCAGAGAAAATTTTCCAGATTTGCATGCTCTCTTTCCTTGAATTGTTGTGTTTACACATAAGAGTTTTATGATTAAAAAGTGGAAAGAATGTTTGGTAATCTTGTCCAAACCTTTGTTGCCTAAGTTGTTCCTTGCGTTTGAACTGCATCAGAAACCCTGAAAGTTGCAATAAAAGAAAACGCAGCATAGCTTCAGCCGAGTTGCATGAGTTTTTGGGGGTGTTTTTCTGCCTTTTTTTGTTGCATGTTCAGCTGTGTTGTGTTAATCAAAGTGTTTAGTTGTTAAATGGTGATTGAGTGAGGGTCTTTGGTGGCTTTTGTTTGAAGTTTTCTATGAAACCTGCAGTTGAGAGTTTAAAGTTGCAAAAAGGAAAAATTCTGGATGAATGTTGCAGCAGAAAATTTGCTTCATCATTTTTGCAGGCTCTTTTTGTTTGATTGATTGTTTTGTTGCATTATAAAGTGGGTAGATCAAGTGGTGTTTTGTTATTTTGTGCGAACTGCATTTGTTTTGGTCTAAAAGCCTAAGGAAGTTCACAAATTATGAAGAAGTGCAGCTGGTTTGGCATTGCAGAAATTGTTTGTTGCAGAAATTCTTCTTCTACGTGATTTGCATGCATGGAACTTTCAAAAATTTGCACTTTGGCCCCCAAGTCTCTCCTTGTTCCACTAGAACCCAATCAATTAAATAATTTCATCAATTTGGTCCTTGGCAATTTTAATTTGTGCAACTTCATGGCTTGTTTTGTTTCAATTAACTACCATGTTTTGTCAATTGCACTTAAGTCATGACTTTAGGGGTTTCATGACCGAATGAGCTCGTGTTTGCCTATTTTTTTAATTTCCCTAAAATAAATTGGTTGTTTGACCTTTTCTTGGCTCTTGAGACCTTTGGAGTGCTTAAATGTTTCGATTGAATTCGAATGGTTGACTAAGGTTTGCAATTGGGTCTTTAATTGGTAATTGGGTCCTTGGTGGGTCCTTTTTCTGAAACTTATGCATTATTTGATTTCATTTAAATTGCAATTAGGAGAGATTTGGTGACTTTGTTATACTTTACTATTTGAGGTACCTTGACCTTTTTATTGTTTTGAAGCCATTTTTCTTTCATTTGGACACCATTCAAAGGGGCGGTATAATTTCTTTTATCCCTTTTGTTTCTCTCCTATGTGACCCAACGTGTTAAGTGAATTGCATGCCTACTTTGCTTTCCTAGTTTTTTCTCAATTCCTTTTACTTATGTCATTTACTTTCATTTTCATGAAGTTATTCTTTAATGGGGTATGTGTACACCTCTTGGCTTGTAATAGATAGAGCTTTGGCGAGCAATTTGGTCCATTTTCCCCTTCCCCTTTTGTTTTAATTAGTGAATGTAATAAGTTCATTAGTTTGGTTGCATGCCTATGTGTTACGTGTTACTTGCTTTATTAGGTTTTGCATCTAGTCGAGCATGTTAAGTGTTACGTGCTACGTGTTTATGGGCGTTTGGCATGTCTACTAGCTTTCTGTAGTGTAGATGAATGGAATGGATGAATGTACGTTTCCACTAGTCCAACGCTAGTCGGAATTCATAGAATGGGCTAGTCCAACGTTAGACCCTTAGGGATTTCCCCTCGTTAGTACATGTTTGTATGTTCATTACATGTCATGCATTCTTTTTAGTTTTGTCATTTTTTGCATGCCCCCGATTCCCTTTCCCCTCACTTTAGGACTTGCATCTCATGCTAGTTAGGGTACATTTGCCTGAAGAGTCCCCTTCTGATAAGGGAAACGAGCGAGTGTGGCTACTCGATAGCCTTAGCACGCTAGTTCCGCCTTCTAATCAAAGGGAAAATCGAAGTCGAAAAGTTAGAAGTCAACCCCCGTACCCGACTTGTTGCATTCCCCTAGGGTCATACTTTCATTTTTATCACTTCCATACTCTTTTAATCACATTTTTCTTACATTTCGCAATCCATATTTTTCACTACATCTTTATCATTTATTTACTTTACTTCACAAATGAAATTCAAGTTTCACTTATATATGTACTATTCTATCTTCATTCATTTGCACACACAAACACTTTGATTTTTCATACAAATTCACACATGCACTTTCTTTACACATTCGCACACAAACACTTTGTTTTTACATGAATCTTTTCATACACTTGCACACTTGCACTTGAGTCACCATTTGCATCAATCGACCTCTATGAGGTTTCCCTTTATTGGCCGCCACAATTCATGTGGTTTGGGACCAAAAACCTCACGAGAGACATCATAGAATTTAGGATTGCATTTCTCATTTATTAGTCTTTGTCCAAATTGTAAATACATACTTTGGGTAGGAAAAATTAGGAAAATAAGGGTTAAATCACGCAACTAGCCTTGGCTAGGTCGAAGGGGTGCCTTGGATTTTTATCCTTGCCTTCCCCTTCGTCAAATGTGACTCCCGAACCTTTTTCTTTGTTTGCGTGGACTAGGAGTCGTTCAAAAGGGTTTCTTACTTTTTTCCTTAAAAAATTCACTTTTTGGGTGACTTGGTACACCCTAACTCTATACCAAGTGGCGACTCCATTTTTCATATAAAAAACCCTTTTTGAACTATTTTTCTTGGGTCAAATCGTCGCATTTTCAAAAGTCCCATTTAGACCCATTTTTATTTTTATCAAAAAATTCACTTTTTCCAAACCAATAAAATCACAAAAACAAGTATTTTATTTTTTCCAAAAAAGTGGGGCGTGACACACACCAAAAAGATTAAAATGGAACGAAATAACTATACCAAGTGAATTTGAAATTAAAAATCCACAAATAGCTAGAAACATAGAACAAACTACTGCAGAAGATATTATAGAAAAAGCAGATGGAAGTACACTCATAAGATTCACCTCATTAAGAGAAAGACCAGATATTCTGCTATTCATGGTTACCAGCTTTTCTAGTTATTTGGTCAGATAATTAAATATACAAGGAAATGGTCTATTAGCATTTATCTAATATTACATTTGAGGGTTGCAATACTAACATGATATTGTAATAAAATATTTAGTCTATTTAGTCTATTTAATCTAATAGGAATCTTATGCCACATTCAAATAGTCTATTTTAATTTCTATTTTATTAAAATCCATAGTTTTATGTATATCTAAATTTCAAGATGGTTTATATAATAAGAAATTCTTGATTAGAATAGATTGTAAATCTGCAAAAGAAATTTTACAAAAAGATGTTCAAAATATAGTTTCAAAACAAATATTTGCAAGATGGCAGGCTATTTTATCTGTATTTGATTTCGAGATTGAATTTATCAAAGGAGAAAATAATTCTTTACCAGATTTTCTTACTAGAGAATTTCTACAAGGACATAGATCCAGCAATGATAGCTCAAAGAAATGCTCGTGAATATTCAAATTATTTGAGATCACAACGAGATTCTCCAAAGCTTCAGAACAAAGAAAAAATGATTCAATCCAGAGGATATGTATATTCCATTCAGACCCAGAATGGAAGACAAGTTATTCCAGCCTACCAAATTCCTAAATACGATGAAATTTATGTTCAAAAATAATTCCTTTGTATCGGGCAAAAATCATACAAGCAGTTTTAGAATTCCTTTGTAAAATCCTCTCAATCACTCTTACCTACTCCCAACTACTTTCAATCCCTCTTTTCAAACTCTTGTACACAATTGTCAAATATAAAGTCAAGGTTGAAGACTTATATTCTACAAAGCTTTCGTTAGCAACTCAAAGTTATTTGTAAGTCCTAATCTTTATGCTTATTGCAATCAAAGTCCATACTGACTTCATGCTTGTATATAAATATTATTCAAGTCTAGCAATTATTCAAGTCTAGCAAGTATTCATGCTTGAATACTAAAATATTTCCCATTTAATTATTCAAGAAGATAATTAAGCTTTTTAATCTTTCCAAATATTCTTTTTTAGCTATTGGATCGTCAATTTTTTCTATTATATCTAATAGGAATTCTTTGTCTTCTTTTTTAGTTATAACATTTATATATTTTGGATTACAATTACAATCTCCTTCACTATCTGAACTAGTAATATCATCATAATAGTCTTCTTCTGAACTTTTATCCTTTTCATTTATTAACAAATTTATTAGTTTATTTTTAATTTCTTCTTCGTTTGAACAAATTTCAGTTATTTTTTCTTTTAATCTACATTTGTTGGCTATTTATATTGCAAACCTCATTTGAAATACTTTTTTATCAGAACCATTGCAACCCTCAAACGGCCCTCTGTTTGGATTGCTATTTTATGGAATTTTTATTTAAAAAAATATAATATAGTGATTTGACGTATATAAGGTAAAAAAAAAAAGATTGAAAAATGTGTTTACGAAAACGTAAAAATGTGTTCAAGGGCAAATATTGGGTCAGTTGTAGCTTGAGGGGAATTTTGCCAATCTAGTCTCTGAATATTTTGACTAAAACTAATTTCGTTCTTGATAAATTGTTTTAACCAATTTAGTCCTTGAATAAGTTTCTTACATCCAATGTAGGACTTTTCACTACATTTTACTCAATCCACATGGACCTATTGGGGCATAATCATCACACTAGCCTAATCTTTTGCAATTAATCAGCGAAACAGATTAGTAAGATCATTAAAATAAAGGGGTAAGCATCTAGTTTTTGAAGACATTGGGGCTCCTCACAATTTCTCAATTCTCTTTGTGAAGAAGCTCCAATAAGATGCATCCGCGAAGAAACTACCTCAATGATGCATCAAGTTCGAGCAGCTGCCAATAATCAAATCATGAGAATGAAGAAAGTGGAAAATTATCAGAGGTGAAGAGAGGGAAGGTAGATCACTACAATGGAGATGAGGTTGCGTTTTGTGATTGTAATGAATCGTGTCAAATCGCTACTACATGGACATTGTCGAATCTTGGAAGAAGATTCCATGGTTGCAAGAATTATGGGGTATTTTTTTATTTTGTCAATAAATGTGAGGGGAGTTTTTTTGGCAATATAATTGGATATGGGTATTTAGTAGTAATTTCTAATTTAGTTCCATTTGCAATAATAAGCAATCTAATTTCTACATCTAATAGGGGTATTAATATTGATTACAACCGCCGAAGGCTTGCAAGTGCTTTTTGTGGTTTGATCCACCAATGTCGAAGATGACGAAAAATATGACGGCAAAATTCTTGAAGGAACCAAGGAAAGCCAAACAAGAGAACCAATTCATAAAAAATTGAACTTGCAAGGTTGGAAGAAGAGAACAAGATGATGAAGGCTGAAATTCAAAAGCTAAAAGATAAGAGCAAATTGATAGTTTTGTTGTCATTTGTTGTGGTTGTTTGTTAACTACTGTGCTTGTTGGCAACGACAAAAGAGGACATGCTGTCTTGGACTTAGGGCTCCAAATGTTAGTTTAGATGAATTAGGGAAGGCTATGTAGTTAGATTTAGCCTTTTGTCCACGAAACTTGCAAAGTTGCTGTGATTGGCCTTAATTTTTTTGGTTATAGTGTGGTTGTAAGGCATTGTAAACCATTTGATGTAGCAATTGTCTAAGTAATATATGCAATGGTTTGACAAATTGAGAAATCTGGATATATGCAAAGGCTATGGCAACTTGGTGTCTAAAAAATATTTGACAGAATTTCACCTTAAAATTTGATATTCCGTTAACATAACTAAACCAAGTAACACTCGACAAATGTCTAGCCAAAAAAAGACAATAGGAAGTTTTCATATAACCAACATGTTCTAGTCGTCCAAAGAGATCAATGCCAAGCTTTTAGTTCATGTCTAGCCAACAAATACAAGCCAAGGTAACATAGGCAGACTTTTACAAAACAGTGACCCGGTTCATTCTCTATGCTTCCCCTACAAGATCAGTACACTATAATTACAATTGCAAGATCTATATTAAGAAAACTTCATTCCCTAAATTCTTTGCTTTCATGAATATCTTGTAGACCTGTAGTACGGTGATGTGTACACTAAGTTCCAAATGCACCTTCTCCTTAAATTCCTTAACAGTCACTTTCTTATTCAACATTAAAAATTTTGCATACTTTCTAGTTAGAAAATCTGAAGTGGCTCTTTCGTGGTAAAATGTCCGGCCATAAGTGCTCAGGTCCCACAGTTTTCATCGCAAGGTAGTCATCACTTGATTCAATCTTAAACAGCATCCATTCACAAACTTCTGCCTTGCATTTAACTCTCATCCATGTGGCATCTTATTTTTCCTACTAAATATCTTTGCCCCACTTGACTATGTAGTTGTCCATTGCTAAATTGAACAACTTTTTATCATCAAAGACTTGTCCAACATGGAATTTAGGATCTTCCATGTTAACTTCAGGCCTGAACCTTACTAGACTAGGCTTCTTAGGCTTCCTTTTCTTTCTACTGTCTTCATTTGAGGAAGAGTGGTCACTGTTCAACTCATCTAAGCCAAGTGATTCAAATTCTTCATGGATCGGAATATGATCTCCTTCATCCAAGTGCAGGTCCTTAAAACTAGTAGGTTTGGCCCTAGGTTTTTTCTTCTTAGCTACAGGTGTTGGAATTTTATGGTTTTTACCCTTCTTGCCCCTATTTTTCCCTCTACCACTAGGTTGAATCTTCCAATTCAACCCCCTAACTCTTGCTCAGGAGGAGCAATGCCACTATAGAATATCATATCTTCATCATCATGACTAAAATCGTAATCACTGTGGTGGATGTTTTCACCAAGGGATGAATCCGAATGGGCAGCATCATTGGGCCTGTTTGGAACCTGAGTTTTTTGGGAGTTTGTCTAAAACTTTACTGTAGTGCACTGTAGAAGTTTTTGAAAAAATTTTGTAGAAATTTTTGTAAGGTGAAAAATTTTTGTGTAGAAGTTTTTGAAATGTTACTGTAGACGTTTTTTGGATTATTTTTAGAGGTATTTTTAAAACACATTTTTGAGTATTTTATAATTTATAATTTTTATATTTTTAAACATTTATGCATTTACAATACATTTATAAATATTTATAAATATTTAGAAATAAATATATTTATATATTTATATAAAAATATATAAATGTATTATATTATATATAATACGTAATATACATATATTTATAAATGTATAATTAATATAAATGTATAAATTATAAATGAATATTATATAAATGTATAAATTATAATTTATAAATGTATATGATGATTATGTAAAAATGTATTAATATAATTAATATAAATATATAAATGTATTAATATTATGTATAAATGTATAATTAATATTGTTTATAATTTATAATTTATATTGTTTAAATATTTATATGCATTTATGCATTTATAATACATTTATAAATATTTATAAATAAATATATTTATATAAAAATATATAAATTTATTATATTATATATAATACATAATATACATATATTTATAAATGTATAAATGTATAATTAATATAAATGTATATATTATAAATGAATATTATATAAATGTATAAATTATAATTTATAAATATATATGATGATTATGTATAACTGTAATATAATTAATATAAATGTATTAATGTATTAATATTATGTATAAATGTATAATTAATATTGTTTATAATTTATAATTTTTATTGTTTAAATATTTATATATATTTATGCATTTATAATACATTTATAAATAAATATATTTATATAGTTATATAAAAATATATAAATGTATTATATTATATATAATACATAATACAAATATATTTACAAATGTAATAATTGTGTATTATTATAAATGAATATTATATAAATATATAAATTAATATATTATAAATATATAAATATATATAAATGTATTAATATAATTAATATAAATGTATAAATGTATTAGTATTATGTATAAATGTATAATTAATATTGTGTGTTAATATTATGTATAAATGTATTAATATAAATGTATAAATATATTAGTATTATGTATAAATATATAATTAATATTGTGTGTTAATATTATGTATAAATGTATTATGTTATACATAATACATAATATAATTGTATATAAATATACATAAATATATATACATAAATGTGCAATATATATAATATGTATTATATATATTAAATATATAATATATAATATATATAAATTTATAATTACATATTTATATTAATATTAATTTATATGGTATATAATATTTATATAAATATATTTTAAATAAAATAAAATATTTATAATATGTTTAAATAAATATATAATATATATAATAAATATTTTAGGGTGAAGGACTCAAAAATTCAAAAAAAATTTTTGAGGTTACCGGCGCCGGGAGAGGTGGTGGAGGCGGTGTCTAATGTGGTGGGTTGGGTGAGGGAGGAAGAAAAGTTTTTGAGAAATTTTTTGTGTATAGGGGCTTGTTTGGCACTCTAGTTTTTTACCAAGTTTTTTAGCTACTAGTTTTTTAACAACTTTTGCTACAGGAAGCTCAAAAAACTTTTCAAAGTTTTTTACCTACACACTTCAAAAATTATACACAAAAAATTTCTCAAAAAATTTTCTTCCTCCCTCACCCAACCCACCACACCAGACACCGCCTCCACCACCTCTCCTAGAGCCGATCACCTATTCCGGCGCCGCCGGCAACCTCAAAATTTTTTTTTGAATTTTTGAGTCCCTCACCCTCAAAAATTTATTATATATATTATATATTTATAATATTATATATTTATATATATATTTAAACATATTATAAATATTTTATTTTATTTAAAATATATTTTTATACATTTATATAAATATTATATACCATATAAATTAATATTAATATAAATATGTAATTATACATTTATATAAATATTATATATTATATATTTAATATATATAATACATATTATATATATTACACATTTATGTATATATATTTATGTATATTTATATACAATTATATTATGTATTATGTATAACATAATACATTTATACATAATATTAACACACAATATTAATTATACATTTATACATAATACTAATATATTTATACATTTATATTAATTATATTAATACATTTATACATAATATTATATATTTATACATTTATAACATATTAATTTATATATTTATATAATATTCATTTATAATAATATACAATTATTACATTTGTAAATATATTTATATTATGTATTATATATAATATAATACATTTATATATTTTTATATAACTATATAAATATATTTATTTATAAATGTATTATAAATGCATAAATATATATAAATATTTAAACAATAAAAATTATAACTTATAAACAATATTAATTATACATTTATACATAATATTAATACATTTATACATTTATATTAATTATATTAATACAGTTATACATAATCATCATATACATTTATAAATTATAATTTATACATTTATATAATATTCATTTATAATATATACATTTATATTAATTATACATTTATACATTTATAAATATATGTATATTATGTGTTATATATAATATAATACATTTATATATTTTTATATAAATATATAAATATATTTATTTATAAATATTTATAAATGCATATAAATATTTAAACAATAAAAATTATAAATTATAAACAATATTAATTATACATTTATACATAATATTAATACATTTATACATTTATATTAATTATATTAATACATTTATACATAATCATCATATACATTTATAAATTATAATTTATACATTTATATAATATTCATTTATAATTTATCCATTTATATTAATTATACATTTATACATTTATATTTATTTCTAAATATTTATAAATGCATAAATGTTTAAGAATATAAAAGTATAAAAATTATAAATTATAAAATACTCAAAAATATGTTTTAAAAATACCTCTAAAAATAATCCAAAAAACGTCTACAGTAACATTTCAAAAACTTCTACAAAAAAGTTTTTCACCTTACAAACACTTCTACAAAATTTTTTCAAAAACTTCTACAGTGCACTACAGTAAAGTTTTAGACAAACTCCCAAAAAACTCAGGTTCCAAACAGGCCCTAGATTTTTGAAGTGTGTAGGTAAAAAACTTTGAAAAGTTTTTTGGGGGTTCCTGTAGCAAAAGTTGTTAAAAAACTAGTAGCTAAAAAACTTGGTAAAAAACTAGGGTGCCAAACAGACCCATTATCATTAGAGTTGTTGGTGAGCCGAGTAGCTCGCGAGTAGTTCGATCAACAACTCGACTCGAACTCGGGTTGACCGAGTTCGAGTCGAGTTTCGAGTAACTCGACTCCAAATCAAGTCGAGTATCAAGCTCCATTTTCCGAGCTCGTGGCTCGTCGAGTAGCTCGACGAGCCAGAGTTAATTAAATAAAATATTTATAATTTAAATAATATATATTTATTATAATTATAAAATGACTATTATGGATATAAGTTATATGAAATTTACAATATTACCTTCTTTATAATAAAATCCTATAATGGCAAAAAAGTAATAACATAATTGTAAAAAACACTAAAAAGAAAAAATGTCTAAAAAAAAAAAGGAAGAAAAGACTTTCTTCCTTCTCTGTGCCGACTGTGCGACTTTCTTCTCTGTTCGAAGCCTAGCAAAAAAATTCACTTTACCAATCTACACCCTCACTCCGTTCGTCGCCGACGCCGTTGCTCGCCGCATCTGTGAGACTCCATCGCCATCGCCATCGCCTTAACAAGTCCCAAGTCCCAAATCGAAGCTGCTCTCTGCCTCTCCTGCCTCCGCCAGTCCGCCGCGCTGTACGTCTCCTGTCGGCTGTGTCCTGCCGTGCTGGTTCATCGCTGCCGAGTGTCGAAGACGAAGCACCAAGATCTCACTAGTTCATCGCTGGTTCATCACTGCTCATCTCTGGCTCACTTAGGTAAGTGCTCCTCTGTTTTTGGCTCTGTGTCTCTGGCATTAAAATGGGCCAAGATCGACTAGGAAACTTGTTATCCTGAATTGATAAGGGGACGAAATCTGAGCTTCCAATTGCAAACTCTAACTGTTGTAGTAGTTTAGATTAGGTGTGATATAACATAAGCTTTGTATTTTATACACAAGAAGCTCTCTCCAGTTGTGCAGCCTTTAAAAGTTAAGGCCTTGGTGAAAAATTCCACCTTTTACCCGTTAGAAAGATTGGCCTCATGCTTTTGAATATACATGCCGCATACGTTGATTGAGCTGAATGTCTTGGTTTCTGATCATTTTTGGGCTAGTTATTGCTTTAATTTGAGTGAGAATCCGGCAAAATTTTAATGCCCATTTACTGTTCGACAAAATGCTTGATTGAAAGTTTTAGTTGAAGGGTGATTGGTCTGCATTTTTGCACATGAAAAATACTGGCCAAGTCGGCCAGTTCACTTCCTCGCATCTAAGAATTTTTGGTGTGTTGATGTCTTACATTTTTCTGCTCCTTATGCTTCCGGTCGAGTGAATTCGAATTGATGTTATGAGAGGGAGTGTTGTGAGTCTCATTGTTTGTTGGAATGGTTAGAAATTGAAGCCAGATTTCTGGTTGCTGAATGGTAATTGATATTTGCTCGTTGGAGAAGATGATCACTTGTCCAAAATTGCAATTTCAGTCCCTCCGTTTTCTTTTTGTTTAGTGATTTGGTCCTGTCTTTTCCTGAGCTTCATATTTGCCTCCAACACCATCACAAGTCCCTTAATTAGGTCCCTGCTTTGTTGCATTTTCGTCAAATCGAGTCAAAAAGCTTGATAAGACTCGACTTGATAAGGCTCGATTAAAGATCGAGCCTTATCGAGTCGAGTCTCGAGCCTAAGGAAATTCTTCGAGTCGATCTTCGAGTATCGATTTTCGGGCTCGATCGAGCTCGAGTCGAGCTCGAGTTTCTGTGTGTATGAGTCGAGTCGAGCTCGAGTATAGTGATACTCGAGCTCGACTCGGCTCGATTACATTTATCATCATTTCCTCTGTGTTCAGCAGCCTCTGTTTTTCCATTTTTGGACTTTACATGCTCCATCATTTACTCCACATAAATTGGTATGTTTTTGAGGTCAACTAGTTCAACATCATCAAAGGTTATATCCACATGTAAACCATCTTCTTCTTGTTGAATCTTCTCAGCAATTACTGCGCTTGGACCAGTGTTGCTATTAATATCTCTTATGTGGAATTCATGGACACCATACACATCAGTTTCTGCATATTTTTTACCAATGCAAACAGGATCCTCACCATCTATTAGCCAAAGCTTGAGCACATTAGTTTCACAGGGGATTCTATACATCATCTTTGAATCATTCGAACAGCCCACAAGAGTGCAGAAGTCATGCAAAATTGATGTACTAACTCTCATTGGATTAACTCCTTCAAATGTTTCTATGCAACCCCCTACATATGTCTCTTATGGATCTTTAATATATACACCGCCATAATGCACTGTCAAAGTAAAATAGTCCACATGTTAACTTGCTTTTTTATTTCCAACAAAAAACAAAACACAAAAATTCCTTCATTCTTTAGAAATAAAGAACCTTGGTCCCAACTATGTGTAACTTTTCATGAACATGAAAGTTACGACACACTATAATTTAAAGGCAAAGGGACCGCATCACAGCTCACAAAACAAACAAAAGTTACTTTAAAAACATATTAAAAAATACCAAATTTCGCCGACACAGTCACAAACATACAATTTTATTTAATAATTATCAAAATTTCACCATCACAAATCATAAGCAAACAAAGTAAAATTTCAGAAGTATACCATAACCAAAGTAAATACTTTCTTTTCCATGTGGAAATCTATATGTAATTTAACAAAAAATTTCACCATTTCCGAATCCGTTCATGCCCCACCACAACTATACGATACTGGAAAATTAAACCCCCTCCCTCAAATCCTTCCATTATATATTATTTCACCAATTCAACACACTAGTGGCACTAAAATCGACCAACTAATACATACGGGTAGAGAGAGTTAGATTTGAAATTACGGCTTACTTGATCTTGTTGATGACTTTGATTGATTTTTGCCATCCTTGTCACCATCGCCAATGTCCACTGCAGAACTTGCGATGTTCTCGATTCGATTCTAGCCTCCATTGTGATTTTATCGAAACCCTAGTTCGTCCCCCAATTTCTCCCAATTACATTCTATTTTTTTTAGATTAATCCCATGGGTGAGGTGTTCGTTGATTAATTGCAAAAGATTAGACTAGTGTGATGATTATGCCCCTGTAGGTCCACATCAGTGAAAAATCCTACGTTGGATGTAAGAAACTTCTTCACCAACTAAATTGGTTAAAATAATTTATCAAGGACAAAATTAATTTTAATGAAAATGTTTGGAAACCAAATTGGCGAAATTCCCTAACTTTAGTTATTGCGTCAGCAGCATCCAATCCCGCCCAAAATGAAACATTATCCCCTCTGAGACAGCACACAATTGACACAAATATCCCAAACAAAAATCATTCCCTTTCCCTCTCCCAAAACCACCATGATCACCACGCAACTCCTCCTCGCACCACCGCCACGGCCACTGCTCCCCATTTTCTCTCCTAAACCGTCACTACCCCCAATCACCACCTCAGTTAAGTCCCCCACTATTCACCTGCCAATTACAAAGCCCATAATCTCCAGCAGACGAGACTTTCGGGTCTGGGCCGACGACGGAGACGGGGACAGCGGCAGCCCCGACGACTACGACATGGACGACGAAGAAGCCGAGGAAGTAGACAACAAGAAAGACTTCGACGTTGACTACGACACCACCACCGCCATTTCCGCAGCCGCGGCCGGAGGAGAGGATGACATTCTGATAGTTCAGAGCAAGAGCTTTATTTCTACTCAGGGTTGGGATTCCGAGAAGATTGTGGAATATAGGATTAATGAAGAGGAGTTTCATAAAATTTGTTTGCTCGACTGTGATTTCTTTATTCGGAAACCTCCTGACCTCGACGACGACGTTTACGACTTCCGGGAGGTAGGAGAGTTTTCTCTTTCAGCATTGTTCACTCTTCTAGGGTAGTGGTACCTTTTGGCTACATTGTGTTGTACATTATGCTGCAAAGTTGTACCCTGTGAATTTTTTTTGGGCTGAATAGTAGTAAGGTACCTTCTGGCTTAAATATTGCATAGTATGTTGTAAAAGTTTTAGCACGTTGTGATGTAGATTCTGTTGTACATTATTCTGTAACAGTTGTATTATGTGATTTCTTTGTTGATATTGCCCATGGGCGTTGTTAGTTTCAGTGTGAGCTTCTTAGTGCTAAAAAAATAAGGGACGAAAATCATTTTTCCAAAGTGTTGTACGCTTTGCAGTAAAGATTGTAGATTTCTTTCTTGACTAATGAGTATGGTTAAAGGATGTATGAGGTTTCATTTTGCAATGTGCAGATGTATGTCACGCCTCCTGACACAGATGTATATGCGATCCCAAAGGTTCTTGCTCCAATGCCTCAAAAGGTATGCAATGGTTTTCAGGATCTTTTATGTGTACGTAGACAATGTACTATAGGTTGTATGCTTATTCCACCTTTGGTACAATATGGTAATGATAGATTTGAGGATCTTCAGCTTTTAATGTAGAATATGATCATATTAGTTACTTTTGTATAGCCATGCCAAAATTTGATTGATTTGCTCACTTCAATGGTTTCTCTTTGTTTTGTAGTACATTCGATGTGCACAGACTGATTATGGATGCTACAATGTAACAGAGCCACCTATTGATGCACCCAGAGATCCCATGTATAAATCCGAGAGGGAGGTCTTGAAGGTATGTGTGGGATACAGTTTGCATTATGCAGCTTTTCCTGTAGATTTTGATGCAGCTTTGCTTCCAAACTTTATCAAAAATTTGAATTTTGTATAGTTCGATATTTCCATTTTGTTAGGCAGTGAGTAGTATTTGAGTTTGTGCGAGGCCCAAATTGTTTAAGAGTGGCAGAGAACATTTATGTAAATATTGCTTATTTCTGTAGTATTTTTCTGTGCTTATCAATTGTTATTGCCCTTTTTAGAGGATACTTTCTATCGTTGTTGATGTCAGTATATTTGAGTTTGTGCGAGGCCCAAATTGTTTAAGAGTGGCAGAGAACATTTATGTAAAAATTGCTTATTTCTGTAGTATTTTTCTGTGCTTATCAATTGTTATTCCCCTTTTTAGAGGATACTTTCTATCGTTGTTGATGTCAGTTGATGATCAACAAATGTGGTACTAGGTGTATAGTTTTGTAGCTCAGTTCTAGGTTTTGAGGCCATTAGACCTTCAATTGTAGCTCATGAAGGGTAAGCCAAAGTTGTTGGAAAGAAAGAGCTCATGATGTGTCGAGTTCTCGTAAAATGCAAAGAACTTGGTAGTGCCATAACTAGGAATACATGTGAAGTTCTTGCTCCTAAAATTCTACTCTGTTGGAAGCTCTCATTAATATATTTAAGCCAACATTTCTGAGCAAACTAGGGAAGGAAGTTGTAATTCGAAGTCCAGAAATGTGGAGGTACTGCAGTATCCTAGCCTGGACCTAAAGTGTTGCTTTAGTCTGTGTACACAGTAATTTCGTTTTCAACTAAAAGTCATCCCGTGTCAATTCTCATCAAGTTGGAAAAATCATCCTCAAACTCAAATTTGATATGGGGATCAATAGGATTTCCAAATAAGCTGTTCCATATTCTCCTTTGTTTATCTTTGCTTCTGTTTCTTGATCCTTCACCACGAAACTTGACTTGTAAAGATATCCTAGAGTGTGCCTAACCTAAATTGGTTGAAATGTTATTTGCGGATTTCTACCTGCTGGTACGCTAAAAATATTATCTGATTTATTGATATAAACATCTACGTCATATTGTTGTTTCCTTAATAAGCCACCATTTTGCTTTGCTTGTTTCGCTTCAATGTATTATCTCCTTTAGAATTTTTAGTGAAAGATATGCACTTGTCTCTCTCAATTTGTTTTTGTCTATGGAATTGTTGGTTAAATAAATCTGTCTTTCTATTTCCTATATTTGACCAATTCTTTTGGTTTATTGTGCAGTTAAGTAAATGTTATTCCCTGTCAACTCTGAAGGGTTGTTTGAGCAATTTTGAATACAAAATCATCAAAACTACCCCTTTTTTTGTTTTCCTATTATTTTGTATTTTACAACCTATTTAAACAAGTCTGGTGTTCCTTTTATGCTGTGACAAGGTTGAGCCATGATTAAAATATCTTCCTTCCTGAATAGCATGATTGTGTTTTATTGCAGATTTTCCTGACGAAGCATTATAGAAACCGCAGATCTGGTGATCCTGATTTCATGCTTGATTTTGAGGAGATTTATGTAATTGATTCAAAGACAAAATCAATAACAAGAGCTAAAGTTGTGGTAAGGAATCGTATGGGCTTTGAACTAATGGTTTAAGTCTTGCTTTTGAGTTTACCTTCTCAGAATGCCTTCATCGAAATTCTGTGCTTCTTAGGCTGGAGTATGAAGACAAATTTTTACACTAAAGCTTATACTATTGTACTGGTAAAAAAGGGATGTCCGGTACAATAGGTGCTTTGTCCTGACATATAGGCTTGACAAATCAACATAATATGGTTTTTTCCTCCGGACTAGGTGACTGTACCAGACGGGAAAAACAGGGACAGGAGGAATGATCTGCTTGTTATACGTGACAATGGAAATTCCTTCAGAATAATTCCTCCGGTAACTGTTCTTTTTATCTCGGATTTATACTTATTTATGGTGGCTTTTACTTCAGCTGCTAGACTTACATATCTTGTTTGTCCTAGAATGAAAGAGATACTCCAACAGATGTGATAGAGAAGGAAGAATGGAGCAAAACTAGGCAAGACATGGAAAGACACCTGAGTAAGCTGAGAGATTTCAGTGTGTCAAATTGGTTCTAGCCAACTAGTATTGTGATTAAGAAAGTTCTGGGCGTTGCTTTCCAATGAATGTCGTGCTGCCAATTGGAACTGTTCAGAGTATGATCCATAATCGTGAACATTTCCGTACACGGCCAGCAGCTACCCGTGACCTTATCTAGGACGCATTGCAAACCCCAAAGAGCTGCTGCTCTAAGGATGATCATACTTGTTAGCTTCAATGTATTGCCAGCGGTGACAAGTCGGCTCGTCACTTCGCATTCACCAAGTGGAAGAAACTTGTTAGTTTAATTCACCTGTTTCTTCTGTAGCTTTCTTGTGTAGCTGCATGCCTATTTCCCAGGAACTTGGAAGCTTTGGTAGAAGTTTTATGCAGCAAAATCAGCACTAGTAGGCGCAGAAAGGTTGTTTAGCCCATGAAAATATGCTTATACAGTGTTCTTCTTGTAAGGCAATCATGTGAGTCATGCCTGCAATGGATTTCTACCATGATGCTATCGATTGTGCCTTAATATAAGAGTCTTGTGCATCGTTGGGTGCTTGACGCCCCACCCCTTTCTCATCCCTGTGTTATGATCCTGCTCATTTGCATTCATGAAAGGGTACATAGTTTCGGTCCACTTAGCAAAAGGAGAAAACATAGAGAAAATGAAAATGGTCTGCTGGCATTTGTATCGTTGTAATTGCGCCTTTCTTTCTGACAGGCCACAAATTTCCTTACATGCTAACAAAACCCAAAAAACAAAAAGTCATTTTGGGGAAAAAGAGAAATGATACAGCAAATCAAATTCAATCGTGAAGCATAGAGTCTGCAAGTTCAAATTAATATGCGAAACTTTGAAATTAAAAACCTCAACAAACGTGCAACATAGAACCCTGGAAATCTGATCCAAGCAGGATAGGAACTTTGAGAGTGCCATTTCTTCTTGATCATCTTCAGGAGGAAAGACGGTAACGATAAGCAGCGGAAGAATAAAGTAACGTCGGAAATGCAGCCAAGAAAAGCAGAGGGAAAATAGTCTAATCTGGAACCTGCCTTCAGCTAAAAATTTTCTCCATTGCTGTCAGCCTGTCACAAATCAGAAAGCACAGCATTAACGTCGATTAAATTGAAGTGAAAATTATTCACGAATGGTAAATTCAGATTCAACTAAATTTCAACACAGTGGGCATTAAATGTTTCAAGAAATGTATTCTTTCTGCTTTCCTTTTTTGGAATTCATTTCATGAGCGGTTAATTTTATCTCAGAATTTGTGTTAATAGATCAACATATTACCATTGTTTTTAAACTCGGACCATTAAATGAATCAGATGAGCTTCTGGATTACTATTCAACTCGGTTCAAATACCTTTTTATTGTTTTATTTATTATGTAAATTAGATGACTTTAAAATTAAAAAAAATAGTATGAACTGGTTTAAAGATATGATTTTTACCGGTTTTTGATTGGTTCAGTCCATTCTTGATTGGATTTGACTAGTTCAATTGATCTTTTAGATTGACCAGTGAATTGAACTAGTACCATGATTGATTTGCAGTTCGACCTGTTATCACAAATTTGTTTTTCCATAGTTATCCTCTATAGCACCATCTTTTTATTTCTTTTGTCATCAACAAAAAGAAATTAATTAGTTTATCAATAACATAACATACATAAATTTTGCCAAGCAAAACAAACTTATAGAGCATATTTTGCATAAAGATGACTAATAGGATTTTTCAAAAAGGATCATTATTAGATGAAAATCTAAAATTTTTGGCTTTAGTAATCAATTTCAATGCATAAAAAAGAAAAAATTTTTTTAGCATTCTCCGAGACTATTGGTTGGAGTTCTTAAGTGTTCCAAAGCCTATGCACTTTCTTCTTCATCACAACAATCCCTGATGTTCGAAGAATCAGTAGTCCTATAGTCCTCACACCCCGTCATGAATTTTGAAATCCTTAAAATTAGGGAATAAATATTTTCCATATATATATATATTTACCCCCTACTCCTATACACACTTTTGCCATCTCCCAACTGACAAACTCAAGATTCGAACTCTGAATCAGCACAGTGCACAGAGCGAACTATTCTTTTGCCTTTTCCATGTATAGCTGCTTGTATTGAAGATGACTCTTTTGAATGCGGTTAAAACTATTTGAAATTACCATATTTTGACATAAGTTTCAATTCAAGAAACCAACCCGATTAGGACACAACCTTATCAATTTCATCTGTTAGAGGTGCTACACGAGAAAGAGAAAAAGTAACAAGACTAGTGAAGTTTATGATTGAGATGATGAAGTTACCTGTCGACATGAGAAAGAAACTACAGAAAGGGCTTCTATATCTCCAGTCCGGAAATAAGGACCTTGAGCTCCTCATTTCCGGAGTCCCTTTGTTCTTCCTCGATTTTCTTGACAGAAACAGCAGCAGCTTCGGCACACCAATGCACCTCAATTATCTGTAATGTGGGGATCTCCCCAAAACTTAATGGCACCTCCTCAAGCTGCGTACATCTTTGCAAGACTAGCTGCTCAAGGGAGGGAAAGTGATCATTGGAAGCTTCCCACTGAGCAATGTCCAGCTTGTCCAATTTCAGGTATTTGAGATTCTGGAATTCTCCTTCCCTTGTTTCCCATACCCGTCCCTCAAAAGCTTTAAACAGTAATTTCAAGCTCTCAAGGTTTGGTAGTCTCCCGATTGTTGATATTTCAGTCCATGGTAGGCGAAACTTTGACAGTGTCAACTTCTTGAGATTTGCAGGGAAGCTAAATTGACAAGGATAAGCAACTCTACCATGATAAAATATCTTGAGTGACTCGAGGGAAGTCAGAACATCCAGCACCGGAAAATTCCATGACTCCATAAAAATGCATCTTAGTTTCCGAAGTTTAGGTAGCCTTCTCATTATTTTCTCTGTAGCTCTGCCAGGACGAAGAACTGGTGTAGAAAGGGTATCCAGATTGCCCAATACACATCGGGTTTCAAGCTTATTGTCATCCAAAATGAATGCAGCACGGTCATTTATGTGGACATGCCTTAAGCTTTCCATTTCCCAAAATGCGTCCGGAATTTCAACTTCGCCAGATAGTCCCTTCAGAAGAAAAGTTTCTAACTTCCTGAGCTTAGCTATTGATGTCGGAACAGAATTTACAGCTCCTCTGAGAGCTAAGTATCTCAACTGAACAAGTAGTTCCAGTCCAGTGGGAAAAGAACTACCCATGTTGATGCTCTCCAAATCCAGCACTCTTAGAAGTTTAAAGTTTTTAGAAATGAATGAAATGTCATAAGGGCACCTTGGGAACCAATCATTATAGGCCAGAAATAGTAGACTATGTACACGAGGACCACAAGGCCTCAACATGGTAAAATGCTCCCTTTCGGAACAAATGCACAGCCGACGTTGTTTGTATTTCAGAGGATTTGTGGAAAAAGAGCACCTAGAATCAGCAAGGTTGTAAACTTTACCATCAGGAGTAGTGGCGAAATGTTCATCATACCCGTGGACAAGCTGGAAAAAGTTCTCCTCTTGAGCTTTTCTCTGGCATAGCTTCCGCAGTAGATCATGAATGCGGCATGATCTCACCCTACCGTCTGATCTTGTTTTGGCCACGATAACTAGGCTTCTATGTATCAAATCTAGTAAGCAGTCCTCTGCAGCATCCTCCAATCTCTTAACACCAGTTTCTTGCAAAAACCCTTCTGCAATCCATAGCCTTGACAACTTTGATACTGGAATCTCATGGTCCTCCGGAAAGGCTGCAAAGTAAAGAAAGCATCTCTTCAAATAATCTGGCAAGTGCAGGTAACTCAACTCCAGTACACGCAGGCACCCCATTTGTGGATCCGTAACAATGTGAGAGCTCAAATTTCTCGAAACTTGTTCCCAACTAAGAGGTGTCTTTTCTGTTGTTGCAAGCAAACCCGCTATCACAACAACTGACAGAGGTAGTCCGTCACACTTCCGTGCAATTTCCATCCCGACTTGCAGCAGCGATGGAGGGCAACCTTCTTGTCCAAACAACTTTAATTCCAATAACTCCCAACTTTGAATGCCAGAAAGTAGATGAAGGAAGTAAGGTTTGCAACCTGACTTAGCTTTAAAAGCTACATCTTCCAATCGGCTGGTAAACAAAACTCTACTTCCATTGTTATCATTGGGAAATGAATCTCTCAAGTCGTTCCATGCTTCGATATCCCACAAATCATCCATGACGATGAGATATCTTCTCCTCTTTAGCCTTTTGCGCAATTCTAGGGCCACATCTTCGGCATCCTTTTTCTGGATTTGGTCAGTGGTCTCACTGATTTGGCTCAAGATATCAAGTAGTAACTGTCTCTTGTTATATACTTGAGAGATGCAGCACCATGCACGAACATAGAAGTGGCTGGTAACAGTAGGGTTATTGAACACTTCCTTGGCCAGAGTTGTCTTGCCAAGCCCAGCCATGCCTACAATTGGGATGATATCCCTTTCCATTGTTCCTCTTGTTAGTCGATCGACAACCCCCCTTTCTGCATCTTCGAAACCTATCACAACCTCATCAACTGTTGGGCTACTAGCTTGTGATTGTGCCTCACTGGAGGTCTCGGCACCTCTATCCGCTTCAGAGTCAAACCTTTTCTCGTCAGAAATCTCAATCATGTTTGCTTTTAAAAGTTTAATCTCTTCTATGACAGCAGAAAGCCATAGCATACGAATGCATAGGGGGCCATCTCCAACCACAAACGAGTCAACAGCATATTCTAGTTCATATGCAATTTTTGTAATTCTAGTCCGAAGAACTTTCAGTTCCTCATGGTCATGATGTTGCTTTACACTTTTTATGAGGAAAGATATGAGGAAGTCCAAGTCCATATTTACCATGTCAAGCTGATGCTTTGCAGAAGCAATTGAAATAGCATTGCAGTCAAGTAGCTCCCTCAGATTTCCCAAGAACGAGCTTAGAAAGCCAAGATCATCAGTCTTGGGATATGGCTGCGGAATTTGGAGATAAATTTGCCCGATCTCAGCCTTCAAAAGCACTATTTTATCTATCAAATCGGAAAGCGAACGGTTCATTTCCTTGGACATGTCTTCTTTCGTTAAATTATCACCGAGCAAGAAAACTAGACATGTGGCTTCCTTGGCCAGAGCTTCGAGTTTCATCCAGATCTGTTCGCCAAATTCCTTGAACTCCTTAGGAGACTCCAAGAGAACGATCCTGAGAAATCTTACCCCCTCTTGAACCTTTTGAAGAGTTTGAACCGGATCCTTCATATCGATCATCCAGCTAGCATCGTGGCTTTGTAGTTCTGCTAAAAAGATCTCTGCCTTGACAAGATTAATCTTGTCGAGTAACTTGAGCAACTGAAAGTTGGCTTCATCAATTGCCTCATTTGCATTTTCATCGGACCAAAATGAGAGTATGAAGGAAGATGACTCTTTAGTCACAGCTTCAAAATGTTTCAAGAATAATTTTCCATCCTCCGTATCTTCCTCCATTTTTGAGGGATCCATGAGAAATTCTCTAAAATATTTAAGCCCCTCATGAAGGGTTATAATTTGATCATTAATAGGGGCTATGAATTCAGCCTTCTGGTCTTTTAGCCTCATCAAATATAACTCTCCCTCAATGAGCTTAATCTTTTCCAGCAGCAAAAAAATTTCAAGATTCACTTCCCTTACCGTCTCTTTGGTCACCTTCTTTTCGTGCATCAAGTGAATGAGGGCCGTAATCTCACGAGCCATTGTTGCTGCATCTTTACTGATCTGCTTTATATCCTCCTCCTCCTTCTCAAGTGGATCACTGAGGAACGATCTCAGGAATCCCAGACTCTGGTGAAGGCCTATCATTCTATCCTTCGAAGTTGCAATGAAACTTTCCTGAGAGTCCTGTAGCTGTATCAGAAATATCTCTGCTTTGATCAGCTTCATCTTTTCCAGCAAGCTAGCAAACATACGATTCATATCCCTCAGTTGGTCCTCTGTTGCTTTGTTGACAAGAAAATTGTACTCGAAACATCCTACCTCCTTGGCCGTTGCTTTAATATCTGCTGAGATTTGGTAATAATCTCTTGTGATCGGATAAGTTTGGGGCTTGATCACAAACTCCATCAGGAAAACCATCTCTTCAAAGATGATAACATTTTGGCCATTCATGAAGCTGACTGAGTTTTCCATGAGGAAATTGACAAAATTCAGAGCTTCTCTTTTACCATCAACCGATTTTTCCTTTGCCGAAGCGCTGAGAAGCGTAACATGCATCTCAATGAGCTCTGCAGTATCAGTCTTAAACTTCTGTAGCAGATCAGAAAGCTTAATCTCCACTTCACGTGCTTTGTATCTATAATTCGTTTCACCAACCCAACACAGATAGGACAAACATGCTGCTACCTTGGTCACAGACGGAACATACTGCATAAAAGATCCCATTACCTGCCTTGCATCATCTCTCCAAGAAGTATCAGATATGAGATTCTTAAGAAACTTGAGCTTCTTTACAAGAACTTCCATTTGTTTCTTCAATGACAAGATCAGATTTTTCGACTCAAGAAGATCATCTAAGTTATTTATAACAAAATCACACAAATCCGTAAGGCGTGCAGGATGCAATGATGAGTAGTTGGATGATGATGAATCCCATGAATGCTGATTCAACAATAATGTGTAATCTTGCTGTAGTTTTGGCTCAAAACACTTGACCTCATTTGCTATAAAAGAAACCGCACTGGCAAGGTCCTGGATTGTTCTCGCACCTGTAAGAGCATTGTAAAGGCACCGGGCTGCCTCGGAGGAGGCAGCTTCTATGCTGGAAATAAGCGGCTTTGATCTGCTAAAACTGATAAGAGAAACCTTCTTCAACAACTCCATGCATAACAGATACGTCCTCAGAAATCTCAGATCCTGTCTAAGGATCAACATTTGATTCTTCAAACCATTAGTCAAACACCAGTGTTCCTCTGCAAACTCCAAATACCACAAGGCAGCATCATAGAAGAAAGGAAAGACCATGTTTCACTTGTTAGTTTTCTACCTTAGATTCTAAGCAGAATTATAATTCTGTCTCTCACTGGAGAGAACGCAAGTGATTAGTGTAAACTCTCACTGTTTCAAATAGCAGACTGCAAATTATGCAATGCAGTCGGCTGTGTCTCGAGGGCAGGAACAGTTACTAATCATATCTCTGATGCAACTGATGTGCAATTTTTGTTACAAACTAGGTGAGTTTTAACATCGTCACTGTTACAAAGTTGTACTACAAGTTATTTGAGACGAAGCATTTACACCCTCCCCCCCCCCCCCCCCCTCCCCATAAAAAAGAAAAGAAAGAAAAACTTGTGATAAGGATTGTATGGATCTGTTTCCGCCCCATGTGTTTTTCAAAGCATCTAGGGCAGGTTCCTTCAATGGCTGAAAAGCTAGATAATTGATTAAGATTTTTTTTTGGTGTGATTTTTAAGTTCTAAAAAGGGTGTTATGCATCATATCTTGCCCAATGATACGAGTCAAATAGGAATTTTTTTTTTTTTTTTTGGCTTTGGATTGTGTATGACCTGAAATTGATAAGGGTTCGGAGGGTTTCAGATGTTAATTTTTTGAAAAAGATTAAGGGTGTGTTTGGAAAATTACAAAAATTAAGGCTATGTTTTTCATGATTTTTTTTCAATCACCTTTTTATCTCACATTTATTAAATCATTATAGTAATTTTTGTACAAAAAGTTCACAAAAATACAATCCAAACAGAGCCTAATTATTCCAAGAAACTACAAGAATACAAACATAAATATGTGCATTCACTTGTTAGCTGCTAAGTATATGTACTAATCAGTCCAATAAATCAACTCCGCATTATCCACAATCTTATATAAATCGTTTTTATTGGCTAAAAATTTCTCCTCAAACTGTAGGTGTGCTATGAGCTATCTGCATCATTGGCGTGGATGCAATAAATTACATGTACTAGACCACCAACCTTAATATACATTCATAAATGATTGGGACTTAAAAATAGTTATGACTAATCTTTTCATTTTAGAAAATACATTTTAGTTTGGTTTCTGTCAAAATCATTTGATGTGAGAGACAGTTTTATCAAATTATACACTTTTTTTTTTAATCAAAGAGGAATAATAGCATCAAAGATATTGTAACTTTGAGAATTTGCAAACGCATACATAAATTTAAATCCAAATTGTCACTCTAAATAATTTGAAAGGGCCAATTTTTGCCAAATCCAATCATGAGAAGATCCAAAACTACATATATAATCTAAAAGAATGGAATAAACAATTTTTTAGTTGAAATGTTTAACGAGATAATTGAAAAGGGAAGATGAAATTTGTTTTAATTTATAGTAATAATTCTTAAATAGTACATGCATGATGTTATTTTGTTTAAATTTCTATATCTAGAGTGATTGACAGGTGTATATTTAGTGAACTCTGAAAAAATTAGACTCACAAAGACGCATCTAATACAAATTCTAGCAGTACCAAGAAACATATTTACACGCTACTGTGTTTCATCATGTATAATAATTTGGAAAATATACTTCCCTTTGTTTTTCTTTTTTGGGGAAGGGAAATAATTCACATCAATCGTGAACATTGACGAAATAATTTTCACAAATTAATTATAAAAGCTTATCACCCTAATGTCATTTTCCCAAAATTAAGTCGCTGCAACTATACCATTGGCAGATAACTAATATAATCTTGCATTTACACTCTCCTCCCACAAACTTTGTCACCTCATCCAAACCACCTCACCTAAACTTATTGGATTCAATTAGCAGCTTTCTTTTAACTGTTCTTTTTTGAGATTTTAAGTTTTCATTTAATAACTATTTCATTAAAAAGCTAAATAAATTATTATAAATTATCAATAGTTAGGTAAGTTTCTTATACAAGCAATCGGTGTTGTGGATGATAAGTGCATGTTTTGAGTGTTTTAAATGTGTTTTATTATTTAGTTTTGGTGTGTTTTAGTTATGTTTATACCTAATTAGCTAGGATTCCAATGAAGTTTTGCATTTTTATGGTTAAAGTATAAAAATTACATTTCTATAAATTTTAATGGTGAAAACTTCATGTTTTTGTAGGTTTAATGATTCAATCATCAAATTGAATAATTTGAGAAGAAATATTTGGGTGATATTTGATGTTTTGAAGTGATTACAAGAGAATATGAAGTGCAAATATGAAATGCAATTAAACTCAAAAGGCAAAAAAAAAGGGAAGAGAATCTAAATTCGGATTTGTACTGAAACCTGAAGATCCAACCTAGGATAAACTTCAGTAGCCAGATTCTTTATCCAAAAGGAGGATCTAAGCTCAGATCCCCTTGCTACATGTCTCGGATTCTAATGTGTAGTGAAAATAAAAAAGGAGAAAAATGAGATCCGAGGGATATTTTGAAGCGATTTGACCTCGGATCTTGCCCTTGGATCCCAAATTGCGGCTCTGCAACTTGTACATCAATTTGTTCTACATTCACACAGTTTTTTCAGCCATTCCAAACTCAAAATTTTGGCTGCATCTATAAAAACAAATGCGTGGAGACTTGTAGAAGCATCTTTTGGAAATCTCAAGGAGCATTTCACATTAACTTTAACATTTTATTTGTACTTTGGATTCCTCTATAAATAGAAGTCTTGGAGAACATTTTTACAATTTTAGAAGGATAGAGAAACTTCACAAAAATGGAGTTTTCACTAGAATTTTCTTAGTTCATTAGTTAGGTTAGATTAGTATAGTCAGTGTAGCTTATCTTTTTTATACTTGTAAACTTGGATGAAGATTAAGGAGGAAAAAGGAGAGTTTGATCTCATGTGACAAGGGTGATATCTCTTCTACTACTTTCTCTCTTGTATTTGATTTCATGTTTAGTTATTATATAAATTTGGATTTGTGTTTAAATATGCGTTTCTAAAGTTTATGCCTTGAATTTTGGTTGAACTTTCTATAATTGTTTAGTGTTAATTTCTTGGCTAATTGATTGCTATTATGTTGATTGAGTTATTTTGCACTTTTGCTCTTATAATCATGATTAACTAGTCATTAATTATGATCATTTAAAAGTGTTATATTTGCAATGAGAATTGAAATTTGACACTAATTCATGGAAGTGTTAAACCGAGGGAGTACACTCACGAAAGTAGAGATACACTTTTGTGATTTTTGTGATTTTATTCCATGTAATTTCTTAGAAGTTAATGAACTCATAGTTGATTTCATAACCATGAAAGTAGGTATGGATTAATTATAAGTATAGTTGGTATACCAACGAAATCGCGTATCACGTATCTTAGAAAATTATGCCATAATTTAGTCGAGATTTTGGTACTCATTTGGTTAGAGAGTTGCACTAGTATGAATAGGTAGGGATTCCATTACCCAATGAGTTTTTATTTGCATTTATCTATTTATTTATAGTTTAGTTTATTTGTTTTAATTCATTGAATGTCTAAATAATAATGGAGTTTTAGTAGTACCGGTAATTGTCCATTCTTCCCTGTAGATTTGACTTTTAATATCCTATACTCGCTCTCAGCTTGTATATTTGCGAAAAATCGCGTGTGGGGTATTTAGAATGTTATAAATGTAAAACTTAACTGTGGAATGAGGTTAATAGTTATATAAATATATACCCCACGCTCGTCAGTGAATCTTAAAATTAAATATAAATCAAGTTACCTTATTTGCCTCAACCTTGTCTGTCACGACCCAAGCTAGTACTTTGCCGAAAATGCAACCGTCGTCGTACCCTAAAGAATATAACTCTCCAAAATACAAGGTATCAATAATCATTACATCTTATTTGCAGAAGCAATAGATGATCTAGTGCGGAACTTATTCTTAATAATACAACAAATGAAAATAAAATGATTAAGTAATTAGTCTATTGAACCATACATGCTCATTATTAACATAACAAATCCAAACATAACATTTATTCAATCACTATTTCATTATTCTAACAGCAATTCAACTCTAGCAATCCCAATCACCATAGCCTTAACAAACTCGTATATGCACTCATCCTCTACATAAAATATTAAAATATTTAGATGAGCATCATCTTGCTCAATGAGTAAAACATACCGTCCTTGTTGAACTAAATATGTTATATATATATATATATATACACAGTTATACATTTGCAATAGGTATACACATAAGCATACAATTTCATGAAGAGTAAATATTCTTTTCACATTGGTATCACATATAAATATTTATTAAATATTTATCGACTCTTAATAGTTACATACCTTCATCGGCATTGAGTTCTTAATCTAATGATTGACCTCACTAAAACGGGGACCTCGAAATACTCTTTAACCAATATTGCACTTTACTATAGCCCTTACCGATTATGCTGTAGCCATTAGAGCCGTCATATCAACATTCACATTTATTTAATCAAATAAGATCAGGTAAAATTGTATGAACATGAACATTTCATATACACATAGCGTTCATAACAAGAAAACATTTTGATGTGTCAAAATAAATATAGCCATACAAGGTACATTTTCATACGTTCCTTAGTCCCTAGGCAGATACGTATAGACTAGTCATGTAACATGCAATTGAAATCCGACATGATCTATTTGGTATCATTAAATATTAGAAGTCTTGATCACCCTTACTACTAATCTATACTAGTCCGAAGAGACTTACCAAACATTCTGTAGATTATTAGGTGCATGACTAAAATTCTGAGTTTTTTATATTTCATTAATCAACATAATATGAATTATAACTTGCTCACAGAAATCTATGACTAATACTTGAATAACAAATCATGCTTGGAAATCTAGAGAGATTTAATAAACTAGCCGTCAATAACCCAAATTGATTTTAAGTTCAACTAGTGAGAAGTGCGTCGTAAGCAAGGAATCATGCGCACCCTATATGATCAATCACATATGGATTACTAATCTAAATACTCTCACTGACAACCCAAGAACGATCTATTAATTAAGAGATCTCTACGCTTTGTTAATAACTACTAATAGATTAGTCATAATACAATTCAAATGGGTCAACAATTTCTTAAGTTTTGATGTCCAGATAGCTTTAGTACAATTCATATAGTTAAAATCTTGCTTGACTTTACAAGATGAATAAAAATAAAAAAAAAATGAAAATCTTAGAGCCCTACTTGTGTTGCAGCCACGAGTTATTATCCGATTTCGAAGTTTATTCTCCTCCCTTTTTATCTTTTCCAAAAGCTTGCTCACCTCTCCCTCAAACTCACCTTTGTATTTATCAATTTGTCAGAGAAAGAGATATGATTTAGTTTGTGTGTAGGGTATACATATCTCTTACTTACGCTAGTAGTGTTACTTTGGGGAAATGAAAGCTTGATTGAAGAGGTAATACCCTAATTGGTAGTTGGTAATGTCATGTAACTAGGCTTGATTGATATGGTACTAAATGCAATTAGGTACTTACCATGGGAATTAAAGAAAATGGATTGACTATATTCATCGAATCTTAAGACTAGTGTATAGTAGTATGACTAGGTTCATTTGCCTAAGTAATGGTCTTTAAGGAATGATTTACCTGGGCAATGACTTTTAGGGAATGATTTGCCTAAATGATATGGTAAGGGCGTGATTTTAGGGATATTACATTGACCGGTGTCGCGCCCCTTTTTTTTTTGAAAAATAATTTTAAGTGTTTGAAAAAATGAACTTTTATTAAAAATGAGTTTTTTATTTTAGAAAATAAATAAAAAAAAGGGGCCTAAAATAGGATTTAAAGTATGCGACAGTTTGGGCCAAAATAATAGTCTAAAAAGAGTTTTTAGGAAAAATAAGAGTTGTCACTTGGTATTGAGTTTAGATGTACTAAGTCACCCAAAATAGATTTTAAATAAATAATAAATGAATAAAAAAAACAAAACCCCTTTTAGACGACTACAGGTCTATGAAGACAAGAGAAAAATGTTCGGGAGTCGTGGTTGAAGAAAAGGAAGGCAAAGGTTTGATAGGTTCAAACCTAAGGCACCCTTTCAACCTAACCAAGGTTAGTTGCGAGATTTAATCAAAAATTTTCCTAATCTAACTTATAAAATTTATCACATTAGAATGTTTCTACATGGATGCGAATTTAGATCTAGGAGGTATTGAGAGAGTCGGAATGTCTCTTCAAAAGTTTAATTGGTGCTAATCACATTAACTTGGCGTTTGGTAAAAGGGTTTCGGAATGGGGAATTGGAATAAACCGTTTGATTCATGTTTGGTTCACTACTATCGGAATTGAAATTTTGGAATGATGTCTAAAAATTTAGCATTCCACCATTCCTTAGTAAGTTGGTGGGTTTTGTCCAAAACTCAAGTGTGATTCCCAAATCTTATAATTACATAATATTTAGTATAATTAATATATATATTATATATTATATATTTATATATTTAAATTTATAGTTATATTATAATATATACATATATAATATATACATGTATAATATTTTATTATAATTATATATTTTATTATAATATTAGTGTATTATATAAATATATATTATAATTATTTAGTTAAATATAATTATATTTATATAATATATATTATAAATTTATTAATATTATATAATAATATATTTATAATATATATGTATATTTATAAATGTATATTATATGTGCATATAATTATAATATATACATGTAAATAATATTAATAAATTATATATTTATATTTATTATTTTAAATATAATAATATATAATAATAACTATATTTAATATGTAATATACATTATATTTATATAAAATATTAGTATAATTAATATTTTTATATATTATATAATTATAATTATATATTTATATTATAACATTTGTGTATTTATATTTAATTATATATATAATATTTAATTTAATTAGTTACAAACTTATAATAATAATATTATTAGTTATATGTATTATAGAATGTATATTAATCTATGTAATATAATTGATATTATCAATTATCCTAATAATTATACATGTTTACTAATAGAAATTATTAATTAGTTATACTAAATTTACTAATACATTTATACTAATATATTTAATTAGTGAAAATTTTTTATATCCCATTTAAAAAGAGTTAACGAACTAAACATTAACTATAGTAATGATATACATTCCTGGCACTGAACTAAACAAATGTATTGTAATGATTGATTCCATTCCAAATCTAGGATGAATGATTCCGATTCCGAATCCAATTCCAACATGCAAACCAAATGCCACTTAGCGCCCAAAATGATTTTTAGAAGAGGTCACGAATATGCAAAAGATGTGACTCGAAAAAGAAGTTATAATATATAGATAATATATACATGACTTAGAAAAGGGAAATGCAACATAATGGTATGAGATACTAAAATTCGTAACTCAATTTTCTTTTTTATAGAGGGGATACGAGCGTGCTAAATTTAAGAAGCCATACTCGTTCATTTCCTATATTTGAAGGGTGACTCTCCTAATCCTAGTCAAGCAAATGGACTATCATACTTCTAATTTCCTAAATGGAATGCATGTCTAAATGTCATGTTTCGTGCACATAAAGATAAGGGAGATAATATATAGGGGAAAATCATGTAAGATGAGAAAAGAATCCTAAAATAAAAAATATGCATGAAATGTAACGAATGTCATGCAAACATGTGATTCTAGCGCGTAGGCAGCCTCTAAGGGTCTAGTATTGGACTATCTCATTTCTACACACTCCCACTAACGTTAGACTAATGAGAAATCGAGAAAAAAAGCCACGACTAGCATTGGACTAGTGTGATGATGTCATGCATTTATTATAAATAAATAAATTATATAAACACAATTAAACCGAATAAACACATAAAGCACATAGAGCATATAACACATAAGCATAATATCTAGATATAAAAACTCTAAAAAAACCGAATAAACAAGTAAGCTCACAAGCAAAGAAACGCGCATAAAGACCTAACTATTACATATAGGGTCCTAACTACAATCTAAGGGGGAAATTTAAAAAATAATAATCTAACCATTACATCTATCTAACTAATTACATATTTGGCAAAATTAAAACCTATCTATTACATAACTTAGCTAAATACATGTTTTGAACATCTATCTATTACAATTTGGCATTTAAATGCCTCTCAAATAATCATCAAAATTAAATAGAATAAATGAAACTTAAAATGAATAAAATGAGTAATTAAAAGAAAAAGAACTCAAAACATGCAATTACACATTAAAAAAACACATAAGAGGATTTAAAATAATAAAAGAAGTTACCTCCCTTGAAGTAGTGGTTAAATGAGTTTGAATTTGTTCTATTTATACTCCAAAATCAACAAAATGGTTAAGGTACCAATTTAATTAATAAATAAGTTATAAAGAAATGGAAATAACCATGAAATCTATCAATTAAAAGCATTTAAATGAAGTATAATTAACAATCAAAGAAGATCGACAAATTATATTTAAGAAATCAAAGCTATTAGGGACCTAAATGCAAAAATAAAGAAAGTTTAAGAGGTCAAATTAAATTATTATAAAGATAAGGGTCAACATTATAAAAAAATAAAGTTTAGGGACCAAATTGAAATTAAATTAGTAACCTAATTGAAATGAATTTAAAGTTTTTAGAGTCACAATGATATTACACAAAAGTATAGGGACCGGATTGCAATTTCTATCGTCAGATTTCTTAAGTAATTGGGCCATTGGGCCAATTTTATTTCCTTTATGGGCTAAAGACCCTTGACCCAAAGAAAAATCCAAGGAAAAGGATGGGCCAGCCCGTCATTTTGACCAAATAAATCCAACCAAAAGGGGTGGGTTTTAATCTCCCAAGTCCATGCCAAACCCAGAAAAATAAACCAAAACCCACTCCCAAAAACCTAACCAAAATGACACTGATCCAAATTCTAACTATTTTACTAAAACCCAACAAGATAATAAATCAACTAAAAATTATTAAATCCTAATTATATCCTAAAATCCAGAAATAATTCATTGAAAAACATGCTTAAAAGATGCAAAAGAAGATTAAAGCTTAAAAGGGGAAAAGCATTTATTTGCAAACGTTTTGGGCTACAATGTAATTAGGAAACAATAGAGGGGTTGAAATGAAATTTTCTAAAATTTCATGCAACTGCTCGAAGCTTTCTTCTACAAAATCAAAATCTCAATTCATCAAAACACAACAAAATGGCCCAAACATCTGCTAAAATTTCAAACACAAATCTACATGACAATGGCCTAGGATGCAATGTTAACATAAGATTGTGCAGCAAGAACAAACAAAACAATAAGAAAAAGACACAAATTCCATGGCTCACATCCCTTCATATTCACGGATGAAAGAAAGCTGATAACTTTTGTTCATAAGTTCCAACAAGAAATCCACAAACACGGCTTTGATTATAAGCTACAAGACTTGAAAAAGCAACAAAGACAAACACTCACGATAGATAATTTTCTGATCAACTTCTAAACCTTGTCATCTTCTAGTCAAACAAGATACATCAGATCCAGCAAAAATCATAGAACCAGCATCATAAACTCATGAAGCCATACAGGGACGGAGCCAGAAATTTATTTTTGAGGGGGCTGAAGTGTATTAAAATTTTTTTTGTGATGAAATAAATATATTTAATAAGTAAAATTTAGAATCAATAATTATAAAAATAATAAAAACATATAATTATACATACCCAAAAATTTGTTATTGATTAACATTTGAAGTATTGGTAGTTATTGCACCCGAATAACGAAGAGGAGGCAATTGCATTCTGCGAGTCTTCATCCGTTGAAAACGCTGCAATATTTGCTCATTTTCAATTGTTGCAAAAATATCCTTCTCGATGTATACAACCAGACAGTCATTCAACTTGCGTGTTGTATTACAATGGATCAAGAAAAGTACTACTCATTCAACCGTCGCCACAAACAATTGCTTGTTCATTTGTTCCTTCAGATTTTATTTTTAGCACGTTACCATCAAGTCCAAGAATTCAACTAGAAAATATTTGGGCCTGCAAGTGAAGCTGGTGGATCAATAATAATATGTATATTGCACAAACCCAATGGAAAAGCTACAAGAAGCAAAGTCAAAAGTTGCTACGAAGCTAAGTCCCATCATGCCCAAATTGATTCCTGCTGCTTCTGCTAAGATCCGGGTCGTGCCCCGTGACATAAGTTTTTGCGTTAGAAGATCGTAACAGAGAAGGATATCTTTTTTGTCTCGTTCATAAGGCGAAATGGTTAAAAATCTAGGAGTGTGCAGCAAAAGATTCTTCTGACGGTTTGCGCAACATATAGAGCCTATCCAATCCAAAACCATCCGCTGATTTTTGAAGGAGGTTTACAGAGAGCAAAGCTGGCCTGGGGCTCCATTCTAAATTAATGGGGCCCGGCGGCCTTCAATGCTGTAACTAATTGTTTAGAGTTCAATGTTGATGGTCCAGAGGTACAGCGCTCTCTCTGGGACTGGGACTGGGAGATCGAGGGTTACCAATCCAGAGACTTCTTCAAAATGAAACTGGACTTCCTCTGTGTCAACTGTGATTCTTTTGGGTCTAACTGATGAATAGGCTCCAAAAGTACCACATCCCCGTGCTTTGACGCATATGTTCTTTCCATAACCCACTTCTTTGACCGCTCCACCTGAATTGAACATCCTGATGAGGCCTATAGGAGCGAATCGAGAACCATTTGATGTTTCCTTGACAGGAACAACCGTGAAAACCTCGTACTCCCGTGCCATCAGTGTAATTGGCAGAGCAGCATTGCTTGGAAGGTAGACTAGATGTAGGGGGTTTTCCGGCGGCTTGGGGGGGGCTTAAGCCCCCACCAGCCCCCCCTTAAATCCGTGGCTGAAGCCATAATCTAATAAGGTTCCTTTTTGATGGATTTAATTTTTGCATGTGAACTGGAATGAGCAAGGAAAATGATTAAGAGTTACCTTTGATGTTTGAAGATACCAAACAAACGTGGGAAATCCGAGGAGAGTGGGATTCAAAGATGAAATCTGAAAGTCAAGATCTTTGCTGCGGAAATTTTAAGGGTGACGAAGGCAGCAAGTTCAAGCCCAAATTTGGAGATGTTGCAGCAGTTTTTTCAGAAAAATTTTAACACAAAACTTCCTTTCCAACCAACATAGTTTGTGAAAAAATCAAAATCTTCCCAGGAAAAGCCCTAGGAAGATCGGACTCAGGTGATGAATGTGACTGAATCACCAACCCTGTTTCACATTTTTTCCGGAAAAAAATTCTGCTTTTTCTCCTCCGTTCACTCTCTTTTCTCTTTGTTTTTCTTTTTTCCGCCTCATTCCCTTCTTCCTTCTTTTCTCTGATGCCCTAATGGCTCCATTTGTTCCATTTATATGAGAGAAGGGTTGTTAAACCCTCATCTCAAGGGTTCATGTGAAAGCTGGTTTTTGTTGGAGGTTTTGGAGCCCTTGATCTTCTTGTTTTCTGGAATTTTGTTGACGATTCTTGGTAGAGTGATGTGGTCTTGTACTGGTAAGGCTTGGGGAAAAAGAAAGCAAAACAAAAACGTACGAAATTGGCTCAAAAAGTCCAGCAGCAAGTTCCGGTACTATGGCCTTGTTCATGGCCATGTACGAAGAGCAAGCCACGCGCGAGTGGCTGAATTTTTATTTTTATTTTTTTTGCAATTCCTTATTTCCATTTTCTTTCTTTTCCTTTCTTTTTCTAATTTTTCTGCAAAACAAATGAATAATTATCAAATGGGATAAAAATGATTTTTTCCCTTAGAAGAATAGAAATAAATAAAAATAAAATAAAAATAATAAAATGACTTATCAAAATTTTGATTTCTACAACTGGCATAATATTGTTCACCATTGGTAAGTTCCACTAAATTGATCGGCAATATTACCAAAGCAAAAAATAAGAGTGAGAACAAATCTTATTGGATTTTTCTACCCATCCCTCTTAAATAATAGCTTAGATAAGTTTTTTTTTGGGCAAGATTGTTCATTAAGTCAGAATTTGCTTTGGATCATAATTTTTGCTATGGCAATATTAATAGCCATTCAATTGGATTAATTAGCCTTAAGAAAAAAGCTTAAAATTTTGTTACCTTATTAAACTTGCATTAGCAAAACTTGTCTTTTGCAAAAAACTTGATAATTACATATAAAAATACAGTAAATCTTGTATACACTGACAAAGTATACACTATCATTGTTGGATGCACGACACATGCAAAATTTGGGTTTCAAATTCAGATTATGTGTTATGTATCAAATGGTAAAAGTGTATACACTGTCAGTATATAAAAGATTAATTCATAAAAAATCTAGTGATTAAGGCACACTTGACACACTTGATGTGTTCACAACTAATAAAAATATTTGTAAGAATTATTTTCCTTCCCTCAATGAAGCTGGAGAGAAAATAATGCACTTCTTTAAAATTGATCAATGGTCAATAACTAGACAATTGGAGAAGTTTGAATATTGTGGAGTTATGAATATTGTTTAGAAGTTTGATTAGTTTATAGATGACACAAATAAGTGTATGCAAATAAGTGTCAATGGCCCAAATACATCAATCCTATTGGCAAATGTTTATCTCAAAGGAGATGTTTGCATAGACTAGTGTGGCTAGGGTATGCTTCTCTTTGAATTCTGGCAAGGTAAAAGATTGAAATGTTAGGCTTTGTTTGGATTGCTTGTTTCTGTCGGAAAATATTGTCGTTTTCCGTGATCACATTTTCCTATCATCTTTTTCCCTCACATATATCAAATCGCTACAGTAATTTTTCCATGAAAAATGACGGAAAATGCAATCCAAACACAACCTTACATTGCACCAAACACGCCAGTCTTGTTGTGTTTAGAGTTGTCTCTAAGATGAAAAGCCATGGGGAAAAAATGGCCTACATGAAGGTATTTGATAAATCAGGAACAACAGGTAGGTGCTCTTCCTTGGCTAATATTTGGCGAGTACAATACTAATAAAAGCTCTAACAAGAGTTAGGATTTCTTGACAAATTATGTTGCTATGGATAACCTTATTAAGTGTTTATAACTTTTTTCTTGTGAACATGAAGACTAGCTAGAACATGTTAATGGAAGTGCTGAATAATTAAAGCATACCAGCCCAAAAGGTGCCTAAAATAATTATACAAACCAAATCCAGAAATCTAATATGATACACAAGTAAACTGTATAAAGGTCAGACGTTAACAGCAAATCACATAATTTACCACAATAATCAAAGATTGAAATTTCCAAAAGCCAGTTGGTGCGCTCAGTTGTATCAAAAGTTTTAAAAAACCTATACAACATTCCACATTCCCAAAAAATCCCTATCCATACATTTGAAATTCAAATATCCCTTTGACTGCAACTCATTTTTATATAGTATAAGGATTTTGAATAATTTTAGCACCGTTATGTTGCCAAAAAGCCAGTCTCAAAAGGGCAATTTTGCAAAAATTTATGGTGCAGTCGGTGGTGGACGAAGAGCCTTAGAGTCGGATTAGGGACTCCTACAATCACAATTTTGATTGTAGTGTGTGATAAATGGTGAAGATGGGTTTGATTTGAAAGTAAACGGATAAGACTAATTGTAGGATTTTTTAAGAAGGGGCAAAATTATTGTGTTTTTACACATTGTTGTGTCACAATCTAATTGCAGAACCCCTCAACCATTAGAGTTCCCGGTACTGAAATCCTTAAACGACAAAGAAATATCATTTGCCATAGAAATATTTTTGATATGTAAATTGCAATTTGGAATAATGTCCAATGTTTGCTAATCATATCCTTTTCATAATTTGGGTTGTGCTGAATTACATCACGGGCCTCCGCGTGACTAGAGCATCCACAGGCACGTGGATGGCTCAAATTAATTGTCGAACTTTTCAACGATTAAATCTGTTTCGGCACACTTTGAACCCTGAAACTATAGATGTAATCTTGTTCTATTCGTAAGTTCCAATTTTAGACACTTTATTATATAAATTAGATATCCATCCCATAAAATTATCAAGATTAATAGAATAGTAAGCAAATGATACTCAAATTAAAGAACTAAAGTGAGATGAATTTCATGCTTTAGGGGATAAAGTATTTAAAATTGAAATTTAAGAACTAAAGTCAAATCAATTTAACACTTTAGAGGGTAAAGTATCCAAGATAAAGCTTAAGGACTAAGGTAGAAGTGCGTCCATAATTTAAGATCCAAAGTGAAATTTAGCCTTTGTTTCATCCCCTCAATGCAATTTTCGATAATTAACCACACCACTGTGTTACGAATCGCCAGCCTTCCCTTTCCCCTCATTCCTACCCTCCATCTTGACGAAAGATTTAGGATCTTCCTAAAAATAAACTAAAATTTCCTAAATTCTCACCAGCACTGGGTAACTGCTGGTAGGCGCCCATTATTTTATGTCTCTTTTAACTAGTGTAGCTCCAACAGGGCATTTGACTTTTTTTTTTTTTTTTGGTTCAATTAGAAATTATGGCCCTGTTTGGCACTCGAGTTTTTTGCCAAGTTTATCTGTTACAAGTTTTTAAAAACCTTTACCTACAGTAATTTCAAAAACTTTTTAAAAATTTTAAACTATACATTTCAAAATATTCAAAAATTTACACACTTCAAAAATTTTTTAAAAAACTTTTACAGTAAACTACAGTAAAGTTTTAAACAAACACCCAAAAAACTCACTTGCCAAACGGGGCCTATATATATTTGCCGGAGAAACGTTAACTGTTGAGACTTCAAAAATATTTGTTCAGTTTAAGTGGAGACCGCAATGGGTCGGATATCCTAACAAATCTCTCTTATCAAATCTTAACCCGTATATCTAAGTATTTTAATAAACTCTATCGGAAAACCCTACGGAATTTACTTCCCATTATCAAATACACTTACTCATGGGTTTGGATTATCCATCGAATACCCTCTACCCATTAAACTAAATAGTTCAAAAAAAAAAAGAAAAATTAACTTTTATTATACTAAAATCAATACATATATCATATTAAATTAACACACAGCTTTGAGTTTTTAAACTTGAATAAAACCATAGAGCTCCCGTGAGAAAACTCCAACATTTAATGAACGGTTAAATTAACATTCTTCTATTTTTAATCATAATTATCTTTATTTATGTTGGGTTAGAGTTATATGTTATTGGGTTATAAAATTAAGAAACATGTTATCGGACTATTGAATTGGAACTTAGGAATACATATGCACATACATACATACATACATATATACATATATACATACATACATAAAAGCATACTTACATATATACATATACATATATATATGTATCAGAGCTCCGTCTGGTATTAGAGCTCTGATACCAGACGGGACGAGAGGTTAGCTGCTTAAACTAAGAAAGTAAATAGAATAAATTAAATAGAAAGCATAAGAGTTAGGAAATGAGTCGCAGTTGGACTGCCACTAGTTAGATTGTTAGTTTAGGCGGTAAAACCGGCCATGAATAGTTAGTGTCGCGCCCCATTTTTGAAAAAGAAAAATAAAAGAATGAGTTTTTAGAAAAATGAATTTTTGATTTTAAAAGAAAATGAAAAACATGGGTCTAAATGGGACTTGGAAATGCGACGATTTGACCCAAAAATATAGTTTAAAAAGGGTTTTTTAAATGAAAAATGGAGTCGCCACTTGGTATTGAGTTGAGGTGTACCAAGTCACCTAAAAATGAATTTTTAAAGAAAAATAGGAAAAAGTAGTAAGAAACCCCTTTTAAACGACTCCTAGTCCACGTAAACCAACAAAAAAGGTTCGGGAGTCACATTTGACGAAGGGGAAGGCAAGGATAAAAATCCAAGGCACCCCTTCGACCTAGCCAAGGCTAGTTGCGGGATTTAGTCAAAGATTTTCTTATTTTAACCTAAATATTTACCACATTTGGATGGACTATATGGACGCAATAACCTAGACCTAGGAGGGTGTCGGGGTTGAAATGTATCTTCGAAGCTTATTTGGTACCACTCACATTAGTTGTGACGCCCAATAAGGACTCTTCAAAGAAATCACGAATAATGCAAGTCATGAGACTCGAAAGAAAGAAAAGGTAAAGGAAAAAAATAATAATATACAAATGTGTATGACCTAAAGGAATGCGTCATAATGGGTGCGGGGAATTTATACTCGTGACTTCAATGTCCCCTTTAACAGAGGGAATACGAGCGTGCTAAGACTTGAAAAAACCAAACTCGTCCATATCCCATACGCAAGGGTTTATCACTAGTCTAATCAAGCAAAATGCACTAATCTACCCCCTAATTTCCTAAATGAGATGCAAATCTAAATGTTATATATACATAGGGATAAGGAATATTTTATTAGGGGAAATATTATTTGAAAATGATAAAGATCCTAAAAAATGGAAAAATATGCATGAAGTGGAATGTAATCATACAAACATGACCTAGCGAGGGAGGCTCCTAAGGGTCTAGCATTGGACTAGCCCATATCTATGAATTCCTACTAGCATTGGACTAGTGGAAACGGAACAATGAACCACAACTAGCGTTGGACTAGTGTGGTGACGGGAAAGGAGGCCACAACTAGCGTTGGACTAGTGTGGTGACGTGCATTCATCATACACATGTATATAAGTAATGTGCAGAATTAAAACAAATAGACACGTGAGCACGTAATTCACATAACACATAAGCATGCATATCTAGATGCCAAAACCTAAGAAAGCGATTAAACGCATAGCACCTAAGCATGCAAAACAAACTAATGAACCTATCACATTTGCTAACTAAAACAAAATGGGAAGGGAGAAAATGGACAAAATTGCTCTCCAAGCCCTATCTATTACAAGCCAAGAGGTGTACACATACCCCATAAAAGAATAAATGAAAGCAAAAGTAAATGAAATAAATGAAAGGAACTAAGGAAAGGCTAGAAAAGCAAAGTAGACATGCAATTTTCACTTAGCACGTTGGATCACATAGGGGAGAGACAAAAAAGATAAAAGAAGTTATATCCCTTGAATTGGGGCTCCAATGGAGTAAAACCACTTATTTACCCTCCAAAATAATAAAAAAGGGTCAAGGCATCTCAAATAATCACATAAATATGAAATTGAACCATTAAAATGCATTCAAATGCCTAAACAATCTATTTGGGCCATAGTAGCATTAGTTAGAAACCAAGGAGTCAAAGTACAATTATTTGAAAGATTTTCATGCCAAACCATGCAAATGCTTCAGGCAAACTACCGAACCAAGCTTTCTTTGTTTCTGCAATATACTGAGTTCCTCAAGTGAAATCCTAATGCAACTAACATCTCAGCCGATCAAACAAAGCCTCGACATTAAACCCAAAGCAAATACAAAATTCAACAAGCCAGTAACTTAATCATGAAGTTATGCAAAATCTGGAAATGCAGACAAAGATTCGGAAACTTCATTATCCTTTGCTGCAAAGGTTACGAAGCATTTTACTTCCTCATAGCTGACTTCTATTTCTACAATTTTCGCAGCTTATTGGCAACCCGAAAAAAACTTAAACAAGGCTTCAACATCCAATGCTTCAAAGTAAGTAATACAACCCGTAACTTCGATATCCAACAAACAAGAAAACTTAGAAAAGAAATCATGCAAATTCTTGAAACCCTTTCACTCAAAAATGATTCAGTAACCTGCTTGTTCGGCCATCTGCACCTTTCTTTATGATTTCTATAACACAAACATTCTAACATGATTAACAAAACATCAACCAACCCACCTAGTTTTGGTAAACAGAATTTTTGAACAAGGAAAATGCAAGTAACCAATGCAGAAATGGAGACGCAGATCATCAACTTTGAACCAGCAAAATAGAAATGGAACTACACATTAGAACAAAGGGAAACTTGGAGCCAAAGAAGCAAATCTTGAAAGTAATTCATGCAAAGCACATTTCTACAATCTGTTCATACAAGGCTACGGTGAGAATTTCTGCAACATAAACCTGCGACTTTCTCTAGTTCCCTATTAATTCGAACATATCACTCACAAACATCAGCTTTTTGAATCAAACCATCGCAAGACACACTCCTAATCATTACTCAAACCAAATATTACCCTGTGGTTGCAAGATCAAATCAGAAAATCTGGTGAGCAGTTGCAGCAAAAATGCAGTGGTTTTCAAAGGGTAGCAGTAGTTTTCAAAATAACAAAACAAAAATGCAGCGAAAATGTTTAACTCTTGTTTGGAATGCCGAACCAGAACATTCAAGAAAACATGCTAAAAATCAGATCCTGAAACAGACAAGATGCCAAACAGGGTGTGAATTAAACACTCGACAGAGAAAGATCACATGCAAAGCTGGAAATTTTTTTTGTACTTCCCACAACACTTTGTCTTTGACTTCGGCATAGGTAGAAAGACGGCCATGAATACTCGCTGAAGACCCAAACTCTAACTCTTAAAGACATCAGGTTCTAAACCAGAGAATGAATATCAAAACAAAGTTAATATTTCAGATTCCAACAAGAAAGCAATCCTCTTCATTGATTTGACATCAATTAGCATTTCCGTTCTTTCCAATTAGCAAAACCAGAGACTTAGTTTCAAATGCAATCATTCCCAGCAAACAACAAAAATTCACCCACGAAACATTCTATCTCCTGAGATTAATTCGGAATGGAACAAAAAAATAGCAAATGTAAAACCAATTTATCAGAATTTCTCAAAGGCAAGGAAATGAAATTTCTAACTTATCCTGTTTCTTCACACGCAAAAAAAAAAAAAAAAAAGATGCGGACGAATTAGCTTTCAATTAGAAAACTCAGTTGGCCATTTCATTGAACAGATCAAGGGCATAAAAATTTCGCTAATCCTTTATTCAATTGAAACTAAAACTGGTCCAAAATTTATCAGCAACCCAAGAAATACATTCCAATCGACTGACAGAGCATGTGTATTCCAACACTTTAAACAAACAGCAGTAAAATCACAATGAACAAAGTCACGGCAGCCGTGCTCTGAGAGCTTCTAAAGCCTATGATTGAAGAAAAAAATGGAGTTCAAAGGAAAAGGGTAAGCTCACAGTGCTTTTTCCTCTGTGAAAATTCGCAGGTGGGGTTGAACAATTTCGGTGGTGACAGATTCCGGTTGCTCTGTTTTTCTTGCCCTTGTTCGTTCTTCATTTCCTCCCCGAACAGGTCCCTCATCTGGGCCAGTGACATTGGTAATTTCTGGAGCCGACCGCAAATTGCAGCTCCTCCGTTCAGCCTTTCCTTTTCCTTGCCCAAAAGCTTTTCCCTCTGATTTTTCTTTTTGCTTGTTTTTCTTCTCTGTTTTTCCCGTGAAGCAAAGAGGCGGTAGGGGTGGATTCTATTGCTACTAGGGTTTTGAGGGTTTGGAGGATGACGGAATCGGGTTTCGATTTGAACTTGAAACCTCCTCTCCTTGCCCCACTCGCTCTCTGTTTTCGCCGAAGCCCTTCCCCTGTTTTCCTTGTTCTCTGTTTTCTTCGCCGTCCGCCGCCCCTTTCCTGCTCTCTCGGCTCTTTTTCCCTTTGTTCAGTTTTTCTTTCCAGCCGCAACTTCATCGACCTTCTCTCATTCCACCAGCCGGCAAAACCCCCCCTTTTTGCTGTTGCTCGATTTTTCTCCCTTTCTCTTTTTCCATCCGCGGCGGCCCCTCCTGTTTTCCCTTACTTTTTGTTCTCCTTTCCCTCAGCTCCCCCTCTCTGTTTTTTCGTCCGATGCCATCTCCACACCCTTCCTAACCGAAGCCCTCCGTTTCTTTTTTCTGTTTTCATTGCCTCAGCCCAAAAACTCTTTCTCATCCGCGGCCTTCTTTTTTCTTTATCTTGGGCCCCCTTTTTCTCAAACCCTTCTTGGTTTCTTCCTTTTTCCCCTTTTTGGCCCTCAAAAATGTGTAACACCTAATTTTTCTTTTTTTTTCTGCAATTTAATATGAAGCCAAAATAAAAATAAAATAAATAACAAAAAACACTAATAAAAAAAACAATAAAATAAATAAATAAATAAATAAAATGAAATTAAAACCCTAAAATTGAAATAATAAAGTTAAAATGAAATTAATTAAACAAATAAAGTTAGAAATTCAAAAATTTGGTGTCTACAGTTTGCCCCTCTTTGTCTGAGTTTTGGAAAAACTTGAGACAAAGAAATAGACACCAAATACTTACCTGCATTATTTGGCTGCGAATGATTCCAACGATTGCCGCTCTTGAAACGAGGACTGGCCTCTTTATCAAAATGTTGAAATGGGATTGACCCAAACAGAAATTTAAACGGGACTGACGCGAACAGAAATTTAAAACGGGACTGATTCGAACAGGAATTTAAACAGGAATTTAAACGGGACTGACCCGAACAGGAATTTAAACGGGACTGACCCGAACAGGAATTTTAAAACGGGACTGATCCGAACAGGAATTTAAAACGGGAACTGACCCGAATAAAATGAAAATCATGGGACTGGCCCGAATAAAATGAAAATCATGGGACTGGCCCGAATGAAAATCATGGGACTGGCCCGAATAAAATGAAAATCATGGGACTGGCCCGAATAAAACGAAAATCATGGGACTGACCCGAACAGAAATTTTAAAACGGGTGAATTGAAGTGAAATGCAGTGTTGGTGGGATTGACCCATGTTTATTGGTGATGCAAATGAAAGAAGTGAAATGAAGTGTTAATGGGACTAACCCATGTTTATTAGTGATGCAAATGAAATGCTCACTAGTGGGATTGACCCAAGGCTTGTGGCAGGGTAAAATAAAATGCGCACTAGTGGGACTGACCCAACGGCTAGTGGCGGTGCAAAATGAAAGGCTCACTAGTGGGACTGACCCATCGGCTAGTGGCGGTGCAAAACAAAATGCTCACTGGCGGAACTAACCACACGCTCCAGTGGCTGTGAAAATGAAATGCTCACTGGCGGGACTAAGCACACGCTCCAGTGGCTGTGAAAATAAAATGCTCACTGGTGGGACTAACCACACGCTCCAGTGGCTGTGAAAATAAAATGCTCTGACAATCGGACAGTGGGATCAAACCCGAGCTTGCCGTGATGAACTTGATTTGATTTTTGATTTTTGATTTTTTGATTTTTGATTGATTTTTTTTTTTGACTTTTGATTTTTGATTTTTTTGATTTTTTGATTTTTGATTGATTTTTTTGACTTTTGATTTTTGATTTTTGATTTTTTTTTTGTTTTTTTTTTGATTGATTTTTTTTTTTTAAGGAGAATCTTTTCAACAAAAATTTGCCCCAGTGTAGGGTCTTTTCCTTCTTTCTTCTTCTTCTCTTTTCAGTATCGGCCTTCCACATCATTGGATGCTTTTCATATGTTCAGCCAAGAATACCTGCACAGGGGGATGACAAAAATGCAACTACTACTCATGAAAAGAGCAGCGTGATTAATTTGAAATTTTCGAACGTATTTACAAAAATTTGCCCCAGTTTGGGCTTATTTTGTGAAATGTCACAAATAAAAGAATTTGCCCCAATTTTGGTCCCTTTAGTTGCAAAAATCTGTTTGGACGACTCTCCATTTATTTGAACAAAATAAGAAACTGTGTGTCCTACCATACAATGTGAAGAAAGTTAAATGTCTTGCTCAAACTCATACAGAAAATTTCATGATGAATTTCTCAAAATAACACCAAATTACAGAAGATTTCTTCCCCACTTTAGCATCAATGTTTAGGATAATGGGTCACCACTCCTTGTTAACTCATCTTTCAGGACCAATGAAGTGGGTGTTATTTCTGCTTTTGAGATGGAAGTGGCTAAAGGGAATGGGAGGTCAAGATTTGTCTTTTCGTGCCCCAATTGTATGTAATTCATTCGATATCACATCTTAATGAAAGCAAAGAATTTGTCACCCTTGTTTCTCAAGAAAACTTAGTCAACATGTAAGCTTTTTAAGCATGCAACGTATGGGTAGAAACGATAGCTAAAACATGAAAACTGGTTATACCCTTAATATCACAAATGATTGATGGATTTCTTATGAGCATAATCCTTTCTTTGGGTTGTCATGAAGGGTAAGTCAGCGATGGACTTTATGAGCTTGTAATGTGGCTTGAAAACGATAGTTGAAAAATAAGACTTTCAAGGCCATTGCACTGAAAATCGCTCTTTTCCCAAAATTGCCCCTATTCTGAACTCAAAAGATTTCAGACTTTGTTTGGATTTTCTCATCATTCACCAGGGACTTCAACGTCGAATTTTTCTGCATTTTCTTTTCTTGCTTTGCTTTCGCTTCTTTTCTTTTCCCTCGAGCTGATGGGTTTTCACATGGTGAGTAGCGTCAAACTCATACTCAAGCAATTCGGAAATACAGCTAAAATTTTCCGGCATCAGAAATTTTCTTGACAGGGCCATTGCAAAGAACAGAAGTCAGGACTTTCGGCTTTTGTAATGGGGTCTGGTGGGGTGTTTAGAAAAGTTAAGGCTTGAAGGCAGATTTCAAGAGTGGTTTAAGTACTCTGAGATCGCATTGTTGTGCCAACCCTATTTTAGGGTTAAATCAAGACTTGCCCCAGAGTTTATGCTCAATTGAGGCTTTTTCTCTTTCATTTTCTTTCTTCTTTTGATTTTTCGGCCTTCTGCCATTCTTTTGAACTTTCACAAAATTTGCCCCAGTTTACTTTTGAACTGAGATTCTCTTTTCTCTTTTCTTTTGATTTTGCGGCATTATCACTTTTCACTTCTTGAAACTTTTTTTTCCACTCAAACTTGCCCCAGTGTGGGGTTTGCGATTCTCAAGGGTTGCCAAACGAAGTATTTTATTCTGAAGGCTCAAAAGGGATAACTAGGGATAGAATGTATGATTGGAAAAGAAGATGGCCTGACTTTTGTTCCGTCCCTTACAATAACTCTGAAAGGAAACTTTCGTTGATGCGGAATTTTTGCATGCATCTGAATCAATTAACCGAGGATGACTTCTGTTCGTCCATATCCGTGAAACATAGAGAATCCACCGGACAACTCTTCTTTCTTTTTCTCTTTCTCTCTTTTTTCAAAATTGAAGCCCAAGTAAAAATCGAATCTCCCCAATCTCCTTCCCCCAATATGGGGTGCGATCATAGGTGCTTTGAAAAGAACCACCAATTTTAGCTCAAACGAGGATGCAAGGGGTAAAACAGTGTTTAGGTTGTAGAAACGATGGCCAAAGCATCATTCTTACACCTCATGACAACCAAAGTAATGAAATGCTCATTGAGAATCCATTTCCTTTTGATTTTTGAAAATTTCCCAATGTAGGGTAGTGATCATTAAGACTCTTATTTGAAACAAAATTATTCTTTTAAAGGCTCAAAAGGGAGAGCAAATGATAAAACCTGTATGGGTAAAGAAACGAACGCTCGAAGTATCATCCCAAATTTCCAAAACAAACAAGAATAATGTGCATTTTTGCTTTCACTGAGATGTGAATTGAATATAATTAGACACAGTGGACATTTTCCAAGCAAAGATTGCCCCAATTTGTAATTTATCAGTCAATGTGACTGATTTTATTTTGAGATTAATAGGAATGGACAAAAATATGAATTGTACAGTGAAGGAGAAAAGGTATCTGACTGGGTCTTTTGGAGTTACCGTTCACCTTTTACTCTGAGCACTCTTGTGTAACTCGGGTCACCAATCAAGTGTACGTAAGGAATTTAGAAAGCCTACACTTGTGAATTTCAGGCTACAGGTTGAAAAAATCTCAATTTGGTCTTATTTTTCAAAATTGATCATGAAATCTCTAATGAGTAAGAATAAAGAATGAAATGTACATATACACAAGACAATAATTGTCCAAAATTTTATTACTGAAAAAGTTTGAAACAAAAATTCCTGTTCAATTACGATACAAATGAGCAGAGAGAAACTTGTAAAGAGCTCCACATATACACTTTTTGTCTCCTTTTCTTTTGGAACAAAATGTATTAACAAATCAAATATACAAAATTTTTCTTTTGAAAAACAATTACAACATCTCTCAGAGGCTTTAGCGTAGAGTTTCCAGATAGATCATTTATGTTTTCATTGTAGGATCTGCCCAAAAATCACACAATACTTACAATTTTGACACTTTATTAGATCGAAAGTGCCATCAGATATAGAAAAATACTTTCCCTTTATTGAAGTATTTTTATGAATGCAGGGAAGGGGGAAAACAAAAGAAAAATATCCTGAATTAGCAAGCAAAATTATAAAATCGGTATGCATGTCCTATGGGGGAACCCTTTTATGCCAAGGGTAGACCTAGCATGAAAATGCAATCCTCTAGGGTAGGCACTATACCATACCTGATGGATCTGATCAACTCATTGAGTGAAAAATAACTTAAAAAAATTTGGTCAATTGGACTGATGAGACACTTTGTCAAAATGAGGTCAACGCCCGAATGGATTGATCACTTTTGATCGATACAAGAATTTGCAAAAACGCATGGGTTTTGACCTTGACGAACTTCCTATCGAAGAGACTGGAACCCGTTTTGACAAAATTTCCTCAGTAAAGCGCGGGTCAAAACCCCAACTGATCAAATGTCTGGATGCAATGGATGATTTTCTCAAAAATCATCTAGGTTTCCCAAGTTGAAATTGACATCGAAACCCTAATTGGTCTAATGGGTTGAATGACATTGACCATTTATTTAAAATCGACCAGATTATCCTAAAAAGGGAAACTAGTCAAATGAATTGAGTGGAATTTAAAATTTACTCAAAATTAACCGAATCATCCTAAAAAGAAATTGGTCAAATGAAATTGAGAATTTTATTCAAAATGGACCGGATCATCCTAAAAAATTGAAATTGGTCAAATGAATTGAATGAAATCGAGAATTTATTCAAAATTGACCAGATCGCCCTAAAAGGGTAAATTGGTCCAATGAATCAGACGAAATTGATGATTTATCGAAAATCGACAAAATTGCCCTAACTAATCAAATGAATTGAATAAAATTGGTGATTTATTCAAAAATCGACTAGATTACCCTAAAATGGATAAACTAGTCAAATGAATTCAAAATTGACTAGGTTGCCCTAAAAATGAACAAATTGATAAAATGGACTGGATGAAATTGAGGAATCAAATGATCCGATGGACTGAATGGCTTGATGCATTAGTCTATGAGCCTTCTAAAATCAAATTTTGGCCTTAGTTTATTTATCGTCTCATCAGTGAGGAAATATTGGTAAATGTTCCAATTAATGTCCTTTTGCAAGGGATTTTTACCAACTTTGATAAAATGGCCAAAAAGTGATTATTAGACGCTCATATTCCAAAAAATCGCTCTTATGAAGACGATCGGATCCTATTTTACCTTGTGCGCTACCCTTTGGATGGTACAAAAATGTAAACGTGCAAGTCTTCTTGGATTAAGTATCCGAGACTCAAGGTGGCTTATTCCTAACCACGGGATTCCCTATGTGGCATTCCCTTCTAAGGTGGATGCATGATGCCAATTTATTAAAGCAACAAAACAAGCAATGCAAATGAAATGTGACCTAAGGAACCCTTTATTTGCCAGGGTAGGCCTAAAATGACATGCCATTATTAATTTACAAATGAAATATACCAAAATTTCTAAACGTGCAATAGCCTATCTATAAGGGTAGGTCCTAAAAGAGGGTCATGTCAGACCTTCTTATTTCCTAACGTTTGTGAATGTAAAAGATAGAAAACAAGGAAACGTCAGTCCAAACACATATTCACATAACACGTTGGACAATAAAATGATAAAAAATAACAAAGATAATCAAGGAAAGAGGGGTAGGATCCCTCCCCTCGTGAATAGTGTTCCTAATGTAGGGTAAGGTCGACTCTACCCTAGGCAATTCTAATATGGATGCATGAGGTTAGGGTTCGCTAATGCATCTAGACTCGATAAACTCAGGTCCCCGAGCCTTCAGACTCATGGCCAAGGGTCATCAATTCCAAGGCCCTTTGTCGGTGGCTCGAGCGATTCCCCAAACACCGCTACGCACACGTCGTGTCACGGCTGCGTGTTTGGGTGAATCTAAAAAATTCTCAACCTTCGACTAAAAGCTAAAGGTTATTAACCCAAAGCTAAAAGCGGAAGATTGAGTGACCCATTGGATCATGCTACGCACCCGTCGTGTCGCGATCACATGTCCAAGTGGGTCGCCTAATCCTACAAGGGAGGAGTGGCGTGACAAGCCACTAAAAGAAAATAAATAAGGGATAAGAGATAAAGCGTATGCACGTATGCTTTGTGTTTCATGAGGAGGGGAAGGATCAAGAACCATCATGAGGCTCTAAGGTTTTTCCCCCACCCAAATGCAATGCAAAACGCGCAACACATAAAACCATTCATTCATCAAAGCAATCATACGCAAATGTGCGGTCGTGAGTTGATACGCGCGAATATGCAAAAATCCTAAAAAAGGAAAAAATGCAACCCTAAAACACCTAAATGTGATATATGAAAAGATTAAAAGAAAAAAAAGGTTGACTAAATCGAATGCTCGGACCCTCACATGTCCCCAGTGGAGTCGCCAACTGTCGCGCCCCATTTTTGAAAAAGAAAAATAAAAGAATGAGTTTTTAGAAAAATGAATTTTTGATTTTAAAAGAAAATGAAAAACATGGGTCTAAATGGGACTTGGAAATGCGACGATTTGACCCAAAAATATAGTTTAAAAAGGGTTTTTAAAATGAAAAATGGAGTCGCCACTTGGTATTGAGTTGAGGTGTACCAAGTCACCTAAAAATGAATTTTTAAAGAAAAATAGGAAAAAGTAGTAAGAAACCCCTTTTAAACGACTCCTAGTCCACGTAAACCAACGAAAAAGGTTCGGGAGTCACATTTGACGAAGGGGAAGGCAAGGATAAAAATCCAAGACACCCCTTCGACCTAGCCAAGGCTAGTTGCGGGATTTAGTCAAAGATTTTCTTATTTTAACCTAAATATTTACCACATTTGGATGGACTATATGGACGCAATAACCTAGACCTAGGAGGGTGTCGGGGTTGAAATGTATCTTCGAAGCTTATTTGGTACCACTCACATTAGTTGTGACGCCCAATAAGGACTCTTCAAAGAAATCACGAATAATGCAAGTCATGAGACTCGAAAGAAAGAAAAGGTAAAGGAAAAAAATAATAATATACAAATGTGTATGACCTAAAGGAATGCGTCATAATGGGTGCGGGGAATTTATACTCGTGACTTCAATGTCCCCTTTAACAGAGGGAATACGAACGTGCTAAAACTTGAAAAAACCAAACTCGTCCATATCCCATACGCAAGGGTTTATCACTAGTCTAATCAAGCAAAATGCACTAATCTACCCCCTAATTTCCTAAATGAGATGCAAATCTAAATGTTATATATACATAGGGATAAGGAATATTTTATTAGGGGAAATATTATTTGAAAATGATAAAGATCCTAAAAAATGGAAAAATATGCATGAAGTGGAATGTAATCATACAAACATGACCTAGCGAGGGAGGCTCCTAAGGGTCTAGCATTGGACTAGCCCATATCTATGAATTCCTACTAGCATTGGACTAGTGGAAACGGAACAATGAACCACAACTAGCGTTGGACTAGTGTGGTGACGGGAAAGGAGGCCACAACTAGCGTTGGACTAGTGTGGTCACGTGCATTCATCATACACATGTATATAAGTAATGTGCAGAATTAAAACAAATAGACACGTGAGCACGTAATTCACATAACACATAAGCATGCATATCTAGATGCCAAAACCTAAGAAAGCGATTAAACGCATAGCACCTAAGCATGCAAAACAAACTAATGAACCTATCACATTTGCTAACTAAAACAAAATGGGAAGGGAGAAAATGGACAAAATTGCTCTCCAAGCCCTATCTATTACAAGCCAAGAGGTGTACACATACCCCATAAAAGAATAAATGAAAGCAAAAGTAAATGAAATAAATGAAAGGAACTAAGGAAAGGCTAGGAAAGCAAAGTAGACATGCAATTTTCACTTAGCACGTTGGATCACATAGGGGAGAGACAAAAAAGATAAAAGAAGTTATATCCCTTGAATTGGGGCTCCAATGGAGTAAAACCACTTATTTACCCTCCAAAATAATAAAAAAGGGTCAAGGCATCTCAAATAATCACATAAATATGAAATTGAACCATTAAAATGCATTCAAATGCCTAAACAATCTATTTGGGCCATAGTAGCATTAGTTAGAAACCAAGGAGTCAAAGTACAATTATTTGAAAGATTTTCATGCCAAACCATGCAAATGCTTCAGGCAAACTACCGAACCAAGCTTTCTTTGTTTCTGCAATATACTGAGTTCCTCAAGTGAAATCCTAATGCAACTAACATCTCAGCCGATCAAACAAAGCCTCGACATTAAACCCAAAGCAAATACAAAATTCAACAAGCCAGTAACTTAATCATGAAGTTATGCAAAATCTGGAAATGCAGACAAAGATTCGGAAACTTCATTATCCTTTGCTGCAAAGGTTACGAAGCATTTTACTTCCTCATAGCTGACTTCTATTTCTACAATTTTCGCAGCTTATTGGCAACCCGAAAAAAACTTAAACAAGGCTTCAACATCCAATGCTTCAAAGTAAGTAATACAACCCGTAACTTCGATATCCAACAAACAAGAAAACTTAGAAAAGAAATCATGCAAATTCTTGAAACCCTTTCACTCAAAAATGATTCAGTAACCTGCTTGTTCGGCCATCTGCACCTTTCTTTATGATTTCTATAACACAAACATTCTAACATGATTAACAAAACATCAACCAACCCACCTAGTTTTGGTAAACAGAATTTTTGAACAAGGAAAATGCAAGTAACCAATGCAGAAATGGAGACGCAGATCATCAACTTTGAACCAGCAAAATAGAAATGGAACTACACATTAGAACAAAGGGAAACTTGGAGCCAAAGAAGCAAATCTTGAAAGTAATTCATGCAAAGCACATTTCTACAATCTGTTCATACAAGGCTACGGTGAGAATTTCTGCAACATAAACCTGCGACTTTCTCTAGTTCCCTATTAATTCGAACATATCACTCACAAACATCAGCTTTTTGAATCAAACCATCGCAAGACACACTCCTAATCATTACTCAAACCAAATATTACCCTGTGGTTGCAAGATCAAATCAGAAAATCTGGTGAGCAGTTGCAGCAAAAATGCAGTGGTTTTCAAAGGGTAGCAGTAGTTTTCAAAATAACAAAACAAAAATGCAGCGAAAATGTTTAACTCTTGTTTGGAATGCCGAACCAGAACATTCAAGAAAACATGCTAAAAATCAGATCCTGAAACAGACAAGATGCCAAACAGGGTGTGAATTAAACACTCGACAGAGAAAGATCACATGCAAAGCTGGAAATTTTTTTTGTACTTCCCACAACACTTTGTCTTTGACTTCGGCATAGGTAGAAAGACGGCCATGAATACTCGCTGAAGACCCAAACTCTAACTCTTAAAGACATCAGGTTCTAAACCAGAGAATGAATATCAAAACAAAGTTAATATTTCAGATTCCAACAAGAAAGCAATCCTCTTCATTGATTTGACATCAATTAGCATTTCCGTTCTTTCCAATTAGCAAAACCAGAGACTTAGTTTCAAATGCAATCATTCCCAGCAAACAACAAAAATTCACCCACGAAACATTCTATCTCCTGAGATTAATTCGGAATGGAACAAAAAAATAGCAAATGTAAAACCAATTTATCAGAATTTCTCAAAGGCAAGGAAATGAAATTTCTAACTTATCCTGTTTCTTCACACGCAAAAAAAAAAAAAAAAAAAGATGCGGACGAATTAGCTTTCAATTAGAAAACTCAGTTGGCCATTTCATTGAACAGATCAAGGGCATAAAAATTTCGCTAATCCTTTATTCAATTGAAACTAAAACTGGTCCAAAATTTATCAGCAACCCAAGAAATACATTCCAATCGACTGACAGAGCATGTGTATTCCAACACTTTAAACAAACAGCAGTAAAATCACAATGAACAAAGTCACGGCAGCCGTGCTCTGAGAGCTTCTAAAGCCTATGATTGAAGAAAAAAAATGGAGTTCAAAGGAAAAGGGTAAGCTCACAGTGCTTTTTCCTCTGTGAAAATTCGCAGGTGGGGTTGAACAATTCCGGTGGTGACAGATTCCGGTTGCTCTGTTTTTCTTGCCCTTGTTCGTTCTTCATTTCCTCCCCGAACAGGTCCCTCATCTGGGCCAGTGACATTGGTAATTTCTGGAGCCGACCGCAAATTGCAGCTCCTCCGTTCAGCCTTTCCTTTTCCTTGCCCAAAAGCTTTTCCCTCTGATTTTTCTTTTTGCTTGTTTTTCTTCTCTGTTTTTCCCGTGAAGCAAAGAGGCGGTAGGGGTGGATTCTATTGCTACTAGGGTTTTGAGGGTTTGGAGGATGACGGAATCGGGTTTCGATTTGAACCTGAAACCTTCTCTCCTTGCCCCACTCGCTCTCTGTTTTCGCCGAAGCCCTTCCCCTGTTTTCCTTGTTCTCTGTTTTCTTCGCCGTCCGCCACCCCTTTCCTGCTCTCTCGGCTCTTTTTCCCTTTGTTCAGTTTTTCTTTCTAGCCGCAACTTCATCGACCTTCTCTCATTCCACCAGCCGGCAAAACCCCCCCTTTTTGCTGTTGCTCGATTTTTCTCCCTTTCTCTTTTTCCATCCGCGGCGGCCCCTCCTGTTTTCCCTTACTTTTTGTTCTCCTTTCCCTCAGCTCCCCCTCTCTGTTTTTTCGTCCGATGCCATCTCCACACCCTTCCTAACCGAAGCCCTCCGTTTCTTTGTTCTGTTTTCATTGCCTCAGCCCAAAAATTCTTTCTCATCCGCGGCCTTCTTTTTCTTTATCTTGGGCCCCCTTTTTCTCAAACCCTTCTTGGTTTCTTCCTTTTTCCCCTTTTTGGCCCTAAAAAATGTGTAACACCTAATTTTTCTTTTTTTTTTCTGCAATTTAATATGAAGCCAAAATAAAAATAAAATAAATAACAAAAAACACTAATAAAAAAACAATAAAATAAATAAATAAATAAATAAAATGAAATTAAAACCCTAAAATTGAAATAATAAAGTTAAAATGAAATTAATTAAACAAATAAAGTTAGAAATTCAAAAATTTGGTGTCTACAGTTAGTATAATAAAAATAAATAAAAGAAGGATAAGAAAATGGATATAGGGCTACTCAACCGACCATTCAATAGAATAGATAGAATATGAGTTTGTAAGAGAACTTACAATGTTTGAAGCTTGCTCAAAGTTTGCTTCCTCGTTTGATTCTAAAAACTAAAAACTAAAACTAAGAACTAGTTTGTAGAGAGAAGGAAGAGAGATTTCTTCAAGTTAGAGAGAGAAGTAGTCTTGAAGAAATGGTGTAAGAATGGTGTTGGGTTTGAGTGATATTTATAGCAAAATTTTCGTGTTACTACAATACCCGCTAGAGTGATTTTTACTGTTTGCAACAGTAGTACTGTTACAGTGTGCGCTATAGTATATCGTTTGTCTTTTTGTTGTCGTGTTTGTATAGTAACTTGTCGGACTGCTACCATAACTTCCGATGCTACAGTAAGAATGATTTTTTTTTGAATTTCTTGTTCCATTTGAGCCAGTTCAAATGTCCTTAGAAGCATTAACAAATCATTGCTGATAATTCTTTCGATGTTTCTTTGATCCATTCCTTGTAATGTTGTGTATTGACTCCTTGTTTTTCAAGCAAACATTTGTTGAGAACCATTCTTTGAATATTTCTTCTCTACATGAAACATTGTTTTTTCAATATTTGTACCGAATAGGTTGAGTTTGCTGCCCCGATATGATTGTATCTGTGTGTATTGTAGTAAGGGATTCTTTTACCAGTATCCCTGTTAAAGTATATGATATCAAAGTTTTTGATTCTGGATTCTTTTCTTTCGTTTTCGATATAATGATATTCCATTCAAAGTCGTGAGAAATTATCATCTCTGAGTTTGATCTGGAAGGATTGAGTAGTAGGATCTTCAGGAATTAGAAATGGATTTTTATCCTCTTCAGTTTCCTGAATCCAGTTTGTTGTTGAAGTCTCGTCAATCGCTTGGAATTGGTTTGAGATTGTTTCATCAGGTATCCTGTTTGATGTAGATTCCGCAGGTATCCAATTTGAGAATGATTTCTCAGGGATCCAATCCCAATTTGATGTTTGGCCTTTATTGGTTTGATTCCAATTTGATGATGTTTGCCCTTCATTAGTTTGATTGTTGGATATTTCTTCAAAAAAAAGTTTGTATTCAATTAGAGTATCCATCGAAGAGATAGTTGTTTGCTTGTTTCCTTCTGGATTGTATGACAATGAGTTTCCTTCGCCTACCATATCTCTGCACAGAGAATTAGTTAATTTAAAGAATATAGCATTAAAAAGTTGGGATATTATCCCTTTACAAGTGATTTGGAAAGGAACTAATCGATTGAGAAAGGATGTTCTTAAAATGATATGGTTAGTCAGATACTTAGTTAAAAAGAAGGCATCTGAGAATTGGCTTTATATATTTGAAAATTTGAATCTAATATTAAGCTTGGGATTATTAATTTTTCTAAGAGCTTCTAAAAATTTGATTGGAATGAAACTTTCAGAAATATAGCTTTGATCTGTTCCTGTATCAAATAGGGATTTAGTTTCGATTACATAATTACCAATAAATTAGTAATCATATTTGGATCGAATATTCTTGAAATAACTGAGAATTGTTATTTAAGTTTACAAGGTTAGTTCTTTTTTGAGAGTTCTAAAAGGCTATTGATTGAATAGGGAATTTGTCAAGAATTTCTGGGAAATCATGGAGTTTTGGTTTACAAAGATTTTGTTTAGGAATTTTGAAACTGTTTTTTTGAATATCAAAGAGAAGGCTTTTGTTTAAAGGATAGGTAAGGTTCAAGGATTCTTTGAACTTGTTTAGATAGGGTTGCCTTTTTTCTGTCTCAAGAATATCTCCGATAATGTTGAGGAGAAGATGTTGGTCATTGGTCAATACATTGACCATAGGAGCTTCTTTTTCATCTTCATCACTGGTGGTTGAGAAAGAGGATATTGAAATATAATCGTCATAATCTTCTTTTTGTTCATATTCATCAGTATCTGATTTGATCTGAAGATTTGACATTTGGGCCTTGATCTGACCTACTAGTTTTAGGATATTGATTTTCTGGTTGGATTTATAAAGTTGGGCTATAGGTTTATGAGTTTTGAAAGTGGATAAGGCTAATTATTTTGTAGGAAAGAAAGGGTTTTCATGATTTTCTAGCTGATTATTGGGTTTTGTATGGTAGCTAGATAGCCCAATCTGTTTGCAAACGAATTCAAGACTTCTTTCTTGAGCCTGATCTTTCATTGGTTTGGGAAACCAGCTTGCTTTCTGATCTTCTGTAGGTTTGGGAAACTAGCTTGTTTATTGGTTTTGTTCACAAGCTATTTCTTCCCAAGGCTTATTCATCTTGGATCTGAGAAGGCCTTTGAAGAAATATCTGTTATGAACCTGGTCTCTGTCTGACCTTGTCAGGAATATATGTTGATATCTTCTGAAATTTGAGAATAGTTTTAATGAATCTTCTTGGGCTATTCCTAAATCATCACTAGCTATCAATGCATCCAGGATAATACTGAATTCCATTGTTTTTGGGAGGATGTTCCTGTCTTGTAGCTTAGATTCATCCTTGTTGATTGCAATGAAGATGTTATGAATAATATTTCTATCTTCTATGATGAGATATTTTTCCCACCATTCTTTGAATTACCCAATAAATCCTGTGACTAGCTATTTGCAACTATGTGTTGTTTCATTAAACATAGCTGTGGTTGTCTTCTGTTGATGTATTGTAAGAAGATTGTATTTGAATATTCCTTCTATGCTCCATTAATATATGTTGTCTGTATTGCAGGAATAAAGAAAGATAATATCAAATGGGTTGTTTGAGGATGGTATAGACTTTGAGTGTTTTCTTGGTTAGGAGCATAATTTTGTAAAAAGAATCTTGGATATAGTTTATTTAGAGTAGAAGACCCTTGGAAGTTTTGTATGGTATTAACCAAGGTGGTTCTTGGGTTTTTAATTTTAGTTTGGGTAATGGACTAAGAAAGGATTGTTCAATCCTAGCTTTTTGGTTTTCTAAAAGGTTGAAAAATAAGTTTGGAAAATAGACATTTGTCAGAGGAGTTTTAGGGATAAACTGGGTAAAGATTTAAATAGATCTTTTCCAGATGTTTGTGGGCAAACTGTGGGAATATTTTTGGGATGGGTATAGGCTGCTTCTTGGTCAATTTTGATTTCGATTTCATGAATGACCAATTTTACTGATGAAGGTTCAGCCTGAATCTCCTGTTTAGTAGCTTGCCATCCTTCATTATTTGTTTGAGCAGAGGGATGGTCAATCCTGTTCTTCGGATGAATGTGTTGGTTTTGTCTAGATATCTCGGATATCACCCTTCTTGGGATGTTGCCTAAATTTGTTTGAGAGGAAGATACTTCTTGTTTTCGAGACCATCTTTCTGGTTTATTGAAGATCCATGTCTCTTCGCTTTGTCCTTGTATTTGTTGGAAAATCATGCTTCTTCTGTATAAGTTTCCACCTTGAGACTTGGGTACTCGATATTAAGTACCTTCAACTTATCAGGCTACAACTGTTTATAGGTTATGAAGGAATATATAGATAATTTAGGAATTTCTTCCTGATTATTATTTGCAAACTTTTCCTTGAGTATTTTCAAGAAATAAGTTTATCATTGGAAGGGGGATTAAATTTTGAAATGATTGAAGAATTAGTGGTGCTTTGAGTTATGGTCTTAGTTGACTGGGTTTCTTGTCTAATAACCATAGGTTTAGTAAGAAGTTGAGAAGGATTTTTTGTAGTATCTTTTTTAATGATTGATTGGAATTTATTCTTAGTAATTCCTGTTTGAAGATTTTTGACAGCTATAGGTTTGACACTAGGTTGAGTTTTGGTTAGGACATTTATTGTGAAATCGCCTATGTCTTTTCTTATATTAAGAAAATTGTTTGTTGGTTGACCATAAATTGGAAGTTTTAAAGTATCAATAGATTCTTGGTTTAGTGTTTCTTCTAGGTTTGATAGATCTTCGGTAGAATCTGGTAGATCTATAAGTTTGTTTTTCAAGAATTTTTGTGGATCTGGTAGGTTTATAGATCCTGATATGGATTCATGGATTGAAAATAATTTTGGTAAATCTGATGAGTTTGATGGATTTATGGACTCTGCTGAGAGTTTATGAGAGGATTCTAGTATGTGGTCTATTTGAGGTAGATCTTTGGATAGATGTATAGGTTTTATAGTTTTTGACAAAGAGAATACAGGTTTTGTCATGGTTTGGACTGAATCTATGAGTTCTGGTGTGGACACCTGAGATGTTTGAGGCTCATACCGTTCAAAGAAATGAATGTGTTGTTTTATTTCTTTCAAAAAGTCATAAAAAGTTTTCTTGTATATTTTTTCAGGTTTCTCCCTGATATTTGTCAAAAAATTGTTTTCTTTTAAACTGGTTGTGGTTTGCAAAGAATTTAGATTTAAGTTTTTTTTGGTCAATCTGAAATTTAGGGCGTTTGTTTTCTAATTTCTTTTGAATAAGGATTGATTGCTCAATCCGAGCAATTCTGGTTTGAAAGTCATCTACTGATTTGTTGTTTAAAAAAGAATTGGGACATCTAAAATTTGTTTCACCAAATGAAGTCATAGGCAAAGACAAGTAAATAAATGATTTTAAATAATTAAATAAATAATTTAAAAATAAACAATCTTATAGTCCTCTTCTTTTTGGCACAGAATCCTTCAGGATCCATGGAGGATAACTACATTTCTGAACCGCTTATAAAAAAGATAGTGAGGACGCTACAAGAATGGATCTAATCTTTTAATCTTTTGAAAAGGATTAATTATGCATGACGACCATATTTCTATCATAATAAAGATAGTGAGGATGCTACAAGAATAGATGTAACCCTTTGAGATAGATTAACTATGCATGGTGACTATATTTCCAAACAAAATTATAATATTAGTAATATGAACCTATGAAACCAGATTTGATCTCTGAACACTTCACCGTCCTGGATCTTGGACCATAGGAACCTCAACATCCCTACAGAACTTACTGCCAAATCCTATAGCCTTACCGCCTGGACCGAAGGTTGGCAATTACAGGCTCCATGTCCATAAAACAGATCTAACTTTCATAGATAGGTACTATCAACATTATAATAAGTTTGAATACATTAGATAGTAATCACGAAATTAACCAGTCTCATCAAATAGATCTAAACTTGTAAATCTACACTAATAACATCATAAATAGGAAAGATGGTAATCACGAAATTAAGCAATCTCATCAGACAGATCTAAACTTGTAAATCTGCACTAGCAATATCATAATAAGCAAAAAAAAAAAAAAAAATAGCCATTATCCCACTTTTCCCTCTGGCTCTGATACCAGACAGGACGAGGGTTAGCCCCTTAAACCAGGAAAGTAAACATATATATATATATATATATATATATATATGTATGTATGTATATAGGGTATTAGATTTTTAGAATTCTCTTACCAATTCTTATCAAGTTTCCTATTGGTAACTCCTCATCAATACCAAAGCCTAATGGATAGTCCGTTAGTTGTTTAATTGAATTAACCATTGGATCGGATACCAACAGGTATAGGATTTTACTCTACCCATTGCCATCCCTAGATTTAAGAGTGAAGACGAAGGCTAGCGCCCAGCTCCAAAGTAGTCAATAATCCGCTTACTAAAAGGCTAATAACACTGGCCTTGTTTGGCAAGCAAGTTTTGGCCAAATTTATCTGTTACAAGTTTTTTAATAACTTTAACTACAGTAATCTCAAAAAATTTCTCAAAATTTTTAAACTATACATTTCAAAATATTCAAAAATTTATGCACTTCAAAAAAAAATTTTACCACTTTTACAGTAAGTTACAGTAAAATTTTAGATAAATATCCAAAAAACTCACTTGCCAAATGGTGCCATGTTAAGAATTCTCCTTTTCTCCTCTCCTCCTCTCTAGAACTCTTTTCTCCTCCTTCTCTCTAGAGTTCTTCCAGTCAAAATATCTTTTATTTCTCCTATGAGAGAGAGAGAGAGAGACCAAATTTGATCTTTTCCTATGGGAAAGGAAGCACTCTCATTAATTTTTAATTTCTCTTATTTGAATAATTCTCTCTTAGGGTTTTCAAATGAGGGATTTTTCTCTCTTAAGATCTCTTAGTGAGAGATTCTTTTCTTTTAAATTATTCTAGTGAGAGTTTTATTCTCTCCTGGATATTTCTTGTGAGAGTTTTTTTAGATTTTATTTTTTTTTGTGAAATTTGAGATTTTATAGATTTAAAATCTAGTTTTTTAGATCTGCAATTTCTCCACTGTTGTTATATCTAAATTTCTCTTTGAACTTGAACAAATTTTAATCAAATCAAATTGCAAAGTTTTTAGTGATTAAGGATGTTTGGTCTTGAAAGGTATAAAAGCAAAAATCAAAATACCAGCCACTAGGGATCAAAATGTGGGACCTTATCCATAGTTTTAACCTATCTTTTGTGACTTAAAATGTTATATAGGTTACGAATTTTTATTTCAGGTAAACACATCTAACCAGCATATGGAATCGCTAACGCTATAAGAGAGTGTTCAATGAAAGACAGATGTGATTATAGTGGAGAAACCTCTACAAATTTCTTTGAATTTTTATAATAAGGCACTAGTTAGTATGCTTAAAATTACACCAAACTTATCACACCTCCATTGCATCCTATATTTAGATATTCTTCCGACTTAACTTCAATTTTACCAAAAAAAAAAAAAGTAAAACCTAAGACCTCTGGACACCGATAACCAAACCCATTTTCTTTATAGTTCACATGTAATTGAAAGGCATATAATTAAATGCTTCTTATAATCCTAAAAGAACAAAATCTAAGTTTGTAGCCCAAAAAAAAAACACGAATTGTTACAGTCACTGCCTTATTTGCTAATGACATCCTTTCCACTTTTTGACTTTGTAAACTGAACAAAAGTACCTTTCCTTGCATTTACATACCGTTCCCTCATTATTGAATTGTACTAATTAAAATGAAATGGGTGGACAAATTTTAACTTCTTACATAAGTAGAAAAGTCAAGGGAAAAAACTCTGCTGGGATTACACAAGTGGAAGAGATTTTTGAACTGCTTTGAGAGAGAGAGATCAAGAAAAACCCAATAATAGTTACCAAAAATGAAAGTAATGAGGAGAAAAGAGCAAAACTGAGCTGGTCTTATGCCCGCTCACGAGCTATTCCTAGATCCAACCAAGGGGCTACTTCTTTGACTGATGAGTTGAGTCTAGACACAGGTTGTTTGACTTCCAAGATTATATTCCCTCTCCCTTGTTGTTATGGAAGCGCTTGAAAGCGCTTTTGTTGTCACGTCTCTTGACCCTTCATAGAGCACTCAATATGTATGGCCAAAAACGTTTGATTTTGATATGATTTGATGGTTAAGATTTTATTAACTCTCACCCTTTGGTGTTATCACGAAAACCCTAGACAAGACTTCTGCAAACTTTCAAGAATTTGAAGTGAAACGTGTTCGGGTGCTTGACCATTCCATATAACGTATCAAAGACAACTAGTTCTGTTTACACTTGTATTGTGTGTTTCCCAAAGCAATGGTGGCTGAAAGAACAAAGTAATCTTTGGAGAAATTACACTTTTGGTTACCAAGTATAATCAGGTCATGACTAGTTTAGCTCCTCAAGTTTTGTGAAAAATAACTTCAGGTTCATAGTTTTAGCTTTGTTGGATTGCAATTTTTCACCTAAATATTTTTATATTTTTCGTAAATATATTTTTAATTACTTTTTTACTTACATATATCAAATTATTAAAAATCCATTTTTTTTTTTACAAAAACTCCAAAAAAAATCCAAAAGGATTCTCAATTTTTATTAATTAATGGTAATTGACTAAATGGCTGAAAATTATACAATTAATTGTACAAAGCCATTGCATTTTATGCATATTACCAGATAAAGTCATGAAAAAGGAAAAACATTACAGTTAAAAAATTTTGCAATTGATAGGATTCATATTTTTCTTGGAGATATTACCTTGATCCCAACCTTCACAAGTTAGCCAATGTAACCAATTGTTGTGGGTTACTCCAAATGGAGAAGTGAAGGAGCTAGATGCTTTTCTGCACAAAACTTAGAGAACAAAATTGAATCGTAGTTAACACAATTGGACCAAACGTGTAAGTATATATATTCACTGTCAATATGAGGACCATAGAGTCATATTTAACACTAGTAGTTAAAAATTTATGAGATGGAGTAAATTTTATGTTGGTGGTGTAAAAAAAGTTATATTAGTAGAAAAATGGTAAATCAGTCTTAAAAACAAATTAAAAGTTGAAAAAAATCTTGCAAATCAAAAGTATTAAAACGGACCTTTTTTTCCTTTTAAAAATAACAAAATGTAGACATCAGTGTCCAGTAAATGAAGAAATTGATTAACACAAAAGTGTTGCATTTACCCAAGTATAGAGACAAAGAAACCAAAAGATAATACGGTGCAACAAGGGCTAAGAAGTGAAACAAACTACGAAAGCTAAATCATGATCATGGAACAGATATGCACAGATGGCTTGGCTTTTTCAAAAGCCCATAAACGAACCATCTTTGCTGAGGCTATCGAAAGTTTCTTGTCTACCAAACCTAGAATGGAAATGCCATTACTTTCTTCCCTTCTCCCTTCTTTTATATCTCTATTCTCTCCTCCTTTGATGCTCCAGGAAAGAGAAGAACTTAAGAAGAAGGTCTTGGTTTCCAAGGTGTGAAATAAATTAAAAAAAAAAAGATGGGGAGAGGTAAGATTGAGATCAAGAGGATTGAGAACACAAACAACAGGCATGTGACTTACTCAAAGAGAAAAACTGGGATCATGAAGAAGGCTAAGGAGATCACAGTTCTTTGTGATGCTAAGGTTTCCCTCATCATCTTCGGTACTTCTGGAAAGATGCATGAATATATAAGTCCTTCAACAAAGTATGTATATCATACACAGCTAGTTTTTTCTTAGGTTTATTGTTTCTTTGAAAATTTTTTTTGAACTTACGATTCTTGGGTTGATAACGAATTTTTTTTTTGGGTTTGATCTTGATCAGTTTGGTTGAAATGTTGGATGCTTACCAGAGGTCTACTGGAAAGAAGCTGTGGGATGCTAAGCATGAGGTAGTTTTGAGTTTGAATTTCTCTTTACCTAGGATGAATATGGTACAACCTTTTGTTTGTGTATTTCTCTGATATCATCTGGTTTGAGGGCTTATCCCTTGGGAAGAAGACATGGGTTTTTGCTAAAAATATGTCAAGTGACTTGAAGCTTAAATTCTATGAACAGATCTACAAATGGCTAGGGCTGCAGTCCTCTCTTTCTCTATCTCTCTCTCTCTCTCTCTCTCAAGTGTATTATCACTTTTTGATGATAAAAATGATTTAACGGAAAAGAAAACTATATGAGATGTTACATCTACTAACAGATCTGGTAATAATATGCTTTTCTCTCTCTTCCCTTTCCTTGCAAATTTTATGTTACTATATTCAGTTCCATTTTCTTAGCACATAAAAATGTCAGGCTTGTATAGTTATTAAGGATTAGATCTATGATAGCTCTCTCTTTTCAACTGGTTCTTTTTTCATATACCAATCATCTGATCCAAAGGGCTGAAAAAGTATATAATTTGGCTCAACAATATGTATCTAGTATATTCATAGTTCTTCACTCTCAGATCTATATTTTTCAGTGCTTATAGTAACTAATGTCGTTTTTTCCCTCAGAATTTAAGCAATGAAATTGATAGAGTTAAGAAAGAGAACGACAGCATGCAGATTGAGCTCAGGTAAAATAGATTTTCTTCTTTTATATTATCGTTATAATTTTGTTATTATTGTTATTTTTGGAGATGGGGTGATTTAATTTAACCTTTTAAGCTTTTTTTTCTGTGTAATGTTTCAGGCACCTAAAGGGGGAAGACATCACATCTTTGAATTACAAAGAGCTCATGGTTTTAGAAGATGCCCTAGAAAATGGGCTTGCAGGTTTACGCAACAAACAGGCATCTCTCTCTCTCTCTCTCTCTCATTTTTGCTCCATAATCTCATTTTTCTTTTCTCTTAATTTCTTCATTTTTTTGTTTTGACAGAGTGAGATCATCAAGATGATCAGGAAAACTGTACGTGCACATATGGAACTTGGACATTTTTGCTTAAAATTTTTCATATGCCTCTTTTTCTTTGTCTTTTATATCGTAAAGTAGTTTAAACAATATTGATATACGTTCATCTCTGTCCGGCGTAGCAACTGGATAATATGCCAGGATGGTAAATATATGTTAGTTAATTACCAAAAATAAATAAATAATAGTTGCTAATGTTTTTATGGTGAAATATACAGGGGGAAATGCTGGAGGAGGAGAATAAGCAGCTTCAATACATATGGGTGAGTTCCTAATTAATATTATTAAAGCACATTTCTGAATCTGACCGACAAAAGGAAAAAAAAATCATTATTGTAGGAAGTTTTTACAAATACATACCTAAGCAGTGAACTAGTATAAAATCATACTTGCATAGGAAAATGTACTTCAAAGACTCCTTTCAAGCAAAGGCTGCTTTTTCAACATGCTTGATCGTTATTTTGCTTCAATATTTTTGTGAAGTTTCACCGTCTTGAGCATAAAAAGTAAGTTGAAGATACTGATCTGCATATTTGTGATTGCCACAATGGTGATATATTTTGGCAATGCTTATCCTCCTAAACTAGGTTGTACATTTGTTGCCGAAGTAGATCATCGTAATCTGATTAAGATGATTAATTATCTGTTCGACCCTCTTGAGCCAATTTTGCATAGGTTCTAAGCTAGTTTTATCCCATGTTGGTGATGACAACAACGTTCCCTTGTAGTTTTTAATTACCTATAATAGTTAGAACCTTCTCTTGAGTGTGGGCAATCTTCTAGGCTATGATGCATAGACATTTTCATGTATGACTTCGTTTGTTATTTACAGCACCAACAAGAGATGGCAAATATGAAGGGTGCTATTGGTGAGAGGGATGATGTTTATCAAAGGGTCAGAGACTACCCATCCCAGATGCCTTTTGCCTTCCGGGTGCAGCCAATGCAGCCAAATCTTCATGAGAGGATTTAGAGCTCTACCAAAAAACAAAAGCATTTTAGCTAAGCTTTGCTGCTTGAAATGCAAGTTCTTAAGATTTCAGAAGTCTCCTTTGAGTAAAAGCTTGTAATAAAGCAAACTTTGATAGTGCTATGAGACTATATGTTGGATAGCTGTATCTATCTATGCATGTGATTTTATGTTGTTCTTTGTTTGTGTTTGTCTTTCTTTTTTTCATTGTTTTTCATCTTTTGAATCTGAATGGCATGTGTGTGGGCACTTTTGACTTGCCTTCTCTAATATTTAAGATCTTCACTTTTGTTTATTGATAGTGTTTCTCTAATATACAAGAACTTCACTTATGTTTAGCCTTTGTCGAATATTTAAGAACTTCACATTTGGCTCTAGTTTTCAAGTGTTTTAGTTCCTATTTTAGTGGAACTGATGTAGGTTTTGTGCATTCCATGCTAGGTTCTCTGGATCAAACTAGCCTTGTAACATCTTGTTCAAACACCTTATTTTGAAGAGCCAGGCACGTTATACGCTAGGAATCAAGTAACCAAACTTCCCTACAAAATTACTTCGTATTTTTGCTAGAATTTTAAAGACATCTAGGAGAGAATTACTCCTCTCCGGTACAAATGGTTCCCTCATGAAGGACCAAGGAAACAACTCAAACAAGAAAGAATGAAAGGAAAATAAAAACAAAAGGCCAAAAAAAAAAAAGTGAATGAGAAGAAATAAAAGAGCAAAATTAGATACATTAAGCAATTCTTGCAAGTTTCTGTTTATAGTCTACGTATACAGTTTCTTGCATGTAATTTTTTGATCTTTATATAACTACATTAGCTAGGATAGAGATAGGAAGCTCTTTTTCTCAATTGCACATCTAACAATGTATAAGATGTTCAAAATAGACATGCATATACATTCACTCGGTATTTTTGTTTATGGGTACTATTAGTCAATATGCTACATTTTGTTTCAAATATGCTAACATTTTTTCTAATCACCTTCAATTCATTGCATTTTAGGACATTCTACTTCTATAGAGTATACTTAATGAAGCATATACAAGATTCACAATTATTTTATAAGCTTGTACTTAAGTGGTTAGGAAACTGTTTCAGTTATCATTATCGTATAGCAATTGAAAGATCTCAATATCATTACTCAAAATTAAATTTGCAGTAAAAAAGTGGAAAGTTTTCACTTTGCCCCTTTAAACCTTAGGTTGGTATAGTTTTCCCTTTAAAGTTAACTTCACTTTAGCAGCCTAACATATTAATTTCTAACAATTTTACTGATAACACTTACTTGATATTCCCTTTTGCTATAAAATATTGATCAGCAGATGATATTACTATGATTTTCACCTAAATTTACAGTTAGATCTGCCATCTAATAATAAGCTCTAAAATGATAAAAATAAAGGATATCATATTTTCCTCTGAGCTCTCTCTCTCTCTCTCTCTCTCTCTCTCTCTCTCTTAAGGTGTGTATGTGTATATGTGCAACACCTAATGGAATTAGGACCAAGTCACAATTGAGAAAATGTTGTACACATTAGTTAGAAACTCATGTACTATTTTCTTAGAGCTAGGTACTAGAAATCGTTTCTCCGTGAAAGTTGGAACAAGTTGGTTTGCCATTTTTTGGAGTTTTGGTATAAAAATATACTGTAATGATTTAATTTATATAAGGTAAAAACATAATTGAAAAATGTGTTCACGAAAAATAAAAAAAAAATTCTTTCAAAAATTGCAATCTAAACAAGGCCTTAGCTTTTAAGTGTACCAAAAAATTGAATCTTTTTATTTTTTAGTGTATGTTCTAAAATTAATATAAAGTTAAACTGTCCAAAAAGTATGATCATTCCAATATTTTCCCTAAATTTTGCATGAATTTTATAGGCAATTCTCTTAAAGAAACTTGAGTTGAGTCAATTATGACATTATTTTATGATGTATTGAAGTCCTAAAATTTATAAGATAAGGAGAGGAGAGAAAAAAAAAATAGAAAAACAAACAGTAGAAATATTTTTTTTTTTCTATGTATCTACTTGTAGTTGCTAAGTCGTGAGGCATAAACCCTAAACCCCATACAAAAATAATAAGAAAAGGACTAACGCTCAAACTCAAACGAGTTGAGAAATCTTTGCTATCAAGCTCGTCTGAGCACATATATTTAATTATGGCAAGCTCGATCTTGACAAATCCTATGCTTTTGATTCACTGGCAAGCAGACGATGTTGGGACCAATAACCGCTAGGCTCCGTCACTTAGATAAGGTCGGGAGAGGAGTCAATGCGGCGGGTTCCATCACTTAGATCTTTTTAATAATTCAATTCAATACTTAAATTTAATGAATTCAAATTTTAATATATTCAGACGCGTTTGATAATCCAAAATTGAATATTTAAATTAATTAAATGACACTGAATTTTTTAGGTAAAATTTACTCTAAAAAAATAAGTGATAAACTATTCACTTATCACTGAATGTGCTATACAATCAAATGTATTTGATTTAATATTTAACAATTCAATAATTTAATAGATTCAGACTTCAGATTTCAGATTTCAGTTTTATCAGATGCACTCTTAGATAAGTTCGGGAGAGGAGACTCCATCATTGGCAAGCTCGGTCCTATTATTATACCCTTTCCATCCCAATTTGATAATTTTGATTTTTTTATGTAATTTAAGAAAAATTAGTTAATTTTATTAGAAGGATAAATCTAATCTACTATTTTTTTTAAAAATACCATTACATTGAAATAGTCTTACCCGAGAAATTTCGAGTCCTACACGACAAAATTTCTTTTTCTGGGCGGATTTTATGATTTAATCTAATAGCCAATTGGATACAAGATGCAATTAAGCGACCAATTGGCACCCTACCGGTCTACCCTACCCTACCCTACATGGAAACCGACATTTTTGCTGTATTTTTTTTGAGATAGTTGTGTAGTAGTCTATTTTCTGTTTTGTCTTTTGTCACATATTTTATAATATTCTTTGATCATACTCCATTCTATTGTATGGTCATCATCAAATTTATGCCACAGATTTTTTGTGCTTGCTAATGAACCTTTTTTTAATCAAAAAAGTTATTTATTTAATCCATTATAATAGGATCCAATATTCGACAAATAGGAGCTGGTGGGTTAAAGTTTAAAAAATTTTGTTACGCGGTGTATGCTCTAAAATGTTTAAGCTTTAAGGAAGTAAAGTTAGCATAAAAGTATGGATTTATTATTATCTTTTTGTTTGTTCATAGAAAACTCTAAACCTTGTGGACTAAATACCTCAAAGATGCCCGGTTCATATCAAACAAAAAATAAATAAATAAATAGAGGGTCTTGGGGTTTACTTTATGTATTTGGTTTTTAGTCTTTCACATTCTTTGTTATTCAACATCTACCCGTTATAAAATCATCGGGTCTTGGTCCAATGGTCAGGAAGAATCTCTTTAAAACTCTCTCTCTCTCGTGCACTAGTAGATCGGGGGTTCATACCCCGCATATTTGTCTAATCTGGTGATTCTTCTCTCAACCCTCGTACAAATCTCCTTAGACTCTCCACTCCATAAAGTGGGAATAGACATAATTTAGATAGTTGCCGTTGCAAAAAAAAAAGAAAACAAAAAAAGCGTATATCTACCCCTTTACAAGCATGTTCTTTTGTAATTTATCCAGTCTATATAAAATGTTTTAGCAAGTTTTTGATGTATTTTTGAATGGGTTATACTAGATTGATAGTACATACATTAATAGATTTGGATGCATATTATTGTGCAAAATCATTATTATATTCTTTAATTACTCTTTTGTATAAGTTTTCAGAATTAATGCAAGAGAATTAAACCGGCTATTATGTGGACCTGTTGGTTTGCTTAGCGAAGTTCAACAAGCTGGAACCCGGTCTAAAGCAGGAAGCTTTTGTTGGCTCATCATTATTTACGGATTGGGCCAAACTAGAATTTTTGGAAATTTGATATTTGTTGAATTTGTGTTTTCAATAATTATACAATTAAAATCAATATATGCTTAATACAATTAAAAAGCTTGTGTAATATGATAAAACTATTGGTAACAATAAGACAATTATTCGCAAATGACTCTTAACAAACATTGATAATTAGAAGAACAACTAAGAAATAGATGTAGCGAGTATAACCCGAAATTAAGGTTAAGCTAAACTTGCCCTTAAATGTTGACCTCAATCACATTGGCTCAACCGCGCCAACTTTAGATAAGAAGTGGTGCTTAACACATATTAATACATTATGCTAATCTCTTCGAAACTCAACACGGTAAAGAAATTAGTCAAGTGACTATGAGCAAATGAAGAAGAGCACTGATTAAATCTAATTATATACTTGTTAATAGGGTATCTTGATTATTAATAAGGTTTATTTGATAAGGGCTCGAAGATACTTGTTATGTAGGAAAGTGTTAGCATTTTAGGAGAGTAAATTACATAAGAAAAAAAAATTTTAAATACAAGAGGGGCAATAGAATATTAACATGCACTATAATTGGGAAACTATGGCCTTGTGTGGATTGCATTTGTTGTGCAAAATTTGTTGGTTTTTGTGGCACAATAAAGACATAGAGTCCATCTACAACATTGAAAATCACTGGCATTCCTATGCAAGTATGGCAATCCCACTAGAAAAATGAAAATCACTAACATTCCTAAGTAAGTATGGAAATTCCTAAAATCAATCTTTTAATTTATTTTGTGGTTGTGGTGGGCCATCGCTTAGTATTGAATTTAGAGTTCACCTATAAAAAAAATTAAAAATTATAAAGAGATGTGTTATCTATTAGTTTATTTATATCACTATAGTAGACGTTGCTAAATATAGGATTTTCCAAATTGATAAATCCATTTACAAAAATGACCAAAAATTACAACATTTCACATAGAAGTCCCTAATCTTATCCCATCATCAAGTGTTCCTCTTAACTTATATCTTATCCATTACGATTTTCTAATTTTCTCTCCATTATGATTTTCAAATTTTCTCCTTAACTATCTCTAGAAAGAAAAAAAGAGAAAGAAAATATTAAGATTCTAGTAAGAGAAAACTACTAAGTGAAAAAAAAAGAAGAAAAACACCTTTTCTTTTTCAAAATTTGAAAAAGCCCCTTTTTCTTTCTCTCTCATCTCCACACTGCTTTATTCTTCCCACCCATTGAGCCTATTTGGCAAATGAGTTTTTAGTCAAGTTTGTTTTCTACCAATTTTTAAACAATTTTAGTTACAGTAACATCAAAAAACTTCTCAAAATTTTTAAATTACAAACTTCAAAATACTCAAAACACACAAAATTTTTTTTCCCTTCTCTCTTTCTTTTTCTTCTTCCCCCACATCAACCTACCACCACCTTCGGCACTGGCGCTGGCACTGTCAGAGGTAAGTTTTTTTTTTCTTTTCTCCCTCTCCCTCTCCTCTTCCCCACCACCTCTCTCTGCCCGCCACCCTTCCCTTTCCCCCCCTGCACAATCTGGCCATGCAGCTAAAATTGGATGCATTGACCTGTGCAGGGGGAAGGGGAAGGGAGAGGAGGGGGAGAGAGGTGACAGAGAAGAGGGGATAAGAGGGGAAAGGGAGAGAGAGAGGAAAAAGCAAAAAAAAAATTTTTTTTTTGTTGCTGCCGACGAGGGGAGGGAGAGGTGACGGGGGAGAGGGAGGGGTGAAAGGAGGAGAGGGGAAAGAGAGGGAGAGAGAAACATACAAAAAAAAAAATATTGTTGTTGTTGCTGCAACTTTCGACAGGGAAAGGAGAGAGAGAATAGAGAAGGGGACGAGAGGAAAGAAAAGAAAGAAAGAAAAAGACAAACAAAGTGAAAAAGAAAAAAAAAACGTAAAAAAGTTTTTCATCTTAAAATTTTTCTTGCCACTTTTAATGATAGTTAAAATAAAATTTTAGACAAATATCTAAAAAACTTATTTGAGCCATTGTTCTTATAGGTACCATCCACCAATCTCCAATCTCACGCTAGAACAGAAGGATGTCTAATCCTATCATTAAATTATTCAAAAAGCACAGACTTCAATAAGAAATGGCATCAAGATACCTAAACTGTTGACCATTGACCTCCCAAATCCCAAAATTACCCCTCTAATCATCCTGTAATCCACTTGCCGCCTGCTCTACCCAAGATGGTCCAATCCGTCTTATCACGCAATTTCATCACTCCAATCATTCCCGTTCTGTTTACTAATCATCAATACTTGCACCCAATCACAAGCTTCCAAATGATGATAAATCATTAACAAATAGAGTAATTAAATATAATTACAAATTTAGCAAATACAATAGTATCATTATAATATTTTGCCAATTTATCATAATAATGTTTGGATAGCTCAATTTTGTCAAATAATATTTTATTTGTATTATAAACACATTTTTCAATCTACATTTTTATATTACCAACCACTATTTTATCTGACATACATCACAATATAAAAAATATTATGATAATTATTTTAAATAATACAATACTCTCAATCCAAACACTCATGACTACACAACAAAAATGCCAAACCCATTTTTATTGATAGGAAACTACCAAATTACTCCTCAATCCCACATCTCCACCAATCACCCTTTTCAAGTATTTGCAGTTTTTTTTTTTTGTTGTTTTTAGAGCCACCAATATGAGAAATATACCATTGAAATTGATTTGGTATTTTAGAGGTCACAATCATAATCAGACAATTCAAAGTTGAGATTCACTGACGTTTGATATAAGTTAATCCCAACCGTAAAACGAATTAATTCACCATCGAAATCAATATGATGTTTTAGATGTCGCAACTATAACCATATTAGACAATTGAAAGTCAAGATTTACTGACGTTTGATATAAGTTAATTCTAGCCGTAAAACGAATTAATTCACCATCGAAATCGATATGATATTTTAGAGGTCGCAATCATAATCGCATTAGACAATTCAAAATTTAGAATCATTGAAGCTTGATATAAACTAATCCGACCCGTAAAACAAATTTCTAAAATTCATCATAAAAAATGTAAATTTCAGAGTACATTTTATTATCACGAATTGTCTTGTACAATCGCGCCTAAAATAGCAAGTGTACAATGTACTCATCATCTTTGTTCTTTTCCTTCTTAATTGTTTTCCCAAAGCATATCTTCCTCAAAATAAAAGACAAAAAGAAGAAAAATAGAAGAAAAGGGATAAAAAAGAAAAACAAAATATCAAAACCGGTTGCCTGACAAAGATATTAGATAGTAGATGGGACTCTTCCAAGAATCGCTGCAAAGGAAGGAAAGGAAGACACCTCCCCTCGTATAATTATAAAACCGTTTGCTGACAGCGCCAAGCGATTCTTTTTTCTCTGTCTTTTCCCTAATTCTAACCACCGCCCTCCTCCCTTGCCCCACCCGAAACCACTGTCCACCACCCCCTTCACAGGCATAAGTAACGATAGCTATATTGATTGAATTATTTATGCCTTTGATTATCAACAGGTTTTTGTTTTCCTTCGTCTCTGTTTCTTCAAAGGTATGATCTCTGTTTTTTTTTCGTCTGTTTATTAAGTACTTGGTTTCGTTGATTTTTTGTTTTCGTTTTTGCTAAAATGTCGGTGTGTGTTTATCTCAATGAATGTAGCTATCTGCATTGGCATTCGAGCTCGGAATTTTAGGGTTTCGTTCTGCTTTCGAGTTAGGGTTTTTGTGCTTCCTCTTTTTGTTTTTTTTGCCCCCTTTTGACTGCTGCTCAACTTTTACGATGAAGATATATCGTTATGGATGTTTCTGGGTATCTGCATTGCTCTGGAATCTCAAAAATTGGTTTTTGGTTTTTGTTTAGTTTGTGGGCTTCTGTCTTTCGCGGTGATTATTTACTTAATTTTGACTGAATTATGTGAAAATAATGTAATTAAGCTGGATTAAGGGTTAATGTAAGAGAGTATTTGATTAAAATATTCATTTAGGTAGGGAGTTTCTGTGTAGAGGTCTATCTATGCATATTTGTATCAGTCTGCGATGTTGAATTTAATTTGTCCTCAGTTTCATTTTAGATACTTTTTTCTTCCTTTTTAGTAAGAGCAGATTGCTTATCTTTAATTTTTTTGGTCGGGGAGGGGGGGCCCTTGTTATGATAATTTTAAGTAGTATGCTTTCCCTGATAAAGGTTCTGCTTGATATTTCTAGTTTTACCACTAATGCTGATAGATTATTAGTTGAGAAAATCAGGCATTTGCAAAAGTTAAAAGAATATGGGTAATTGAGCAATTTTTGAGTCACAATGAGTCGTGAAGTCTCATAAATTGTTGACAATTAAGCCTAGACTTTCCTGGTTACTGTATTAAGTGTACTTAAAGGTGCTATTTCCAGGATTTGGTTACTTTCACACTTCTTCTGTATAAAGTATAGCTTAAGAGGAGTTCCTTCACCCTGTTGGTTTCTCCAGGTCTTATAAGAATATACGATTGAGTATTAGATGTCTTGCCTCAAAAAAGATATCTTTGTGTTTGTTACGGTATAGTTTTGTAAGCTAGTGGGCTTATCTAGAATTGTTGAGTGAATTATACAGTTGCATTAGGCTGAAATTTTGAATTATTCAACCAGCTAAAAAGATATATCATCATTGGGCTCCTCTTTTTCTCATAAATAGGGATTTTTTCTCTGGTACCATTTCCAGGTTGTTGGAATATGTTTATCTGCTGATTGACATGTATTCAAATGATTGCAGACCTTTTGTTTTCTTTAAGAATTACTATTACCTTTTGCTGATACGATTTGTCTTTATTAATTAGATTGAGTTCATTTTAAATGTCTTTTCTATGCTCCTTAACAAATGAGTAATTATTGTTTGCACTCTGCATATAAGTTATGTTTCGCTTCTCTTTCAGATTTCAGTGCCGTGAAGTTCAGTCAACATCATTTTATGGCTCCTAGTGCTTTGTTTGGGACAGGGCTGCATTCTTCCTGTTGAGGCCCTTTTTCCTCCTGTGCCACAGCCTGGTTAGTGGATCAGTATGCTTGCTGGGATGTCAGCAGGAGAAAATGTACATGACTGTGTTGAGGAATCCTCTGCAGTGAACTCAACTTTTAGTCTTGAAGAATTATCCACCCTTCAGCAATCGTGTGGAACCTTTTCTATGCGAGATGATGATTCATCTAAGAGAGTGGATGTAGAAGATCTTTCAGGGGCCGATGAAGTAGTTGCTGCTTTTCAGTCTTTCTGCATTGATAATTCATCTTTGATGAGAGATCAGGAAGCAAAAGATACTGCAAAAGTGGATTATAGTGCAGAATCATCTGTATTGAGGAATGATGAAAGAGAGGATGCTTTGAATGCTAATTTTCCTTTAGATTCATATCCAATAGGGGATGAAAGAAAAGCTATAACTAGAGTTGATGACAATTCTAATACATGTCCAGATATCACATGCTCTTCTCCTTGTCGGAGGAGCAGCCGGAGGAACAGACTAGACCAGGAAAACAAGAAAAAGGGACCAGAAAGAGACTGCAGGAAAACCTCCAGCAAGAGTGCATTTTTAGATGTGAGCTCTGTGCAGCTTACTAGGAGGAGACGAAGTTCTTTGAGCAAACAGGCTCGTGCTACTGTATGGGGTTTACTAGGAAACATGTCAGTACTAGAGCAGAATGGTGCAGTTGATATAAGTCCACAGAAGGCTAAAAAGTCAAGAAGACTTAAAGGAGTTGGAGCCAATGGGAAGCGAGAAAAGAACAAGAAAGCTCGAGACTCTACAAAGCTTAAGGGAAAAAGATTCAACCCAACTGGTCCCATCACTTTGAAGGTTAAATTTGGCAGTAGAGAAGCAGCTTCCTTGGTGAACGCTAGCACTGTAATGGATGATAATAAAGAGCAGGATTCCAGACAAGAATCTTTTCCTGAAGTATCCATAGATGTTCAAGATTTAATGAAGAAAGAGGCTGATGGTAGTATGAGTTTTCAGTCTTGTGATGGAACCTTGGATAAAGCATCAGATATCCATGTTGCAATTGAGGATATAACTGAAAATGCGGGTGGAAATGCTTATGGTGATCTTTGTGAATCTCCCTTTCATGCTGAGGTTGGTAAAGTGGTAGCAACAATTGATAACCGCATCTCAGATTCAGGAACTTCACCTGATTCAGAAGTCATCAATTTAACTCCAGATGCACAAATTAGTGAAAAGGATCCAGATGCCCTTCATCACACTGTGAGCTCAATCAATGCATATCTTGCCTCTGAAAATATGTCTAATTCGAGTTTGCTTTGCAAGGATGCTGATGAAGGAAAGAGGGAAAATGACCCTCAGACCAGCAATTTCAGTGTAAATGTCGAAGCTCCTGGTCCAGAAAACCTTGTTGATGATCAAGAATTCTCTAAGCTTGGACAGAAGGAGAAAGTGGGTGATGTCTTTTATCATAGTGATGCTTCTACGTCAACGACAACTGAAAATGCATATCTTAACACATTCGAAGTGGATGGGTTACCCAAAGAACCTCCTTGTTCGAAGGTGACTGACTTCGCAATCTCTAGTGAGACGAATAAAGTTGAAAGTGCAATACAAGCCAATCTTTCTCCAAGACTTGGTACTGAGATTGGGCCAGTAGAGTCAAGTAAGTCTAAGAAACTGCTTCCTTGCACCAATGGGAAAAAAGTTGCCAGAAGTTCAAGAGCAAGGAAAGAGACCAGGACAAAGAGAGAGAAAACATCTAAAACGAAGGGCAGTCAAGAGAAATCATCTGCAAAGCAAAAAGGCAAGGACAAAGGATTGAAGGGTGACTCTGCTCAGACTCTTCATGAAGTAGAAAATCACTGTGAAACAGGTATAAAGAGCTATAGCTTGGGTTCATTAGTAAAATATTTTAATTGTGATCCCATCTTTTGCAATATCTTTGTTGGATCATACTCCTAAACTAATAAATGATGACTTATATAGTTCCTAGTGCCTATGGTTGCTGCACGTGAAGTCGACTTTATGTAAATTAACCTCATAGCTCTTATAACCACCTTTTTGGGTTTCATGCATTTTCTGGTGTTGAAGAAGCTGGAGAAACTGGCATTGGAAATAAAAGCTTGACAGAAGATACACCCCCTAAAGATATGGCTCCTGTCATGGTTGCACAGGAATGTATACCAATCACTCAGGCTTGGGTATGTTGTGATGGTTGTAACAAGTGGAGGCGCATTCCAGCTGCACTTGCTGATATAATCAGAGAAAATGACTGCAAATGGTAAGTGATGATGCTCTCTATTGCTTCAGCATTACAAATATGCTACAAACCTTGATTGAAAATGCTCCTTGCTTCTCTGAAATGGCTCATCTTGGCGAATGTTGGGGTAATATGGTGAAAGAACAGCAGTTTTCCCCTGGCCTTCATTTGTTTATGAGTGCACACTCAATGTTAAGTGTAATTTTGCAGGTCTTACCTTTTGTTGGTGCGGGTCTAGGCACTTTATGCTTGAATGATTTGTATAACACTAATTTTTTTCCTTTGCTGCTACCATCCTAAACATGATCTGAACGTTCCAACCAGCGTCTGTTGTCCAGCATATCCTGCCATTGCTTTTCGTATCTGGGAACTCGGGGTACTAAATACATCACAAGATAAAAGATGTAGAGAAAAACACGTTATGGATGTTCAGGGACATCTAGGTAGATCCTAAAACATGCATGCATGGGTATAGTAATGCATGTTACGTCACTTTGGGGACCCATATATGCCCCAGGCATTACAAAAAAGGGAAATTGAAGGGCCAAGAATAAGACTTCTCTTTGAATGGTGGATTGACTAGTTTTTTGAGTCACAAAGGTAGCAGTAACTGTATCATTTGGTTAGTTTGTGCTTTCTCTTATATTCAGATAAAATTTTTTTCCAGATTATAAACTATCGGTCTTATTCTAAGCCTTTTAAGATGTTATGTTAGAGAGATCTGTATATCATAAGTGTCAGTTTGGAATATCTTTAAAATGAAAAAACTTGACCTCTCTGTTTCTGGAAACCAAAACATAATTCATTGAAATTCTCATACAACTTTGACTTTTTGCCTAAAACAAGTGACTGGGAATTTCTATGGGATGTGGTCTCCTAAAGTTGATGATTTGATGATATTTTAGCTCCGGTAAGTGATTTTTCTCTAAACCTTTCTTTGGGACGTGAGGTGTCAAAACTCAGTGTCTTACATGAAGAGGCCTCAAGAATCTGTCATCCGCACAACTTACAACAATCCGGTTAGCCTTTCTTATGCTTACATTACAAGCATAATTGGTCATTCTGAATTACTTGCTAGAACAGTTTATCAATAGTCGTTAATCGTTTCCTTGACACATTTAGTAACTTATTACCCAAATGTTATGCAAAAATTCTTCTACATTTTGCTCTATCAGTTGTATAACTTTCATGTGGAAGGAGTTTTAACCTCTCTGTTAACAAGGAGCCACTTTGTTCTTCCAACTAAGTATAGAATATATGCATAAAGTGAGAGTAGTTCAAAGCAGGGAGTACGTCAGACTACACAATTGTATGAGGCAAAGATGCAGTTGAGGCTCGGTGATTTGAACAAGCATCAAGTTTTTTCAAGTTACTAGAATCTAATTCTGCCTAAATTGCAAGTCATTTGTTTGGAGAAGTTGGTTGACAGGCAGTTCAAGCTGAAGTACTGGCCAAAACAGTTTCTGATTGGATTTTTGAATTCATTGCTTTAAGGCACGAGTTTGTTTGCAGATATAGTATTAGCAAGTGTGGTTTGAAAAATTGAAATGATGAGCTTTAATGATCATCAAGTACTTTCTTGGAAAGATGCCCTGATTGTATACTTCTGTTATCTAGTATGCCCCTGCATAAGTGGCAATGCCTTATCTGTAATATAAGTGGCTGTTACCATTTGATGTCCCTCTGAGATTTATATTTTTTCAGCTGGAAGGAAATACGGTAGATTCATGCAAGTAAAAAGCTATGCTAATTAGCACCCAAGGGGGGGTTTATGATAACACGGTCATTCAAAATTTTCGAGAACCTGTATAACCCAATTTTGATTCCATTAAAAAAAGAAAAAAACCCAATTTTGATTTCTAGGTTTCTGTAGGTGGTTTTGATTAAGCTACCTAGCAAAACTGTGTTATTATACAGGAATAGGGGCATGAGCTGCTCATTTACTTGACCAAGTATGTCTGAGGTTTAGTATTGAACATAATTATCATAAGGAGTATGTGGTAAAGAATTTAGGATAATGCTCAGAATAAGTTACTAAAATCATGTGCTACTTATGATACTCTTGGTTTTGATTCATGTTGGTTCCTCTAATAAACTTTTTGCTCAAGTTAAAAGCTTCAACATTTTGTACAGTTAATTCATTAGTTCCTTTATTATTATTATTATTTATGGGAACAAGAAAAGCTAGCAGAACTTTGCTACAGGTTGTGCCTTTTCCTTTTCTTTTTAATTATAATAAGATAGAAATGATAAGAAATAAAGGCACATGGTAAATCAGCAGGATTCATCATGTGCATTGCATATTTCATCTGTTGGATTTGAGCTCAACAATTGATGAAAGTACTATTTTGGACATATCAAAGACTTGAAGTTACATAATGGACAAAAAGTTGGGAGGGGATGAAATACGACTTATATGGGTGAAGCAAGAGTGACTTAAACTTAGGCTGCATTGTCTAATTGCTTTCGAGTAATGGAGAAACGCTGGAAGTTTAATACTTTTCAAATGCTAGAATAATGATCAGCATAAACTTTAGATAAAACATTTGTTGAATTAGCATAACTTTTACCTCTTGGGTAGTAGTGGTTAACATTATGATGTGAACTATTTAATGTGTTTCTCATTTGATTATACGATAAATCTTGTCTTTGATCTACATTAAGGTATTGCAAGGATAATATGGATAAAGATTTTGCTGACTGCTCAATTCCACAAGAGAAGTCCAATGCAGATATCAATGCTGAGTTGCAAATATCTGATGCCTCTTGTGAGGAAGATGCAGATTCTGATGCACGGTTGGATTCCATTAAATCAACACAGAAGCAGCGGAAAGGTATTCAATTACAGTATTGTTGTTATTCTAGCATTGTGTTTTACGTTTTTTTTCCAGTATATAAATACGCTGTGACTTTCTTTCTCTGAACTTGGATTAATCAATTTTATGTTACAGTAACTCAACAGCCTTCATGGACGCACATAAAGTCAAATTCGTTCCTTCATCGCCGGCGCAAAACTCAGGCAATTGATGAGGTAATAGCCTAACTGAACCTTTAATATTATTGTGCTTCTATTTCTTTTTCTGTTCTCTTCCACGCAATATTGTTGGGAGACTGCTTAATTAGGTGATTATCACTTCATGGTTGAACTGAAGAGTATCTAAGTTCCTTGCAGAAATTGAATTGGCCCTTCTAACTAGTTTGTCTCCTTTTTGTTTTTGATTTATTCTTGGCCAGATAATGGTATGCCATTGCAAACCACCTTCAGAAGGCCGAGTGGGTTGTGGAGATGGATGCTTGAACCGGATGCTTAACATTGAGTGCATTCAAGGGACCTGCCCTAGTGGCGAATTCTGTTCAAATCAACAGGTCTTCATAGTTTTTCAATGTTTTTGTTACTACTTTTATGTTTTTTTTTTTGTTTAATCTCATTTTTAACCATTTTTTAATGTAAAATTCCCGTCTGCAGTTCCAGAAACGCAAGTATGCAAAGTTGAAGGCCATTAAATGTGGAAAGAAGGGTTATGGTTTACAATTGCTTGAAGAAGTTTCTGAAGGGCAGTTTCTTATAGAATATGTTGGAGAGGTAATGGTGCCATGTGCTTTGTCGTACAAAACTGGACATTATATGTAACAAGAGCTACTGGAAGATTGCGAGGACAAAAGACGTGATAAGTTATGTTGGTTAACTGAATATGGATATTGGTTGTTATGGGCATGTGAGTCTGGGTCTATTCTAATAAGTGGAATGTTGAACTTCAGATTTAGGACGATTTAGTGTTTGTAGATCTTTTTCTAGCTGCCCTTGTGCATGCTTCCATCTGTTCGACGTTTAGTGAGAAATAAATGAGAGTTGGCAGTGGATTTGTGGAGTGCATTGTCACAAGAGATGACTTACGTTTGACTATAATGCCTAGCAATTTGAGCTTGTGATTCATGGTGGATCTTGTCCTCACTTTTTCCATATTTGTTATCTATCATTAGTGCTTATATTTAAATATTAATCGATATGTTTATGTGCTGTTATATCTCTTCTTGACCGCAGAATGCTTGTCATGATTCTTTCAGGTTCTTGATATGCATGCCTACGAGGCGCGGCAAAGGGAGTATGCTGTTAAGGGTCATAGGCATTTTTACTTCATGACACTGAATGGCAGTGAGGTTTGAAGATTCATATTTCATTTCAATATTCTGAATGTTATGGAAGAAGTAATATAGAAGGTTATGGTTAGGCAGACTGTAGACCTTTCCAGATATGGAGTTTTTGTGCAGTATGTTTCTGTTTGTGGATTATGCTGTATACATGTGACTGATGCAATGCTTAAGAAGCATGGTTGCAAAGTTTGTGATGCAAGTGTGTTCAAAATTAGGATTATTTGTAATCTTTTACCTTTGAGACTTCTGGTTTGACATGATAGTTTATTTTATACAGCTATTTTATCTCAAAAGAAGAAATGTGTGGTGATATTAGCACTCAACTTATTGTTTGACACTTCACCTCCCCTTTAACTTGTACTACTACCCTTAAGTACATAATGGTATGAGTGGAAAATGGTAGTGGGGGGAAAGTTGAACGTCTAGTTTGATCATGAAGGGTAATATTTGCCAGATGCACAATTCACTATTAAGAGTTTCCCTCTATTATATATGCCTAAATTCTTGATAGTTTTAAGAAATATTGGATTAAAAATATCCTCCTCTAATGTAGAAATCGAAAAAGTGAAACATGAATTCTACACAATCACTTTGTTATGAACATATATAATACTTAAGGATTTGTGTAGTTTACTTTTTTTTTTTGGTACAAATTAGTGTAGTTTACTTTATTCCAGCAGAATGTTTGCATTTTTTTTTTTTAATCAAAATAAATGTAGAGTTATAGATCATTCATGTGCCATGTGATGTATGGTTTTTGGAATGTAAAATCCTAGATCATTCACTCATCCATTTGATGTATTTTTAAGAAGTTTTAGGAGAAAAAAGTAAAAATATATTGGCATTGGCATGGATATTTTTTCTTTTTTTTTTTTTTGGAAACGTATATCTTATATGGCGAACATATTATATGGCAAACAACAAACTTTTATAATCATAACAAACTACAATGATTCGGTTGATCCTATTTTGTTTGGTAAATACTTTGAGAATAAAATGTTCTTTTAATATATGAAAAAATAGGATTACAAACATTACAATGACCTTTACCTCAAAAAATTTTTTATGATTTCAGCAGAGTTTTGAGATTTTATTTGTAGTTCTTGATGTTTTACTTATAGAAGAAGATATCTTAACTTGTTCATAGGTTTTACATGTAGGTAGGGGCTCTTTCTACACCATATGTACAAAATAAGTAATGTCTTCATTGTTGAAGATGAAAATTGGAATACTTATATTGGCAATGGATTTGGTGTATTTTAAAGCTCTCTTTTGTCTAACTGGGGTATATTCACGTGTCTTCTCTGCAAATGCAATGAATGCTTAGTTCTTGAAATTACAGGTTGCAGCTTTTCTTTTGGAAAGGTTGTTTACACTTTATTACTGGTTTACTGTAACATGAATAACTGAAGTAGAATTTTCAGTATACAGATGTTAGCAAGTCTCTATTTTTATGCTGCTTATATATAAATAATGGAAATATTGCTGTTTCCTTTCGTTGTTACAATTCCTTATATCTGTATTTCTTGTTGTAATGTTGTATCCTTGCATTTTTTTTCCAGGTAATTGATGCATGTGCAAAAGGAAATTTGGGTCGTTTCATAAATCACAGCTGTGAGCCCAATTGCCGTACAGAAAAAGTGAGTCTAGTCATTGGTTTTGTGCTCTATTTGGCTGAAAATTTCTGGGTGTCCAGCCTTACATGTCTAATGGGTCAATTGGTGGATGCATACCAGAACTGGAAATTTTTTTTTTTTTAATTTCCAGTTCCTTCTTTTGTTTGTAGTCTCAAGTTTTACTTCTTTTGACTTTATTTGAGCTGATACTCCTTGGCAACAAGACTGCGAGAAGGCCTAGATAATGATCCCGCAAGCATGGAAAATATAAAAGACCCAAGAGGAAATGAACCTAAGTTTGGCAGCCAAATTGGCTGGATAGATAATTGTCCGGAGTACTGAGTTGATAAAAAATTGTTTTTCAGTATATATATGATAAAACTAAACATAAATTACTGCCTGGATATTCACTGTTGATGCATTAGGTTTGGTAAAGCTTTCCTTTTACTATGTTTTCATAAATGTGATCATATGTAGATTGCAATCAGACTTCTCTGGCTATGAAAAGACCAATTCTTGCATATATCTTGTAAGATTGATGAGTAAGAAGAGGAAAAATGTCCATAAGCGTTCTGTCATAGTAGCTGAAAGGAACATGTTGTACAAACTATGTCGAAATTGCTATTTGGTAGTCCATTTGTGGTGTCCTGATAGCTATCTCTTTGTGGTGGGTTGTAGACCTTTCAAAGTCATGCTAAAATTTCTTCAACTTTCATTTTGTGTATTCGGAGAAACAAGGAAATGATTATTTGGTGGACTTCAGGATGTTTATCTTGTTATTTTATGAGATCTTTCAAATTCAGTTGTTTCTATTACTTGTAAGAAGAACTGAAGTGACAGTGGGATTGTCTATGAAGTGTTTTATTGGAGTGTAGATACAAAGTTAAGGGAAATCTGTTAATTATCTTCTCTATTGGGTAAATTACATAATGGTAAACTGAGTAAGAGTGAAGTTATTTATGCTCATCTATGGCTTCTCATTCTCATGGATCATTTCCTTTACAAGATTGCTAAAATTTGTATATTAATTTAGTTGGTTTCACGACATTCTTAATCTAAAATTTAGAATTGAAGTATTTATCAGAGATGCTGTTTTTGAAAAAAGTGTTTTTTTTGAGTGTTGAGGACACTGACTTGTGCTTTTGCTCTTGCTTGGGTGGTACAGTGGATGGTAAATGGAGAAGTTTGCATTGGGATCTTTGCTTTAAGGGATATAAAGAAGGTAATCCTTTCCTCGTGCCTTTCTATTGTTAATTGGTGTCATAATGACTTCATTTATCTATTATGCGCATCCTGAAGGACGGCACTGAGCTAGTAAGGCCTTCAGTCTACTTTTTTAACCTAGTTTAAATCAAAATAGACTTAAAGAATGAAAACATGATATGTTATCTCTTGCCTAGTTGGAGGTGCTTTCATTACTAGGATGCTTTTTTGCGAAATTGCTTAGTGTCATTCCATGTTTATAGAGATATCATTGTCCACACTTGTCAAGTGTCCCTGACATGTTTGCTCACTTTTTCACTATATTCTGAAAAAGAAAAGTTGAATTTAATTTTTTGTAATGTTTCATTTCCGGAAAAAATGATTTTGTTCTTTTTAATCAACATTTATAACCAGTAATTGACCTGTAGCTGTTTTTCTTCTGTGATTGTGAATAAATGCAAATGTCATTTTTGGGTGATTCTCATTATTAACAGTGGTTACATGTTTTTGTTGGATTTCCGGTGTTCCAGGGTGAAGAGGTTACATTTGATTACAACTATGTACGGGTTTTTGGTGCTGCAGCAAAAAAATGTGTGTGTGGTTCATCTCAGTGTCGGGGGTATATTGGTGGTGATCCACTGAATGCTGAAATAGTTGTCCAGGATGACTCAGATGATGAATATCCAGAACCTATTATGGCACGTGGAGATGGAATAGCTCTGACGAGCTCTCACACTGAGGAAGAAAAGCAAATTAGAGAGATGTCAAATCAAGCTAAAATTGACATTGATTGCTCATCCACTGCTGCTGGATGCTTAGAGAACACAAAGGAAAATGGAGACACCAAGTTATCTGCATCCACTGCTTTGAGTGTTGCAATATCACTGGAAAAGGAGAGTTCAGTTGGACAGCATTCCCCTGTTCAGCTAGTGGGTACTTCCTCAGAGTCTGGTGGTATAACAGGTGGAAATATCTCTGCAGCTCCTGAAGAGTGCTTTGCAAGAGAAACTAGTGTGGGCAATCCCCTGTGCTCCAATCAAGGTTCTGATGCTAATTCTCTGTCCTTGGCATCTGGTAAAATTGATCCTGTAAAGAAAGTAAAAAATGATGTTGGGGAAGTTGGAGTTGTTCTGTCAAAGTCCCGAGCTCGAATAAAAACTTCAAAAAATTTGTCCTCAGTTAAGAAGAGAAAACCTAAGGCTGAGGCTTTGGATGGTAAAAAACCTATGGAATTTGACACTAAAGTGCATTTACCACCCTTTAGGTCAAAGCAGCTCCTGGAAGATCTATCTAATGGTCGTTTTGAAGCAGGTAAATCATGTTCTTTCTTGTTCTATTAAGAACATTAAGTAACTCCAGTTGTAATATTGTCACCTTTTCTTTGCAGTGCAAGAGAAACTGAATGAGTTGCTGGACAATGATGGTGGGATAAGTAAACGAAAAGTGAGCTATTTGTATGCATTGTTAAGAATCTTAGATTAATCTGCTGTTGGTTAATTTTGATGCTTGGATTATATATAGCTTATTCTTTTGTTCCTGATTCATGCGTTCTCGGTGTAGGTATTGAAGTCCTATAATTTAGTACTTGTAGACCGATGATGTGCTTTCCTTGATTTTTTTTAGCTGACTTTTGCACCTTGTTTTTACCCTGGACCACCATATTAGTAACCATTTGTACTGGTTATGGTGTTTGAATGTCAAAGTACTGTCTACTGGGAAAGTAGAAAAGTTTGAAGATTAACATTTTTACAGGAACTGGGTTGGGAGATTCAAGCACATGTAACATCTCTTTGGGAATGTATTATCATCAAGTCCTTTACTACCCAATTTGTTTGACTGTTAATGCATATCTGACTAATCTGATTGACATCAATTATTGTAATTGACGTTTACTCTTATCATTATCTATCTATCCGGCATCCTTGAGTCATGATAGAAAGATAAATACTAATGCTTCTTGCTTTTCTATAGGATGCATCAAGAGGATACTTGAAGCTGCTACTTTTAACTGCTGCTTCAGGGGATAGTGGCAATGGGGAAGCAATCCAAAGGTCATCCAAGATTCTGCACTGTGTAATCTTTTTGTCTATTCTTTTCTGAGCTTCTTGAACATAACTGATTTTGCATAAATGCCTCTTTCTTGCAGTAATAGAGATCTTTCCATGATTCTTGATGCTCTTCTGAAAACAAAATCGAGGACAGTGTTGGTTGATATCATTAACAAAAATGGTAGTGCTTTTGTTTTTGATTGCGTGCATGAAATTCCTTCTGCATATGTGATACGACTTCATATGTATGCTTATTCCTTACATGGGATATCTGTTTTCTTGTGCCAGTAAGGTTGAGTTTTGCTTTTACCTTTTAGGTTTGCAGATGCTACACAACATTATGAAGCGGTGCAGAAAGCAATTCATCAAGATTCCGATCCTGCGCAAGCTTCTCAAGGTATAAGGAAATTTGAAAATTCTAACATTCTACCTTATTAGTTATCTATCAGTCATTTTGTTGGTAAATAAAACCTTGTGGATCTGGACCATTTAAGCAATTTACTGAACCCTGCTATGATTTTCATTCTTTTCTTAGTTGTGTGCATTTTAATGAATGAATAGAACAAAGTAGTATAAATAAGGAAATCTAGAACTTTTGCAGTACAAGCTTAGGGTGGAATGTCAGAAGATGAGCTGTAGCCATTTTTCACCCCAAGGAATGCTCTGAAGGGGAGTTTACATCACATTCATTCCATAGCAATATTAAGATATTCAGAAGCACAGAAATTATTCTTTTTGTTTTAATTAATCTTTTGTTGCTAGAATGAATATACACTAGTCTTTTATTCAAGATTAAAGCAACACATGCTTCGTATTTTGAAGTGTGTTATGGCTGTGATCTGGAGTAAGAAATAGTGATGCAAGTAGAGTTGGCTGATTATTCTTTGCTGCAGGTACTGGAATATCTGGCTACAAGGGAGATTCTTACCTCTGAACATATAAATGGAGGCCCGCGTTATCCAGGAGTGGAGAGGTAAGGGCCAATGACCAGAATATTTTTATTGAACTCCTGTTACAATATTTTCTTTCCAGTTTTCAACATGGGTCAGTGAATGCATTCATTGTTTCCTGCACACAGAGACATCTATATATGAATGAAGTACTTTATGGTGTTGTATCTAGCTAGTCTTCCCATAAGCTAAAGAGCTAAATGTTTCTGTTCCAAGAAGTAAGCTAATTTATTCAGGGCAGGCCAGCAACTGGGGCAGAACTTGGGCTGTAGGTAATCTAAAGATTAAAAGTGATGGTGGAGGAAAGGAACAAGGATTGAAAATGTCATGCAGCTATTAATGGATGTTGATTTTTGAATAGAAGTTGACTTACACTTCACGAGGAATATAATTTGAATAGATGGAAAGAAATATAATTTTGTCTAAGGTCCATCTTGCATTTATCGCATTGGTGCCTTCTTTGATACTGGCACTTTCAAATTTGAAATCTGTCACTTTGAGGTTAAAATATTGAGCATTTAAATCATTAGCCTGGAATATCAACTGGCATGAATTACAACTCAAAATCTTATTAGTGAAGAGAGCTGCATGTCATTTTACAGTCATCCCCTAGTAACATACTTAGTTGTTCATAAACATTAGCATGTGAGAGCTAATAAATGAATTTCAGTTTGCTAGCTTTAGTTGATAATTTTAGTCCAGATAAAGTAGCTCTTGGACTTCTGCAATAATTGTGGTATGAGATCCTGCTCAGTGCGTAACAGAAATGGAGGAAACAAAATCTTTTGTGTGGGGAAGAGTTAGTCCTACATGTTGCTATGCTCTGCTTTCATAAGTTTAGCATGCAATGGGTGCTTGTTTTGCAATTTTTTCCATGATGTACAAAAGATTTTCTAAATCTGCAATATGTGGAGTCTTGTAACTAGTTTTGCCTTTTCTTTGCATAGTTGTGTTCCCTTTTTTCCCCTTCTCTAGCTAATTATTATGTTTTTTCCTCTTTGCCTCATTGACATATCTGTCTCCTTTTGCAATTTGTTATTGTAACACCTATTTTCTAATCAAAATAATTATAGTAGATAAAAAGTTTCTTTTTGTTCCAACTGTGCAGTTTTAGAGACTCAATATTGTCATTGACCGAGCACACTGACAAACAGGTACCCCCTTCAACCTCCTGTTGAAGCGTTTTTCTTCTTCGTACTTGGGTAATGCTTGTTTATCAATTGTTTTGTGTAGTGATAAAGATTGTCATATGCTATTAGCAGTAGACTGCAAATTAGTTGAAGTGCCTTTGCAAGTTTGATGCTGGACAAGAAAGAAAATAATCGGATAAATGTTTTATACTGTATGATCAAAAGCTACTGGAAAATATTTAGAAAACAAGGCTTTAAGGAGAGGCAGGACTGGAGAAACAGGTCTGCAAATGTTGCATCCTGAGGTTATTGTCCTGGAAGGATGCTTGTTCATTTGAAGATTTCTAGGACTTTTACATCACTGTGTTCAATGCCTTGAAGCCAGAAATCCATATCCAAAGACAGCATGGATGTGTGTTTGCTGGCTATTGCTGGTCTGACGAACCCAGTAACTCTTTGTGCTCTGTCCTAAGTGCCCTCTATCTTGTTCTTTTTCATCTTGGACTAGATATTTTTGTTTGTAAGAGATAGATTCTTGTTTTATTTTCCCAAAATTTAAGAACCTTGCTATACTTTGATAAAAGTAGACCAGGAAAGGTCACAGTGCTTGAAATCTTGTTGTTTGAACTTGAGTAGGAGTACAGCATTCTGTTTTCTTTGAAACTCACACATTTCAAGGTTGTACTATGCTATTAAACAAGTTAGACCCCGAAATTTTACCAGGCATGAGAAGATCATTGGATATTCAAGAAAACCATGGAAACCTTTTTTGCATGCTAGCCTAATGACTTTTATAGGGTTGAAATGCCTTCTACTTCCTTGCTCCAGTCCATTGTGTGGTATCTTCCTCTGAGATACTCAAGTTTAGATATTCATGCTCCAAATTATTGTTGGTGGGGAATTTATCGCATATGCTGAAGGCTTTGTTCTTATCATTATATATTAGGTCCATCAAATTGCACGAAGTTTTCGAGATAGGTGGATTCCTCGGTCATCTAGGAAATTTGGCTGCGTACACAGGGATGATTGCTGGATAGAATTACACTGTAGTTCCACCCGTGATACTATATCAGCATCACATGCCAATTCAAATGATTGTGCTGGAGTACCTTTAGAGACATTTGATGGTGCTGCAAAACCAGTGCTAGCATCAAGTTCTGTTGATGCTCAAGTGCCAGATGTCTCCAGTGGATCACGCAGTACAAGGAAACGTAAAAGCCGATGGGACCAGCCATTCAAAGGAAGCCCAGATTTGGGAGCTGACACTAGCATGGCAGGCGATGGAGCAAACAACATGGAAGAGGATGTTCCTCCAGGATTTTCTTTCCCTCTGAATCGCCCTATGCTTCCATCTGATGCTTATCTAAATGACATTGATCACAAGGAAGGAAGACCTAGTTATGCAAAGCGTTCATATGGAGTAGCAATGGGCCATTCACAACCAAGATTCATTTCACGTTTATCTGTTGCTTATGGAATTCCTATTTCCATTGTGCAACAATTTGGTTCTAGTGAAGCTGAAACATCTGAGAATTGGATAGTTGCTCCCGGCATGCCTTTCCAACCTTTTCCTCCATTGCCTCCATATCCCCGTGACAAGAACAAACATTCAATGAGTCAGGCTAGCCAGAAAGCTGGTCAGGATTCTCATAATCGTGCAACTCACTCGAGTCAAAACCCTCCAAGCACATCCGGAGCAACTGAAACAGGCATGCAAACTGTAACTCAAACGGATTTTCGACGAGTTAGGGGTCCTCATAATTTGTCAAGGACATACTTTAGGCAAGAAAAATGGAATAGTTCAACACCAGGAGGTTCTCAAATTCAGAAGAGAAATGTTTGGGGATCTATGGGTAACAATTCAAGAAATGGAACCTGTCAAGCAAGTCCAAGGAGTATCCACAATGAGTTTAACAGTTCACATTGTTCGGAGGATATTAGCACCGGCATGCAGAGTGGGGTTAAATTCCATCAGCATCCATGGTAACAAAGTAAGGACTAGTTATATAACGGAACTTATGGAATTGCTCGAGTTTCCTTTCATGGTTCGCCCATTGTACTCACAATTCTTTGTCACTCATGTTTTACTTAAGTGGAAAGAATTCTTCAGATATTCAGTTTTAACATTAGACGTTAGGCTACAGTTCTGATTCAATTATACTCTAGCTTGAGTTATCAAATTTTATTGCCTCAAAAGGAGGTAAACATTTTTCAGTCTGTTCTAACTTGAATACATACATTTATTGAATAAGATTTGCTTAACTGGCTGGGTACCTTGCCAGATCCTTCCTTTCTGATCCTCTCTCTCTCTCTCTCTCTCTCTCTCTCTCTCTCTCTCACACACACACACACTGTTGTCTGGTGCTGGGGTTTTTAACTTGACAATCATGAAAAACTGTGTGCTTATACGAGTATGGGTATGATTAGTGATTGAAGGATGACATTTCCGTGTTTGGTTAAGGTTTTGTAGCCATTAACATTCCATTGTGGTTCTTGTAATCTTATTTGCAGTTTGTCAGTAATTCTTTTGCTTTAGGTAGCACGAAACTGCAAGTTGATCATTCATTGTTCCATTGTTCATTCAGCAAGTGAAGAAGAGCATTAATTGTTATTTATCCGCATAGTTCATTAGGCAGGTGACTAATGCATATTTGAGAACTTGTGATGTGTGGTTATGTCGTATTTTCATTTAACTGCATCTGCAACGCAGTTTATGAGCTTTTGATGTCAAGATCCAAGATTACATTATCATCAATTGCTGTTCTTGCATATGCTGATGTGTTTTCATTCTTGTTGAATGCTGCCACAAGTGTTATTGGATTACAGAAACACAGTTTATCTTCCTATACAAAGTGCCTAATTAGAGCAATTTTGGGGTGTCTATAAAAAATGCTGTTACTTCTTTGTTTCTAGTCCATTCTTTGATATCATGTTCACATGATAACCTAGTTCAGGAATTCCCTGTCATCAAGCACCTGGCATAGAAGGAAAAAGAAGGCTGCATCGCATGACTGCATAAAATTCGAACAGCAGAGAAAAACATACATAAATTACCAAGTGTGTTAA